>NC_138656.1:114680982-115280982 GCF_964273445.1 Streptopelia decaocto
TGGGGTTTTTTTGTATGCCTGGAAACATCTTGTTAGATACAAACAAATACATGCTTTCATCTGATTCTATGGGTAAAGCATCATCTTTAATTTTAAAATAGTGTTGTGTTTTAATCAACAGAATGTCATCCACCAGGTTCCAGCAAAATATGTTCATTTGTGTTTCCTCAGGAGATGTTGAAGACTTTGTCTCTCAGAGCAGGAGTACAGCAATGGGTCCTGGTCTGGTTCCGCTCACATGCCTGCGAAGCCATGTGCTCTCAGTGTTTGGCATGGGAATCCCACCCAGGTCTTTCCCTCTGAACACAACTCACTTGGTCCAGGGTGAAGCAGGGCAGAAGAAAGGCCCTTGGTGAGCAGGGCAAGGACTGTCCCAATCTGTCTGTGGAGGTAGGAAACAGGAGTGTCACAGAGGCAACCCAAAGTCAGTTTTAGGTGGACAACAAGTTCCAGAACAGACTTTATTCTAGCCGGAAAAGTGTAGCAAATAACCTGACTAGAAACAGGGTTTATACAATTATTTAGCGCTCTGACAACATAAGATACAGGTTCAGATATCAGTTGACATTATTGGGGTACAACAACATAAGAATAATGAGGATCCACGATGTGCACACAGACACAAGAAAAAAAACCCGGAGGTACCAATCCAGGGAACCCAGCAAAAATAATCACTCGCCTGGGTTAGGTGAGGGCACGCACTTGCCTGGGTTAGGCAAGGACTCATTCAAGGATATATCCAGTAAATAACCACTCACCACAGGAGGAAGTGAGGGCACTCAGGCTCGGGAAGACTCCTTAGATGGCGTCCCAGCCTAAGGAGAGGGCTCCAGTTCACAGACCCACTGCTCCAAGACCACTCAAAAGGGGTTTTCAGCAGGGACCCCATTTTATAGCCTGGTCAGATCTGGCTGTGGGCATCACAACATGGTCCAGAAGCTTCTCGACTTCTCTGGGCACCTCCTTTGTTGAGGACCCTGTCCATCGACTGAGAGTCCCACCCCTCCTGCCCCATCAGCTGCGATGAGGTTAAGTCACCCTGCCCCAGGGCAGGGCTGGGTGTGAGTGTCAGCACCTTGGTACCACCCAAGTTGTGTACATGGGGACAGGCACAGTGGGGTACAAAACGTGCTAAGGAGCCATCAACTGCCCCATTGAAGGCTCTGGATTTCAGGGTGATGTACCACTGCCACAAGGAGATATTCAGTAGGGAGCTTTTATTTGATCTATGCCCTTGAGTCCAGGAGTCAAGGGTGGCTCATGTCAGTTGACCATTAGTGGATTTTCTGCCCCTGCAAGTTGTTTTCAGGAGGCTGATTCGGCAATTTCTCTGCAACCCTTCATTCTGCTGCTCTTCTGACAGGCAGGCTGGGAAGTGTCGACTGATGGGTGATCTGTGAATTTAGTTTCTGCTTCCTCTGGCCCTGCAGTGAAAGAGGACAGTGGCTCCCCTGACTGTCCTTTGCTGAGCGAACACCTCTGTGAGAGCACTGTAGGTGACAACGGGACAGAAGAGCCCAGATCATGAATCCTGACAGCGACCAAACATGGGATTGTCACTCAATCACAACATTGCTCACTGCAGAAAAACATCTATTTTGTTTATGTCACCCAATGGAGCTCTTCTGAGTTGAGATTCAAATATTGAAGACTGACACTGATACCAGGTAAGGGAATACCCAGCACATTTACATCCCTGCACCTGCCCTGCTCTGAATAGGAGCAGCACCAAAATCCCCACCACCACCAGCTCTATAAAGCTCCTGTTCCCACGTGTGACACCCAGGAAACAGCAGGTGCCAACCTGCGCCAAGCATTGGTGAAACAACCTGCTTTTCGGGCACAGCAGCTCTACTCATCTTGGAGGATGGCAGCTTGTTATTCTCAAAATAAATTTAATGTCACTTCGTATGACAACATGGTTATACTCGTCGTCACACTTCAGGCATTCGCTGGCATGTGGATAAATGGTTTCATCATTTCTGTACTTTGTATGGCTTGGGTCAAGAAGAAAAGCCTGAACTCCAATGAGAAGATCTTGCTGTTTCTGGGATGCTGCAGGGTTTTGTATTTGTGCATCACATGGGTGTCTTCCTTTCTTCAATCAATTTATCCCTTGTGCTATCAGGTTCAACCCATACCCCAAATATTGACAGCTAGTCAAAGCTTTTTAATGTTTACCAACTTATGGGTTTCTGCCTGTCTTTGTGTTTTTTATTGTATAAAAATTGCAAATTTCAGACACACCTTCTTCACCTACCTGAAGGCAAAAATTGACGGGATGGTGCCATGGTTGCTGTTGGTTTCAGTGCTTTTATCCCTGGTCATCGGCATCCTTATCTACAACATTGCTCAGGAAACACAGTTTGGCAACTTCGATTTCACCTCCCTAGGAAATTTATGGAAACTGAGTATCAGAGTGGATGAACATGTTTTCCCTGTATTTTTAGCCGCCGGCTTGGGATTTGCCTTTTCATTCATGGCAGTAATTTTTTCTGCCTTTCTCCTCCTCTTTTCTCTCTGGAGACACAAACTCAGGATGCAGACAAACTCAATGAAGAACCACAGCGTGGATGTCCATGTCAAAGCCATTAAATATATTCTGTCCTTCTTCTTCATCTATACCATTAACTTTACATGTCTGGTCTTGGCACTGGCTTATGCCACGAAGGAGGCAAATCCTCTGATGTTTCTCGTTTCAGTAGTTCAGTATGCCTTTCCAGCTGTTCATTCCCTTATTCTGATTTTCAGCAATCCCAACCTGAAAAAGACACTGCTAAGGGCTCTGCTCTGTGTGAGGTGCAAGGTTTGCAAGAGACAGGAACTGTAATAAAAGCTGGAGCCCATCAAAAATGTTGATATTTTATTATAAAAAATCAGTAGTTTCTTGTCTAATGCAACTCTCCAGCCAGTATAGATGACACAAATGTTCTAACTTCACCATCTAAATTAAGAAAACATTAAAATTCTTTGATTTTGAATTTTTTTTATTATTATTATTATTATTATTACTGCTTGATTTAGGTAATTCTTTGAGTTAAATTATTGTCAATCACAAAGTTATTCTAGACCTCGTATATGGGCTGGCTGCAAAAGGGGAATAAGAATTCTGCAAACCTTCTAAAAACGCTTTGGTATTTGCTGACTGAAACTACTTAACTAAACGGCATGTTTATATCTATTTTATTTCGCATTTATTTCTGCTCTGGATGTGTACTTTGTAATATTATGAGTTGTATCCACTCTCTCGTCTTGATTTATAACTTATGTGTGAATATGTTTATCACTATTGTTCACCAGAGGTGTTACTGGTTTATAAACAGCAATGCAGAAATGGGTGGAGGTGGAGAGCCCACCTCCCACACCAGCCTTATATGTTCTCTCTCTGCCTTAACTAGTGCAAAAATGTGATTTTCCCTGCTCTGTGCAACTGCTCTCCTGGTCTGCTTTTGCTTTTTAATAGATCTGCTTTCACCAATGGACTCTGGCTCAGTAAAAAGTGGAGAAACCTGGGTTTTGTGCAAAGTGTGGTGTGGAATAAAGTAATGCTTTCATCTCGCAGTGACCCATGGGCAGATCTACGGGGTGTTCATGCAGGGTGCTGGGCAGCTGGGGGTCCAGAGGGATCTGTGAGGCAAGGTCAATGCTGCTCCGTGCTGGGGAAACCCAGTTCCAGGTGTCTCCAGCGGACCCACTACAGGACACAGCTCAGCACATCAGTGATGCTGGTGTCTCCTCTGGGAAAATATATTTAAGAAAAGGCCAAAAACCCTGTCCAGCAGTGAGGAGTGAGGAAAATTGTGAGAAACAGTCCTGCAACAAACAGGGTCAGAGAAGAAAGTGAAGGAGGTGCCAGAGCGGGGAGTCCTCACAGCCCATGGAGAGGACCACGGTGATGTAGGTTGTTCCCCTGACAGCTCATGGACGACCATGGTGGAGGACATATCCACACTGCAGCCATGGAGGACCACATGTTGGAGCTGGTAGACATGACCTGAAGGACTGAAGCCCACGCAGACCCCACACTGGAGCAGAGGATGAACATAAGGAAGAAGGAGCAGCAGAGACAGGGCATTACGGACTGATCGTAAGATCCATTCTCCATTCCCCTGACCTGCTCGGGGAACGGATGTAGAGGAGTTGGGAGTGAAGGAGTGAAGATGAGCCTGGGAAGAAGTGGGGGTGGAGGTGTCTTGGTTTTGTCTTTGTTTATAACCATTCTACTATCTTTTCAGTTGACAATAAATTACATTTGTTTTCCCCAAATCAAGTCTGTTTTGCCTGTGCTGATCATTGGCCAGTGATGTCCCTGTCTTTTTCTCAACCCATAAGCTTTTCCATCTTACTTTCTACCCCTGTCCTGTTGAGGAGCAAGAGCTGGGTGGGGATCTGGGCAGCTGGCCAAGGTCAACCCACCACAGCAGATTATCTAAACATGAGATAGTTTCAACATGAACAGAGTGGAACCTGCTGTTCATTTCTTTCACCAGCTGAGGCCCAGAGGGACATCTTGCCTCATGCCAACTGCCAAGTGTGCATTTTTGAAGCATTTCGGCTGGGTTTTTTTCTGCTTTTGTTTTAAAACACTCACCCAGAAGGAGTAAATTTGCCAGGTGTGGAGCCCAAACCTCAGAGGCCTCCTGAAGCTCTGCAGAATTCAGATATATCCCAAATGCTCTCCAGGGAGTCATCTCAGGTGCAGCATCAGCCCTTCTGGACATTGATTCATTCTATAAGAAGATGTTGAGCTTTCTCTCTCTGCTGCATTTTTGAGAACAACCTTCAATGTATTTCTGGTAGCAGAAGGCTTCTCACACTTTCTTTTGCCCTGATAAAGGAGATGTTGTCACCTTCTAGGACATCAGTGTGAAGGACTCACTGATTTCTATGTATTCTCTATTAGAAATCAACCCAGAGAAAGTGTTTCTGCTCAGAGAATGAGTGGCCCTGGGACAGTAATTTGAAAAGCTGAAGTGAAGGTGAAAAAGCTTTGTTTGTAAGATTTTTAGTTGCCTTTTCTGTGGGCAAAAGAGCACTCCCTTCCCTCTTCCTCTCCATCCCCACAAAAATAGAAAGGGGAAGAGGTTAATAAGAAAGTAAGAAAGTGTTTTCAAACCAGTAGCTTTCACTCTTCTGGATTTTCCTGCAGTACTAAAGTAAAAATACTACATTCATATTTTTCTGCTAAAAATAAAGGGTTACAGTGATCTGACCAAAATTAGATACTCAAAGCACATTGCCTTTAGCTGTTTGCCTTTAGCTGCAATTCAGACCAAATGACCAACTCCACCAAGTCTCAGTTCTACAGTACAAGACACCCTCACCACCCACATTTCCCAAGGGATGCAGATCTTAAATATCTCATCTGGACACATATCCACAGCTGAAAGGCCTTTAAAGGACAGGGACTAGCACACCTCCCTTCTTTCTCTGCTGCTGCTGCTCAATGCAGTTGATCCATTAGCATGGCAGCCTCAATCACTTTCACATAAAGAACATGGAAAATCCATCTTACTCTCTACATCCCACGCAACATCATCCCTCAAAAGCTAACATACCACAAGACTCAGCAAGCAAAACCAATATCTTGCACATATATCTTGGGCTGCATCACAAGGAGTGTGTCCAGCAGGTGGTGGGAGGTGATCCTGCCCCTCTGCTCCACTCTGGTGAGACCCCACCTGCAGTTCTGTGTCCAGATCTGGAGCCCTCAGCACAGGACACACATGGACCTGTTGGAGAGGGGCCAGAGGAGCCACAGAAATGATCTGAGACTGGAACAGCTCTGCTGGGAGGACAGGCTGAGAGAACGGGGGTTGTTCAGCCTGGAGAAGAGAAGGCTCCAGGGAGACCTTGTTGCGGCCTTTCAGTACTTAAAATGGGCTTATAAGAAAGATGGGGACAGACCTTTTTGCAGGCCCTGCTGCAACAGGACAAGGGGTGATGGTTTTAAACTAAAAGGGCAGATTTAGACTGGACATGAGAAAGCATTTTTTTACAATGAGGGTGGTAAAACACTGGCCCAGGTTGCCCAGAGAGGTGGTGGATGCTCCATTCCTGGAGATATCCCAGGCCAGGCTGGATGGGGCTCTGAGCAACCTGATCTTGTTGAAGATGTCCTTGCCCATGACGGTGGGGTCAGATCAGATGAGCTTTGAAGGTCCCTTCAAACACAAACTATTCTATGATTCTATGGCTTGTCACAGATCCACACCAAAACCAAACCAGACAGACAACAAATTCAAAGCAAAATTTATTCTAACTAAAATAGCTCAGCAGAAAACCAAAACAGAAATAAGGTCTATTGAAATCACTCATTACTCCAACAATATTACAACTGCAGGTTCAAGATACTGGTTGGGAGCTAATAAGTTGTCTACTACATAGACAACACACACAGGGCACAGGGAATTCCCAAAGCTTTGAAATGAGGATTCAAAGTGTGCACTAACTCACTCACAAAGGAGAACTCTCTAGGGTAACCCAGATGTTATAATCACTCACCAACAGGGTGAGAGTGCTCAAGGACAGTCCAGAAAATATAATTACTCACCAAAAAGGCGAGGGGATTTTACCTCAAGGAGTTTCCTTTGGCAGTATCTCAACCCAAGGGGAGAGTCCCTGACTACAGACCCACTGCTCTGAGAAGACTAACTCAACATGGAGGTTCTGGAGGGTTCCCAGAGGTTTAGAATGGATATTAGCAAAAAATTCTTCACAGAAAGGGTTTTCAGGCATTGGGACAGGCTGCCTGGGGAAGTGATTGAGTCACCATCCCTGAAGGTGTTTAGAAAATGCATAGATGAGGTTCCTAGGGACATGGTTTAGTGACAATGTTAGGTTAATGGTTGGATTTGATGAACTTGAAGGTTTTTTTCCAACCAAAATGATTTTATGATTCTATGTCTCTGCTTGCACTGTCACTAATTCAACAGCCAAGGCCAACTGTGAATGGAGTTGACATTTGATATGGCTTAAAAGTGCAAAATAGCAAAAGACAAAGCTGGACATTGACTTGTTTGTCCAAACATAGGCATCTCAAGTCCTCTGAGATGTCCTGGGATATCTGAGATATCTGCATGGGGTTGGGAGCTGCAGCACAGGATCTTCTGGAGACCTGCAGGTTCATCCTGGGTACTTGAGAGCACCTCAAGTGGCATTAGGCACTTCTTTGTAGACAGTTTAATTCGTTCCTGGAAATCTAGAAGAGGGAGATGGATCAGGGAGTTGTTTGTTGTGATTGCGATGCCTGACTGCGTGGGTGCAAAGGACACCTATAACCAAGGCACTGCAGAAGAACCAGGTTTGGGTAGTGGAGGGGAAGCAGAGGGGAAGGGAGGCAGACACAGCAGGGAGGGGAAGCAGATACGTCAAAGGTGTCAGAAGTCAGTACAAATGGCTGCCTAGTGTTGGCATGGAATGGAAAACCACTTTGGGTCAAATTCAATTTTTTTATGATTGAGAAGTGAAACAGTTAAAAATGCTTTTTCCATGGAGAGTGTTGATGAGCAGAGGGGTAGCTCAGGACAGGTTCCACAGCATTCCTATGAGCATAGACATAAAAATCGCCGGGGGCACTGCTAAAAATAAGGCAATGCTCTGTCTTGGCAGCCACAGGTGTCTGAAAGCAGTAATGACAGAGAATGTTTTCCCTTCTGCTGAGCCAGGAATGATAGATAGACTGTTAGTCGCATGTGTCCAGTAGAAGGTGAACATCAATGTCTCCTTCAGCCAGAAGACACAACTACACCCCACTCCCAAAGAAGAGGGGCAACACCAGAGACTACAAGCCCCTGTAGAGCCTCCTGGTTGATTCAGGACGAGAAGCAACCAAGCAAAAGCCACAGACATCACCAGAGTTAGCAGAACCACAGTCCCAGATGCTTTCATGAATCAATTAGGAGCAAAACCAATTCTTTCTCAGACAATATGGGTAATTGCTGTCCTTTCTGTAAATCTGTACATTTCAGTGACTTTAAATGTTACTATATTTAAACATCTTCAGCAGTTTTCTGATATTTGAGATCCAATACATATACAGTGCTTTTCAAAAAGATAGACCCAATTTGACATCACTATATCTTTGAAATTGGTCAATCTTTTTGAAACACCATGTAGACAAACCGACAGACAGAAGCACTTCTACTAGTTCCCTATTAATGACAGTGTTTACAGTACATCACAAAAATGCATTCTTGTGGCCATCTGCTTCTCCTGTTCATCCATATTTCACCCTGCGGATGCATCTGATGTTTGTCAGTGTCTTTTCAATGAATTGTGAGTTGTCAGGGGCACCAAATAGGCAAGGGACACTACTGCTTCCCCTTATTTTGTTTATTTTTCTTTGGAGCGGAGAATGTGTAGTTCTCCCAAGAACATGGTGTGTTTCTCCTCTTAAACTCTTCTTTCTTGAGTTCCCAGTCTTCATCTCTCTGGTCTAAGGGGATTCCTTTCATTGCAGCTGTCCTGCGATAGTTCCGGCTCTCCACCTCTGCTCTGGGGAAGAAAGCAAGAGGGCACCTTCAGCTGCACAGTCACACCATCATTCTTGAGTGACCTGTCTACAGGATCAAGGGATCATTTATTCATATCATCAAACCACTGTTGATGGCAATACATAAGAAAACACTGAGGCTCAACTCAAATCCAACAGCATTCAGCCCTCCAAGTGACCAGGTACTCACTGAGAGTTGGGTTGAAGTGGGAAACCTTCAGTAAGTATCTCCAGTGAGATCGGCCTTTCACCACCAGAATCATAATTTTAACCATAAAAAGCTTTCAAAGACTGATATTGTGAATTTGTGTGCTATTAAATAGACTTAAGCACATTTAATGCAATTGTACATGGTATATTAACTCACTGCAACTGCAACATTTCTACTTTCATTCATTTTTTGTACTGCTTATTCATAAGTACTAGAAATTCCTAATGCCAAAACATCAGATCTGAAGATGGTTGGAACTTGGGAGGATTTTTACATTGTTATTCTTTATAGACAACCTTTTAAAATTATCTAATCCTAAACCAATTCAGCCCTGAAATTTTGCTAAATTTTGCATTCAAATCCAGAACTAAAGTTGACAATTCATCCTCACTTCTGTTTTTTAAATAATAGCTTGAATTAAACAATGTCGTAGAAATAAGGCTGTGCTGCAGAGGTTCAAATTTCGCATGGGAAACCATTATGTAGAAAATACCACTTTCCCCAGCCCAATATCCCCATATGCAAATAATTCACAACTCTCCTCTGGTTGCTGGGGTTTTTAGATGGGGTTTTCAAGTTGTCTCTATGATTTCAAATGTGTGAAACCTGTTGGATGTCAAACACTGAACCACCATTCATCCAGACCCTGGGATCTCCAAGTCAGCAGGGAGTTTGCTCTTGGCATCTGTAGGTTAAGAAAGTCGTCATTTGTTTTGTGATATTAATATTCTTTCTATTAAACAAAATCAGACTGAGATCTTTAGTGAAGGACACTGTACAAGATGGTAAACTAAAAATAAACATAATTCACTATAATTTTCCTTAGAGCCTTGAAATGTCAATGGTTTTCATTACACTTCCCACTGTAAACAACCAAAGCAAATTAAAAACCACTTTCATCAACACCAAAATGAATATACTCCTTTGAGCAGTAGTTGGGTTTTTTCATTTTTTTTTTAATCATCTCAGTTGTGGTTTTGTTAATCACAGCTCTAAAATGTTTTTCCTATTAATTACTGTTAACTTTCTCTTTACAACCTTTACATGTGCCTGGCACAGACACAGTAATTATTTTGGAAAAAAAGTAACCTTAGACTAAAAAATAGATAGCTACTTTCTGCCTTTTGTAGGCACTGGGGTATTTCAAAAGGATTAGTACATCTATCCTTCACTCCAAGTCATACAACATAGAATCATGGAATGGTTTGGGTTGGATGGGACCTTTCCCTCCTACTGTCTGATTTTGTAGGTACTTGGTATTTATGGAGCTCTGTCAAAAACACCATCGAATATTGGGAAAAGTCCTTTTTTTCTGCAATACAGCAGCTTGGTCACATCAGAGCAATGCTGTCCTGGCTGAGAACACCGAGTAAAGCCAGCGGCTTCACACAGATGTGCTGCATAGCGTGGGCCTACTATATGTATCCATGTATACACACATACATACACATGCACAAACATGTTTGAGAGAGATGGTTGATGCCCCATGTCTACTGGTGTTTAAGAGGCATTTTGAAAATGTCCTTGGTAATGTGTTTTAACTTTTTGTCAGCCCTGAAGTGGTCAGGCAGTTGGACTAGATGATTGTTGCAGGTCCCTTCCAACTGAACGATTCTATTCTATTCTATTCTATTCTATTCTATTCTATTCTATTCTATTCTATTCTATTCTATTCTATTCTATTCTATTCTATTCTATTCTATTCTATTCTATTCTATTCTATTCTATTCTATTCTATTCTATTCTATTCTACTGCTACCAAGGGCAAGAAACCTTTCTGTACACTTTTAGATATATAGCAGGAGCCTTTTGTGCAGTTTCAATGCTCGGCACTTTGCAGAGAGGCTGGTGGCAGAGATGGATCACAGGTCTCCATGCCACTCACCAACATCTTCAGCGGCTCTCACAGCATCCAGGGAAAAGCCCATCTTGTGCAAAAAAAAAAAAAAAAGAAATAGTAATAACTCTAATGCAAATTACGTGTTTGTTACTCAGAAGCAGCTGTGTTTTGAAGGCTGTTTCCCATCCTTTGCATGTCCATGCAAACCTCGGTGACTGGTATGGATATTCTGTAGCACAATATTCCTAATATTTACATGTTAATAATATTTACATGTTAATACATGTAATATTTCCATGTTGATGCAAACAGTTCTCAGCACAGAGCAGTGGCTCAGCCTGGGTAGATCATGCAGATGGCAACACGTGGGGTCAGACACACAGTGTGCAAGGAAAATGTGGGGGTTCAAAGAGACTGAATTGGGATTTAGGAAGGATTTGGATGCTAATAGCCCTGTTTGGATATGCATGTCAGCCCTGCATTTGGCACAGACTGTTATTTTCAAAATTGCCTTTTCTCTCTTTTTTGCATGACAGGCAAATATCCAAAACTGACAGTGATGCTCGGTAACAAAATATCCCTCGTATTTGCATACCAACACCACAGACACCGTGAGCAGCGGGCAGACCTACTGCAGAGCATCAGTGTGCAGACACATGCTTCACTTTCTGTCTGCAGCACAGGACAGTTCTGCCCAGCTCCCACCAGAGCTGTGGAGCACGGCCTGGCCATGGACATCACCTCTGGGACCTTCTGCACACCTGAAGGAGCAGAAGGTAATTGTGATCATGCCACAAACGCCAGTAATTCCTCCTGACATGAGGAAGTGAAACTGTTGCAGGAGGGTGAAGGTGTCCACTGTGGTTGTAAATTATAGTGGTTGGGTTAAAAAAAGGGTTCCTGAGCCCCGATGATAAACTCTTGGCTGCCAATAGGGAGTGTCATGGCTGTGAGGCGATCATACAGGCTTCAGGTGTCTTTGGAAAGACCTTGAGGTGCTGGAGTAAGTTCAGAGAAGGGAAATGAAGCTGGTGAGGGGTCTGGAGCACAAGTCTGATGAGGAGCAGCTGAGGCACCTGGGGCTGTTCAGCCTGGAGAACAGGAGGCTGAGGGGAGATCTTATCACTGTCTACAACTACCTGAAAGGAGGTTGTAGCATGGAGGGGGTTGGTCTCTTCTCCCAAGTAGCAAGTGACAGGATGAGAGGAAATGGCCTCAAGTTGCATCAGGGGAGGTTTACATAGGATATCAGGAAATATTTCTTCAGGGAAAAGGTTGTCAGGCATTGGAACAGGCTGCCCAGGGCAGTGGTGGAGTCACCATCCCTGGAAGGGTTTAAAAGACAGGTAGATGAGGTTCTTAGGGACATGGTTTAGTGCTAGAGTTAGGTTATGGTTGGATTTGATAATCTTAGGGGTCTCTTCAACCAAAATGATTCTATGATTCTATAAAATGTCCAAGGCATGGGCATTCAAACCATCTTCCCAGTTATTAACTTCTCTCAGCCATTCTCCTGGCTGAGCCATGCAGCCACGGGGTGAGTCAGGTCAGCATGTGGCGCTGAAAGACTCATTTTCCACCTTTAATTAGTCATTGACCTCAGAAAACCCTCCATCAGCTATAAGTCACCCTAGGCTGTTGCCTGGGTGGCACAAACAAGGATGTCAATCATCCTGTCAATCATTCTCCCAGACGCCTCCACAGGCATCACGTCAGCATCATCCCGGCAACTCCCCCATCCTTGCTGTCACCTCACCGTCACGGCTCTGGTGCGCAGCCAAGTGCAGGGCACACGCTACAGACGTGGCAGGACTTGATAAGCAGGATTTATTGGTGAGATTAGTGCAAAAATAACAGCACTGAATAGGTAAACAATTATTATAAATTATTAATCAAGGGCAACAGGCCTATAGACCTCTCCCTTTCTAGGATAGACAATATTTAGCTTTTCTGATATAGAAACTGAGCAGGCCAAGAACTGAAAACTGTATAAAGAAATAGAAGAAAGTGCCTTATTCTCAAATCACCGGCAAACCTGAGTATTTGCTTATTTATTAATACTTCTTGTGCCTGATGGCTTTAATAGGCTTTAGGTGGAAATATAAGTAGCACACTCATATTTGTTCTGGTCCTTGCTATAGCAAGTCAATTTAATTTGATGACGCTGGAGCCCCATCAGCCACCATGGTGGGACTGGCCATTGCCACTCATCTTTCCAAGAACCTGGAGCAGTCCTGGTGCCCATAGATTTCCGCGATCCTCTTGGGAGTGTCGCCGAAGAGGTCGGCCGCGTCCATGGCGGCGTGCAGGGAATGAAGGGTGCGGAGCACCCCCAGTCTCCCCGATTCGGCAGCAAAGTGAGCCGGGGTCCAGCCCACATCGCTCCGCAGGCAATGCCGGGCACCGTGGTCCACCAGCAGCTTGACCAGCTCCGATTGCCCTTGATTGGGCAGGAAAACAGGTAGAAAAGATGCACCTGCATTAGACTTTATACCTTCTGGATGCAGAAGTTGATCATAATTCCCTCAGTCATGTAATGATGGATTCTACCCATGGCCTGCCTCTTTGATTTACCCAATAAATGATACTTGTTAGAAAACACTGATTTTTTTTTCCAAACTAGGCTGCTTCCAGAAGCATTTTGCAACAGAACAAACAATATAATCAAAAAGCTTTCGACTAATTTCTGAACAGCACATCTCAATTAGTTAATGACAGATTGGCTGTCGACTCTTTCATTGTTTCATTTTGGTTTTTAGTTCAATGCAAAATAAAATTTAAACATTAAAAAACTGGAAAATCTGTAGGCAGCTTTACTAAAACAAAGGTTTGTTTGGTAGAAGACGGAGAAATTACTCATTTTCATTCACCTTCATATTCTTCTAACTTGTGGAATTGCTTAAAGAAGGAAAAATATTATTTCTTTCCCACTTCACACTGCCTTAACTGAGCTAGATTGTTCCCAATGGCACCTAGGCCATGCCAGGCTCTCATCATCATTTTCTTAAATAGCTCAATTCCCTTTGCTGCTGCCCAAATGAGTAATAATCCATCAGGACAAAAGTAAAATGTGGTGTCAAGTGTAAACCAGCAAATTACACACCTGACTTCTGAGCAAAGAGAGATACCATGACATGAGAACCCAACATGTAACAAACACCCTAACATGGAGGAGTAAAGGCCCACTTTCCCATTTTACACTGTGTACAACTATACATTATATACTGTTGCATTAATCTCTTTTCTGGGTTGAAAAGAGGCATTTTACCTTGACAGTTCTGATGGTGAGGGACCAAATGGCAGCTGCAAACAACTCTGGTCCTGTGCTGTTCGGGTGGGATAAAGGGAGTGCAATGTATAACACCATGTAATTATTTTGTTCTATTTGTTTTGATAAATACCTGCTAGAAATACAGTGGGTTTGACTTTCTGCTCATTCATGCAGGTATATGTGAGAAATAACTACTCTGAACTCTATGAAGCCACCTCTTAGAAAAGTAAAGTGAGGAACAAGCAGACATGCTGTATGTACATATCATGTACATTGTAAATTTTCACACATGATGGAAAAAAAAAAAAGCTAAAAAATCACTTTGATGATAATCCCATAAACTATTTTGAAGGCAAAGTTCCCATTTAAATTGGTATTTTGCTCTTTTTCCTCATTAAGGACAAAAGGATTAGATATGAGCTGTGACTATCACCAGCACTAATTGCCATCATAGCAAGATGTAATTACAATCAGCATCATTTTTTATGACGCTAACGCAGAGGCGACAGGGCAGAGGGTGCCCTTACCTTTCGCAGCAGCCCAGTGCAGCGGGGTCCTGTCGTGCCAGTCGACATCCTTGTGATTTGGGTCGCAGCGCCCTGACCTCAGAATCTCCTCCGCCAGGTCGTAGTCCCCCACGGCCACGGCCTCGTGGAGCTCTGTCATGCCGCACACTTCACAACGGCGCCTGGTAAAAGGGGGACGGTTGTTTAGTGAATGTGTGTTGGTGTATCAGTTCCTCTCAAGAGCAATTTTTACAGAACAAGCAGCATCTGGGTTAAAAATGAGAACGTGGGAAACTGCGATTTATCAAAAAAAAAAAAAAAGAAATTAAAAAAAGGAATGATAGTAAGAAAATAAATAATTTATCCTCAAACCAGTGATCACGGCCTGATGGTGATGTTTAATTAGTCAAAAATCTGGAGCAAAGTGCAGCCCTTTATATAAAGGACAAAACCACATCGCATTTCTCAAGGATGTTGCTAATGAACAGCCCGCTCAGGCCAAACATTTGCAGCAGGTTTGTTGGTTCTCACTTGCCATGGAAACTGGCTCCTCCCCTGCCAGTGCTGCAGATCCATTAGTGGCAGCATTTTATTGCAATGGAAGAAATGTCTGTGTAAGTATCTTCTGATTTTGTTTGGTGCAAATAATGTAGATAAGCCATGCTGCTAAAAAGTCTCACCTCCATAGCTGTGCTTTGGAATTTCTAGTCACATTCAACAGATCCCTATCAAGAAACACAAGCAGATCTCCAGCACCTGCAGAGCTGTGGATTTAAACAATTAAACCTGTTCTAGGGGATATTTCCTTGCTGCTTTGCTGGCAAGGAATTTAAACAGCTTGCAAGGATCACTACGGTGCCCTGAGAGTGGAAACACTGCAATATTTTCTCCAGTCTGGCCAAATCAATGGGGAGAAAAATTTTTATATTCCCATATCAACCAATTAACTCAAGAGAGTTAATTAGTCCAGTCCAACTCTTCTTGGTGACAACCAGTGATAGGACAAGGGGTAATGGGTACAAACTGGAACACAAGAGGTTCCACTTAAATTTGAGAAGAAACTTCTTCTCAGTGAGGGTGACAGACACTGGAACAGGCTGCCCAGGGGGGTTGTGGAGTCTTCTTCTCTGGAGACATTCAAAACCCGCCTGGACACCTTCCTGTGTAACCTCATCTGGGTGTTCCTGCTCTGGCAGGGGGATTGCACTGGATGAGCTTTCGTGGTCCCTTCCAGCCTCTGACATTCTATGATTCTGTGATTCATGAACCAGAAGACTTTTAGGATTTGGTCCAGCTTTTGCATTGCATTTACTTCATGGAGTAATTTTCACAGATTGGAAAGAGCATGATTACCACACTCAGCATGTTGGAAAGGACCAACACTGGAGCTTGCAGGGGCTGATGTGATGGAACATTTGCAATCCCAGGGGCTACAGTACTTTAAAAGGGCTGATAAGAAAGATGGGGACAGGTTTTTTAGCAGGGCTTGTTGTGACAGGACAAGGGAGGTTCAGGCCGGACATGAGGAAGAAATTTTTTACAATGAGGGTTGTAAAACCCCGGCCCAGGTTTCCCAGAGAGGTGGTGGATGCCCCACCCCTGGAGACATCCCAGGCCAGGCTGGACGGGGCTCTGAGCAACCTGATCTGGGTGAAGATGTCCCTGCTCATGGCAGGGGTGGCACTGGATGAGCTTTGAAGGTCCCTTCAACACAAACTATTCTATGATTCTACATGCTGGGAGCCAGAGGTGGATGGGGCCATTTCCCTGCTCCATAGACATCCCATGCAGGATGGAAGGACACACCACCATCTCCACCCTACTTTCTTGTAAGAAAAAGGTGAGATACAGAGGTCAGAGGGAATCACAGCCTGCTTCAGTAGGTCCCCTGACTTAGGTATTTGGAATCCGTAGACCAGATCCAAGAGCAAGACCCATATGTGACCTCTACTGAGTTTTACTCTGGCATATCTGAAAATATCAGAATATATTGAAAAATATAATAATTTTGGACCTCCTCAGTGGGCCACAAATGTATCAGAGGCTTTCTCAGGCCTCTGTTACTTTAACCACTCATGCACCACTTCGTCCTCCTCATTTCCTCTCACTAACCTTGAAGAACCTGTTCCTTTAGATTAAACAGAGGTCTTCAGAGTTGTCCTTCAAGGCCTTTCGTCAGCATTAAATCTATCCTGAAAATGCTACACCTTAATGCATCCAGTGAGTGACAGACAACAGTACAGGAAAATAAATCTTGGACCTTTCCACACAACATTTTTATTCTTTTCCAAGAAAATGCCAACAAAATTCAAAGCTTAAAAATATAGCTTAAATTTCAAGCACCTTTGTGCTCTGCTAGCTTCACATCATACACGTATCCACGCAAAGGAAGAGAAGCCAGTGATCTCACCCCAGGAGCTCAGCAGCTCTCCAAGGAGACAGTCCATGGGTGCAGCTTCACAAGGAATTTAGGCCAAGCCAAATTTTACCTTCCCTCGCTTCCCTGCCAGCACCTTTTGCAAGCCTTGATACTTATATGGTTGTTTCCTCACCTGGATCAACCTCTTAGAAAACTAATCTTTTATTATTGGTGCTGGTTTTAGGGTTAATTCCCTAAGTTCAGCATTATCAGGCTGTGCAAAGCGGTGGTTGCTTAAAGACCACTGCACCAGTAGGGACCTGCACTTGATGCACCTTAAATCACTCCAAAAGTTGCACTGAAAAGTGGGATCAGCTTCCTTAGTGTGTTATTACAGAGTCACAGCACGGTTGGGCTTGGAAGGGACTTCTGGAGATCATCTAGTCCAACCCACCTGCTAAAGCAGGTTCACTTAGAGTAGATTCTGGCTTCTTATACAGCCAGAAGAAAATATTTGGATTTTTATGCAGGGACACTGAGCCAAAAGTCTCCCCTCCTTGCCCAGCCATAAGGTCGCAGCTCCTCCATGGAATGCTGTGATCCATCCAGGGGTATTTTCTCACAGGGATCCCAGCCCGATGCCACCACACTCGGCAGCACGGAGGAAAGCCAGAATTTCACAGCCACATGCCAACAAGCCCATATCTAAACCCGCCCCTGCCCTGCAAAGGCACATCCCGGTGTCTACGCAGCCGCCGGGTGCTCTGGGGTGTTTTTGTGTGTGTGTGGGGGGGTGATGGCTCCATGCCAGAAACTTGTTTTCCAGGCCCGGAGAAGGACTCTCCCAGAAAGATTGTCTCATCTGAAAACTAAGGCAAAGTTTGGTCCCTCCCCTTCGGGGACAGCCCGGCAGCCGCTCTGCCCGCCCGAGCCGCGTCCTCCCGCCGGAGCAGCCGCCTCTCGCCCGGCTCCGCGGGCCCGGGGGTGCCCGAAGGGTCCGTCCTGCTCGTCCGGCCGCTGGGACGGGAGCGGAGGGTGGCCGGGACACCCCACGCCAGGTACGTGGCGCGCCGGGCTCTGTTGAAACGGGGAAACGGGTCTGGGGAGAGCACGGGGAGGAGCAACAGTCATGCAAGCGGGATTTGAAGGAGCTGTTTTCTGCGCAGCTTGCCGGGGATCCTGCTCCTTGGTTGCAGCCCAAAGCCTGTCCCCAGTGGGGTCTCACAGCCTGCTCGAGGGATCGTGCTCCTCCTCTGCCTCCCTTCCAGCCCCTTTATCTGGCCCCAAATCCCTGCGTGTCTCCGCGAAGGGGTTGCATTTGCCCCGGGTCAGATGCAAGGGGGATACGGTGAACATTGGCCCTTCCTGGCTGCGGATACGGTCGGCGACCGGGGAAAAAGGGAATCGAGTTTTTCTGCATGGAAAAGTAACCCCCCTCCTGACACAGACAAAAGTAAACCCCCTCCTGACACAGACAAAAGTAAACCCCCTCCTGACACAGACAAAAGCAACCCCACTCCTAACACGGACAAAACCAACCCCACCCCTGGCAGGGATGTGCCCTGCATGGGATGGGAAGCACCAGTCCCAGGCTGCAGCAGGGGAAACTCAGATTGGATGGACAGGATTAAAAAAAGTCACAGCACGGATGATTATACGCTGCTTGAGGCGTGCAGCATGGAGATACGCAAAACCGAGGTGTCCCCGTGTGTGTCCTGCTTTGAGCAGCGGTTTGGACTAGCTGATTTCCACCTAAATTATTCTGGGAGGTAGAGGAGGACGCAGAGCAGGAGGTTTTGGGTGCTCTGCCCGTACGGTATTCATCGCTCTCAAACCTGGCATCTGCAGGATGGATACCTGCGTGGGACTCTGCACCCTGGCTCCTGTTAGAGCTGGTGGGGAGAGAGATGGTGGTTTAAGCCTGATAAGCTCAGATATAGGTGATGAGGTGGTGGACTGTAACATTAGTCAGATGAACCTGTTGGGAGAGCCTGGCTGTACTTTACCCCGTGACACAACCATCTGAGCTGCTGCGGTGGCTCTTCAGGGTAGGAGCCGAGGGTGGCAATGCCATCCGAACTTGCACGTATCAGTCATGCTGACAAAAATCTGTTGTGCTTGTATTGGCTGGGATAGAGTTAATTTTCTTCATAGTAGCTGCTGGTATGGGGTTATGTTTTGGATTTGTGCTGAGAAGTGTTGATAACACAGGGATGTTTTCATTATTGCTGAGCAGAGCTTACAGAGTCAAAGCCTTTTCTGCCTCTCACCCCACCAGTGAGTAGGCTGGGGTTGCAGAGGGACTTTGGAGGGGACACAGCTGGGACAGATGACCCCAACTAACCAAAGGGATATTTCATACCATATGACATCATACTCAGTATATAAAGCTACGGAAAGAAGAAGTGGCGGGGGGGACATTCAGAGTTATGGCATTTTGTCTTCCCAAATAACCCTTACATGTAGATGGGGCCCAGCTTTCCTGGAGATGGCTCAACACTTGCCTGCCCATGAGCAGCAGTGAATGAATTCCTTGTTTTGCTTTGCTTATGTGCATGGCTTTTGCTTTACTTATTAGACTTTCTTTATACCAAACCCACAAGTTTTCTCACTTTTACCCTTCTGATTCTCTCCCCCACCCACTGGGGGAATGAATGAGTGGCTCCGTGGTCCTTAATTGCCAGCTGGGGTTAAACCACAACAGGTTTACTGCTGGGGATACATGAGATCCTCTAATGCGCAGCTCTAGGAGGAAATGGGAGATGTTCAAATCTCCATCTCTGCCTGTCATTAGTTGTTTCTCTGCCTGCTGGAAGTGAAACACTTCATCTCTTTGAAATTAGTCAATATTAGTGGTGGTTGGAGCTTTCTGCAGTGGTGCTTGCAGAGAAGTGCGAGGGGCTGTTCCCGCTGGGGGAGGTACACTTGAATTTAGCCCTTGGATCCATAAGTTTATGGATCCAAGTGCCTCCTCCTGCTGACCCCAAAGCTGCTGCTTGCTGCTTCCACTTGATGTCTCCATGTCCTGAGCACACAGCAGACAGGTTTTCTACCACCACCCAGGTCCTGCTTTGGATCCAAACCAGCAGGCAAGAGTTGCTTCACTGCCTAAAACAGGGCATTTAAGAGCAGGGACCAGAAATGGGGCTCTCAGGTAAATGTTGTTGTAACACTTCGGGGTGCTTTTTCCCCCAGACCCAGTGAATGTTGAAATGTTTTGGTATGTGGTGTAGGAACTACGGTGATCTCATGCCCCAGTGGTGAGAACTGGCTCTTTGGTTCAGTATCTCCCGTGCTGAATCAGGCAGGGGATGTACTTAAAACAGAGTATTGAAACTCAAGAAGGGGACAGTGACACCTCCATCTGCTGGAGAATGTCTCACTGGGGAGTGTGACCGAGCTGAGCACATGAAAGGGCTCTGGCCAAACCCAGGCTGCAGGAGCATCACCCAAAAGGCTGGGAATCGCCCGGCTGCACCATTGCTTCACTCCATCTCTGTACCCCACCTTGGCAAGGGGGATGTACGTCCTCCCACTGTGTGTCGTCTGTGCTTTCTGTGATGTGCCATCACGGAATTACTGAGGTCAGCATCACCTCTGCACTAAGCCACATCAAGATGTCAGGTGGAAGCAGCCTTTAAAACATAGAGCATTATTGTTTATGGGAAAAAAACCTGGCTCATATCTGTGGAAAAACACACATTTGCATTTCAGCGACAGCCTCAGCTGTTTACACCCTGCAACACAAAAGGAGTCAGCGTGAAGAACTCTTCAGCTCCCCCACATTCCCCCGCTTTGGCAGCCTCCAAATAAAGGACAAGCCAAGGTCATGGAAGAAAAAAGAATATAAAAAAGAAGGAAAAAAAAATTATAGGCCCTGATAAAACCTCCCTGACCACTGCTCACTATCCAGATGAGCTCCTGCACAGAACTGCTTGCTGTTTCCTTTGAAGGCTCTTGCCCTGCCCAGAGCCCCACAGCCCCATCCTCCTTGCTAGGGAAGCTGGGACCCTCCAGCCCACAGCTGCTGGGATGGACCCTTGTGGAGGTGGCAGAGATCAGGTTTTGTCAGACATGGGGACAGCTCATCCCGACACCAGCACCACCACCTTCTGTTCTCCTCCACCAGTAACTTTCCACAAGTTTCGTGGAGATGCCGAGCAGCCTGAGGAACAGCAAACCCACTTCAGAAGGTGTTGGGAAGAAGCGGAGTGACACCCATGACCCCATCCTGCTGCCCTCATGGGCATAATCACAGAATGATATAATCATTTTGGTAGGAAAAGATCCTTAGGATCATTAAGTCCAACCATCACCTAACTCTGGCATTAAACCATGTGCCTAAGACCATCATCTACGTGTCTTTTAAACCCCTCCAGGGATGGTGACTCCACCACTTCCCTGGGCAGCCTGTTCCAATGCCTGACAACCCCTTCCATGGTGAAATTTTTCCTAATATCCAATCTGAACCTTCCCTGGCGCAACTTGAGGCCAGTGGGGTAGATGAAGCTCGTAGGGACATGGTTTAGTGATGGACTCAACGGTGTTAGGTTAATGGTTGAATCCTATGATCTTTTAGATCTTTTCCAACCAAAATGACTCTATTCTATAAGCTCTCCTGCCGCAAGCCCCTGGACCACCAGAAGGGAGAGTTTGCAGGATCTGGCCCCAAAAAAGCACAATGCTGGACCACGTCCCTGCGTGAGCTCACAGAGACCCACAGAAGCCAACACCGATTTCTACTGATGTTGGACCCAGTCTTGGGACTTTAATAAAGCCTCTGTGTTTATCCAAGAGCCAGGAAAAGCTGTCGGAGCTGCTTCCTGCTCCCTTTCAATCCCTGGCTCTGGAGCCACTGTGGGAGCCGCCCGGCCACAGCCACAGCACATCAGCTCTGCCAAACGAACTCAACTCAAAAGCTAAAGGCAAAAACACCATTAAGCATGAGGAAGCCATTATCTGCCTGATTTCAACCATGAGCAAGAACGTGGGGGTGCTGCTGCCAGATGTAACTTCCATTTTTGAATCCGGACGCTGCTGTGTTTATCACACTTGACGTGGACCTGGCTGAGACGAGGCTGGGCTTGGGCTGTTAAAAATTTAGGAGCAAGACACGTATCTCAGGTCTCAACTACTGTAGAATCAGCGGGGACACAGACTTCCAGACTTGAGACACACACAAACATATAAAGACAGAACCTGATGCATTTTTTAAAAAGCACACAAGGATTTGATTTCCAGTACTACAGGAGGAGCACAAGGGTGATGGTTAGTAGGTCAGAGAGGTTCTCCTCCCGCTCTACTCTGCGCTGGTGAGACCACATCTGGAATATTGTGTCCAGTTCTGGGCCCCTCAGTTCCAGAAGGACAGGGAACTGCTGGAGAGAGTCCAGCACAGAGCAATGAAGATGATGGAGTGGAGCATCTTCTGTGTGAGGAAAGGCTGAGGGAGCTGGGGCTCTTTAGTTTGGAGGAGACTGAGGGGTGACCTCATTAATGTTTATAAAGGGTGAGTGTCAGGAGGATGGAGCCAGGCTCTTCTCAGTGGCAACCAAGGATAGGACAAGGGGCAATGGATGCAAACTGGAACACAGGAGGTTCCACTTAAATTTGAGAAGAAACTTCTTCTCAGTGAGGGTGACAGACACTGGAACAGGCTGCCCAGGGGGGTTGTGGAGTCTCCTACTCTGGAGACATTCAAAACCCGCCTGGACACCTTCCTGTGTAACCTCATCTGGCTGTTCCTGCTCTGGCAGAGGGGTTGGACTGGATGATCTTTCGAGGTCCCTTCCAATCCCTAACATTCTGTGATGGATGCTGTTATCCCATAGCATCCATAGGGAAATCACTTAACCTCAGTTGCCCTAGAGTAATTAAACAGCCTACAGGTTTTAGGGTTGTTTATCTTCTGCTACAGAAGGTGCTGGAGGTGCACAGGTGAATGATGAAAAGTTGGTTTATGACAAAAAAAAAAAAGAGGCTGATGATGTAAACTACAGAGGGTGACAGGCTGGAAGGTGGAGATTTCCTTTTCTGCTGTTCTTTCATGGGCTGGACAAACTGGACACAGCACCAGTTTAGCATTTGAGTAGTAAAATGCCCAGCACATGGCATGTCACTGTGCTGTTTAAATTCCCCCAAAAGAGTAAAGCAGAGCAAATGCAACATTTACCTGCACCTGACTTAGTCACCTTCTGAATTCCCCAAAGAATGATCATGTTTTTCTGGATGAAAGCTGGAGTGGTGTTTAAGAAAAGCCACACCTCAGATGTGAAATGTCTTTTCAATTTGTGTTTCTTACCATAAGCAAGGTGCATGCCCTGAGAAAAAAGGTTTTTAAGGTGCTACAGGTCATGTTTTACTGGAATAAATTCAAGCATAAACAGGAGTGGTTCATAGGATAAGCAAATGGTTTCCCTACCTCTTTTATATCATTTTTTTTAATATGTGTTATTGCTTTAAAAGTTAATGCTCTGCTTTAATACATTTGGCTCATGGGACTGGTAGGAATTTTAGTATTTAGTTTGCATTTCAAAAAACAGTTATAATATTTAATGGCAGTTTCTGGTCCTGATTTGATAACCCCAAAACACCTTTCAACTAAACACCTTTCCCGTTCAGAAAAGCTACACTAAAGCATCCAGAGCCAGGGTGGTGGCTGCAGCTGAACTCCAGCCCTTTGGACTCGGGACAGGCAGTCACGGCTCCACTCCTAAACTTCCTGCCAAATCCTTTCATAGTCCTGGGTAACAGAAAGAGAGCATTTCCAGCAAAAACCATTAAAAAATTACATTTAATAAAAAAGAGTTCCGCAAGATGACAAACAGGGCTTACTGGAATATTTTAAAATCAGAAGAAACCCTCGAAGAAATGACATCATCGAATATCACACACATTTATTCAGCAACTTAAAACAACTGCTTTATTTTTGCTTTTCTGCTCTTCAAAGGAAAATAAAGATCCCAACAGCCCCAGAAGGCCTGAGGCTCCCCTCAGCTACCCACTTTTGTTCAGCTTATGTGCTAAATGCAAAAAATTCCCTCCAGATTTGCAGTTATGGTCGGGACAGCTTTTGCTCCAACACCTCCCATCAGATCCTGCTCCCTAAATTATGGTTGTCAGCTGGAACCCCAGACAGCAAAGACACTGAACTCAAGAGTATCAAACTTCCCTTTACAAATTCACATGAAAATTAAGTTTTAATTCTATTTTTGGATATACTTTTACAGCTCCAGAAAGGCAGTACTTGGCCTTCTCGTTACTCCTGACCCCAAACAACCCCCCGCATTTCCCCCATATACATGTTCCTCCATATCAAGAGAAAAGCAGCTCCTCTGGTCACTGCGCACCCATGAGCTCATGGAATAACCATCAATCTTTCGTGGCAGCCTCTCAAAAAAGCAGCAGCAAAGCTGCCAATCTCAGTCCTAAAAGAGCCGCTCAGCCGGGCTTAAGACCCATCCAGCAGTTATTATTAGCAGCCAAGCACTGACACCCGACTGTGTCCAGGCTGAGACCTTTCGAAGCACTTTTGCTTTACAGGATGTGAGTATGAAGGGGCCAGGTTATCAGATGTTTTCTCGGAGTGATGGATGTGGAAGGGATGTTTGTTTATGCAGATGAACGGAGCCGGTAGCTGCGAAGGCGAGGTAGGCACAGAGCAATACTTTACTAGAAGTGCATACACTCCCTCCTCGCTCCCCTTCCTGGTGTGTTTGGGGGGTTTAAATATCCGATGGCGGCACCGCCGTGGTTATAACCCGGGAGCAGAGAATCGAGGGTGAGCCAGCGCACCCCTAGGCAGCCAGGTCGAAGTCATCGCGCTCCTGGTTGTAGTCCAGAACCTTCTGCCGCAGGCGAGAGGCATCCACCCAGGTGATGAAGTCCTCCACGGCGCGGGGGATGAGGAGAGCGGGGTCGGTCACCACCTCGGGCCCCACACGGACGTGTCCCTGCTCCACGAAGGTGACGGCGTGGCGCAGGTTCTGCGCCATCCGCAGCTTCACCAGCAGGCACGGCAGGCGGCGGCGGCAGAAGGCGGCGGCCGAGAGGCTCTCGCAGGCGGCCAGGGAGCGCCGGTCGTTCAGCAGCCCCAGCCCGTACAGCTTCTCCAGCAAGGCGGCGGAGCAGCGGGCGCGGAAGGCGGCGCTGCCCGGGCCCAGGTCGCGGAGCCGCTGGGCCAAGGCGCGGACGGCGCGGGCCAGCGCCTTGTACTGCACGTAGTCCTCCCGCCGGCCCAGCCGGTACCGCCGCAGCGCCTTCACCTCGGCCAAGTTCCCCGCCGACGCCTCCCAGTTCACCAGGTCCAGCCGCCGCAACAGCTTCTGCTCGTGGTATTTCAGCTTCCGCACCATCTTGGCGACACACGCGGCTCCGCGCTACCGGCGGCACAACGGCCCTTTCCGGGGAGGAGCGGCCGCGCTCCGCCCTCCGCTCCCCCCGCCGGGGAGAACCGCCCGGCCCCGGGGCTGCGGGGGCAGCGGATCCGCCGAGCTCCTTAGGATGACCCCGGGTCTCTTCCACGAAAACGCGGCGGATCAGCCCCAAGCCGGCTGGCGGAGCGAGGGGCAGGGGTCGCGGCTCCCGGCGGCTGCGTAGGGCTGGGATGCGGCGGGTTCCCCCCGCGATCTGCTCTCCCCCAGGGCCAGCCTGGCTCGGACGTGGCACCCCAGGTACGGGCTGGGGACGGTCAGACCTTCCCAACAACCTCTCCTGCACGGGCAGCCCTTCCTTTCCTTCCCAGGGATCCAATCCTCTTGAAAAAATGCGTTGTTTTTCTCCGTGACGTCCTTCTCCCCAGACGCGTAGGACGGCGTTGTTTACCGGGGAACCACAAAAGCTTCTTCCCCCTCTGCCCTTCGTCCGAGAGGAGCAGCTCTAGGTCATAGCCAGGCAGGGAAGGAACTGCCTTCATGTCTAAAACTCTCCGCTTTTTCTTCCATCTTCATGCCCAGGAAGCACAACTGCTGCTGCTCTGCACCTCGACCTCCCGAGTGCCACCGTGCTGTCCCCAGCCAGGTGTTTCCATCCTGCCTTTTGGTTTGGTGCACAGTGTTGTCTGACCCTCGGGACTAAAGACACTCTTCTCCAAGAATATTCCCTGATAGAGCAGGTCAGGCTGGCAACTTGGGATTTCAGCTTCTGATTCTCGTAAGGAGGTTCTCATCAGCTCAGCTTTGAATTTCCTACTCCTGGACGTTCGACACACGGAATATTTGTTCAGGGTGGGTGAACTGGTCACACAGGCCATGGCAGCCTCTTTATTTGGTCTATGTTTCTCCCCAGGTTTAGCAGCAAAAGCACCAATGGAAATGGGGAGCCGCAGCACTGGGAAGTTTTACAGGATCCCAGAAGGAAAGGGACCGCACGCGGTTGGATGTACGGACCTGATGACGGGAGATGCAGTTGAGGTAAAGCTCTTGGTTCTGTCTCCTTTGCATTTAAGCCACTATGTTAGTGAAACAACTCACTGTAGTTTAACGGATGGATCACCCGGAAGGTCTCATCTGTGTGCAGGGATGCTGCATGGCTGAGCTTTCTGTCCTCTCTGTTCCAATGTAGGATGTGTCCTGGGCACAGTTCAGGAAAAAACATGTGTCTCCAGGAACTGGTTCAATTTACCAGATAGAAGCCAGCTACAATTCTTGCTCATGGCTACTGCCTCCCTCCTCCTAATAGCTGTGTCTTCCTGACTCCCCTATGCAAGACACTGCAGAGAAGCTGTGTCCCCCTGAGACCCATGGGCTTCTTCCCACGCTTTCAGCCTGGAGAAAAGAAGGCTCTGGGGAGACCTTATTGTAGCTTTTTAGTGCTTAAAATGGACCTATAAGAAAGATGGGGACAGACTTTTTAGCAGGGCCTGTTGCAACAGGACAAGGGGTGATGGTTTGGAACTAAAGGAGGGGAGATTCAGGCCAGACATAGGGAAGAAATTTTTTTACACTGAGGGTGGTGAAACACTGTCCCAGGTTGCCCAGAGAGGTGGTGGATGCCCCATCCCTGGAGACATCCCAGGCCAGGCTGGACGGGGCTCTGAGCAACCTGATCTGGGTGAAGATGTCCCTGCTCATGGCAGGGGTGGCACTGGATGAGCTTTGAAGGTCCCTCCCAACCCCAACTATTCTATGATTCTATTCTGTGATTCCCTTCTGCTCCTGGGGAGACTCCGTATGTGACTGTAGCTGTTCTCATCACAAAGATGCCAACAGGATTTGGTGATGAGGGTACGTAGCTTTTCAGCTGCAAGGTAAACCGTGAGATGTCTTCTCTGAATTTTATCTTTCTGAAAAAGAACAGGATGTCAATTCTGCAAGCCGTTAGTACAGAGAGAAACCATGATAAGTAGATGAGTACGGTACATATTAGCCAGATAATGAGCTCACTTATGAGTTTCCATTTCAAATCCTCTTGCTTGTTAATTTTCCTGTGAGAATACAGCTGCATTTACACTGTGGTTTTACTCCTCGAACTGTCCAGGTGTAGTGGAATTTGTGATCAGTTTGTACTTGTTATTCATACATTTTCCTTTACTGAGTTTACTGTGTATTAGCACAAAGAAGCAATTAGTTTCTCTTTGCCATCAGCCCATGTGTTTTTCTTAGATTAGCATTCTGTATAATTACAGTTTTCTCAAGCATAGATAATGAACCTCTTTCCAGTAAACAGTTGGTCACTGAGGGAAGTTCACTGGGACTACTCTGTCATAAAATTAACATCCTTACCTGTATAAATGAAGGTTTGATGATTTCATTCTCAACGGTTTTTGTGTCAAAGGTTAGGTTTGATGAGTAAATAGAAACAAGCTTAATTAAACAAGCTTTTGTTAAAGGTGGTGTATGAAACTGATAAATTAGTGTTCAAGACACTGGACTCTATTCCAAAGCTCATGTTCTTCTTGGCCCTCGATTTGACTTGTTAAAACAAAAGTGCAGTTGAAGCAAGACATGCAGAAATCAATAGACCAAAGAGGTAGTGAGTGATTATTAACTTGATTAAATGAAGTGGTTTGAATTAGCCATAGGGTAACCTAGAGAAGGTGATGTGTATCTCTACCTGGATGCCAAAGGTCGTGCTACTTTAAATTCATTGCAGGGACAAAAAATAGTGACATAGGATTGGTATCAAAGCCTGTATAGGATAATAATTTTCTCATGAGATTCTCCTAATTCTCTTTAGTTGTCATTCTTGCATCTGAAGCCCTTGACATAAATGTTTTTATCTTCCTTTTTCTCTGCCATATATAAATAAATGTGAAACTGCCTTTTATTGTTTTTTCCTCTAATCCCAGGGAAGCTTCTTGCGCCTGTATTATCCATGCGATGCCACAGATAATGAAGAAGCAGCGTGGATCCCAGATAAGGAGTACTACCAGGGGCTCTCTGACTTCCTCAACATGTACCGAGTTGTCGGAGAAAGGCTTTTCCAGTACTACGTTGGTAAGCCAGGTTTTGGGTTTATTCCTTGACTGGTGCAAGGACGTGAGCTCTGTGTGTGGGTCGTTGCCTCGCTGCTCCGTGAGCACCCTGATATTGCTGCAGGACTGAACATGAGCTCTCAGGCAAAATCGTGGTCGCTGGCTGTGATGAGTAGGAGTATTTTGACAATATGCTCTAGGAAGAGCTTGGATAAGCTGCACCTACGTGGGATATTTGCAGATATAGAAAGGTCAGATAGATACTAAGCTCTGAACACCTACAAGACCGGGATGCCTGACTATTGGGCCCCTCAGTTCAGGAAAGACATGGAAGTGCTGGAGCGGGTCCAGAGAAGAGCAACACGACTAGTGAATGGACTTGAACATAAGACCTATGGGGAGAGGCTGAGGGACCTGGGGTTGTTTAGTCTGGAGAAGAGGAGGCTTAGAGGTGAGCTCAGCACTCTCTAGAACTACCTGAAGGGAAGGTATAGCCAGGTGGGGATTTGTCTCTTCTCCCAGGCAGTCAGCAATAGGACAAGGGGGCATGGGCTTCAACTCTGCCAGGGGAAATTTAGGCTGGATATTAGAAAGAAATTCTTTATGGAGAGAGTGGTCAGGCATTGGAATGGCTGCCCAGGGAGGTGCTGGACTCGCCATCCCTGGAGGTTTTTAAACTCAGATTGGACATGGCACTTAGTGCCATGATCTAATAAATGGACTGGAGTTGGACCAAGGGTTGGACTTGATGATCTCTGAGGACTTTTCCAACCCAGTCGATTCTGTGATTCTGTGATTGCCGAAAATCTATTCTTTTACGATTTAAGAGATTCGTAGGCTGTGGATGGGAGGAGGAGAAGTAAAGTATCTTCTGCCAAGTAGAAAGTATTTTCAGAATAAGGTCCATATTTGTCTTTTATTTTTCAAGGATGAGATTTGGTGCCTTATCTTCAGATGAACGCTCTGAAATCAGTGGTCACCAGATTCTTAGGCTCTCTCCCACAGGAATACACACTTTCTCTCATTCCAGTAATAATGACACATGTTTTGATTTTTATCTAGGTTCGGTGACCTGTCCTGCAAAGTCAAATGCTGCTTTTAAGCCAGGAGAAAAATACCCACTCCTCGTTTTTTCCCATGGACTTGGAGCTTTTCGGTAATTCTGCAGTTTGTTGACAAACCATTTTCATCGTCCATGGAGACAACAATCTCCAAGGATGCTTCTGAACAGATTTTCAATAGAGGGGTTGAGATCCATGTGGAGTTGAGACAGATTTGAAGAGCAGGCTGCTGCGTATCAGCGTGCCTCCACTGAAACCAACAGTAGTAAAAGAAAGCAGGGTGGATGTATTTATTTGTGTTTTTCCCTTTGTATTCACCCATCCGTAAGCATATTGTGAAGATTAGCTGGTTGATTTTTGGATAGCACTTTTGAAGATGCGATGTGTCCTATGTGCTGCTTTTTAAAAATCATTCGCGTTTTTCTTTCTCAATAGGCAGAAAAAAAGTAACAAAGTTTTGTGAACAAGCTTTTGTGCCTGGCATAGAAAAGCTTGCTCTGCTGGCTAGTAAATTCAAGCAGAAGAGATACTGAATGGGGGCGTATGTAGTGTGGTCAACATTTAAGTGTAATTGATATAATTATATATGCACGCGTCTCACCAGAGTGTGGTTTTGATTGCAGGACGATCTATTCTGCAATTTGCATAGAGATGGCTTCTCAGGGCTTTATAGTGGCTGCCGTGGAGCACAGGTGTGTATACTGCACATTTTTGAGTTCTGATGGAAAGAAACTTTCTCACATCAAATAGACTGTTATTTATGCTGAAGAAGAACTTGTGATTTTATTTTTTATTTAAAGAAAAACTAACACATCTTCTTCAGCCCTGCCCAGGCCCCCTGTTTTTCTAGTTCAACTCTTAGCTAAGTAAAGGAGATTTGCTTAGAGAAGCCCTTGAATGAGAAGTCCCAGGGTGGATCTCATTCATCATTCTTCAGGCCTGCTATTTTTCTCTCTCTTATTGTTAGAACGTGGAGAATATGAAGGAGGTGGGAAATTTGGTGGGGTTATTGCATTATTTAGAAGGTCTGTCTACACTCAGTTGTGATTGCAGCAGTGCTGGTTGTGAGCCGGATCTCATGAGAGAAGTGAAATCTGAAACTTCTGCTGACTTCATCTCAAACCAAACAGAATACATCCCCAGAAAGAACCTTTTCTTGATATTACAGAGATGAATCTGCTTCAGCAACGTATTATTGTAAAAAAAAGTCAGTTTCTGAACCAGAAGAGTCTACATCAAACATAGAGAAGGAGTGGATCTACTACAGGAAACTAAAAACCGGCGAGGAAGAGCGTTGTTGGCGCCACAAGCAGGTACCTGCCCTGGGTCTGTGCTCTGGGGAGTGAGGCAGCAGTGTGTGTTCAGCCACTTTCCCTTTGGCCATAACTCAGGGAATATATAAAAATGCACGAAGTCATAGAATCATAGAATCAGAGACTAGTTTGGGTTGGGAGGGACCTTCAAAACTCATCCAGTGCCACCCCTGCCATGAGCAGGGACATCTTCACCCAGATCAGGTTGCTCAGAGCCCCGTCCAGCCTGGCCTGGGATGTCTCCAGGGATGGGGCATCCACCACCTCTCTGGGCAACCTGGACCAGGGTTTCACCACCCTCAGTGTAAAAAATCTCTTCCTCATGTCCAGCCTGAATCTTCCCTCTTTTAGTTTAAAACCATCACCCCTTGTCCTGTCACAAGAAGCCCTGCTAAAAAGTCTGTCCTATGTTCTTGAAGATGGGAAGGCCCACAACAGCTTTCTTCAGAACATAAACTACTTCCTCAACAAAGCTTTCTCATGAAATTGCACTGTTGAGCTTAAGTCAGCTGTTTCTCCTCTGGTTCCACTTGACTTTCTGTTTCTTCTCTGCTTCTTCACGCTTTTGCTGCCCAGCCCAGTCTTTTAAGTGACACGGAGTTGAATTCCAATGTTTGTGTGGCCTTAGGCTTGCTTTAGCTTTTGTTTACCATTGGGTGGCAAGATGAATCATGGCTGCTCTAAGGGGAACGTTTGCTTCATCATTTTCAACATATTTTAACATGGTTTATACCAATGTAAACAGTGCAGACTTCCTGTTGATAAGCAGCATCTATGCTAAATGTGTCATGACCGTACTGACGAGCTCCTTGCTGGTCTCTGCTCCCATGTAGCAAGTGATAGGACGAGAGGAAATGGCCTCAAGTTGCATCAGGGAAGTTTAGATTGGATATTAGGAACAATTTATCCACGGAAAGAGTTGTCAGGCACTGGAACAGGCTGCCCAGGGAAGTGGTGGAGTCACCATCCCTGGAGGTGTTTAAAAGGCGTTTAGATGAGGTTCCTGGGGACATGGTTTAGTGCCAATGTGACGTTAGTGGTTGGACTCTGTGATCTTGAGGTTCTCTTCCAACCAAAACGATTCTATGATTCCTCCAAGCATAGACTTGCCCTTTAAAATATGGGAGTGTTTTCTTCCAGCTAATGCAAACTCAGCCCGGAGGTGTTTATCTCCCTGGCCATACAGACAGCAGTGCAAGTGTCATTTCCTGTGTGCATACAACATCCCACTTACGAGTCTTAAATACATCATGTCTGAGCTTGCAAATAACCCCCAGAAGCCGCTGCCTGCAAATTTCACTAGAAGTCACTAGATTGAGATGTATTTGAAATTCAGTGAGGCACAGACATCGCTGGCTGCCTACACACTGCGCTTCCCAAGGACGCCTCTGCTCTTTGGTTCTTTTTGAAGCCCTTTTTACTGACATAGCAGAGTCAAAAACACTTCTTATACTGAACAATGAAAACCTTTATTCGCAACAGCTTTACTACACTTTTTTAAGGTTGTGTACATATGTAAAATGAGATTGGCTTCCTGGCTGTCTCTTTTTTGGGGGTTTTCCAGTGTAATTCAGTTTCAAAGCTATTGTGCAAATGAGGCAAGTGATGTAATGGCATTTTCTCATCAAAACAAGCATGAGGAGGAGCAGCGAGTCAGCCCTCCTTGTGGCTGTATAACTTAAGCCTGTGCACACCCCAACAACTCCTCCGCTGCGTAGTGACAGGACGAAGGAGTTGGAAGGTCTTTGGTGCACATTATAAGGATAAATTCCTCCACATGCAGATCCACGCAAGACCTTCAACTCACTGGACCTCTAAAAGTCAGTTTTGTTGTTGGTCAGACTTGGGCAGCGTTCCATTTTACAGTTCCATTCTGCAGTTCAGAATAGTCATTGATGTACCAGGCACTTACGGGTAAAAAAAATCACCCAAGTCTTGTGTCCAAAGGGCCGTCAAACCTCACAGTTTTCTGATAATTCTTTCCACCACTCTGCCCCAACTTCTTTTTCTCCCCAGGTGCAGCAAAGAGTGCAGGAATGTACCAAAGCTCTCGATCTCATTCTTAAAATCAATTCAGGAGAGAAAGTAACAAATGTACTAAATTCAAACTTTGACTGGAGTAGCCTAAAGGTGAGTGAAATGCAGTGACTGTGTTTTGTTGAATGCCTAATAATGTTTCTGGTTTCCCTCTTTTATTTCTAAACTGCTTCCTGTAAATTATTCTGAAGATCACACCATAGACCTGTGAACATAGTCTCAGCTCTTCCCAAGCTGGATAGATTGTCATAGAGGTGAAATGATGCTCTTCCTACTTCAATAGGATCTATCACCTAAAAAATTATTCCCTTAAAAAAAAAAAAAAAAAATGTTTAGGAAAGAAAGTCTCTTACAGCACCTGGATTTTTTTGACAGGATTCTGTTGATAACAGCAGGATAGCTGTGATGGGACACTCTTTTGGCGGTGCTACAGTTATTGAGAGTCTCAGCAAAGAAACAAGATTCAAGTAAGTATGCAAAACAAGGCAAGAGATGTTTGGCACTTGAGAGGTCTGGAGCAGGGGACCTTACCTAAGATCCCCCCACTACTAATTAGCTCTTCAAAAAACATTTGGGTTGGCATGTCTTGTTTTCTCAAGTCATGCTTCTATCAACTGTGGGCATGGGGTGGAACATAATAGCCGTATCATATTATATTGTGATACTGTGTGATCCTGCAGAAGCTCCTGTGCCCAGCTGCACCTGGTACTGGAGACCAACAAATACAATAAATGATCAGTTCCCTTCCCCCAGAGCAGAGATCATTTTGTGACAAAATGATTCATTAACCTGTTTACCCATTCAGTATCAAAGAGAGTTTCTCTTTCCTGTGTCTCCCGCAAATCAAAGCATGCTGAGAACTTCCATACAAAGCTTTCTGCTTCTGTGACCATATGTAGTTGTTGTCGGCAGGTGTGGCATTTCCCTCGATCCATGGATGCTTCCAGTAGGTGATGACGTTTACCAAAACAGTGTCCAGCAACCGCTGCTTATTATCAACTCTGAAAAATTCCAGTGGGCCAGTAATATCTTGAAGATGAACAAGCTCATCTCCAATGACACAAACAAGAAAATGATCACTATTAAGTGAGTTGTCCAGAATCCATCATTTCTGTGGTTGAAGATGAATCTTTACTCTTGTTAGAGCTCTTCAGTTACATGGAACTGCAGAAAGACAGTCCAGGTTTTCACTGTATGTTTAACTTAGACAACAATAGAGCAGAGACAGGGTCCTCTCTCAAAGCAGCCAGTAACCCAAAGTCTGACACACTCCAAGGTGTGTAATCCTGCCCCAGGGCACAAGTTTTGCTCTGGGCCTCATGCATCACCTGTGTCTGAACACCTTAAATATTGTTCTGTGTGGAGTGATGCCCTGACTAGAGCAGAGACAACTTGAAGTTTTGCCCAACCTATGCTTTATTACCATTGCAAGTATGATGACTTACAGTCAGCATGTGCAAAACTTCCTCCCTTTTGTGGTTAGGAGAGAATTTGCTGCTAATTTTGCATGCTCATGAGATTAACCTGGTTCATCTTCTGCTAGATAAGACAGCATAAGATGTGTGAATGTCTTTGAAGAAATCTGTGTGATCTCTGGCATCTTTTAATCAGAAGACTGCACTCTTACAAACCTGTTGATCACTGTTCTATTTGCAGGGGGACAGTACATCAGAGCTTTCCTGACTTCACCTTTGTGAGTGGAGATATGATCGGAAGATTTTTCAAATTAAAAGGAGATATAGATCCAAATGAAGCTATTGATATAAGCAATCATGCTTCATTAGCCTTCCTGCAGAAACATTTGAGTGAGTAACTGTTTACATCAAAGTATGAAGTTAAATTAATACTTAATTCCTACAAAGCTTTTAATATAACCATTCCATTTAGAATTAAAAAAAACCTCAAAAGTAAGTTTAGGAAAAAACACAGTGAGACTTTCTAGAGGTTTGTTACTTTTGTAATATAAGCAAATCTGAGGAGGAACATAGCAGTTTTGTTCTAATACATCACTTGTCCTTCCTTAAAACATCATCCCTCCCCTAGTTTTCCAAGTTGATTTATCCATCATATAATTTAATTTTTCAGTGTAGCTTTGCAAAAAAGCTGACTACTTAATTCATTACAACTTGGGTTTTCTTTCCCCCATTTTATAGGTCTTAATAAAGACTTCGATAAATGGGATTCTCTTGTGGACGGCATAGGACCCAATGTTATTCCTGGTACCAATATTGACTTACCTGCAACTGAACCTGAATAAGGAACACAAAGAAGTACTGAAAAATGCCATGGACACCAGGACACTAATATTGGCCAGACATTGCTCAGACACGTGATAGCGTTGGCCACCTACACAGATTTTTGGGGTGTGGAACAAGAACAAAAAAATAAGGCATTAGCTTACATTGTGATGAAAATGTAGAGAGGTTTTAGTTCAAATGAGTTAATGGGTTTCTCTGAAATACTGCAACAGGGTAACTTATGCTTTATAGGCAGCTGGGGGAAAATGTCTCGATGGTAATTTAAACGTTGTTTCTGATTTTGCCTTAGAACCAAGTTTGCCAAGAGAGAGAGAGATACGCTTCAAGGAATTCAACTAAAGTTCTGCTTACCAAGCTTTAAGTCAGTTTGCATCAAGCAAGCCTTTGCAGTGTAAGAAAAAAACCCATTAAACTTATTAGTTACTAGTGTTTCAGCTGTACTCTGACAACAGCTGAGATTTGGAGGTTTTTGCTGCTTCTGGTCAGAGGTCTTCAAAACTGTCTTGTTGCAGTAAGAGTCACAGGAAATGGTTTAAAATAACAGCAGAGAAAGGTGCCTGTTCAGACACAGGCCTTCTCATATGAACCTAATCCACTCACCCTTAAGATCTGTGTTTATTGCTGTATTCAAAGGATGTTTCCATTCCAAAAGCTGCTGAAGTGGTCACTCTTGTTGTACCAGCTCTAACTCTCCTTAGGCAAAGCTCCAGGCAGTGCCTCTCTTGTTAATCTCTCTATTACCACTGTCAGTCATACTGTTGTAGGTGAAATTACGGAAGAGATGTGTCACTTCTCCCACTCTCTTTAAAAAGGACAATGTAAGCATTACTTCATCACCTGGAAGCCTTTCATGGTTGTAATACTCTCCAGACACTTGTCTTTGTCCAGGTACCAGCATTGTTGTTTGTATCTGTCAGCAGAAGCAGTTGACTATGAGGCTGGCTTAAGAGGGCTCTGATTTTTAGAACTAAACTCTTCGAAGCTGCCACATGGAAAAGTGACTTTGAAAGGAATAAGCCTTGCAAAAAGCAGGACTATTAACTGTAGCCTATTCATTTCAAAATAAGGTTACAAACAAAGCAACTGAAACAAGCAGAACAAGCAAAGCAGTTAACAGTGTAATTAAATATTTATGTAATCATCTCTGATCTTAACATGAGATTGCAACAACATCTAAGACTTGTTTTTCACAACTTAATTAAATTCTCTCCAGCCTACTATCTTGTATTATCTCTGTTAAGAGAATCAACATGCAAGTGTGTCTGTTACTGAGCAAACACTAACACTGGGGATCTACAGTGATACTCAGCCAGACTATTACTTTGTCAGGGAAAGTGGGTTCCTACAACTTTATAGCAGCGTGAAAAATCCATAGCACCTAAAAAACAACCTGTGCCATACAGGAGCACAGAACAGGACTGGAAAGCAGAAACCCCTTTTCAACACAAGGTGGAGAATAAAGGGTGAGGTAAGCTGCACCTGTTTTACGAAGCCCTTACTCCCCTGGACACATGCAGCAGCAAAACCATTCTGCTGGGCCCAATTTATATGAATAGGAAAAGCTTCATCTTTCATTAGTGCAATTAAGCTGTATCATAAATACAAGTTCTGTTTTGTACATGACTGATGTTTAAAGCATTCACCATAGTTCACTGTGCTCTGAAGTCATTTAGCATTAAAACAGAACCAGTAACAGCAGAATGTGGTTGGTTACACCTAACTGCAGTGGTACACTTGATGCTCGGTGTGCACACATTTGGGCCTATGCATAGGGAAAGAACACAAGCCATTAACAAAACACTGATCAGTATATGCCAGCCAAAGCTTTATTCCAGCTTCTTCCATTGCTTTATAACAGCACCAAATGCAAGACTTCAACCCAAAACAGCTGTGTTTCCCTACAGCAGAAAAAACAAAACCACCCAACCTCCTCCCCACCCCCCCAAAAAAGATACCCTCAACTTTTCTTAGGAAAAGGAAAACAAATGAACGAAAAAAAACCCAAAACAAACCAACCCCCCCCAACCCACTCAACAATGGAACTTTTCAGAAAGCAAACATCAGAAAGCAGCATTTGCGCACCACAGTAGCCTATACAGCAACCCACAAGAAACCTTTGTTCAAGAATCACCCACCAACAGCTAGATACAAGTCAGTGCACACACACATGCAGTAAGGAATGCCAGTCAAGGCAAATTCTTATTTAAGTAAAGAAAGTGCAGCTATAAGAAGCCAAGTTGACAGTAACAGTCTACCAACAAGCACTAGTGGTAGACTTAAAATATAAGAGGGAGGTATGACAGTGATAGGCATTTGTACAGTTCAGTAGAAAAAGAACACTCAATGCTTTGGTTCGTATTCTTGTTCCCATGAAAACATGTGTACCCTGGTATTCGTTCAGCTTCACATGGTGAACATGTCAGTTGGTTTCAGGAATGTCAGAGGACATTAGGATCTTCAGTGAAATCTGAACTGCAGCCAGTTTGCTTTTCTACAGGGAATAAAAACAAATCAGACCCATCAAGATGTTTCTATAAACATGTATAAATACATTAATATCCCAAGTCATAGCTTTACAAGGCTTCAGAATAAATGTCATCAAACATTGGACCATATTGAAAGACTACACTTACAAAGTTATCATATAAGGATAAGACAGTTGAAACAACAGAACTGACCAAGAAAATGAAGCAAGCAGTGCTCCCAGATTTCAGTTATGAGTTCAAGACACTCCATCCCTGCAGGAGTTTGGGCATCCTGTGGATCAGGTACCTTCTACTCAAACTGCCTTTCCAGGCAGTGTCTTACATGTGCAGCAATATCAAGTTCTGTGCCACATGGCTGCGTGAACCAAACTCACCCTTCCTGCCTGTTGGATGCACTAACATCGTGCAAAGTGTTCAAGAACACAGACAGTGGGCAAATTTGGACAATAATTAGCAACCAAAGGTCAGGGGGAAGGGATAAAATTGTGTGGTAAAAACCATAAAAGTATTATCAAAACCAGCAACATCAAGATGAAGAATAATGCTGCATTTGAGTGATGATTTGTAGACTCACCAGTTTAACATTTTAATTGAGTTCTTTTAACTACTTTTTTGCCCAACAGGTAACAAAGAATAATGCCTGCAACTGAGATCTAGTTATCTATAAACCAGTCAGCTTTCAGTACAGTTGGGCTGAAATACAATGCCCAATTCAATCACTGAAAACACAAATGCTGTCTCTACTTAAGCTTACTTCAGTCTCCATCAGGCAACTGCTGGTCAAACACAGGAACAAGCTGCCCAGAGCAGTTCTGGAGCCTCCATCCTTGGACAGATTCCAGATGCAAAAGGAAGGTCTGAAGCCACCTGATCTAGCTGACCCTACTTTGAGCATCTCCAAAGGTCCCTTTCAACCACAACTGCTCTATGATTCCATAGATAACAGAAATAATATAGTCAGAAAGAACCTGTACTATTTTCTTTGATACACAGAACAGGCATTTACCAGTAACACTGGCAAAACACACGATTTTTAATTAAAAGTACATGCACAATTCACAAATTATCCCTACAACAATTAAGATGGTATTATAGGTTTAGATTCATAGAACAAGATTATGGGATTTGGGCATTCAAATCCCAACCTATAGTGCGTAGTAGAATCTACCCAGCAGTTTCTCACCTTGCCTCAGGAACGTCATCAAGAGTAGCAAGCTGGCGGTCGATGCTAAAAACCGTACCCAAAAATCTATAACTTAGGTGTACCCCCATAGCTTGTCCACGAGGCTCAACCCACTAGATCAAATAAATACTAAATTTATTTCTAATCAAGAAATAGTAGCTTTCATTGCATGTATTCACCTTTAACCTGACAGTACATAAGCTAATGCTGCTAAGAAAACTACAACAGTATTAAACACATACACAAAGTGTTTCAGCTGTATCTTCTAAAATAAAGCATTTTCTAGAAAATTAGAAAGCATCCAAACACTGAGTACACAATCTCCTTGGGAGGTTTAAGGTAGTCTTACCTTGGAGCAAGGACTCCTCTGGTGAAAACTGCGAGTTTTCTGTTGCAGGGGTTATTGCCTAAACAAAAGGACATTCTGTTAGGAAGCTGGCACTACTGCCAAGATAGGTTTCCATTCAGGTGCTTCCTTTAACACTAGACTAACTCTGCACTGCTGGACTCTTATTTGCCACTGTATGTCCCCCTTGTAACTCACTACAGAAGTCTTCTGCCCACTTTTTCCTTTGATGCAAAAACTGCAAGTGAAGAATAAACTGAAAATTCATTCTGTCCCCATCAGTAGCATGGCTGGTGACCCCAGTTTTGGGTCGTCATTTTTTCATTTGTTGGTACTTCATGGAGAACACCAGTAAAAACCGTACTATCATTTCCTAATTACTTTGTAACACAAGTATTTTTCACGATTTAACAGTTACATACTTCACTAGCATGATCTGTCAAAAGCCACATATCAGTACTGTTCTACAGTTATTTATTAATAGTACTCCTCCAGTAATGTTTCTTCCTTCAAGCTGTTTTCATTCATCTATTCCCAGGCTGAATTCACAGTCCTGAGGCCAAATGGCTGACAGTTTATATACATCTGTGTAAAACAGCTGACATAAACTGTATCAGTTATATAATACATTTATACAGATATCTATAGTCTCCATAGAGATCTATTAGAGAAGGAAGGACAATGTGATGCCTTAAAGAAAAATAACTGTGCTTCACAGAATCCCAGAATGTCAGGGATGGGAAGGGACCTTGAAAGCTCATCCAGTCCAATCCCCCTGCCAGAGCAGGAACACCCAGATGAGGTTACACAGGAAGGTGTCCAGGCGGGTTTGAATGTCTCCAGAGTAGGAGACTCCACAACCCCCCTGGGCAGCCTGGTCCAGTGTCTGTCACCCTCACTGAGAAGAAGTTTCTTCTCAAATTTAAGTGGAACCTCTTGTGTTCCAGTTTGAACCCATTACCCCTTGTCCTATAATTGGTTGCCACCAAGAAGAGCCTGGCTCCATCCTCTTGACACTCACCCTTTATATATTTGTAAACATTAATGAGGTCACCCCTCAGTCTCCTCCAAGCTAAAGAGCCCCAGCTCCCTCAGCCTTTCCTCATAAGGGAGATGCTCCACTCCCTTCAGCAGCTTTGTTGCCCTGCGCTGGACTCTCTCCAGCAGTTCCCTGTCCTTCCTGAACTGAGGGGCTTCTAGTGGTTGGCATCAATGCACAAATTTAGATTAATGGCACTTTGCCTTCCTGTTCTCACGGTGACAGAAGAAGAATCACAACTTTAAAAAAATCATTATTGTTCTGCCCAGTCTGTTTCCACACCACTGTACCTCAGATGATCTGCAAGCCCAGTCAGGAATACCATTCCAGACATTCTCAGGATCCACAATCTCCTCATTTCCACTGGAGAGATTTAAGACCTGTACAGACAGAGCCAAATGGTATCTCACACAGCAGTGGATCCTGAAAATACACTCAGCAAATGAGACATAGTAGTAGGAAAATGCAACTGAGGACTCTCTACCTTTGAGAGGGCTTTCAGCCTGGATCTTCTAAGGCAGAGCAAGTCAGCCTCTAATAAAGCTGAATATCGCTACTGAATCTGCTCAAGGCTCTCGGGGGCTTCTAACCCACAAGTGGCAAGAGAGGAATGCTGGCAAACACCTACTAGATCAGAACCAGCAGGAAACGGATGAACAGGGACATCACTACATACCTGATGCTGACACTTATCTGAATACAGCTGAGCTTGGCTTCAGATACCTAAGGAATTTACTAGCAAAAAGGCTGGCTTCAGTGATCTCAGGCATTCAATCTTCCAAATAGTTACTGTTATGAAATGATCGTTTGGATTTGCAACTTTAAATTACAACTTAAAGATATGTGTACATACACACCCCCCTCTCTGAACTGGAGGAAAACTCATTTATCCTGTAGCTTAAACAGCAGTAGAACAAGGCAGCCCATTAGTTTATTATCTACTGTTAAAGTTCACTCCCACCAACCACTAATACACCACACATTTCACTGAAGTAGGAATAGTTATGTATTCACTATTAATTACAGTAAAATTTAAGTTTCTTCCCAAGTTTCTACTGTTCTAGCACTCATTCTTCAGAACATCAGTAAAATAATGCCAGATTTCCTAAGCATTTAATGGTAACACGGCTCCACAGCAGAACAGCAATTTGCAAGCCAGAGAGAACCACACACAAGGATGTATCTCAAACTGGAGCAGATCTTTCAGTCTTCCCAGTCAACGTATGGAAATAAAGTGTGAAGAGAATATCAAGTGTTGACATACAGCATCTACATTTGAAACACTGCTTTTTCTATATATTCTGTAAGTCCAGAATCAGCCTTTGCAATATTGAGTCTTAAATTGTGTAACAGACTTCTGTAAAATATACAAAGTTTGGAGGAAGACCAAAGAAGGACCAGATCTTAAGAATTCCAAAAGAGTTTTCAAACTATACTTACCCTGGTACCTTTATCAGATACCTCCAAAATGCGAGCCTCGCACCATTTTAGAGAGGTCCACACCACACATTTGGAGCCAACAGCAAAGCCCTTCAGATTACAAGTATAGTCATTGTGTCCTACAAAAATGACATATAAATGAGGGAGAAATTAAAAAAATACACACACAAAAATAACCCCTCCAAAAAACCTCTTCATGCCTCACAACCCTGCTCCCATACTCCCCTGCCCCAGTCTGAACTACGGAATAAATATTTGAAAGTTAAAAATTTGGCATCATGAACATTCTTGAAAAACGCATTTCACTTTGAGAAATAGATTTCCAATCATAAAATCCTTAACCTCTCAAGATAAGATTAGTTGCTGTTAGACTGTCACATCATCCATGAGATACTACCCTTAGTCTGATGCCCTTAACCCAATATATACTGATGTTAACACTAATATATTAACTTATTAGGGAATAAAAATCTGTTTTCTACAAGAAAGCTATTCTCATGTTTGAATGTGCACAACATTTTGATTATTTAACTCCTTAAAATGAGATACTTTACCTGCACTGCAGTCAGCCAAGTTCTCATTTTGCTTTTTTCCTACTTCTTCATCCCCAGGCTTACAGTCTAAAGACTGCACATGTGTATTTCCACATTCTTTAAATGAGTCGGTCAAGTCTTGTTTCATCCATTCTTCCACATAACTGTCATCTTTCTTCTGCCACTCCTTACGTTTCTCAACTATGCAGTCACATGATTTTCCAGCGCAAACAGGCCTCTGATTCGTTAAGTCTTTTGTAAGAAATGAAAACTGACTTCCGCTATTCGCAGAACTTTGTAGCGCAGCCTGTTCCAACCCTAACGAGTCCTCCTCCCCGTCTTCCCGAGTCGGCTGCACATCGGGCAGCACCAGTTCCAGAAGCTGCTCAATTTCAGCACCCAGCATTGATAGCATGTCATGGGTCTTCAGGTCCAGCTGTTGCTCAGGTCTACCACCAGATGAAGACAGCCTTAAGGGACAAGGCTCTACTTCCATCCAATCTTCCTCTATAGCTTCTGGTTTAGGAACTCCAGACAAATTAAATTCCAATTGCTTTGCCTTCTCTCCCAAAAGAAGCTGAACATCAGATGGAATCGGCTCTACTGTCTTCTCTCCATCGCTACCTGAAAGCGCCAAGTGCTCGCTCTCATTAAGCGATGGTAAGATTTGAAGAAATTTCAGAGCTGCCAAGTCTCCTGTCTCCTCACTCACAGCTGGCAGCTCAAACGATTCCTGTTCCAATACCTTCTCTCTTGCTCCACTGCCTGAAGCTGTCTGCATTTCAAGTGACTCCCTTTGCAGAGCTTCCTTCCTTTCTTCCCCAAAGGAGGAGTGCACTCCAAGGGCCTCTAGCTCCAGTATGAGCTCCTTTAGATCATCATACGAAGGTTGTACTTGTAACTGGTCCAGTTCTACTAAGGTGCCCGTTTCATCGTTCGAAGACGACTGTACCTGGAGCACTGGCAATCTTTGCGGTGGTTCACTTCCCAGGAAAAGGCTGGCTGATGAAGCACTGCCTGCCAGTTGTGATTTCAGCTCAGCATCCTCTTGAAATGCTACTTCAGATAGTTCTTGTTCTGCAGCTTTCATTTCACTCCCCAAAACACTCTCTTCTTCAGACAGAGGTGTCTCCTTATCAAAGCTGCTTTGACACTCAGCTGTTTCACATCCATCATCAGCCTTCCCAGACATACACTCAACAGCTTCCACCAACACATCTGTTTCTACAGTATCTGAACACTCAGAAGTCACACCCAGGAAAAGTCCAGAACAAAGTCTAGCACTTTCACTTTCTTCTTGAGCTAATCCACAAACAGCAGTAGCTTCTCTTTCCAGACAAAGACCCATATCATTGTTTGAACATCTGTTTTCCTGTAATGGGCTCAAAACGTTTGAGAAAGCCTTGTCACCATTTCCTTCATTAGCCTTCCAAAACAACTTCATCTCTTCATTAATGCTCTTCCCAGAAGCTTCCAGCTTGACAACAGACAGAGGGACTTCAGCAGCTTGATCTTCCCGAGTTTCTATAACTTCAGCTTCCAATAAGAGGTTTTTTGTCAGATCATAAAACTTCTCTTTTGCTTCACTAAGCCATGAGCCCTCTGAGGGTCTGAAGCCTGACAGACAGCAAGCAAATGCTTGATTTGGTACTTTGAGCAATTCACATGGGATCTGTCTGATGACCTCCAAGCTTACAGATTCCTCGCTTCCGTAATCCACATGTCGAACAACTGCATTGTCACCTTTTATGTTGCTGACTTTAGCTCTGCGGAACTTTCCGTCCTGACTACTTTTTGCTAGACAAATATCACCACTCCTAATACGAGATTCGCAATAGTTCAAGGAGTGTAGTCCAAGGTTTTCAGCTTCCTCTATTTTTTGCTTTATGTAGTTCATATCTTCTGCATCAGCACTGCAACTCCAAAAATATTCTGGACTATTTACCAGCATGACATAAATTTTTACAGTCTGACCTGCCTCTGGGAACTTCCAGATAAATGATTTACAGTCACTCACATTGGGAATTTCATTTTGTGCCTGAGGAGGCAAAGGCTCACACACAGTTACCAAGTCACTGTTTTCCCTATCAAGTACTGCTGTTGAACAAGATCTTTCCCTACTTGAAAGGCTTTCATCAGCTAAATCCACTGTTATTATACCTTGATTATCACTGAGAATAACCTCCCATTTATCCTCAAACTTCTCTACAAATTCACACGTAAGCAGAACATCCCTTGTTCTCTTGATGAAGCAAAGAACTGCTTTCTCTGCCCAGTCCATATTGGTTTTGCATTTAAGTCCGCTTAGGAAGCAGTGAATGCTTATTGCTGGGATAGACAACAAGTCTTCGGGGAGTCTCTGTGCTTGATCGACATTGATTACTGAAGTGTTACCATAATCAATATATTGTATACTTATCAAATTGTCAGAAGTCTTCTCTTTTACTACAGCTCGATACCACAGGCTGTCTTCTGAATAAACAGCACTGATTAAGTCTCCTGCTTGGAAAGGTTGTCCACAAGGGTTCTCTGCTTGTGTTCTATTGTTTAAGTTTTCCAAAATGCTGTTAAGCTGAGCCTCATCGCTTTCTAGCTGAACATAAAAATCCAACGGATCATTTACATGAGACACATACACTAACACTTTAAGAGCTGGCACTACCTTCTGTTGCAGTACATCAGGTGTTACACACCCACCTTCAGCATCATATTTAATATCTAACTGTGTATCCATCTGGACAGAGAAAAGAGGTTCCTCCCCTGCTTTATTTAACAAAAAATCTTCCTTCTTACTGCTAAACTTTTCACCAGATTCCAGTAATCCAGCTGCCAGATCTCCCTTTGTAGCAGGCTGGAAAAGGTTTACATCTTCTTTGAAGTGTCTTTTGCTACTCTCCCTTCCTTCCTGGGCTTCAAATCTGCTTTTGTTCCCTTCAGGAGCCCTACCTGTATTTAAAGGGGACTCTGAAGCCTCCTTCCTCTCAATTGCATCTGTATTTCTGAAACACAAAGTTTCGTTTTCTAAGTCCACACAGGGTTCCGTATTGTTTGTTAAGCTTAACTGCTCCTTCAGTTTCGCATTAATTTGAGTATTACCATCAAACAACTCAATCAGCAGTTTGCCATCAGATTCCTTTGCTACTACTATTGCTTTTAATTGCCTTTCCAGGACAGCTTGCTTAAACCATGGCGTAGTTTTTTTGGGAACATTAGATATATCAGATAAGGAACACTTTATGGCCTGCATTGGCAAAAGCAGGATATCATAAGCATCACTGGGTAAAGGAAGCAGATCATCTCTCTCTATTGTCTCTGTGTTCCCAAAATCCACAAAGAAGACCTCCATATGAGGTTTTGTTTTCACAATTACTCCCCTGTACCAGTTATTGTCAGTATACTTTGCTAGACACAAGCTCTCTGACTTCTGCGAGTTTTCTAAGCCGCTCATTGTTTCACTTAGGCGACTTATATTATCAGTAAGCTGTGCTAAGGCATCTGCACATCTTTCAAGCTGGCAGTAAAATGTCCATGGATCACTGACATGTGTAATATAAACATCTTCCTCACTCCCAATTTTGATACCATGCATGGAATAGTAATAAGAATGAAGCCGAAGCAAAGGTACCAGAGGCATTTGAGGAGATAAAGGTCTGGCCACACCTCTCTCAGTCAGAAACTGGCAAGCACTCTGAAAAGGTGTCATTAAATCTACAATGTTGAATAGCTCCTTATTGTTTATGGAAGCCAAAGCAAATATTGTACATTTCAGTTCAAACTGAGATGATGAATTATCAACAAACTCCTGAAAAGCCTGAATTGCTTCTGTATCCCAAGCAAAAGGATCCTGCCCATTCGGTTGGATTAAGTTGTAAAGGCTGCACCTGAAAGCTTGAGCCTCTAACCTCAGAAAGCGTTCGTTAGTTGAGCGGAGGTTCATTAACGAGACCAGCTCTCTGTTGCCATAGTCAACATAAATGACTTCTACTTTTTCTGCAGAAGAAACTTCACTAATAATTAAAGCCCTGTACCATTTTTCATCCTCCGAGTACTGAGCTAAACATACAGAATTCGGCCAAGCATGCAGAGGGGATGAATTTTTACAATACTCCTGAATTTCAGCCATTAAGACCTTAAGGTCATGGCAATTTCTACTTAACTGACACCAGAAATAACTAGGGTTTTCAACATAGGACACAATTACATTAACAGTACTTCCTACTTCCAACTGACCTCCGTAAGAGAAACTTGGCCTCATTTCCACATAATTCTGTTTCAAAGGTACAGGCAGGTTTTCCTCATCCTCATATTCGTGAGCAGGAAGACATTCACTACTTTTAGAATTCTGAGTGGCTACAAAGGGGTTCTCTCTGACCGCCACAGCTACATCAGGATTAAGTGCTCTATCACTTCTCTTCAGATCAGCTTCTTTTCTGAGCCTCTTCTCTGCATTTATTTGGTTTTTACCCCCAGCCTGTGCTGGGGAAGAGGCCTGGCTCACAGCCTTACCAGATGATTTGGGGGGAGTCTCAGGTATTTCACACCTCTGGTACTCAGCATACCCTCCCTGCACCATGAGTTCACTTACACTTTTCTCTCCTAATTGGGACTCGCCAAAAATTTCAACCATATGTTTGTCACGCTGCGCGCTCAAAAAACGAACCTTTAGTCCCTTGTTCAGCACAATCTCTCTGAAGGCAGACACTGATGATTCACTCCAACTCCCTCTCAGAGGAGAAACACCTGCCAAACAACACTTGAGAGCTAAAGCAGGTAGTTCTCTGAACCGAGGGAGCAGCTCCTTTACCGCACACCGATCTACAGTTTCCATGCTGCCTCTGTCCACCAGGTGTATTTCTACCCCATTGTCCAGCACCTTGGTGATCACCGCTCGATCAAAACCGCCCTCTTTCCTGTGGGCACAACAAAGGGATCCGGGCTGTAGGTCCAACCCAACACCGTCCAGCTTCGATGCATGGGAGTAAAAATTCCACATGCTCTGCCGCAGCTGCCTGAAGAGCTGGCGATGCTCATGGAGCTGCAGCCAGAACTCAGATGGGTCTTGGAGATGGGAGACCTGCACATCACGGAACACACCCAGCTTCAGATGCACGCCAGGTACAGAGGCCAAATCTCTGTGCGTTAAAGAGATGCTAGGTGTTCCTGGTGGCAGCTTCAGTCCTTCAGCTGTGGGTTCTTCTGCTTCTAGCTGCTCCCAGGCCTCAGTCTGGCCAACCTGTGTATGGCTTCTGACCAGGCAGCAAGCCTGCACCCCAAAAAGATGGTTCAAGTTGATGCCATTTTCCCCATAGAGGCTCACAGAATAGAGATGTTCAAAGGAGTTAAAGGCTCTGATGTGAGCACTCACTCCTTTGCCTAATACCAACGCTTTCAGCTCATTAATCTGTGATGGAGACCAGCCACAACCCCTGTCTGAGACACCCTGAAGAGCGCACGGGTAAGTCACCACAGGCATACGGAAACACTCAACAGGCAAATGGCGCAGGTTAGCTCTAGTCACAGTCTCCTTCCTGCCATAGTCCACAAAAATCACCAGAGCCACTTGCTGGTCCTGCTCCCCAGCAATAAGCTCTAGCAGGAGGGCGCGGTACCACCGGCCATCAACGTCACGGGCAGCACAAGGTGAGCCCACTTTGGGCAAAAACTCCTGCTCCCACTGCTCATACATGTGGCACATGGTATCAGAAAGACAACGGATCTCCTGAGACAGGCACTGCAACTGGCAGTAGATGTGGTGTGGGTCAGAGACATGGGTCACTAGGACAGGCTCCGTCACACCCAGCTGAAGCTGTGGGTAGAAGTAATCCAAAGCAGGTGACACAGGCTGGTATGAGAACAAAACACGGCGAAGCTGTGGCACTGCAGAAGATACAAGGGAACACGCTGGAGGCTGCAGCCTGAGCTGGTTCCTTAAGTAGTCAAAAGTTAGACAGCGCTTAAGCACCTGGCAAAACCAACTGCGAGTGACCTGCCTGGCCAGTCCCAGGTGCTGCATCTGGACCACAAGCTGGGGCACCTCAAGCACGATGAGCTGTGGGGTCATCACCTCCTGCACCAGGCCAGACACCTCTTTGCCATGCAAGTGGCTGAGGAACTCCATGGCCTCCACTGTCCAGGTGGAGACCGGTGCATCCCCGCAGGCTGCCACCCTGGGCCCTCCGGAGGGCATGACATCAGCCACAATACAGCCCAGCACCTCAGGCGGCAGAAGGAAAAGCTCCTTGCAGCCCCGCGCCAGATAACAGGCAGATGTGACCATGGTGCAGCCCTCGTCAAGCAGGAACACGCGATAGTCCTGGCCGCGACGGCTCACCACACAGCAGCGATACCACATCCCGACCACCTCCACCAGTGCCAGGTCTCCTGGGCACAGCTCAACCTCATTACCTGCCAGCCCGGCAGGCCCCGGGGCAGCCGCCACGCGTGGCCCCGCTGACACCTGGACCTCACGCCTGAGGCGGGTGTAGGCAGCGCTACGCTCACCCTGCAGCCCCCACAGCCGCACCACGGGCACCTCAGGGCGCAGGCCCACGGCAGAGACCCGCAGAGTCATAGTGGTGCCGGGGGCGGGCAGCCCCGGCCCGGAGCTCATCGCTGGCCCGGAGCTCATCCCGCCACCTTCGCTACCCGTATGAACCCAAATGGCCGCCAACCCCCGGCCTTATGGGCCACGCGCCGCCCACGTGACCCGCGGGGAACCGTTATGCGGCTTGCCTGAGTGGTCGAGTCCATTCTGATCGGGGAAAGAGGGGGGGAAGGGAAACAGGAGTGGCGGAGCAAGCTAATACATCGGGCATTTCCTGCGAAACTGAGACTCCTCGTAGGCGTTACAAAGAAGGGGGTTATCACTGGAGCCACAGGGATCAGCCCGGAGCCTGTTGGAGCTGCCCTCACCCAAAGTGGAGCTGCCCTCGCCCAAAGTGGAGCGCTCCACGCCGGCTGTGTGGTAGCGGACCGGCCGGGGGGCGGGGTATGGGGAGAACCCTCCCAGCTCTCTTAGCCTCCATTGGCCAGAGCGGGCGCTCGGGGCGGGGCGTGCGCGCAGAGCTTGGCGTCTATTGGCCAGCGCCGGGCAGCAGTGTGAGGGCGGGGTCGGGCGGGTGCGAGGCCGCCGACAGCAGCGACGAGGTAAGCTGTTGGGGCAGCGGCGCCCGACGGTTCTCCCGGCTCTGGTTCTTCCGGCTTCCCCGGAGCCAACGTCCCAGCGGGGCAGGGGCGCATGAAGTGCGGGCTGGGCCGCCCCTCCGCCGGCAGCGAGGCCCTACCGCAAGCCCGCCTCAGCGCCTCAGGCCGCCCGCCGCCTGTCACCTGTCACCGTCCGATCTGCGCCTCATCTGCGGCCGCCCCGCGGCACGGGACACCCGCCTCCACCCAGCCGTGGCTGGCTCAGCCGTCTGCAGGACGGGGACGGTGACACCGGGCCGAGGGACAGCAGTCCTGTCTGTGGATGGAGACGAGCGGCACCTCTGAGTACCTCGGGGAGCAGCAGACGCGGATGCTTTGTTTGGTGCCCACTTCGCGTAGCCTGGACCGTCACCCTGCTTTGCTTCATTTGTTCATCTCTGCAAGAACGTGATTCCTCCCAGGTTTCACCCCCTTTTTCCCAGGCCAGCTCTTGAGGTTTTGATGAAGCTGCCTTCCAGCCTTTAGGGACAATGGTCTGAAGTGGACGTGTGAGGAAGAGGAAGGCCCAGGACTTCAGGGAGCCTTTCTCAGGCCACAGGAGACCTCAGCCCAGGAACCTTAGGCCGCCCTCAAGCTAATTCTTGGCTTCTGAAGCTGGTAAGTACATAAATATGGCCAAGTGCTTCACAGTGTAGAAGCTTCTGCTTGAAAAATTTTGAATTACAAAGCACTAAGACGTAATGCAGAAAGTGACATGTTTTGCTATTCAAATTATTTATTTTTAATACAAAATACTGTGAATCAGCACTGTTACAAACCTCTTTAGTGTTTCATGCTCAAAAAGGAGCCTTTTTAGCTGTTAATATAGCCAAAACAGTTTTTCACTACAAGTCTTTTAAAATCACTTTTTTACAACTCAATAGATCACGTACTTGTGCATATCTACCATCAGGGTTATCTGAGTAACAGGATTGCAGGCAGGACTGCTCAGGATGTAACTGAAGAAGCTGCTTTGACTGCTCGTTTATAATTGCTGGTGATTGTGTGCAAAAAGTTTCTCAGACTAACAACTAGAAAAATTACAGTATTTTTGAACAAAAGCTTCTGATACCCTAAGAACAGTGAGATTGTTTCCAACCTGAAGTCACACACCCAAATGCATGTGGGCACAGCAGATCTACAATACAATAAAAAAAGTACAAGTGCAAGCCAAGAAGATGCCCAAAGTGTTGGCATATTGAAGGTACTAGTTGCAAAGACTATTCTAGAAGAAATACTGAGTATTTGTTCAGAGACCGGTGTCTTGTACAGTCATTTCATTACTAGATATTGATGAATCAAAACCAGCTTTGTTCTGTCTACATTATGATTGGTTATATACTGCATTTTTTCTTCCTGATTCCAAAGATAAGCCTGGTGACAAACAGCAGTAGTGTCCTTCTCTATGAAATTTGGAAAGCTTTAGGTTTAAAAGTAAAAATCACTTCTATTCAAAAATTTGTGGGTTTAAGAGAACATTATAGTTCCACCTACATTTAAAATGGGCAGTGTGTATTTCTGTGGGAAAGCGGTACCTTCATTACTCGGTCTGACACATCAGCACTGGGACTCTCAAAGGACAAGTAGTTCAGCCTGGTCCTGTGGACAGCATGTGTCTTATAAGTCCTTCAAGAGGGACAGAGTGAAATAGGCTTTTGATTTCCCGGGCACAGGACTGCATTTCACTCATTGGTATTACTCAAATGGTTGAATGAAGAGGTCAGGCAGTCTCTGGGAAATAACAGAAACAACCCCTTGCAGCTTTTGTGCAAAGCAAATTTGAAATCAGGTAAACTGCTTTAATCTTTTTCAGTTCCTAGGGCTAGAGGTTTGGTTTGCTGAGGCATCAGGCTAATGAGATGTAGTTCTTTATGTGTGTGCAAATGTAATAATAACAAAAATTGTCAAATAATTTTATAGACTGCTTAAACACAGAAGATCACAGACTGGTTGGGGTTGGAAGGGACCTCTGGACATCATCTAGTCCAACCCACTTGCAAAAGCAGGTTCACTAGAGAAGAGCGCACAGGAACGTGTCCAGGCAGGTTTGAATGTCTCCAGAGAAGGAGACTCCACAACCTCTCTGGGCAGCCTGTTCCAGGGCTCTGGCACTCTCAAAATAAAGAAGATTTTCTTCATATTCAGATGGAACCTCCTGTGTTTCAGTCTGTGCCCGTTGCCCCTCATCCTGTCGTTGGGCACCACTGAAAGGAGTCTGGTCCATCCTCTTGACACCCACCCTTGAGATATTTGTAAACATCGGTGTTCAGTGCTGTGTTGTTCAACCTGCTTGTGCCATTAGCAATAGGAACCATCTCCATTATCAAACAAGCAAGCAGTATTATGTTCTACTTGCTTAGTGCATTTTTTTTACCTTTGTTTATTGTTCCATAAAGCTGATGCTGGCTGCCTGTTACAGTATTATTGTGACCATTTTATCTTGTGGTTAGCTTGAATTTCATATAGCAGTCTGCCAAGCAAAGAGTATCCTTAAGTCATGGCTACTGCTAACCAGTAAGGACTTGATTTGGGACAGCAACCCATATGTGCAATTCTGCTGCCAGTCTCCTAAATGAATTAGATCCCTGTGGGGTGGTGATGCCTTGTGGAATGAGGGTTCAGCTTTCCGATTTTTCTTTGCTTTGGGAATATTGAAGTGGTTTCACGATTTTAAAAAGAACTAACTCCGCAGATCCTTCTGATTTGTTCATATGTGAGCCAGAATACTAGTGACCAAGGAGCCTATGAAAGCAAACACAGAAGTTAGAAGCTTAAACCAGAAGTGACCCAATAAATAAACCCATTAGATTAAACTGTCTCCACTTAAAAATCAGATTCTTAATCTCATATTATGTCTTTCACTCAAAAATTGTAGCGTTGCATATGGTTAAGGCTACCCAGTCCTTCACAAGACACCTAAAACGCTGGGTTTTTTCAGCTTGCCAACTGATAACTGTTTAACCTGCAATGTTTCATGCTTGGGAGGCTATTTCAGGCTGAATGCTTTTAATTTTTTTTTAAAGAGTTTACTTGTTCTCAAACCTTAATCAGAAAAGGACACGGTTCTCCTTGCATAAAATTTATATCCTGCACATGCGTAGTTGAGATGCTCTATTTTATTTTTTTTTCAGCAGTAGATTGGCATTTGGCAAAATGCTGCCTTGTGCTTAGGAAACACCTTCTCCCCCTCCTCTGAAACACCCACTAAACATTCCCAAAATTACAAGCCTTTAGGAAATCTAAATAGCCATACGCTCCATGGAAATTTTTAGCTTACTATTAAACTTGTGAAAACCCCGTCAATATTGATTGTGCTCTGGCTCAGGGACATGGGGACTGAGCAGCTGAGCAGAAGCTCCCTGTAATTGCTCTTACCAAAGGCTGCCACCACTGTTGTACTTGGTTAAATTAAAGAAAGGAGGCTTTTGCCTTTGATCATAATGCTCAATCTGGTAATTTAAACAGTGTCAAGATCTTGAAGCCAGCGGGTAGAGTCTAGATGTAGCCATAGTGTTAATTTCTTTAAAAAAAAAAAAACTTAAAAAGAAATAAAACTAGTCACATCCAAACTGACTATTGCAAATTGTTCCTTGTCCAAAATAACAAATATATAACAGTATATATTTATATAGCAGCCAAGTTCCAGTTCCCAGACTCCAACTGCTGCTTGGCTTAAGTGTACAGATGCAGCTTGAAGGGCGCAGCTATACACAGGAATACAAGAGGGGAAAAAGTGAGATCCAGGATGGAGCAGTAATGAAGTAATTCTATGATCGGGAGAGAAGGAGGAATGAAAGTATAAGGGATGCAAAGGGAGTCCAGGGCTAGAAATAAGAAGGGTACAATGGAGAGTTTGGGGAAAGGAGAAAGGAGGTAGCCTGGAATTATTATTATTATTTTTTTTTTTTTTTTTAAGGCAAGGAAAATCAGTAGCAATTAAGCAGGACAGTATTTTCCAAATTAAAGAGGTGCAGGAGGCCATGTGGGGGAAATGACACTGAATGCAGTTGTGTCATCCACTACATTCAGCTATGCTAACTGCAGTTAAATAAATTGTGATGCACAAATCAAATAGTTTTCAAAAAGTCTTGACAGACAAAGAACTTATATTTTAGAGCCACATTGTTCAACTGTCTTGTAAAGAGAGTTAAAAGGCACTTACCATCCGCATCCAGGTTGGTATAAAGCCTTTGTAAAGGGACATAAACCCTTCACCCTGTACACTTTGAATCAAGCAGTCCATGGAAGACCTGTACAGCAAACCTCTAGCGATGTGCAAGGAGAACAAATAGTGTTAGGATAACAGATACGCAGTTAAAAAAAACTCATCCCCCCTGAAAAATAATCTGTATCTGACAAATTTGTACAAGCAAGAGCTGTTTTGTAAGCTCACTGGTGTAACAGGGGATGCTTAGGTGGCCATCACAACAATACCCCCAGACATTTACTAAATCAGTAAAATGATCATCAGGAAAGTGAAGAGCAAATTAGGGACTTAGCACTTTGAAATCAGGAGACTCAGGGTGTCAGTTTTCTATTGAGAAGTCACTCTCCGAAGTGTCTGTACCTTCCCTGCTTATCTCTCGGCTGGTTCATTATCCGGGTTTTGACCACGTCAGCAGGAGTTCCCAGAACAGCAGCTACCAGGCCGGAGCAGCCACTGTCAACAGCAACAGACACTTAAAGAAGAAACTAAGATTTATCACAATTTAAGCATCGTGATTCTAGTTCTAATAATAAAGGCATATTAAAACAGCTATCATAAAATAATGAGTAATGCCTCATTACCTAACATAAACTTGATCTGGGATAAGGCTTGCTAGTGTTGGTCTTGCCCAACACCACTATATGCAGCTCTGAGGCAGGGAGAAAGGCTTCACAATAAGCAATTTATGATATTGCTTATATAAAGCATATTTCTTCATAATTTAAGGGAGTAAAAGAGGTTGTTTGCAGGAGTTATATTGCTCATTCTTACTGTTTGCTAAACTTAAACTAGATTAGATAAAATAGCAGCAGTTGTAGAAAAGTGAAAATTCCTGCACTCTCACAGGTCAGAGCTGAGGTGTTTAAATGCATCAGCAAGGCACTTCTATTGAGGGCAGTTTTGTAGCAATGGTTACATCCTTTCTCTTGTGTATTTTGTAAAAAATAACACCTTATAAAGGTGCATTTTATCACCAGTATCACCACCAAAGACTGGTGGCTTCTGCTGGCACAGAGAAGATCAAGACAGTGAGGCTGTAAATGCTCCACAGAGTAAAAGGGGTAATCAGGGAATACAGCACCTGGCAATACTGTGAGTCACGCTGTTGTCCACAAGCGGCGTGTTCAGAAGCAAAAAGTGTTTGACCGAGTCATAAGTGGTCAGATCTGTAAAAAGGACAATGAGAAAAAACATTGTCACAAGTAAATGGTGTCTGTGCTGTTCATTACTGACATGGAGGGTCCAGAGGAAACCACCAAGATGATCAGAGGGCTGGAACAGCTCTGCTGGGAAGACAGGCTGAGAGCGTTGGAGTTGTTCAGCCTAGAGAAGAGAAGGCTCTGGGGAGACCTTATTGTGGCCTTTCTATACTTAAAAGGGGCTGATAAGAAAGATGAGGACAGACTTTTTAGTAGGGCCTGTTACAACAGGACAAGGGGTGATGGTGTTAAACTAGAGGAGGGGAGATTCAGGCCAGACATGAGGAAGGAATTTTTTACACTGATGGTGGTGAAACACTGTCCCAGGTTGCCCAGAGAGGTGGTGGATGCCCCATCCCTGGAGACATCCCAGGCCAGGCTGGACGGGGCTCTGAGCAACCTGATCTGGGTGAAGATGTCCCTGCTCATGGCAGGGGTTGGACTGCCTTCTCTGATTTACCCTACAAATGATAGTATGGATCGCAAGTGGAAAATTCTGCAAAATAACTCAGTAGCCAAACCTAGAAACATCACAATAAGGACAGTTCTACCTCTCCTTTCTCTGTGCAAGCATTATAAAAATGCTAGAAACATTAGACAAAAAAGTAGATGATGTTATGGAAGTTATATCATATTCTTCTGAAAGCAGACGTGAGTTATGGTGTCTGGACAATCTGAATGAAAGACAGTTAACAGAAAGTTAACACCAGATCTAGGTTACATTTCCAGTGTCCTGACCTTAAAACTTAAGAGCTCAGCCCACTAACCAGGATAACGCTCCCAACAATTTGTAGTGATTTACAACGCAAATGTACCCCATGGAGATCGTTCTCCACTTGTAAAAGAGTTTGCGTGTTTAAGTTTACATGCCGAGACTGCAAGTTAACTTATGTATGGAGAGACAAACCTTAGCTATTCTATAGAGCTCATGTAACAGCTCCTCCTGCAAACATTTATCCACCCAGTGATTCCTTTACTGCTGCTTAGCAAGGTGGAAACTTGCACCACCTCTCATTTCCTACCTTCAAGCCTTTTTTTATCGTTCTGCTAACATAACCCTGTGTTGAATGACCTAGAAACTAGTAGCCATCATGCCAAAGAAAATCAAAGGTCCAAAAGAAAAAGTTGACAAGGCACTGCTGTATTATGTGCCAAACACAAAGCAAGTACTTATGGTGAGAACTCGCAGGCAGTGTCTTGCACTCCTAAAGACATCTCCCTCCTTACTTTACGAACAGAACCCGAGGAAGGAGAGCAAGGACCATCCAACATATCCTAGCCATTTTGGAGAGACACAGAAAAGCTCTATCTCTATGTGGAAAGAGTGAGTGCTTCTTGAATCAGCTGAGCACTCAGGCTAATGTTTGGAGTCTCCTTCTCTGGAGACATTCAAACCCACCTGGACACCTTCCTGTGTGATCTGCTCTGGTGAACCTGCTTTTGCAGGTGGGTTGGACTGGATGATCTCCAGAGGTCCCTTCCAACCCCAACCACTCTGTGGTTCTGTGAATAGGTAATAGTGCCAGTGCTGGAGAGAGGAAAAAAGCAGCCAGAGCACACTCCTATTTTATACCATTTTGCATCATCAGATACATCAGAATCATAGTCACAATGACTTATAAGGAAGAAGGTCCCTTCCAACCCCAACCATTCTGTAATTCACCCTACAAGCTACAGTCCCTGCCTGGACTACACTCTAGGTGTACCTTTCTGCAGCTCCATCACACTGTGCCTGGGCCTTGTTGATCTGGACAGTGACCCATAGACTATCTCCCTAGTTTAACCTAGGACCTGTTTTATCACCACAGACCTTCTGGTGATCACTGGGCTGTGTCTGACCCTCACGAGCCCTGATGCTGGCTTGGCCTCAGAATTGTCCTATCACTACATACTTTCTTGAGGATCTGGATCTTGGTGAAACCCGCCTTCCTTCCCTGTCTTCTGCCCCGCTCACCTTGCCTGGGCACTGGGAGCTGGGTAGTGGCCGGTGAGGTCCCTGCTTTGCTGCCCGTGGGATCCTGCAGCTCCCAGCCCACCATCCCTCAGGCTCAAGCACAAACTGATTTTTAAGCAACTTGATTTTGACAGGAACAAATTGCTCAAGGCAGAAGTCACCTGCAGTGCGCTCCAAACAGGTCCACAGTGTAGATAACCAAGAAATTCAGACCAAGGAAGCAAGTGAACTTTCCTTAAAGCTTAGATGCAGCCTTAAGTGCTACAGTCCAAGTTATTACATTTACCTCCCATGTTCACCAGAGCAGCTCTCTGGACATTTGGCACCCATCCAGCCCAAAGCCCCCGTATTCCTCCTTCAGACAGGATCTTCATAAATGCATGGTGTACTCCTCGAAACCTGAAATCAATATGCAACCTGTAAGTAGATAGCTCAGCTATGGGGAAGTCTTTGCATATTTCAGCACTGTGCTGCCCCAGGTCCTCACATAGGAATGGTAATTTATATCTGCAAGGATCTGGCTCTCTGGATCCATTTTTTGATCCATCTTTGGATCCATCTTTGACTTCATGCCATGATATTGTACCAAAAGTACTGGTTGCCCTGGTAAGCAGCAATCTGGTCACTAATGACAGACGACCCACAGCTGGGATGCGATGCTAAGTGTACGAGGCACCAAAGGATGCCAGCAGTTTTGGATGCAAAGAGCAGCATGTCCTGGTATCTGCAGCAGCATCTTGAGCCCTGCTATCTGCAGGCAAGCCAACCCTTCCCTGCACTTCTGCATCCAGCATGAGCCATTTCCCCCATCTTTTCTTCCAGCTTCCCTTGAGAAAGCCACAGCCACACCCTGGACCAAAGAGTGATTGTTAGCAGGAAAAGCACGCCAGCTTCAGAAGGAACCGACCGTAGTGGCTTTCCTTCCAGCTTCCTTTTTCCTTCCATCTGCATCTGCACCTTCACCAGGTCAGTCGGGCTGGCGAAAAACTGTCCGATGGCACCAGCAGACATGCCTCCTACTACAGCTTTCCTGCCAGACAGGGAAAAAAATGTGCTTCAAAATACATTGAAAATGTATAAATTGCAGTGCCTGAGCTGAAGAGTTCAGCAATGGGACCCAGGTGAAACAAGTGTAAATGCTTATTCCTTATACTAACAGGCAGTGTTAAGGTAATGTGGAGACTGCAGGTAGTTAAGGTAGTCAATAATACTTCTGTCAATGTTAAGAAAGGGCTAAGACTTATCTAGGAAAAAAATATCAAGTTATCGTTAAGTTATGCTCTGCTTCTTCTCCAGGTTACATTATGCTTGTTGTTTAAGGTTTAAAGGCAGGATTGCAAGGTACACAAGTAGGGAGTGGTGCTCCATACATTATAATAACTGAATGCTGATCTGAAACTGTAAACTGCTCACTGATATATAAAACTTTTCTTTATCTCCCATTGCTACTAGATAAGTTTTGTTAATTTTCTGGTTCTATTTGTTTTAGTAGAACCAGAACTTTCAGTATTATCCCTTCTCCCCCTTCCATAGCATCAGGCATGACATATACTTTATCTGTATTAGATTTTATAAATGCCGTTTTTAAAACAATTACATTTTTCACCCAAGATTTTATTTTGGAGCAAAATGCCTGATTGGATATGATACTGTATATGATTATAAAAATACATGACTGACATTTTAACTATAAGGATTTGACAATTAGAAATTACTAAATTTTGCAGAACTTACAGAAAAATCTGCTTCATTCCCCACAGGCAAAGAGTTAATTCCACTTGCCTTGTCAAAAAAGGGAGATTTAACTGTTTCTGGATTAAACTTGCAAAACAGAGTCTTTGGTTTTGCTTTTTATAAGGATCACTTGTTCCTCAGGAAGGACGCACAGGTTTAACTAAGGCTGACATTTGTCATACATAAATGAACAAAATAATGTCTTTTTCTTCACAATTTGCCTCTTTAGTAGCCAGGAAATTCCCATCTCTCACGAACATACACAACTAGAATCCTGTTCCCCTTACAGTCTCTATTTAGAATCCAGTGGCATAATAACTTCTTACCCAGGCAGTATGGCAAGGAGCAAAACAGCAAAGCGTTGTTGTACGGCTGCCACACAACACCTTGTGCAGGGGTGTCAGGCTTGTTTTCACCAGGGCCCACATCAGCCCCACGGTTGCCTTCCAAGGGCCAAATGTAATTTTAGGACTGTATGAATGTAGTAGTTACACTTATACAGTCCCAAAATTACATTTGGCCCTTGGAAGGCAACCGTGGGGCTGATGTGGGCCCTGGTGAAAACGAGTTTGACATCCTTGACCTAATGGGACCCATTCTTTCAGCAGCTGGGAATCTGAGATGTACCACCCCTCACTTCTCCAGAGCTCCAGAGGATATATGAGATATCCATCATACCTTTGGAAATGTGTCCTCATTCTGTGTGGAGCTATTGGAGCTCTGGGGTGAGCTCAGAGCTGAGCAGGGCACGAGCTGCAAGTCCAGTTTTGCTCAGCTGAACGTCTGGTTTGCATTACCCAGGCAGCAGTAGGATTAGTCACAGTTATGCTGGTGTCGGGTTTGTGCAATGGCTTCTCCAACATCTGTTGCAGCTGTACAGTCACTTGCACTTCATAACACCCCATGGCCCACGTGGAACTAAAAGAACTGCCACTGCATCACAGACCTTGAGTCACGGTAAAGATGCCCAGCCTCTGCTCTCATCCAGGCTAATTCCTGCCAGCCCAGGACAGCTGCTTTCCATCTCTTTAGTAGAGTATCCTTATTAGACTAATCACGGTCCTATTTAAGCCTCTAAGAAACTCATTTCAATATTTCTTAGTCCTGTTCCTATCTGAATGAAAAGTTACTGCCCTGAAACTAAAATCAGAAAGTCTGTAACAGCGCTTAAACCCCTACTTTATTTTTACTCTTTTTAGGGTAGTCAAGCCATGAAGAAAAGACAGATTTTATGGCTTCAGGACTCCTACAGTAAAGACAGTCCCCAAACAGGCAAAAGCATAAATATACAACATTACCACAAAGGAAAGCTTTCATCCTCAGCCCTGCCAAGCACAGAGTCACGGAGATGTTCATACACAACCATCCGAACGCCAGAGTACACTGTGGAAAACAAAAGCAGGAGATGATTCTTGGATCTGTCATACCTGGAGGTCACACTGTGATAGAGAGATCAAGAGATTGGTTGGAAAACACTCCGGAGCTTGCCTAGGGCAGCTGGTCCCTGCTTTGACGTTTGTGATCAAAATGGGGACAGTGAGGGGGCTGCCTGGTAGCATGGCCAGAGCTAGAACCTTTCAGCGTCAGAGAATCTCTCCATCTGAGCCAGGAGGCAGCACAGTTTAGGCCCACACGCTAAGGAGATGTGACCGCATTGCTTCCCTCCTACCCAGTGCCAAGCACAAAACCTCCCACAAGTGCTTCTGAGGTTTGTTGCTGTCACCCTATTTCCAAATAAAGCACAGAAAGCTGTTACTTGTGGCCAAACCGTTAATGCATTTCTTCATTCTAGTGCTTGCAACCTTATCTTTTTTTTTTTTCCCAGCCCATCCACACTTCCCTTAAATAAAAGATACTTATTGTTCTGAGGATTCTGTGCCTGCATGCGCTGAAGACCTTCCTGCAGAGACCACAGGGAAATTATATTTTGTGGTCCCAGAAGCCAGATTAAGGGCAAGAGAGGATATTGAGCCAGAATCCCATATATTTAAAAGTGGGATTGCAGGGTGGACTGAAAAATCCTCACAGATATATTTAAAGTCCAAGAAGAGATGGCAAGCTCACTTCAAAAGGCTATCGGCCACAGAAGGCAGGACCCAAACTTGTCCTGTCAGGAGCGGATAATCACCTATGTGGCGGTAGACGGCTGGTGTGGCTCCTTGCCAGAGCTTTCGGAATCCCTCCTCTTGCACGATGCCAGCTGCCGTGCGCAGCATCCCGCGGTAAGGGACCGCCCGACCAGCGGCAGCTCCATCACGATGAGCGGCAGCTTCGCCTTGGACCTGCAGTCGGGTTTTTGTGAGATCCAGAGGAAATGTCACTGCGGGGAAAGAGCAGGGAACAAACGTGACTATGGGAGCGGCTGTGGGGAGACCTACCATAATGGTCACATCTGTGACCCGGTGGGGTCTGTGTGAACACCAGTGGGCTGCAGGGACTGTATCCAATGGAGTGCAGGTGGTCCGTGGAGAACAGGAGAGTCGCATCCAGATCTGTTAAAAGCAGCTCTGGGCATGAGTAACCCAAATATGTTCCCATCAAACACCAAGTCTTTCTCCCTTATTTATTTTTGTAGATTAGTTATGCAATACGCCTACTTTCAAAGAGACTCTGGGTTAAAAATCCTGTTCCAGTTATTCCCCTTGAATAAATATCAGTCAAAACTCTTATTGAGTGTATCACACCTCCAGTTCTGCCCAGCATGATGGCAGCACACATTACAGAGTGAGGAGCAACCCCACGGTGGCTGTCATGTAATACAGCCACCCATGCAGGTGAACATCTGCCTTACAAACCTGAAAACGTGCCAGAGTTGCTTTGCCAATGCAGAGACGAAAAGCAAGTTCAGCCTGTCATTTCTCTCAGTGGTGGCCAGGGAACATGGTCCACCTCGATCTCAGCATTCCAGGACTGCTCCTGAAACAGTATGGGTACGTATTTGCTGCCTCTAATTTCACTTCCAGGGCAGGAGTGTCAGTGGGTGATGGATCTTCCCAGCCCATCTCAGGTGATGAGTCCCCAGGAGCGGGGTTGTCTTTGGTTCGATACCTCAGCGACATGCTGTGCTGTGGGGTCCTTCCAGAGCAGGACTCAGAGGTACAAGGGAAATGCAGTCAAAGCCTCAGCAGATTTACAGTCTATTCATGAACCAAGTTTGGTATTCATGTTTAAAGAGTAGCAAAGACTGCCAAGTTACAAATCATGAGAGCAATGCAACAGATTTGCCTGTAAGAGCTTGTAAAAATTATATAGAATATGATGAGAAATATTCCAAATAAGTTACTGATGACAAAGCAGTGCTATGCAGTTACCAGGGTGCTTCTTTCCTGCATTTCAGAAAGCAGTTTAATACGTTTTTACAGACTTCTCGACCGTAACCAGAAACGTAAAATTTGATTTTCCTTTGATAACCTGCTTGAACTATGAAAAGCAAATTCCTAGAGACGTCAGCCCCTTGCTACTAATTTAGGCAACAGATAGTCCTGCCTCTTTAGTCTTCTTCCAGAAACCCAGCAAGCGCAAAGCTTAAATTAGTCACAACTGCTCTGTTGTCACTGCAGCCCTTTGGTCTTGGAGGCAAAGATTTCAACCTGAAAAGCCCCTCCCTCCAGCCACAGTGAGGTGGTAAAAAAAGACTTGCAAGGCTTGAATTATTGAAAAGTCACGATGAGCAGAGTGGAACAAATAGTGGAGCAAACACCGAGAAATGAGGCATCTGGAGGCTGAAGCTCCCCGTGCCCCCTGTAAGTAAATTTTGACCCCCTTCCCTCTTACAAAATGATGATGAGTTGTACCTAGTTCTGCCACAGCCGCTGCACAGGCTGACAGAGCGAATTTGCTGGCTCGGGGCCATCTCTCTGGAAGAGGTAAGCTCTTCTCTTCTTCTGCAGGTGACATCTAGCGTCTAACATGAAACAAGGCTATAACCAGCCACCCTGCGAGGGTCTGGAGAAAAACAGCCCCTAACTCAGCTCTGTTCTGGGTTGTTGAGAAGACAAATTGCTGAAGGTCATGTTTCTCCAGCGCCAGCACCGGGAACTGCAGCAAGCCAAGTGCCTTCTGCAGAGCTGCGAGGTCCTTGTGCAGTGACACGATAGACTCCTGCACAACAGCCTCCTGGGAAATGTAGTCTGTCACCAACGCCAGGAAACCGGCAATGCAGGTACAGTCACATGCACAATTTTGCCAGTTATCTACATTACAAAATATATATATAATTAGTGAGATCTCAAGGTTATGAGAACACGTGGGCTCTGTGTGCTTTATGGGGTGCTGTCGTCGATGGCAATGCCTCAAGAGCCCCAGACTGCATCCCCATGCCAGATGGCTGCACAGGCACTCAAGATGTATAAATTGATCCACAGCTGTTTTAATTAAAGCTGCATTATCAACAGCTACATGCAGAGCTGGAGAACTAACTCCTGAGTTAGTTCTCCAGCTCGGAGGTTAGTTCTCCTAGTTAGCAATTCACTTCTCATGGAATTACGCACAGAGCAGTGCAGTGTGAGCAAGGGACATGCAAACCGGAAAATACAGAAGCTGATCTCTGCCCAAATGTGAAAAGTTTAAAGCTTTTCCTGGCTGAATGCTGAAGCCTTGTTAATTGTGTACCTAATTGTCCTAATTTCTCTTAAATTAATGGAGGCATGTTTAGGTTCTCATAAAGAAAAAAAAAAAAAGAGTAAGGCATGCACTGTTTAAGAGTAGCTTTTTGTTTATCATTCAGACTCAGCTGAATCACTAAGTTAATCATTAGCCATTAATCACTAATCCTCATGCTGAGGATTTGAGGATTTTTTAGGTCACAGAAACTTATCCCAGAACACCCCCCAGCCCCCTGTCTGACTGATTAACATTTTGGTGTGCAGTCCAGGTCACAACATTTCAGACATATTAAGGGATCGCTGCAGGTGAAATATTCAGCTAAAGTGAGATGAATTTATCCTGTCACTCAGCAGGAACCAGTTTTAAATTGGATCCTTCTTTGGGTTAGAATTTGTTAGTATTCATGCAGTAATGGCACAAAGTACTGACAAAACCCTGATTAAAATGGAAAGAAGGCATATTGCAATTTAATGCAAACATGCCTGCCTGCACTGAGGGTACAAGTGGTTCAGAGCCTCACTCCAGGCAGTTTATGCAATCTGCTGGTAGTGCTTTTGTGCCTCCCTCCATAGTTATTTTCTGGGTTTCCATCAGCTTGTGCCACTATATATCAGCCTGTATATCATGGATTCGTAGAGTAATTTAGGGTGGAGAGGACCTCTAGAGGTCATCTAGTATGATACTCAGAGCAGGGAGAGCTTCAGAGTTACATCACGGTGTCCAGGGCCTTGTTTGGCCACCATCTGAAGACCTCCAAGGATGGGGATTTCACAACCACGGCCTCCTCCAGTGCTTAACCGCTCTGTGAACACTTTTTCCTTACATTCAATCAGAATTTTCCCTGTTGTGTCTTATGTGCATTAGATGTACATCTCTGGGGACGGTCTCACTCTGTCTTCTCAAAACCCACATGTTGAGGGGTGAAAGACAACAACTAGATCCCTCCTTAAAATAAACCCCATAACATTGTGGTGTAGATCACTTTAAACTCACTACTCAAGGTGTGCATATAATGTAAATATACTCCAATATTACAGGCTTTTATTTCTCTTCTACCACAGAAGTGTAGTAATATCAAAGCTAAAAGTGATACATCTGTTTCTTCCAGACAGTTTGCAAAATGAAGATCCACATCCTACTTGTCACAGTTGACATTTTAGGCTTGTTCTTCTGCACCTCTGGCTAATGTAGGTAACATCCCGATATATTTCAGCACAACTGTTTTACTCAAGGCCATAGTTCTGTTTTTCACAGCTCTTAACTTCCTACTATCAGGTGTATTTCTGCTCTGCTACTTTTACTGTACTGCTCGTCTGCACAAGTACGAAGTGTCCTGTGTGTGCACCTATTCCTGTATAAGAAGAGAGTTAAACTATGTTTGTACAAAGCATTTGAAATGGAATAATCATGTCCATACAAAGTGCTGTACAGATTGTGCACCGTACAAACAGTGTGGTGGTTCCATGGCTCAGCGTTAGAAAATACAGTAACGATGAGCTATACCCTTCTCCTAGTAAAATACGTAAAGCTGGTGACTGGATGGGGCCTCTGGGTTAGTAGCTACTGAAGTATTATAAAAATATGTATGAGGACAAGTTCAAGCACGGTCCAGGTCTGTATGTTACTCAGACATCAGCGTGGTTTTATTCTAGTGAGATTTGGGAGCACAGATATGAAGAGAACGGAACAAAGCTGGGTTTGGGAGGAGGGACATGGGGAAACAGTTTTGGGGGCAGAGCCAGAAAGGCTGAGACCGATTAAAAAGGAAATGCATGGGTGGAGGTGGTAAAGGGAGAAACGTAAGATGTGATTTACAGCTGGATGCCTGTCTGTGAAACAAACATATCAGATGAAGAGCTAGAAAGTCTGAGCAGGGCTTGTTCAACCAAGGAGTTGGGAGCTGAGGATCAGGTCCTGGGATGGAGCAAAAGAAGAGATTTGGACAAAGAGCCAGAGCAAAAGAAGAAAAAATCCCGAAAAGAAAAAAGAGAGGAGAGGGAGAGGAGAGGAGAGGAGAGGAGAGGAGAGGAGAGGAGAGGAGAGGAGAGGAGAGGAGAGGAGAGGAGAGGAGAGGAGAGGAGAGGAGAGGAGAGGAGAGGAGAGGAGAGGAGAGGAAAAAATCAACCAACCAAAACCACAAACAAACAAACAAACGAAAAACCCTACAAATGACAACAAAAACAGTTGAGGTTGGAAGGGACCTGGAGACTGGGTAGTCCAACACTCTGCTCAAAGCAGGTTCACCTAGAGCAGGTTCTCAGGACTGTGTCCAGCTGGATTTTGAATGTCTCCCAGGACTTCCCAGCCTCTCTTGGCAACCTGTTCCAGTGTCTGGCTACCATCACAATGAAAAAAATGATTTTAAGTGGAATTTTCTGCATTTGTGCACATTGCATCTTGCCTTTTCACTGGGCACCACTGGAAAGAGCCTGGCTCCATCCTCTTCACACTCTGCTTCCAGTTGTTTGTGCACACTGGTGAGATCCCCCAGAGCCTTCTCCAGGCTGAACTGTCCCAGCTGTCTCAGCCTCTCCTCAAATGACAGATGCTCCAGCCCCTCTATGAACTTCTTGGCCCTTCACTGCACTCACTCCAGTCTGTTCATGTCTCTCTAGCCCTGAGGAGCCTAGAACTGGACACAGCACTCCAATGGATCTCTCCAGCTCAGAGCAGAGGGGATGATCACCTCCCTTGACCTGCTGCCAACGTTCTTCCTAATGCAGCTCAGGATGCTATTGAGTGCAAAGGCACATTTCTAACTCGTGTTCAATGTGGTGTCCACCAGGACCCCAGATCTGCAAAGCTGCTTTCCACCCAGGTGGCCCCCAGCCTGGCACATGGGGTCATTGCTCCCTAGGTGCAGGACTTGGCATTTCCCTTTGTTGAACTTCATAAAGTCACTTTTTTTACTAAGAAAGGTTGGACCTTTGATCCTCAAGGTCTCTTCTAACCTGGTATTCTATGGTAAGTCCCTGTTTGCATGTTCATCTGATCTATCCTGGTTTTGTGTTGTCTTCTTGAGGTTGTGCCAGGGTAGGCTGTGAGAGCACTTCCTAGTTTATTTTTTTATACTTAATGGATTTTATACATCATTTCAATGTTCCACTTCCATGCTTGCAAAGAAACAAATCTGACCTCTCTGAAATCTTGTCTTCTAACGTTGCAGTGATATTGTAGGGGCCACCAGCACATTTTGAATTGTCAGCTCAAGCTCCGAAGCCTTTCTCTGCTCCTCAGACACTGGACACACATCTAGCTTTTAATGATATAATCTCAGGAGAGAAATACCTTTCATAAAGCTTATTACTCCAGGTGGTGCCTGCAGAAGTTTCTTGCCATCTGCCTTGCTGAAAGCTAAATGTCTGCAAATCACAGACTCTCTGCTTTGTAATCTTGATGTTGCCAAAAAATACTTTTAAAATGAAGAAAGCGACTCACTGCTCTGCTTGGGTAGCCCTCCAGCAACTTGTGCGAAGTTCAAGGACTTGTCACAGCAACATCTGAGTTTTGCAAACAGTGGAGTTTGTCCTTATCCCAGAGTGGAGGAGAACAGGCTCTGCCTTTTCCAAAACACGAGCTTGTCCCCTGCGTGGCTCAGTGCTTGGACAGCTTGTCTCCATGGCAGTGGTCAGCTGGCAAGACTGATAAAAAAGGCCCTTTTTCACGGGCTGGCCCTGCCGGGTGCTGCGTCAGGCAGAGCAGCTGCTGCGTCAGGCAGCGAAGAGGCAAAATGGCTCTTGCTCTCCTCTTGGCAGCGATCCTGGGACTTCTGATTGTAAAGGCTGTTTTGCTTCAGCTGAGAAACCCGAGCTCCCCTCCTTGCATTGGGAGCTGGATCCCTTGGTTTGGAGCCACGTTTCAATTTGGGAAAGCTCCTCTGGAGTTTATAGAGCAAGCTAGAAGCAAGGTAACGGCTGTTGCGGCGTGTGTGCTCAGGGTGGCTGCCTGCAAGGGGAGAGGCAAAGAAAAACTTCCGTGTTCACTTTTTCACTTTCCTGTCACATTTTATAACATTTAGCTGGTGAAGGTTCGGCTTTGTACCAGTAACATTGCTAAGTTGTGGATCTGTTCAGGCACAATCTCTGTGCTGGGATCATCCTGTCTGGACCCAGCACCTCTGCTGTTTTGCTTTTAAATTCTGGCTACATGTTAATCTTGGTTTCAGATAATGTGGAAAGCCCTGTGCCAGGTGCTGTGACCAGGAGACTAATTATTTGTGTGCCTAAAGTTAGGTGAGATTTCTGAGTACCAGCTGGTGTCTCCCAGCATTCAAGGGAGACACAGGAATGCTTGGCAGGCAGCTTTTTCCATCCTAAATAAATTACTAGAGACAGGCATGTGCCTGCCTTCCTTCCTTCCTTCCTTCCTTCCTTCCTTCCTTCCTTCCTTCCTTCCTTCCTTCCTTCCTTCCTTCCTTCCTTCCTTTCTTCTCTCCTTCTCTTTCTTTCTCTGTCTATCTGATAGAGTCCAAATTATTCATTTAGATTAGATGCTTAATTTCTAGGCAGCTAATACTGACATAATCTTCTTGTTTTCATTCAGTGATATCACCTACTACTGATGCAATATAGTCAACCTCAAGTGTTCAATACTGAAGGATCACGCAGCCCACTACTTGCAAAAACTAGCTACAAATGTGACATCCTAAAATTTGAAAACAAAAATTAAGAAATACTGGATATTTTAAAATCTGATTTCTTGTTTTGAACTATTAGATTTCATATTTGTAAGTATTTCTTTGTATCACGGTTGTTATAAACTCCTGATTTTAAGTGAAAGCAAAAATTCAAGTAAAATCAGCTGAAGTGTAAGAATACCAAGAGCTGTCAATTGTGTATTAAAGCACATTGCGTCCACCTTAGAGTAAGCTCATGGATATGATCTGCAGTTTCTTGGCTACTTTGAGCTTAACAGGATGGTTTTAACCTTATATTATTCTGCCTTTCTTGTATCTTTCATCTGTGCGTCTGAGGCCCCCAACGTAAGAGGGGCATGGACCTCTTGGAGAGGGGCCAGAGGAGCCACAGAAATGATCCGAGGCTGGAACAGCTCTGCTGGGAGGACAGACCGAGAGAGTTGGGGTGTTCAGCCTGCAGAAGGCTCCGGGGAGACCTTATTGCATCCTTTCTGTACTTAAAAGGGGCCAATAAGAAAGATGTTGTATGAACCTGTGGTGTTTCCCAGTCTTTGCTAAAAAACAGAGCAGTTTTGGAGGCCCTAAATCCTAAGAGGGTTCTTATTTTGCTTTCTGTATCTCTGAATGTCATCAGGTCTCCCTAAACACCGTTTCAGACAGAGCAGTAAACTGGGATGCGGTGTTGGCAGGCAATGCCCACGCTTCGTTGGTATCTGCCCATAACACAAGGATGGCAAATGCACAATTGCTTGTTCCAGTAACTGATCTTATTATGTTAGAACATCAGTGTAATTATACCAGATGAAAAGTGTTTACTCAGGTGTCTGTCTCAAAAAGCAGCCCTCGGTAGATGCTCAGTAACGAGGCGTAAGGAGCACACCCAGATCAGAGCACTCCACCTTCTGCGTTTTCTTCCCAGCTTCTGGTTGTCAACAGCTTAGGGACTTCCTAGGCTGGAATTCACATCCAGATCCGTGACTATCATAACCTAAGCTTTTTGTTACCCTGGGTGTAATTTTGGCTTCACAGCATCCAACAGCAATAGATCCATAATTTAACCACGAACCACGTGAAGAAAGCGTTCTGTCTGGTTTAAAACCAAAAGGTTACTTCTAATAGGTGCCCACTAGCTTTTACATGGTGAGAAACTGGGAATACTTATTCTCTTTCCACTTTTCCTGGGATCTAAGCCATCTTAGTCTCCGTTAATTTGGACTTTCATTCATGCTTGCTGTGCATCCCTCTGCCTTTTTAGCTCAGTATGTCCTGCTGAGATGGCGGGGGCAGAGAAATGCACTGAATTGAAGCTGTGGGCACACATTGGGTTCAGATGTTTGCTGTCCTTTCTCTGCTCCTTTCCTAGCAAAAAGCTTGTTAGCTATTTTGATATTAATGTTTAAACACCTGTACAAGAAAGAAATTGTTGGTATTAGCAGAACCTTTAAACTAGAAAAGAAAAAAACAGAACAAACACCCGAAATATTTAAAAGATGCAGAAGTAGGTCGTTTTTGTTGAAAAAATGTAGATTGAAATAGGTATGATTATGGATTTTTACAACGTGGGCACTTTGCTATGGCAGCCGAGGGATGCAGTAAATAATCCATCACTTGGGTTCTTTAAATCCAGGTAGGTTTGAACTGTAATGTAATTCAAATATATAGTGTTATTGTGGAGAAAGAATCTCTTCTACTCTGCAAGAGGTCAGGCAGGCCCTGGTGATGTTCACTTCTGGTTTGTAAATCTACAAATTTCGGTCTGATTCATGTTCATTTTTGTGCACTGCTGAGCCAAGGTGCATGAGAGCAGGAAGGGCCAGGTCCTCCCTCCTGACCTCTCAGCAGCACTGAAGTCCTGCTGGGGCTCGTGTCAAACATGTTAACAATACAGTAATGTGACATCTTTGTTTGTTCCAGCATGGGCCTGTGTTCACAATATTCGCTTTGGGAAAACGATTCACTTTCGTGACCGAGGAAGAAGGAACTGAAGCATTTTTTACATCTAAAGACTTAAATTTTGAACAGGCGGTACAACAAGCTGTTGAGAATGCAGGTAAATGAGATGTAGCGCTTTTTTTAATGGAAGTCAAATCTAGTTACCCAGGACCATTAAAGCCCAATCCAAAGCCAGTTAGTTTTTTGATCATGCCTTAAATGCTTATCTTAACCCATGACCATTCTACAAAATGAAGGCGAAATGAAATTCCTTCGTGTGGATCCAGCACCGGAAGCCTGCAAAGTGATTTGGATTCAGTCTTAAGGAACCAAAGGTTTCTGAACCAAGGACTGTTCTTACTGATGATAAACATAAGCAGCCCCAGTTTGAGATCAGGTTCTTTTCTGTGGCTGGACACTCAAACTATGTGTACCAGGTTTGGAGCAATAATATGTTGTCCTATCACTTAATTTGAAAATCAGCTTGTAGCAATAATTAGTTGTTACCCTGCAGTACAACAGTCATTAGGAAGGGACAAGGTATATATCCCATCTGCAGAGGTGTGTTGTGTCAGCTTGTGTGCTTATATCCACGTGGAATCATGCAGACAGGAATTCTTTGAGTAGTTTGGCGCTTTTGGATTGTGAAATGAGAGAGAAGCAAGTTGGCAGAGAGATTAAATCGCAGAATCCCTTTGGCTGGAAGGCACCGCTGGTGATCACCGAGTCTAAGCCCCTGCTTGGAGCAATGTCAGTGACAGCAGGTTGCTCAGGGCTGTGTCCAGTTGGGTTCTGAGTATCTCCAAGGATGGAGACTCCAAGGCAACCTGGGGTTCCTGTGTTTGACCCTCCTCACAATAAAAACTTTCCTATGTCATAGTGAAATCTCCTGTGTTCCCATTTGTGCCCATTGCCTCCTGCTCTTGTCCCCATCTTCTTTACTCTCACCACCAGATATTTATCATAGAATCATTTCAATTGGAAGAGACCCTCAGGATCATCGAGTCCAACCATAACCTAACCTAACTCTGGCACTAAACCATGTCCCCAAGAACCTCATCTGAATGCCTTCTAAACCCCTCCAGGGATGGTGACTCCACCACATCCCTGGGCAGCCTGTTCAATGCCTGACAACCCTTATCTGCAGTGAGAAGATCGCCCTGAGCCTTCTCCTCTCCAGGCTGAACAGTCCCAGCTCTCTCAGCCTCTCCTGGTATCACTGAGATGATCTACTGTAGCATGAAGACCCAAACTGTTTTTTCTTGGATTAATTTATTTTCTTGTCAGTCAGTTTTGTGGAGCACATGCTTCTGTACATCCACATGGGAGCTGGAGGGAAGTGTCTGGATTGCTGATTCTGGCACTGAAGCTTCTACCAGTTAGACAGACTGGTAGAAGCAGAGGGCTCACCAAAATCTTTACAGGGTTAGAAGGAAGTTTTCTGGGAATTTCAGTCTAGGGAAATTAGGGTTAAGGCATTTAGAGTCCCAAGTTATGTGTAAAGAATTTTACTCTATCTTTCAGTGAAAATCTACTTCATCTACTTCCCAAAACCTTTCTGTTTCTTTTTGTATTTAGTTTCTGTCCCTGCAGAAGCATTTTACCAGAACCACGGGAACCTCTACAGCATGATGAAAGGAAAAATGGCTCCTTCTAATCTGCACGTGTTCATGGGCACTTTATGTGAGGAACTACATGAGCACATGGCACAGCTGGGCACGGAGGGCATAGGCGACCTCAATGACCTGGTAAGGTAAGGGAGCTTTGCAGCACATCTCTAATGTACAGGTAACCTATATGGGAGCAGAGATGTCACCGTAAAGCTGGTGGAACTCAGGCTCACAAGTCTTAGAAAAGTTGTGTCAGGATACTCATCACCGCTTCACGGTTTCAGGTGGCGCACTGAGTAGACAGGGTTTCACCCAAAGGTGTTTCTCCCAGCACGGGGGAACGTCTGAATTTCCTATTTGGAAGAAAAAAGGAAAAAAAAGACAGACTACAGCATCTTCCAACAAACCCTGTTTCCCAAAAGATGGGATGAAATTTTCACATGTTTAAAGAGAACTTATGAACAGACAAAATGCTTGATCTTCAGCAGGATGAAAACTTTCCTTGCATGTTTTGGGCCAAGCGTAGCCCAAAATTTAAACAAGACTTCTGCAACTGATTTTGCTGCCCAAACTTCATCCTTCATGTGAAAAAAATTGCTTAACTGACAGTTTCATGTGACAAAACCAGAGTTTTTAACTCCTCCTCCTTCCTTATCACCTGGAGTAATCCCTGTATCTTACCAGTCTATCAGGACTACAATTGCCTTTGTCTTGGACATATTTCTAAGATGTCCAGGTTGTCTTTTGCTGACGTTTCCTGCATCATACATCTAAGATACAGCTTTTTACTGCACCTAAACCATAGAGCACCTGTCACTTCAATTACTGCAATTTGGATTACCTGGGAAAAATGGGGGGGAAAAAGGGCTTTGAAACCCCCCAGCCCTCAGTGCCACTGGTCTCTATAATGGGCTGCAAACCCCCCCTCCCATGGTGTTCCCCCACTGTCTTCTGAGAGCAGAATCACATCTGCTTCTAGTCACAGGCTAGATGATAAACTACAGAATCGGTAAGAGGCATCCCCAATAAATCTGTGCTGAGTGTGATCTGTTCTTATGGTTTTGCCAGATAGAAGAATTAGAATGCAGTGACCTGGATAATTGTTATTTAGCTTCCTTGAAACTAAATCTATAATACCAGCAGGTGGCTCCATCTTCCTTATGATCTGTAGAAAAGCAAGAAAGTGAAAGAGCCATGGCCTGAAATCGTGTTTAGCGGTGGCTGGAACCAGCAAAAACTGCATAAGGGTTTCTCAGAGCTCAGGAGCGCAGGTGAAGGGGCCTGGGAAATGAGCTCAGAGTTTGCAGAACAACAGAGGAGCAAATAGGGAAGGAGTGAGACAAAAAGAAAACAGAAAAAAAAGCATTGTTCAGTCCAGCAATGCTGTAGGCACTGAAGGATTTCTCGGGGTGTCTGGTTGTAGAAGGAGATGTACAATGCCCACAAGGTCCACGTGGGCTGACCTGAAATAGAGGGCTGGTTAATGGGGAGAAGGGGACCTCAGTGCCCAGAGCCTTTCTGCTGCTGCTCAAGCAATCAGACATAAACTGAAGTTCAGTCAGACACAGAGGACTAGCCTGAGGTCCATGTGTCTCCCAGCCTCTGCTTAAAATCTGGGAGGAGAGCGTGAGTGAGGCAGGAGCCTTGTGCCAGCCCTTCTGTACTGGTGTGACGCTTGAGTCCTGCACTTCTAGAGCTGGCAATTCAACACGCCAGTCCTGACCTAAAACTGCCACAACAGCTTCCCTACAGTCTCTAAGTCATAGAATCATGGAATCATAGAATCATTTTGGTTGAAAAGACCCTTAAGATCATCAAGTCCAACCATTAACCAAACACTGCCAAGTTCACCTCTAAACCATGTCCCTAAGTACCACATCTATGTGTCTTTTAAACACCTCCAGGGATGGTGACTCCACCATTTCCCTGGGTAGCCTGTTCCACTGCTTCACAACCCTTTTTGTCAAGGAATTTTTCCTAATATCCACCCTAAAACTCCCTTGGTGCAACTTGAGGCCATTTCGTCTTGTCCTGTCGCTTGTTACTTGGGAGATCAACCCCCTCCATGCTACAACCTCCTTTCAGGCAGTTGTAGACAGTGATAAGGTCTCCCCTCAACCTCCTTTTCTCCAGGCTAAACAACCCCAGTTCCCTCAGCTGCTCCCCATCACACTTGTGCTCCAGACCCTTCAACAGCTTCATTGCCCTTCTCTGAACTCACTCCAGCACCTCAAGGTCTTTCATGTCACAAGGGGCCCAAAACGGGTTTTGTCCTTGCAGGCATATCATGTATCCAGCAGTGGTGAACACTTTGTTTGGGAAAGGCATCTGCCCGACAAGTCAGACTGAAATCAAGGAGTTTGAAGAACATTTTCAGAAGTACGATGAGGACTTTGAATATGCTTCTCAGATGCCTGAGTGCTTCCTGAGGTAAGAGAGTGGAGGTGATGCACATGGTATACCCATCATAGGCATTTTGGCTGCTGGGATTTCAGCTGTGAGAGACATTTCCCCAGGAGGGTGATACACCATCTTTATCGATGGTGTGTCTTTGGGTCAGTCAGGCTTTCAGCTAGCTGTTTCAAAAACATTCTGAGCTTCTCTCATGCCTTTTTCTAGCATAAAGCAGAAAGAACCTGAAGTGGGCAGGGTACACCTTGAACCTGGCAGGGAGCAGCAGAACTGGGCAAAGAGCAAAGGCCTGAGCCTAAACATGACCTCCAAGCTGAAGGGGTCCCCAGTGATCCATCTGTCTGCTCTCTCCCACACCTTGGCTGTTTTCCCAGCAAACTGCTCCTGGGTTACACAGCTGCACTGTCACAGAGCTGGCTTTGGGTAGAGGCAACCAAACTCCAAGGAAAGGAGCCCATCAGGGCCATGACAGCACCTTGAGCACCTTAAAACAGTCTTTAGAAAGACCTAAGGACGCTCTGAAAATGTGGCCTTTATTTTCTCAGGGGAGGTCCCAAGATTGAACTAAACTAAAGCCACAACGAAAACTTGTAGGGAAACAGATCTGAAAATCTGGGAGTATTGCAGTCACAGGTCCTGGCTGCAAGGTGAGGCCTGGCCGAGGTGAAGGCCTCAGACGTGCTGTTCCTCATGTCAGTCAACATCACTGTCAGTCAGACTTATGCTTGACTATTCATCAATTGACTGCTGCCCTGGGGCTTTTGGAAAGAAACCAAGGAGTCTTCATGGAAAAGGAAATGTTGGTTTGTGCTGCCTCCGTTAAGTGCTTCTTGTTTGTTGCTTTTCTTTACAGGAACTGGTCTAAATCCAAAAAATGGCTTCTAAAATTATTTGAGAAAGTAGTGTCAGATGCTGAGAGGACCAGCCCTTCAGAGACCACATCCAAGGTAAACATCTGAGGCTATGAAGTAAGATGACTTCATTGTATATCCTGACTGAAGCGATAGAGGGCAAGAATTATTTCAGTACTGGAAGAAATAAGCCAAATATGTCAGCTTTGATAGCTGTACCTTAATTGTCCAGTATTGGTGTCACCTGCAGGACAGACCCTTTGTTATTTAGTTCATTTCCTGCAGTTCTGGGGAATTTTAAGCCAAGGGTTCAGAGCTATGACCCATGGCCAGCCTCTGGTATCGCAGTGGAAAGAGGTGAGAGAAAGACCTCTTTGGTTGTTTCTCTGAGGGCACCGCGCTGTGAAATTTCAAAACCTTCCATGTACTATTTTTAAACCCTGGTGTAGAGTGAGTAGATCCTCCAGCAGCCAGACTAGTAGAAAATAGCAGATTACTGGATTGGAAGCCAAGTACCCTAAATATTGATTGTGTCAGAGCTCTGATAAGTTGTCACCCTGGTTATTCTCCATAAGCTATGGCAGGAATTCTGTCTATACGGTTGACAGATGCGAGGGCAGACTGGCCTGGGAATTTTGATCTACCAAATGATTATAGAACAGATCATTAAACAAAACAGGTTTTATTTAGACTTTAAAAGCTTCACATACCACGATTTCTTTCAGAAAATAAACCAGAATAATGGAAAGAAATGAGGCTGGAGAAGGGCTGGGGGGAGGTAAGAAGGTGCAGGAGGTAGGAGACATGTACTTGGTGTCTTAGATTGGGTGGGAATTCAGAAAAAAGAGCGGTCATTTTTTATTCAAGGTCAGCCTTTTCTCCCCTGAATACTAAACAAGAAGCTTTGCCTTGAATGCATGGTTGCCCTGTATTTAAACAGATACTATAAACAAAAGCTGATGTTAGAACATTACACAGTTGCTATAGTTTCAAAGAATATCAAGCCATTGAAGTCACTGGGTAGGTCACTAACAAAGCACCTGGAACTAGATCCGTCAGACCGTCTCTTCATAACAAGCACCTTTTTGGCAGGAACAGAGAGAACATTTTCTTCATCTGTTCAACTTGCTCAGTCCTATTTTCAGGTTCTTTGGAGAAGCAAAGCAGGAATTTCAAAAGAATAGAGATTTCCTTTTTCTCTCTTCCACATACAAGGGACAATGGGGAGTGGAGGAACCAAATCCTCCCCAAACCTGAAGAAAGTGGAGGGCAGGGTGAGTGTTCAGTAGGGATTCACATGGTGTGTTGACTTCTTCTGGCCCTCTGCCTGCGAGTGAGTCTCACTTTCTCTTGACCACTGTCACCTCTTCTTCGTCACTACCAAAAAAACGTAACTAACATTAGTTCTCTTTGATAAACTAGTCTTATATTATATTCTTGAATTCTAGTAAGCCCTACCCTAAACTAGATTATAATATTTCTTTGGCAATACGCATTCTTATATTTTATTTATAACAGACACTACTGCAACATCTCCTGGATTGCTTGCAAGAAAAACATCTGGCTCCCAGTTACGGTCTCCTAATGCTCTGGGCTTCCCAAGCAAATGCTGTCCCCGTAAGTATGTCAGCTGGAGAAACACCTTCTCTCTGTCCTGTCCAAAAGCCTGTATTTGGGAAGCAAAGGCTTTGAACCAGAGGTCACACATGCTGTGTGTGTCCCGAAGAAGGGATTATCACTCCCACATGCATCTCTACAAATATACCCAGGCTGCAGTGTCACAGATCAATGACAAGAAAAGCTCTGCGTGTACTTTTCCTAAATTATTATGTCCCCTATCATAACATTTGGGCAACATATGTCTCGTAGCTATTAGGATCACAGTCTTAAGCTGTGAAGAGCATTTAACTCTGTTTTAAATAGCCTGGCGTTATCAAAAGTGTAATATAGAGTCACTTCATCTGTGTCGAAATCCTGGAGTGAATTTGGCTCTTTTGCTTTGGGGGATCTGCTGGACAAATAGCAATGTTGCTTCAGAGGGAGAAAAGCAACAGTTTGATTCTCCTGCCACTTAAGTTTTGTCTCTGTTAGAAATGGATTTGACAGATTAATGATCCAGATACATGTACGCTAACGAGCCCAATATATCTACCACAGCTCAGGCCGACCAAAGACATTTATAGGAATTTCTCAGATGAGAAATCCATAGCAGCAACAACATCCTTTATTTACCATGACTACTAAGCTCGTTCCAGCACAGTTATGTCCATTACAGATGTGATTTAGAAAAAAAATGATGGTGAGTTATTTTTATATGTACTCCTAATGGATATATCTATGATTTTTGTAGACTGGTTATTAGTACAATTTACCCTAAAGGAATTTAATCAATTTTAGTGAGATTTCTTTGAGTTTACATGTTGGTCTAAGTGAGAGGCACAGCCTGCCGTCTGTTACAGGATAACTGACATTCCTTCCACAACACTATCATTACTTACTCCTGTAATATTCCGCTGTAAATAGACATACGGATATTTCGTTGTTTCTCAGAATAGTCACAACCACCGTTCTGGTGACTAAAATGACAAAAAAAGGCCTTTTACCTTCCAAGGGGATTTTTTACAAGCGCGTTAAACCCTTTTATCCGAAACAATTCAGTTTTCCCTCCTCAACCCCTGGAGCAAAACCCCAGTGTCCAAGCACTGTACAAGAAAACCAAGCTACCAGATTTGTTTTGCCGGAGGAGGGCGGCATCCACGGGGGGCTGTTTGGGAAATACCAGTGCAGTTCTCATCCCTCAGCAGCACAGATGGCCCGCGACCAGATCTGCGTGCGGACGGCGTCTCCCGCCAGCTCAGCAGGGGGACAGAGACTCCTGGCAGCGCCGCGAGTCCTTCTGCTTTCATCCCGCTTAAGAGGATTTGCTCCTTTCCTAAATTTCTTGATTTTCAACTTCATTGCATAATCAGTTAGCAAATTATTTCTAAAGGGGATCTACTATCGCTTGTTTTGTTGTTAATTTAAAGTTTTCTTGCCCATTTTAGTGTGACTCATGGGGATAATGCCCTACAAAACATTTAACCTCATTTCTGCTAATGTCGGTAGGAATTTACCATTTAACTTTTTTTCCATTCATGCAGCTGAATCTAATCACACACAATGATTTAGTAATTCATCTTAACACCTAGTTATGTGAAATTAAAGAAAGGATTCTCTGTTTCAAAGCCAAACCTGTGTAATGTTCACTGAATATAAGTACACAGCAGACCACTAAACCTAATCTCCCAGGATCTGCATCCTTGGATGTGGATTTACCCAGGAAACACAACTCCCTGTGCATCACAACTGCAACAGGCACATCCAAAAAAATGTTTTCACCTGCCTTTGTGATTTGCTACAAAGATACTGTAATTCTGTTCCATATTCCTGAGTTAAAGTACTTTCATCTCTGTTTAGATTGCGTTCTGGACCCTTGTTTTCATACTCTCTCATCCTTCCATTTACAAGAAAATCATGGAAGACCTGGCTTCTGTTTTTGGCAAAGCAGGTAATAAGTCAGATCGTGTCCTTCTGGAACCTGGAAATGATTTATTTGGTGTTGGCCCAGCACATTGTCAATAAGCAATGGCTGGGAATAATCACAGAATCATAGAATCATTTCAGTTGGAAGTGACCCTCAGGATCATTGTGTCCAACCATAACCCAACTCTGGCACTAAACCATGTCCCTAAGAACCTCATCTACATGTCTTTTAAATCCCTCCAGGGGTGGTGACTCCACCACATCCCTGGGCAGCCTGTTCCAATGCCTGACAACCCTTTCTGTGAAAAAATGTTTCCTAATATCCAATCTGAACCTCCCCTGGTGCAACTTGAGGCCATTTCCTCTCATCCTATCACTTGCTACTTGGGAGAAGAGACCAACCCCCTCCATGCTACAACCTCCTTTCAAGCAGTTGTAGACAGTGATAAGGTCTCCCCTCAGCCTCCTGTTCTCCAGGCTGAACAGCCCCAGGTCCCTCAACTGCTCCCCATCACACTTGTGCTCCAGACCCCTCACCAGCTTCATTGCCCCCTCTGCACTCCCTGCTGAGGATACTACTGATAACAGAGTCCATCTCCAAGTTTGTTACTCAGTATATGCTCAAGACATATTTTTAAGCAAAACCACTTTTGATGTTAGCAAAAGAAGACAGAAAAGGTGGAAGATAGAAAAAGAACTATATGTGTTTGTCGCTTCATTCCACACCTACCATTTAGACCTAGCTTTGTATTAGCCAGTCTTGGGCTTTGTCCATTCATCTATTGTAGCGTCACATTAGGTCTTTCCGTTCAGCTGCTTTTTATGGTGAGACCCTGGCCCAGGTTGCCCAGAGAGGTGGTGGATGCCCCATCCCTGGAGACATCCCAGGCCAGGCTGGACGGGGCTCTGAGCAACCTGATCTGGGTGAAGATGTCCCTGCTCATGGCAGGGGTGGCACTGGATGAGCTTTGAAGGTCCCTTCCAACCCAAATTATTCTATGATTTTAGGATTCTATGGTCCTATTATTCTATGGCGTGTTGTCACCAGAGTTACAGCTATTCTGTGGGGGGAAACAATAAAAAAGGTCAGGAGCTGCTTTGTTTTCTCTCATTTGAGGCCAATTCATCCTGCATGATTCACCCCCACATGGCTGATCTCTTTTCCTCAAAAGCAGTCACTTACTGGCAGCAGTCATTCGTATGTACAGTCCCCTGAACAATGCTTAGACTTTCTCGGAAGACTCTTAGTTGACATGGGCCAAAACCCCCTCAAGAAACATGCCAATAATTAACCCATAAGGATAATCAAGAGCAACTTCTTAAGCCTTTCTCCTGGCCCTGTTTTATTTGCTGGTGTCAGCAGAGCCCAAGAGCTCAGCCAGGGCTGCTTGTCTTGGTGCTCACGGTTCCTGAGATTTGCACGCTGTGTCCTACCAAAGTACCAAAATAGTCCCGGGGCTCCTGACTTCCTAAATGACCTTTGTTGGCCTCTTCTGGCCAGTGCCATATCTACACCAACCTTGGAGTTATTAAATATCTACAACGGCTTTTCTTAAGGTGCACTGATTTTGGTCCATTTATTTGCTTTGAAATATAAAGAAAATTTCTGGGTGCAAACAAGGTGTTAAAATCTTGAGGTATTCCATCAGAAGGTCTAAAGCAAGACACGTCAGTGTGTATCAAAACAGGTATGAAGTCTAATTTTTACACAGAGTCTTCTTTCAGGTAAAGGTAAAATAGAAGTCACTGAAGAGGACCTTAAGAAGCTCCCTTTTATTAAATGGTGCGCTTTGGAAGCCATACGGCTGAGGTCTCCAGGTGCAATCACCAAGAAAGTAGTAAATCCAATAAAAATTCAGGTGAGTTTTGTTGGATTTTGGTTTTACCCAAACTGCTGCTGTGTGATTTGTCTAGAAAGTGGCCTCCCAGAAGATCTGGATAAAATTAACAGAGATATTCCACAATGTCACATATATATTCTGTTTCGGTTTAGCAGTTTTATTCATCATCATTAATTTAACCATCACTAATTTAAGAGTGGTTTTGCTTCTCTTGTTCTCAGTCTTACCTTCAATTTTGAATTTATTTTAGATGGAATTGAATTGAACGGGAAACGCTGTGCTTATAGTATATGAAATAGTAAACAGACACTACAAATATAGTAGAAGGGGCTACAGTTTAGTAACTGATAAAACTGATTTTCTGTTTGCCCTCTATATTGCCATTCATAAGGGGAGTGCCAGTGTTCGGGAGTCTAACAAATAAATATCTGGGAGAAAAACATTCTCTTAAGCAATCAGCACTCATACCTATTTAAGAAATTACTGAAATCCCATAAAGGTCTACTGTCATGTAAGTTTTTATATGAATTTATTTGCATTTTGAAGGCAGCCTTTAACAAAAGATTTAGCAAAAAAACACCAGTTCACATGATACATCAAGAAGCAGGAAATACAGAAGTAATATTTCTATTATTTCTATACATGAAAAAACAAATTAGAACAAAAATAGTCTTTCCACATTCTCCACTGTTTAGCTCTTACTTTAAAAATAAGGGCAACAGCAAGAAGAAGCTTCAAACGTCATACGCCCACCATGGCTTCACCAGCCTCACCTGCCCTCTGTTAGGACCTTCTGCTGAAGGAACAGATGTATTTAGGAGGGACTGGTTTGTGAGTTGAACCCCTGATCTTCCCTTTCCTTAGAGCTTTCTCTCCTTTTCAGAATTTCACCGTCCCTGCAGGTGACATGCTGATGTTGTCGCCATATTGGTTGCACAGGAATCCCAAATATTTTCCTGACCCAGAGATGTTCAAACCTGTAAGTTGTGACTCTTACTGGGGGTATTTTGCTGTCTTTTCTCCACTTATTTCACCACAAAAGCATAAAGACAAATGGGCTTTTAAGTTGGTTATTCGCTATCATCTGGAGGGTGGCCTTGTGTGCACAAAAAGGAGCAGCCTGTAGATAAGCCAGACTTTAAAGTTCAGTTACATATTCCAGATAATATGGTACTAATTTATATCCCTTTGATCTTAATTCAAACCCCATGATGGAAAGACCTCCCTGACTTCACCGTTGAACCCACCTCCAAATATTCTCCTCTCCCTGGCAGCTGCCTGTACAGCTCATTTCCACGTAGTTCCCCAGGTTCCGTGGTCTTTCCAGTGGGATAATTGCTGGTAGGTATTAGCTCCGCTAATTCAGCAGCTCATCTAGAGTTTCTTGGTTATTATTCCACTCCAGGTGGCCGTGTGGGCAGGTGTGTAACTGCTCTTTTTAGCACCATCCGCTGTAGAACCATTCGTCTTTTTTTACAGAAATACATCAAGCAGTAATTTAAACAAAACTTCTAGCAAACTCTTCACCAGTTTGAAATCCCTCATAACAATTCCTGCCTGTTTGAAATCCTCAACAGAAAGCTTGATGCAGCAGCTTATTTCTTCAGTAGCTTTTTTGTTAAAAAGCAAGCTTTTTTAAGAAACTCACCCTTTTTTCCATGAGGAATAGGGGACTGCCACTTGGACACTGCTATTCCAAATGATGTTGCCTTGCTTCATCACCACTGAGGTTTTTTTTCTTGCTTTTATTGGATTTTGATGCTGACAGATTTCTTCTTCAGAAAGCTCTAAACAGCCCCAGCTGAACAAAAAAACATCCAAAATAAACAAACACAAGATTACATCTTCTCTGATACAGCTTCGTCGGAGGAGTTCACCACCACAAACTTGACAGGCTGTTACTTGAAGGCCTTGGTAGAGCTGCAGTGAGTTTCTGGAGGCTGGTACAGTTTGTCACCCACCATTTGAGAGATTTACTTCTGTCATTGTCACCCACCCAAACTTTAGCCCATATTGCCTTGTTCCCTGTGTTGTTCCTTTTCTCTTAAAGCAACTCAGGATGGAGCAAGGAGCTCTGTGGGTACACACAGCCTGTTTGTGTTGAGTTCATTTTCTCACACTCTGGCTTGCACCTGAGAATGAGGCTGTGCAGTCCTTGTGTTCCTCTGGTGTGACAGCTGATACAGAACCACAGAATCACAGAACAGTTGGGGTTGGAAGGGACCTCTGGAGATCACCCAGTCCAACCCACCTTCTAAAGCAGGGTCACCAGAGCAGATCGCACAGGAATGTGTCCAGGTGGGTTTGAATGTCTCCAGAGAAGGAGACTCCACAACCTCTCTGGGCAGCCTGTTCCAGGGCTCTGGCACCTCAAAGGAAAGAAGTTTCTCCTCATGTTCAGATGGAATCTCCTGTGTTTCAGTCTGTGCCCGTTGCCCCTCATCCTGTCATTGGGCACCACTGAACAGAGTCTGGTCCATCCTCCTGACACCCACCTTGAGATATTTATAAACATTGATGAGATCCCCAAACACCTTGTGTTTGTGCACAGCATCTTAGAAATGGTTTGTGTGCAAGATGCACATGAGCCATTTGAGTGCTGTGATACAATGTTATGGCTGACAGAAGGTTCCAGTTGAACATTTGCTTTGAATATATTTTAATATATATATATATATATATTGCATATATTTAAAAGGAGAAAGTCACACTTTAATAGGTATTTCAACAGCTTGAGATGCTGGATTTAGAAAAATGGGGAGGATAGGAAGAACGCTTGAAGGGTGATTTTGAAAACCACTCCAGCACTTTGAGCCGCCTAAGTATGTTTCCAATGGCACCCTCATTTCTTTCCCTGAGTCGCTGCTGACTTTTGAATCCAGACTTTTAATACTAACAGGTTGAATGCAAAAAAATGGCATTAATGCAACTTTGTATTGAGGATTAGCTGTCCAAGGTCATTTTTAGCTTGCAGAAATAAAGTTAAGCTTTATTTATACAAGGCCGATTTGGAAAAAAATGTTTCTTCCCACAGGATCGTTGGAAAGAGGCAAATTTAGAGAAGAATGTTTTCTTGGACAGCTTTGTGGCATTCGGAGGAGGGAAGCATCAGTGTCCAGGAAGGTCAGTGAAACAGCTGGGGTTTATTTATTCCCAAATCCTGCAGAGAACAACTCTCTTGAACTGGGCTCCTCTTACACTTGGAGAGAAAGTGTTTTCATTGCTTTGCTCTTTGTTGGTCCCTTAATATTCAGTATTATCAGGACCTTGTTTAAACTGACTTGGAGGTGGTTTCATTCCTGGAAAAGACAGGTTAAGTCACGATGTAAAAACAGAATCTGAGACTAGTGTATCAAAGGATATCCCCAGGGAGGAAGGTCAGCCCAGCTCTGCTGCTTCTGAGGTGTCTTTTCATCAAGGGAGAGTTGTTCCGCTTAGGAAAAACGCCAATTTGCAGACATTTAGGTTGCCGTAAACAAGTACTAAACTAACCTAAAGAACATTTCTCTAGTCCGAGACTCTCTTTCCATCCTCTGTGATGCCACTGGCATCTTTGCTGATCCTCAAATGTCTTAACTGGCTCCACTCTGTTTGAATCTTGTCTTTGCATTAAGGCCCACGCAGTTGTACAGTGGCTTAAATTGCAGATCCTGTCTCTTTCCACTCCTCCAGCAATGCCAGCCTTGATGCTTCCTGCATTCCTTCTGCTGTTTTCTCTGCTCTCCCTCTTCCTGGAGCAAGTCCCAGGGAGCCAGCTGCTCCTCCTTTCTGTGTTCAAACAGCTCCCTGCTCAATTCTCTGCCTTCAAAACCTGGTGTCCTCTAAGAAGCAAGTAACCAAGAACCCTTAAAATGAGTCCATTTAACTCAAGAGTCCCATGTGGAGCAGGGAACCTAGAGGGTGTTGCAGAGGATCTGCCTTCTTGAACGTGCAGCCTACAGCAGGCTGGACGTGAGTGTCAGACAAACGTTGTGAAGGCATTAAAGACATAAACAAAATGAATAAAAGTGCCTTCACCATTGAGGTTTGCCAGAGGAACGTGCTCACTCGCTGCCGTGCCTCCGTGGCTCGTACTGTATTCCTGCGCTAAATGTGAGCGCAGCCCCGTTCCCAGCGAGGTTGACAGCAGAATTCACAAGAGGCATCTGAAAGTACAGGACAAGCTGCAAAACAATGTTTCTGAAAGCTGCTGGTTTATATATACTGACCTATTTCTTTGTTCAGGCTGTTCTGTGGACTCTGATAATATCTTAAGTTTGTGGTTAGAAAGAAAATGATAACATTTCTACATAGAAAACAGATGGAAAATCTTTCATGCTGACTGACAAAAAGTCCTTTCAAACATTTTGGCAGTCCACATAACACACGCCTTCATGCTTTTCAGCAATAACTCCAAAAGTATAACGTGGTGGTCTTCGAAGAAATTAAATCAAGGGGTGTATCTAGATCCCAGGTTGTAGATTTCCTTGGTATGACTGAATGAAGCAATGACATTTCAAGTTTAATTCAAGTTTTAGTTCAGTACTGGGATTTATAAATGAAATGTATTAAACATTTAATGTCTCTGTTGCAAAGATTCATTGTGAAATTAAAAGCTAATTTAATCAAACTCAAAGCTAGAAAATAACTTACCAAATATTCTAGCAAACTGACATGGGAAGAGCTCCCATAAAGCCATTTCTGTGCCATCTTTTTTAACCCAAAGGAAGAATTTTATAGTGGTGAAGCTACTTTTGTCTAAGCAGGTGACTAGTGCCTGTGTGACTGTGCTGACCTTGCACGGCTCCATGTGTTGGCTCTGGTTTTATGGTGACATTGTAAACCCTGCAGCACAACGACCATGATTTCAGTCTCAAACTGCATTTGCTGCAGAACCTCAATCCACAGCTGGGCTCCTGGGTTCCAGCATGACAGGCTGCCCAGGGAAGTGGTTGTGTCACAGAATCATAGAATCATTTTGGTCATTTTGGTTGGAAAAGACCTTTAAGACTGTCAAGTCCAACCATTAACCTAACACTGCCAAGTCCACCACTAAACTCCCTAAGAACCCCATCTCTGTGTCTTTTAAACATCTCCAAGGATGGTGACTCCACCACTTCCCTGGGCAGCCTGTTCCAATGCCTGACAACCCTTTCTGTGAATAAATGTTTCCTAATATGCAACCTAATCTTCCCCTAATGCAACTTGAGGCTGTTTCCTCTCATCCTATCACTTGTTACTTGGGAGAAGAGACCAACCCCCTCCATGCTACAGCCTCCTTTCAGGCAGTTGCAGACAGTGATAAGGTCTCCCCTCAGCCTCCTTTTCTCCAGGCCGAACACCCCAATTCCCTCAACTGCTCCTCATCACACTTGTACTGCAGACCCCTCACCAGCTTAATTGCCCTTCTCTGAACTCTCTCCAGCACCTCAAGGTCTTACCTGTAGCGAGGAGCCCAAAACAGACCCAGGATTCGAGGTGCAGCCTCACCAGTGCCAAGTACAGTGGCACAATCACTTCTCTAGTCCTGCTGGCCACACTATTCCTGACACAAGCCAGGATGCTGTTGGCATTTTTGGCCACCTGAGCACACGCGGGCTCATGTTCAGCTGCTGTCAGTCAACACCCCCAGGTCCCTCTCTGCCAGGCAGCTTTCCAGCCACTCTTCCCCAAGCCTGTAGCTCTGCCTGGGGTTGTTGTGACTCAAGTGCAGGACCCGGCACTTGTACTTGTTAAACCTCCCATAATTGGCCTCAGCTCATAGTTCCAGCAAGTCCAAACACATCCCTGCCAAAACAGGAGGATGACTCAGAGGCAGGACCTTAAGCACCAGGAGCCCAGGACCACGCTGTGCAAGCAGTGCAGTGGCTATAAGAAGCCCACCTTTGTATGGTGATGCCGGCATGGCATTTGCATGAGTAAGTCCTGCCTAACCTGAGCTAGACATGAGGAAGAAATTTTTTTACACTGAGGGTAGGGAAACACTGGCCCAGGTTTCCCAGAGAGGTGGTGGATGCTCCATCCCTGGAGACATCCCAGGCCAGGCTGGACGGGGCTCTGAGCAACCCGATCTGGGTGAAGATGTCCCTGCTCATGGCAGGGGTTGGACTGGATGAGCTTTGAAGGTCCCTTCCAGCCCAAACTGTTCTATGATTCTGTGAGTTAATTTCCATTGAAATATCTCTGCACTGCATTCCCCCAAGCTCAAGGTAATTCCAATGTGAAATCACAGAGATAATTTGGGTCTGAAGCTACGCCAAAACAAACGAGCATCCTCTCACTGGGGAGCAGAGGGCGGCTCAGCGCACAGATCAGGATGGCTCTGCAGGAGCGAGCTTGGGTCTCATGGGACTTATTAGCTGCTTCTTCACACCTGCCAGGACAAATCCAGCTGACGCCATGTGCAGTCATGTGGCCTTCTCCCCAGGGAACTCACCACTAGCCAAGTTTTCCAGCATCTCTCAGATAATGGAAAATAAACTGTGTAGAAGAGCAAGGTAGTATTACTATTTTAACTAAATATTTAAGACTTAAGTCTAAATTCTTCAAGTGAGTGATCCCGTGACCCATAGGTACATGCTAGCGCCTGTAACTCAGAAAGCTCTTGTACATATCAACAGAAAAAAATAATGGTGTGGAGGAGTTCACCTGCAGTTATTGGAAATCTTCTCCAGATGACTAAAAAAGACCTTTCTTGAGAGCGTTACAGAAAAAAATCGTGCCCTTGGGTCTCACTCTGCATTCTAATGCTGACGCATTAAATACTAACTCCCGCTGCCACAGCTACTCTGATGTCATCAGGCTCCCAGCTGCATTGTATAACTTTATATAGCACAATTAGTCATATAGCCTTTTCTATATTTGACTGTCTGCTCACTCCTATGAAGTTATTTCAAGTCAGCAAGCGTTAGAAGAACATAAATGTTTACACAGTGGAAAAACCCATAATGATAAGAGGCTGTTTTAAAATTAGGGTGTCAGAGGGAGACTGTCAGTCTGAAGTTTCACCGGAAAGAAGGGGCAGCCGCTACATTCATGTTCTTCGCCGTGGAACGAAGCTGAACAAAGCCACAGCATATTTTCCTACTGAAGATAAACTTTCAGGGAGAACTAAAGTGTTGGAATATAAAATGTGTCAAAGGCACCCTGTGCCTTATCTGATGATAACGCACGTGTGATGGTCAGGCTGGATGGCTGAGGTTTTCCTCCCTTTCCTTGCAGGTGGTTTGCCATCATGGAAATCCAGTTGGTTGTTGTGCTGTTCCTGTACAAATACCAATTTGTCCTTTTGGATGCAGTACCAAAGGAGGTAAAAAATCCATACATTTATATAGCATTCCACATCTTTCTAGCCTTCATTCATCATGCTTAGCTGAACAACCATGCTCAGCTGTGGTTATGGATAATGAAGCAAAATTTTGAGAGTGTTAATAAAATGTGTAACGAGTAACTCAATCTTTGTTTTAACTCAGACAACCCAGAGTAACTCCAGCAATGTCAGTGGGGCTGCACTGTCTGTACAAGAAAGCACTTGCAGGAGTATTTTGTCTTATAATTGCCTAAACATTACAAAAGATTTTATAATTGCTTTCTACCACTCAGAAGAACAATGAATATGGAACTGGAATATTAATACTTAAAGATATGAAATCAGATGCAGCATTCACAGTGCTATTCCACTATATATTCAGTGGTGGAAATTATCAGGGTGAGATGTAGGAGCAACACAGAAAGATTTTCCCATTAAGGGAGAGTGGTGTAATCTCCACTTTCAGCAGTGATTTCCTTTTCCATTTGCACTGTGTCCTTTCCATTTTCAAAAAGTCATTGTTCCTCACAAACATGGACTGTTGTGAAATCAGCGTGTCTGCCTGTCACAACCTCAACATGACACACATGCCCTGGAGCTAAACCACCAAGGAGAAGAGGGAAGAGTTGCGAGTAGCACAGGCTTTGCTTGATTGCCCTTTAGACTGGAAGTTAGAAGCTGGGAGAACTTAATTCCCCTGCTCTGCTTGAAGAAGGTGAGATGTTGATCTCAAGTAGTGGTAGGAAGTCCACCAAAGACCAAAGCTCCAAGAAAATGTTTATATCTTAATATTAAAGCACAATGATAATTCCATTACTAAATTAAGTGTTTCTACTTACTTTCTTCGTTTTACAGAGCCCTTTACATTTGGTGGGGACACAGCAACCCATGGCACCATTCCGGGTCCAGTATAAATGCCGGGATTGAAAGCTGCCCAGCATTAACTTACCTTCCTTTGCCAGACACCCTGGGATGGATGGACCACTGAGCTGCTTCCCTACCTACACCTTCAAATAGAATCATAGAATCGTTTTGGTTAGAAGTGACCCTTAAGATCATCGAGTCCAACCGTAACCGAACTCTGGCACTAAACCACGTCCCTAAGAAACTCATCTACGCGTCTTTTAAACCCTCCAGGGATGGTGACTCCACCACTTCCCTGGGCAGCCTGTTCCAATGTCTGACAACCCTTTCTGTGAAGAAATGTTTCCTAATATCCAATCTGAACCTTCCCTGGTGCAACTTGAGGCTGTTTCCTCTCATCCTATCACTTGCTACTTGGGAGAAGAGACAAACCCCCTCCATGCTACAACCTCCTTTCAGGTAGTTGTAGACAGTGATAAGGTCTCCCCTCAGCCTCCTGTTCTCCAGGCTGAACAGCCCCAGTTCCCTCAACTGCTCCTCATCAGACTTGTGCTCCAGACCGGCATTGTCACCCTCCTCTGAACTCTGCCCAGCACCTCCAGACAGGTTCTTAGCAGTTCTTAATTTCACCTTTAAACGCTGTACACTCTCTGTGTTGTGGTTTGCCATACCAGTGTAGTTGTACCTGTGCTCCTCACCTGATTGCCTGCCTCCTTATATTTAAGAATCCTGGTGATTTGTCAGCCAAATTCTTCAAAGACTTTGCAAATCCAATATACTAAACTCACCAAACATACGTTCAGGACAAAAAGCTGCTACGTTTGGAAATCCTGCATGGAAATTGTGTGAGAAGCAGTGGGAAAGCAGATCCCTTGGCCCAGGTCACTGCGTCCTGCGGGTCTCTTCTTCAAACCAAAGCCAAAGTGGTGCCTGGTGGTAAGAAATCTGCTCGGTCACTCCATAGGCTCCCTCGTGCTGGTGTGTGCAAAACATGTGACGGTGCTGAGCAGAGGCCTCCGGATCAGACCGCAGTCACGATAAACAAGCATCACCCGTGTATCACAGCCTGGGTCGGTAGGTGAAGATCTGGCCTGCCCTGCCTACAACCAGTGCATCTTTTTTGCAAATAAAATGCTTTTGTAAAGGAAAAATGTCAAGCATGGGAAACACTGGGGTCTTGTTCCACTGGAGCACCAAAAAATCCTGCTGAGCTTTATCTGCTCTGCAGGATTCAGAATTGGCCCTTGCATGAATATGCGATGAAAGTTTGATTGTGATGTTTGGCTACTAATGAAAAGCGACTGCGAGAGAAGCTATTGCTATTTATTAGACTACTTGTCTGATATCTAGAACATTGTCCCCTTTAACATGACTGACATAGAACAAATTGCACAAATCTAAAAATATTAAATCCTATAAAGAATACCTAGTAAAAGTTGTTCAAAGAAGCTGTTGAATAAGTTCAGATACCAACACTTTAACTGCTGTCAGATTTCATAAACGATAATACTTGGCATGTATTTTTAGTCTTTTAAGTAGAGATTATTCATCATTTTAGAAGCATTTGCAAAAAACACAAATGGACTTTCAACAACAGTAAAAACCATGAGAATAACATCCATCGGAAAATAACCCGTTGTATAATTCGTTAGATGGTTGGCTTACCTCAGTTATGGATGCAACAATTTTACAAACTTCAGCGATTTATGTGGCTGGAAAATGATTCATACAAGTTTCTAATTTAGCTCTTCATGGTCAGTTCTGCAGAAGTTGCACTCTTACTGCTGTTTCAGAGTATCTTCCATAACGAAAAACTATTCCTTTGATTTTTATGTGTGGTCATTACCCAGAAGTCTAAATTTTACAATTTGGAAATGCCCACAGTATCCATTCAGGTATCTGGTAGTTTTGTATATATATATATATAGGTATATGTATATATATATATTTTTTTTCCTCCCAATGTGCATTTACTTATATTTTTCTGTTTAATTCATTTTGGGGTTGGGTAGGTTTTTTTGGTGTGTGTGTGGTTTTGTTTTGATTTTTTTTTCCAAGTGAGGTAACTCAAAAAAGCAAAATTCTGTAACTAAACCTAACTAAAAAGGTCCCTAAAGGGAAGTATAACCTGAAGGTCAGCATCAGTTTGGTTAGTATGAATAAAAGATATCTGAAGCCACCTGTGAAGATTTACAAACACCCCGTTGCACAGGGGTTCTGTACTGTCCTAAATACAGTCACAGCTCTGGTGTAGTTTCTGCATTTTGCTGAGTTTTTCAGACTTGGTGTGATCTTGTGCCTACTAAGAACTACATTTTTCTTCTTTCCGCATCCCACAAGAACAGCTTGTGGGCAGGTGGTGGATGCCCCATCCCTGGAGACATCCCAGGCCAGGCTGGACGGGGCTCTGAGCAACCTGATCTGGGTGAAGATGTCCCTGCTCATGGCAGGAGTTGGACTGGATGAGCTTTGAAGGTCCCTTCCAACCCAAACTATTCTATGATTCTATGGTAAAAGAGGCGGGTTGTATGTAAAGATCCTCCTGAGTAGTGTGTTAGTCTGGGGAGTTAGGTTTAATCTAGTTAGGTAGTGAGGTACCTGGATTTTTTGGCTGCTGGAGAGCCCATGGAGTCTGGGGACTGACCAAGACTCACTTATACATGTGTGGACAAGTGTGTGGCTCAGGGCAGGAGGCAGCTGGGGAGAGTGAGGATTCAGGACTAGCTACTAGAGGGATACACCTTGTATATGTGTATTTTTATATTTTGCACTCACAGACCTTCACCCTGATCTGCCAGAGAGGGGAGCAGGATGAGGCTGCTGGTGCCACTCATGTGAGTGCTGAGTGTTTCTGTCTGTGTTGGCCAGTGGAGCCATCAATGTACATATGTGTACATACATGCTGTATGCCTGTGTTTGTGCAGAAGCTGTCTGGGAGTCAACGCACAGCCTTGCTGCAGGCTGGACCCAGGCCCGTGGAGCTGTGGCAGCCTCACCTCTGTCAGGCTCCCAGATTTAGCAACTCCCTAGCAAGCAAGAATAGATCATAAAGATACTTATCCTGAGAGGCAGGACCTATTTTTATTAAAGTGCAGGATTCTGGTAGGAAAGAAGTACCTGATTTTGACAGCCAGAGAGAAAACAAGCAAGCAGGTCAAGGAATGTGGGCTGGACGCTGTGACTGCCCCATGGCAGGTGGTGGCTCTGGGCGCCCGTCGAACTTCCCTAGGTAGGAGAAAGAAGGGAGGGGGATTAATGAAGCAACGTGGTAGTCAAGTGAGAGAGCTAAATGGGGTCTACCTGGAAATAACTCAGAAGCTTCTGGGTGAAAGCAAGACAGTATTTTCTGAGTGAGACAGGGTTAGATGGGTATTAAAAGGTCATCCTGATACCCTACTCAGGAGTGGATTAACGGTATCTAAATTATTCTTCTTCAAGTGCTTTTAAATACGGCAGTGCTGAATTTCCATGGGGGATTTGTCCTCTTGCCTGACTCTCCCTACTGTTAGAAAGCTTTTCTACCTATCAGTAGCAGGAGTTAGAATGAGGTTTTATTCACACCATTACCACAAGGATGAGTGAAGCAGGAGATTTTTAAGCCCACAGAGAAAAAAATATAATGTATTTTGGCCTATCTTTGTATTTCTACATCTTGTATGAAGTATGGATGTTAAAGGGAATGCAGTGGGGCATCCCTCAAAAAGTCTTAGAAAATGCAATTGTTCCTCCTCCACACAGGCCATAAGCCAGGTCTATCTGAGCAAAACCGCAGTTTGGGCTGACCAGGACTAGATGTTAGTATTTGGTTATATTGGGATAAGTAAGTTCCATGTCTAAGCCAGGCAAACAAACGGTAGGAGTCTCCTTAACTAGGAAGATGAAATCTAGAGTTATGAGAAATGAGCAATAAAACTCTTTTAAATTAAATTTCCTTCAATATCTTCTTTTGGATTTGATTATATATTAAAGAAGTGTTTCAGAAAAAAAAGAAAACCAAAACCAAACCACAGGAACTGTTACATTGCAGCCAAATCTTGCTTGATACTTTTGAGGAAAAGTGTAAACACTTCCATTGAAATAATAAATTTCCTGTGGAAATATATTTGACAGAAAACTCATCAAAACACTTTGAGTTAAAATTGTTGACCTGCTGCAAGTGAATCTTCTCCAGTCAGCACGGTTTAAAGATAAGTCTTATCAGCAGCCACCTCCCAGAATAAGCACAACTTCTTTTATGTCTTCCCTCTAATGAGCCTCACTGAAGGCCCCTCTCATCTGTACTTAGCAGTCAAGTATCTCAAGTGATCCCTTTCTTTACACCACCAACAGTATTCGGTATCTTCTCTGTGCTGCTGATTGTCGCAGAAACCAGAAGTTTAGGCTTAGCACTTACACCTCCTGAAAATAGACATCTAGGGACTAAAAGATACGGCTGTAGCCATTGAGAGGTTGGTTAAAAATAATGCATTCCTTTCAAAAAGAAATTAATTTTTAAGGCTCTATCTCTGTGCCAAACAAAACCCGACTTAAGCACGTGTTTTGCTTTGAGCAAACGCTTAAAATGGATTTGCGGAATAAGAAAGGATTTCGGTTTAAGCACACGCTTAAGTGCTTTGCCGAACCAGGGTCCAAATGGCTAACATGTTGTTTACAGCTGGTCTTGGCATCTGTGTTGTAATTTTAAAGATATCCAAGGGTTAGTGGAAATACTGAGGTAGCTTTGCTCATTTTAGGTGAAACTGGCAAACGTTAAGGGCTTTTAGGAGAAATATTTTTTTTAAAAACAGTCACATTTATAGCATAAACCAATAGGTTTTATTGGCAGCGAACATCTTTCCCAGTTATTTGGTACATTCTAAACGTGTGGCTCATCATGTGGCAAAGAATATTTCCTCTCTACCAGTATGCAGTGGAAGGGGAATTAGACACAAGAAAGGCATTCAAAAGATAGCAAGTGTTTAATTGAAACAACCAAGGAGAAGCTTTCATCGTGTGGCCATTCTGAATGACATTAGACATGCGACTGATTGGCACAGCGTTATTTATTTTTTTTTTCACTTTGATCATAAAATTACTAGGGAAGGCTTAATGGAGTTATAAATATCTTGTTTCCATGAGAGTCCTGGGAAGATAATTATAGCACTGAAGTCTTTACAAAGATAGAGCATTTATAAAATATTATCTGAGGGCTCCAATGGATAAATGCAGGGAATTCTGTGCTCTATTCCCAGCTCTCTATTGACTCACTGTGCTCTTTGGGTGAATCACTTCATCCCTCAGTGACTCAATTTCCTCATCCATACATTGAGATAATAATGATAATTACCCACTGCTGCATGGCCTAGAACGTTTCCAAGCTGTAAGTGTTGCTCACACTGCTCGGAGCAGCCAAAGCTACTCATTGCTAGTGACGGATGGCTGTAAGAATTGGGATAAGCGTTTGCTTTCCTGAATTGGGACTGTCAGATTTGTGTTACTGGTAAATTATGTTATTTCTAGAGTCACAGTCACAATATTCAGAATATTTTAAATCTTACCTCACACTTTTTAAGACAGGACCCGAGGGAATGGCAGGAAGATGTGCCAGGGGGGTTCAGGTTGGACATGAGGAAAAGGTTCTTCCCCCAGAGGGTGCTGGACACTGGAACAGGCTCCCCAGGGAGGTGTCCTGGCCCCAAGCCTGACAGTGTTCAAGAAGAGACTGGACAACATCCTCAGACACACGGTGTGAACTGTGGGGTTGTCCTGTGCAGGGAGTTGGACTCCATGATCCTTGTGGGTCCTTCCAACTTAGGCATTCTATGATTCTGAGATGCTGATGAAACAGCTCTATACCAGACTCCTCAGAAATACTTAGTTGGAATTTATTTTTGCTTGGAATTTGAAGACTACGGACAAGTTTCCTGTTGAGTAAAAATACAATGTCCTTTCATAAAACCAACCACTATGTAGGAGCATGATATAGAAGGTTGTCTAGCTACCTGTGAGATAGGAACTACACCTATACACTGACTTTCCTAAGTTGTATCAGGCTTTTTACTCGGGTCCTGCTTTTACTGCATTAGAAGTTCGATACATCATCTTTCCCAAGTACCAAACAGAGTATTGGAGTAACAAGAATTGAAAGAGCTTAATGTACAAGCCTAGTGCAACTATTATCTTCGTAGCTTTGAAAAAGACAAGTGAGTAGAGGAGCTGTGAGCAAACAACTGGGCCTGAGCTCCCATGGGATACCGTACTTGAAAGGGATAACACGGATTTTGGATATAAAACCTTCTGTGCTATACAGGAGATACTACAGCTCCCATTGACAGCACTGTAACCGCCCTGGCTGTGATTCCAAAAGGCTGCTGATAAATTTGAGAGAGCTCAGAGGTGAATCAGGAAGTTGATGAAAACGTTGCTAAACCTGCCAAGTCAATCTGGGCGGCTGCAGGAAGGGAACGCTCAGAAGCGGCTGGAGAACAGGCTGAGGAAACCGAAGTTCAATAACAATGCGCCTTGGGAGCTTGCTGTAGCTTTCTGCAGCGACTGAAGTGAAAACAAGCAGATTCCCACCTGAATTGAGGTAAAATGCAGATGAGGAAATGGTTTACCAAGGACTGAAATTATATTCCTATACTAACAGTCCTGCAAACAAAAATTGCACATTTTTCTGAAAAAGAAGCTTTTGATCTGGTGTGTGTGTGCACTCCTGGGGTGGAGAGAGAAGGGAAAGGCAACCTGAGTACTTTTCAGGAATCTGCAAAATGTAAATCAGAAAAGTCTGAAGACCTGTGTTCTCTATAGAGGCATTCCAAGTACGTAAAGCAACTTTTAGGTAGTCTACAAAGGCAGAAAACATCTTTTCTGAGGGTATGATATGGGTCACCAAAGGTAGAATTTAGAAGACATCAACTTAGGCAATTGCAGCTGGGCAGAGAAGCCAAAGGCTAAGGAGGATTGTATTTACAAAGTGTCATCAGGGAATGGCAAGATTTGGCATTCGCTTTTCTCTGGATCTTTGCTCAGAGAATTCTGTGAACATCTGACCCAAACAAGAGCCAAGTGGGGCTCTATGGATTTTCAGACTCCCGTATGCTAGCTGTGGGGTGTTGCGCTGGTAAAATGTTCTCCAAGCCGAACACAGGGCTCTGTCACTCTGTCTCGTGCCAAAGGTCTCAGTCGTAGCTGGGCTTGACTCCTGAATTAAACACAAAAGTTGCAGCGGGTTCATAGTGTTGGTTTTTGTTAGTGCTGACACAGACCCAGAGGCAATTTCAAGGCCTTTTATCCAGCCTTTATTCTGCAGACTGTCATTGCTTGGAAAGCATTAAGTGTGTCCTTCTGTTTACTTGCTACCAAAAGAAAATCAAGTGCTTTCCAGTATCATGCCGTGGCTGCCCGAGTGTGATTCCCAGGTTAAAATGAACAGTTAAGCAGTGCAAGCTACTTGAGGAGATCTACTCTTTAAGTAATTCATTACAGCTCAAGATACTGCCTTTGATGTGCTGCTTCTATCCAAATCTTGGTATTGTCATTTACTATTTTAAGGTTGTTTATAGAACTGGAATAATACAGAGATAAAAAAAGGACGATTACAAGGGTGTTTGGGGGCATTAAACCTGAAGTTTGAAGTTTCTTTTCCTGAAAAAATAAACCAAAGAATGTTTTGGTGTCTGAAAACCTGGCAGCTGGTCTTTGCTTACCATGAACTGAAATCAGGCGCCACTTTGTTAAAAGCCAGTGTCATCACAATGATCTGGTTGTTCCTTAAAATACCAAAAAGAGCCGAATCAGCAGGAGGTGTCCTTTGTGTATTAGAATCACAGAATCATTTCAGTTGGAAGAGACCCTTAGGATCATTGAGTCCAAACATAACCTAACCAGATCAATCAACCAGGTTAATCAACATATTCAGCCTTGCTAAATTTCTCTTACAGACTCTGGCCTTGCAGTCTGGTTCAGAGGTTTTGTGAACACTTGGAGAAGTTCTGCACCCCGATATCTTCAGAACTTGCACAGAATGATGAGTTTTACAGTTTGCACGTGTCAGTATATGGGTCTGTAGGATGAAATTGGGTAATGAGTTCTTTACATACCCACAAGCCAGAACAAACCCAAGTGACAGAACATACCAAAAACTATGATCATGAAAGCATCTGCCCTGAGCTGCCACACCTGCCAGCACCGATCTGCACATGACAAGAGACATTTATCCCTCCACACGGGGCCATGCCAGCACTGGCCTCTTTGTGCAGGGGTCGAAGATGGAAGCTGAGCGAAGGGTGGGAGCTGTGGCTGTTCCACATTCTGGACTCTGAGCACAGAATCATATTGGTTGGAAATGCCTTTTAAGATCATCAAGTCCAACCCTTACCTACCACTGCCAAGTCCACCACTAAACCATGTCCCTAAGAACCTCACTTATGTGTCTTTTAAACCCCTCCAGGGATGGTGACTCCCTGGATGGTGACTTCCCTGGGCAGCCTGTTCCAATGCCTGACAACCCTTTCTGTGAATAATTTTTCCTAATATCCAATCTAAACCTCCCCTGGTACAACTTGAGGCCATTTCCTCTCATCCTATCCCTTTTTTCTTGGGAAAAGAGACTGACTCTCACTCTAGTAATCCCTCCCTGTCACATTGCTTGCTCTGAATCTAACACACTTCCTCCAGATTCTAGTTACAAACACTTGTTATAATCTGACCTAGCTGTTGCACCTCCCTGGCCTGTTCATTCAGCAGGTCAGACAATTGAAACTCATGTTGTACCTCCTGCTTTTCTTTCTCTGCCTGTAAAATCCAGGAAAAAAATAAAATAATAATTTGAAACCAGGCAGAGCAGTGTCAAAATTGTTCATGCTCTTGCCCATGTTGGTGATTGTATCTCACATCCAGCTATGCCACTGGATGTCTTGATGGGCTGGTTGTCTGAACATGACATCTCTCGCACAGGCTCTTTCTGCGAATAGATTTACATAATGAATTCTCAGCACAGCTGGTTTCTTGCAGAGGCAGCACTGGAGCAGCCCAAGGGCAGAATCTAGACCAGAGGCCCTGTTTTTCTCTCCTTCCCTTTTAACTTCCCTTTACTATTCCTGGGAACTTCACTAATGCCCTTTTTCCTTCTTTCCAACTCAACTGTACGCCCACCTTTCTCTTTCCTTCAGGATTTACATACATCCAGGCTGCTAAATAGCTCAAAAACTTCAAGTTGCAGTGCAACACTGCAAGGCTAAGCCTGGCAGATGAGTGTCTTGGTAGCATGTAATGCCTGGATGGACCAGCTGTTTCTTTTGGAGGTCTGTGACACAGCTGGGAGGTTGGGAAGATGGGGGAGAGACAATATGGAAGAAGGAGCAGTGTAGGGGAAAGAGACCTGGGGGTCCTGGTGGACAGCAGGATGATCATGAGCCAGCACTGGGCCCTTGTGGCCAAGAAGGCCAATAGTACCTGGCGTGCATCAGAAGGGGGGTGGTTAGTGGGTCAAGAGAGGTTCTCCTTCCCCTCTACTCTGCCCTGGTGAGACCACATCTGGAATATTGTGTCCAGTTCTGGGCCTCTCAGTTCCAGAAGGACAGGGAACTGCTGGAGAGAGTCCAGCACAGGGCAACAAAGATGATTAAGGGAGTGGAGCATCTCCCATATGAGGAAAGGCTGAGGGAGCTGGGGCTCTTTAGCTTGGAGGAGACTGAGGTGTGACCTCATTAATGTTTATAAATATGTAAAGGGTGAGTGTCACGAGGATGGCACCAGGCTCTTCTCAGTGACAAACAATGATAAAACAAGGGGCAATGGGTATAAACTGGAACACAGGAGGTTCCACTTAAATTTGAGAAGAAACTTCTTCATGATGAGAGTAACAGACACTGGAACAGGCTGCCCAGGGGGGGTGTGGAGTCTCCTACTCTGGAGACATTCAAACCCGCCTGGACACCTTCCTGTGTAACCTCATCTGGGTGTTCCTGCTCTGGCGGGGAATTGGACTGGATGAGCTTTCAAGGTCCCTTTCAATCCCTAACATTCTGTGATTCTGTGTGATTCTCTGAAGGACGCTCTTCAGAGGCTCCTTTGCCGCAATGACTCGTGTCATGGGGGCTGTGACTGTGCAGGAATATCTGCATCATAAAGACTGTTTCCATTTTGCCATCTTCAGCATTCACGCTGCACAAGGGCTGGCCACGCACAGGCACTGGCACCATCTAGAGGCCACCTGCCAATCATGGATGTATTTCTAGATCAGTGGCATAATGTATAAAAATAATTATATATATATATATATATAAAGCATATATATATATATATATATACACTAACATAATGTGTCTAAACAAAACATGTCTTAGTAAAAGTGATGAAAAAAGCACTGTGTGTAAGTGTACTTCTAGGCCCAATTCAGGCATAAAAATATAAATATCGTCTCAGTCATTACTTACCGGCTTGAGCTGCTTATTTTCTATTAACTGAATGTGTATGTTGTGACTAGTAACTCATAATTTGCATGCCTCTCCTTCCAATGATATTCCAATCATGCCTTCAACAGTCACCCAAAAGTGAATGAAGATTTCAGAAAGAAAAGAAAAACACAAAAAGCCTTAAGACTATGCATCACACTCTAAGAGAATGAAACACATAAATATTTTTATGATACCTCAATATAAACAAAACTTAATTTGACCTTTTTTAAAACCTTTCCGTAACAATATCTGTAATTACAGATAAAGATTAATAGAAGGCAAAGCAAGCTAGTACAGTGGACTTCTCCATCAAACCTGCCTAGTGCTCCTTCAGAACCAGGGCTCCTAAATTCTACTTCTCAACAATTAATAAACAATAATTACCACACAATTCACTTCATAAGAGTAAATTGTGTCTTGCAGTTGATTACATTCTGTGGCCTTCTAATTAGCACATGTAAAAATAGTATTTGTAGTGCCTTTGTTTTCTTAGCTGTTTACATTCCGAAGCAGATTAAATAATGTATTCAGAAGCTCAATTTGTATATAGATACCTAAATAAGCATTTTGATTTTTCAGAGCACCTACAACTCTCAGAGTTGCACAGTGCTTCTGAAAATCAGGCCATTTATTTAGGTGTCTATATTTAGGTACATGGGTTTGAAGCGTTTGGCTTGAGGTCACATAGCTATGGCTCAATGTATTTTTTTTTATTTCCATTTGGGTCACAATGGGCAAGTCACTTCTGATAATTCTCATCACAAATCTAAGAAGTAGCAAGAGAGGTGGTAAGAATTACTTACTAAATACCGTTATGATGCTTGGCACTTCCTCAAATATACAGTTTCCTTCCTGGAGAATTTCAGTCTAAAAAAAAAAGATAGAAATCGATGCATCAGAAAGGTAAGACAGTATATTTAGAAACTGAATTTATGTTCTGGTTAAACTGTGCTTATTTCCTGGATTTTATTTATTTGGCATCATTGTCATTCCCTCTATAACTGTATGATCATTTTGACAAGCCAGATGTTTTAGCTTCATGAATTTTGTTCGGATAAATCCTAGAAACCAAGTGCTTCTACTTGTTAACACATGGCAGCAAAACACAGTTTATTCTTGAGGAATTTGAGCTGACATTATCAGTCACGCTGTTGAATTGTGACTATACCTCCAAGACTGCTTTCGAATTTGCCTGAGAGCCTGTGCTGGCCTCAACCTTAATGAGCCTGTTACGAAATAAACATTCTTAAGACTCTGCAGAGAGATCATTGGGAAAAGGTCATCAGGAGGAAAAGACAATCTTTAAAATAAAGGAGGAAATAAGTTTAGTTAACATCCTACCTCTGCCATTTGCCATCCCTCTACTTCACAACCTGAGGTGCTTGTAGCTTTTGCAGCAATCGGTGAATCACACAGCACTGCCTTCAGTTTGCGTAGGGATGACACCTGAGAAGAAACAGGCAGCCCGTAGGTGAAAACAATAATCTTAAATACCTCATGTATTTCAACAAAATGAAAACCTCCTCCTCTTTCAGCATCTTCATTCAAATGGGAGAATTTAAATCTTTGCATAACATTTCAGATTTGAGAGAGCTGTACTTGTACTTTCAGGATGTTATTTGTTACAGAACAGAAAGCTGATTGTTTGTTTGGTTTTCCTTTCTTGAAACGGAGATTGTTTTAAAAGTCAATGAAACCCGTTTTTCCCCTTGATCTATCATGCATCTAGGCTAAAAAAAAAAGCATCTCTTGGTTAAAAATATTCCTTAACCAGAAATTGGGACGTGGCATTTTTGTTGTCTTCAAAACTGAGGGTTAGCTGGAAGATAATAAAACTCTATTTTGTGGGACTTTATGTTAGATATGGAATTTTTGCAATGTCAAATCAAAAAGACTTTCAGGCACCTCTCACTCTCAGAAGTGGTTGGAAAATGTGAAGATTCTTTGTTCCTGTTCTCATTGCCTTAAAAGACACGAGCCTCCCATCTGACCTCTGTTTGCCCCTGAAGATGCTGCAAAACACCGTGGATATACCAGAGATGGGGTTTAGAGAGCAACAGAGCCAGCTGCAGGGGGTGTCCCATGGCAAGGCTGGGAGCTCGGAGGTTCCTGGAGCAGTGCCACAGATTCTCCCATCTTGCCTGAGCCCCACACATCAGATTAGGAAACAACCTGCATCACAGAATCACAGACTGGCTGGGGTTGGAAGGGACCTCTGGAGATCATCCAGTCCAACCCACCTGCTAAAGCAGGTTCACCAGAGCAGATCACACAGGAATGTGTCCAGGTGGGTTTGAATGTCTCCAGAGAAGGAGACTCCACAATGTCTCTGGGCAGCCTGTTCCAGGGCTCTGGCACCTCAAAGGAAAGAAGTTTCTCCTCATATTCAGATGGAACCTCCTGTGCTTCAGTCTGTGGAACATGCAGTTCTGAGGTGCCCAGTTGTGGCATGTGCTTCTCCACGTCTCCAAATCCCCAACAAAGGAAAGAGCCCCAGTGCAGGATCAACCTGCTCATGGAGCGCCACATGCTAGAGAATCACAGAATGCTAGGAATTGGAAGGGACCTCAAAAGCTCATCCAGTCCAATCCCCCTTTGGAGCAGGAACACCCAGATGAGGTTACACAGGAATGTCCAGGCGGGTTTTGAATGTCTCCAGAGTAGGAGACTCTACAACCCCCCTGGGCAGCCTGTTCCAGTGTCTGTCACCCTCACTGTGAAGAAGTTTCTTCTCATATTTAAGTGGAACCTCCTGTCTTTTAGTTTGCACCCATACAGATTCATAGAAGAGTACTACAGACACTGGAATTTTACAGCAAGTGGAGGATACTCTCCTTTTCTGCAGCAATTTTTCATTTGTGCAATTGTTATTCTTGTACCCAGATCTGTGCAAAATGCTCTGCAGAAAAAAAGAGAAAAAAAGAAAAAGAGAGAGAGAAATGGCCTTTACTTTGCACATTTCTATTTAAACATCTGCAATATGTTGTATCTAAACTGCTTTGCAGTTGCTATACACGTACAGGATGGAACTTAGAAGGTGTCAAGGCAACGTTGCCTCACCGTACTGAGTGACAGGGTGATAAAGTAGCAGATGAAATTCAGCGGTGATAAGTGCAAAGTAATGTACACGGGAAAAAAAATAACCCTAATCATACATACAGAGGCACTGGTTTGAGAGGTCGCTTTTGCTGTGGGAGATCTGGAGGTTGAAGTGGAAAGCTCTCTGAAAATGTTAATGTGGAGCTAGGAAATGGTCAAAAAGGGGAATTGAATGTTAAGGATGAGTAACTCCACCCTTAGATGACAAGGGGACCCCTACAGTCATACAACTCTGTTGCTCATATGCTCAGAGTTTTCTGAGTCCCTCAGCCATAAGCTCTTGCCTATTCTAGATCCAGCAAAATTCAATAGTCACTTTAGCAGAATCAGATTTTGAAAGAGTGTTTTCCAGTAAAATTAGAAAAGATAGAATTGGTGGTGCTAAAGTTTCACGCTGGAAATAGAGAAAACCACATCAGCTTGAAAAAGGGATAGCTGAAGGGAAATCCACTTAAAGTCTGGAAAATAATGACAGTGAGATGGTCAAAAAAGAAATCTATTTTACAGCCTCTGTCACAAAGGAACAATCAGGGAGAAGACTTGAAATTTTTTCTACACAGTGAAGAATTATCATGACATGGCACATTGTGGAAAGCAAAACCACAAATGGGCTCAAAAAGAATTAAGGCAAACTCTAGAGAACAGGACCTCTGGTAGCTACTAAGAATAGTAGCCTGGATACAACCCTGAGTTCTGGAAGTCTCTACCTTACTAGTTGTTGGAAAATTATATGGTAAATAGGAGAAGAATTCATCATCTGTTTTTACACTAGTTTACTTTTACTAAGCATCCACTCTTGGCTGCTGGAGGCAAGATATAGAGCTACATGGATCCAACATTCTAAAAAAGTAAAATAAACAATCAAGTGTATCCTAAAGGTGACAGAATCAACAGTAATTTCACTTACTTTATCCACTATAATCTCCAGACTCAGCCATTTGCAAGAAATTCTAATCTATTTCTGGCCAAAGAATTTGGGATTATCCCAGTGAAGTAGTGTTGACTTCTTGAGAATCTACAGATTTTTGAGACGATACTTAACTTATTTCTTCCAAAAGGAGAAAACTTCATCACCAAAGCTCCTGCAAAGGCTGCAGGAATGAGTCAGTGTGTATTTTGAAGATCAGAAATCAGCACAACACAGGGGGCCAAAAACTTTTGGTTACAGCACTTTATTTGTGTTGAAATTCACCATGGTTGCTTCAGTACAGTTGAGAGGCCACTTTTGCTTACAGATTAAATCTGTAGATAAGGAGCAGGTGCGGACTGAAGATAATGAGCAGCTCAGGATCTGGATGAGATGGGCTGAGCCTGTGCTCTGAGATATCAGTAACAAAACTCCCACTTGGTTCTGGGGGACCGGGACTAAAGCACGGCTCGCAAACTTTGCAAGTAGCAGCTGTTTTATCACCTCCTTTGGTATCCTTTCCAGAATTTCAGCTTCCTCCAGGTTTTGGCACTCAATGAGTACTTGGGTGGTGGGAAGACGCCCACAGAATTTAGGAAGCCCAGGGTGCCTGTTCGGGTTGTGTGGCCTGAATAGCGCTGGGGCCTGAGGGTGTAAACAGTGAGACCCCAAGAAGGGTGTTCTCTCAATTGCTCTGACTCCCTTACTTTTGCATCACTGCTTTTCTGTGTCTAAATAATATATCTAAGCTTTACTAATAGAAATCTATAATGCTTACAACAGGGGATGTTAAAAACCCTGCAATTGTTGCCATTCTCATTATTTTTTGAAGGGCATTTTTATGGCAAACAGCGGAATTTGGGTTTTTTCCCCTTTGTCTTACCAATAATATCTGGGTGAATATAAAAGCTAAAGTACTGACTTAGCCATTCCCAATTTTTCCTGAACATGGATTAGCATCCTTTCATAGCTGTACATTTTACTATAAGGAAAGCAAACGCTCGGGCAGCTTCATCACAATGAAAATATTCTTCCCAATATGAAAAAGAATAAAACTTGAGACCGGATACTGTGAACAAGACACATTTAAGAGGTATGGGAATAAGCAGACACAAGGAAATTGTATAACATAAAATGTGAGATGGAAAAAGCTCTTCCTACTCAGAATATTAAAATAAGACATCATGCAAAGGGAATGCACGTAAACGGAAACAAAGGAAGATATCCTACCAGGCTTAATTCTTAAAATAAAAACTAAACCAACAAGCATATAATTTGATTTAAAACCTGATTAGTTTATAGTGTGACGTCTTTGGTTCCATAGCTTGCTCTCTCTCCTCCATAGTGCCTAAAGCAATAAGATCATGGACAGGGATTCGTATTTTAGGCACAAGGATAAAACAACAAGAAATAATCATTACTGCTATCAGTTACCTATTGTATGTTAAAAATTAAAAGTAGAACCAGAAGAAAGACTGGAAGGTGTCTAAACAAGTTATGCAACAAGGCTTAAGTCAGTTCTTAGTTAATGGGAACAGGAAGAAATTCTTCTGTTGCAAGTCCAACAATCTACAATGCATTGCTCTTATTTGCGGGGATGAGGTGGGATACACTATTGATCTCATTCATTACAACGGGTTTTTTATGCTATTATTGGAAAGCACTGCTATAGATGGCATACATCTTTTGAACTAATGGAGAATTATTCCTTCCATGGATTTTTATAGGGTCTTTAATAATTATATGGGAGTCTTCTAGTTCTCCATTATATTCTATGGATTTTCAAAGCCATTTCTACAGAAACCTATTTACATTTCTGTATCACCCTATTGATTAAATCCCTCTGTATTACATTCCAAAGCAAAGACACCGCAGAAAATCAGCATTAGCCTCTGACGCTTAGCAGTCTCAGACGTACAGCTGGAAGAGAGAAAATAGCCCTTCCTTTAATAAAGCATGCCTTGGGGGCACCCGAATGCTTTCTCTTCTTTTTAAAATCATGACCGTGATCGGTCATTTTCCACTGCAACTGTGACATTTTCTAAGAGTCCTACAAATGCACCTTCTGGTCTTGTCTGTAATGGGGAGTTACACCGTATTCACCTGTTATTCTGAAGAAGAGATGAACGACAGCTGGATCAATTCCAGGTAGAGCTCAAGTCAAGGGCCAGTTTGCTTATTGGTGGTCAGAAGTGGGAATGGTCATTGGAAGCTCCATGCCCCTGAGGCATTTAGGCACCCTACAAAGTCACCATAGATGGCATAAGGAGGTTTGTCACTAAAACCATGGTGAGGTGTGCTGACATTGTGTGGGCATCCATCCCACCTATTCTTTCTGCATCCTACCCCACATCTCCTTATCCCATCCCACCTCATCCCATCCCAGAATCACAGAACAGTTGGGGTTGGAAGGGACCTCTGGAGATCATCCAGTCCAACCCACCTGCTAAAGCAGGTTCACCAGAGCAGATCACACAGGAAGGTGTCCAGGTGGGTTTGAATGTCTCCAGAGAAGGAGACTCCACAGCCTCTCTGGGCAGCCTGTTCCAGGGCTCTGGCACCTCAAAGGAAAGAAGTTTCTCCTCATGTTCAGAGGGAACCTCCTGTGCTTCAGTCTGTGCCCGTTGCCCCTCATCCTGTCATTGGGCATCACTGAACAGAGTCTGGTCCATCCTCTTGACACCCACCCTTGAGATATTTATAAACATTGATGAGATCCCCTCTCAGCTTCTCTTCTCCCGGCTGAACAGACCCAGCTCTCTCAGTCTTTCCTCATCAGAAAGATGCTCCAGACCCCTCATCATCTTCATACTCCCTCCAGTAATTCCTTGTCCTTCTTAAACTGGGGACCCCAGAATTGGACACAGAACTCCAGATGTGGTCTCACCAGGGCAGGGTGGAGGTGAGGGAGCAACGTGAGACCCCCTCCTGCCTCACCTGTCCCCTCAGCCCCTCACCCCCTCCCGCCATCGCCGCCCCCGCCGGTAACCGAGACCCGGCACGAAGCGGTGGGCGGTGAGGGGGCGGGGCCAGAGGTTGAGGGGGCGGGGCTATCTTACTCCTCGCATTCTTATTGGTGGCTCTGGCTTGCCCGTTTAGGTGGGGAGGTTTGCTGATTGGGTTGTGGCGTCCTCTCATCCCTCCCGCCTTGTCCTCCACCTTCGCCTCAGCGGCGCGGGGCGTTCGCGGCGGAGCCGGCGGTGCGGTGCTCGGGGCTCGGCGGCGGCAGGGGAGGAGGGCGGGGAGGCGAAGGACGAGCGGGCCGCAGCAGGTAAGGGCAGAGCCGCTGCCTCGGGGCGGGCGGGAGGACGGTTCTGCCTCGGCGAGGCCGCCCGGTTGCAGCCCTGCCCCGCCGACCTGGCGCCGTGCTCCCGCCGTGGCGGGGTTATGTAACCGCCCCGCGGTCTTGCCCCCGCCCCGGGTCCCGCTCGTACCTCGGGGCTCCTGTCACCGGTGGCGAGCCTGGGGCGTCCCCGCGGGCGCTCGCCCTCCGGCCTGGGGTCGCGCCCGCAGTGCAGCCCCGCTCGGGCGGCCGGAAGAGCCGGGGGCGGAGATGAGGCCGTGCGGGCAGAGAGGGAGTCGAGGCGGCTCGTCCCCGGGGCAGGAGTGGAGGGGAGCTGGGTGAGATGAGGCACTGTCCCGGCGTGTGGGGAGGGGGTGGAGGAGGCGGGAAGCGCCGGGTGTCGGCTCGGAGCAGGTGGGGTTTTGCGGGGATGCGGACGCGTCCCGGACACTCGCACAACTTAGGGCTGGTGCGTGGAATGCAGCGGAACTCCGTGTGCAGAAGCAGATCTGTCTGGTGAGCGGTAATAGAACCCGAGGGAATGGCAGGAAGATGTGCCAGGGGAGGTTCAGGTTGGACATGAGGAAAAGGTTCTTCACCCAGAGGTGCTGGACACTGGAACAGGCTCCCCAGGGAGGTGTCCCGGCCCCAAGCCTGACAGTGTTCAAGAAGAGACTGGACAATGTCGTCAGACACATGGTATGAACTGTGGGGTTGTCCTGTGCAGGGACAGGAGTTGGGCTCAATGATCGTCGTGGGTCCTTCCAACTCAGGACATTCACAGAGTGGTTGGGGTTGGAAGGGACCTCTGGAGATCATCCAGTCCAATCCACCTACTAAAGCAGGTTCACCAGAGCAGATGGCACAGGAATGTGTCCAGGTGGGTTTGAATGTCTCCAGAGAAGGAGACTCCACAATGTCTCTGGGCAGCCTTTTCTAGGGTTCTGGCATCTCAAAATAAAGAAGTTCTTCCTCGTGTTTACATGGAACCTTCAGTCTCTGCCTGTTGCACTTCATCTTATCATTGGGCACCACTCAAAAGAGTCTGGGATTCTGATTCTATGAGACTCTTCTTGGGCTGCTTTAAAGTTAGCTGTAGCATCCCCACACCAGTGGGATTTGATGCTTATATAACAGGTAGCTCACCAAAGTTGTTGGTTGTATTTTTTCCCCCCACCTCTCCAAGATTCTTTTGTATCTCTTTATAATATTTTTGGTCCCTTTACTGCTTGATTTAGGCATTTAATATAGTTTTCTCAAAGGAGAATGCATAGTAGGTTTATGCAGCTGAAATAAACCGTACGGATGAGAATCATAGTTTAATCCAGGGTTACGCTTTACTCGAACTTCTGTGTTAGGCTTTCAAGTTCTACACTCACAAATTGTTTTGATCTTTGTGTTGTTTACCTAGTTAGAGTGGTTGCTTTGTGGAAAAGGAAGATGCTTTTCCTATGAAAATACATAATTATTGGAAAGAAACTTTGCTGCATTTATACTTACAAGAAAACTAAATTATATGGTTGCACACCATTTCTGAACAGATGGAAGTCTGAATTCTGTGAGAGTATAAAACATTCAGAAAAACTATGAATGCATCACAGTAAACAAGGACAAGATTTTATGCAGATTATCAACTTCGTTAACTAGTAACTGGTACTCTTATTTTTTTAACAGCAGGAACTCTCCCATTCTCCTTGAACTTCTGAGAAGTGGTCGTCAGCTATGTGATCTAGCTTATCTGTCCTTTTCCAAGTGTTGCAGCATATTCAGATTCAGTAGTTTGTCATTGTTTGTGCTGAAAATGTTGGTCATTGCCTTGGTGTCCTTAACGCTTTTTAAGTTACTAATTACTTGTGCATGCCAGCAGAAAATCCTGTCCAAGAAGACTTTGAAATTTTATTTCTTGTCATCTAGGTGTCTTGAGTATCTTCTAGGAGTTAGACACTATGAACAGCTCCCGTTGCATGTAATCTCACCACGTGTTTTGTTTTTTTTTTCCTCCCAGCAGAGACAGGGAAAGAAGGTCCTGGTAAGAACTGGAGTAGATTTGTGCTTTTTATGTTACAGGCTAGAAGGCTATGAAATGAGTGTTCCACTAACCCATGTGTGAGGTGACAGATTTGGCTGCAGGCCAGCGACGTGGTGATACTGTGTGCGCCTTATAAAACAGGCTGGCTTTAAATAGAGTAGCATAGAGGCCAAGTGAAGGTAATCGGAAAGCTCATTCTCATTTCTTTAAATTTGGGGAGTGTTTTTTGTTCTTTGAATACCTTAATGTCACCACGATAACTTTAGTGGTTGATTATTCAAAGCCCAACTTCTTGACCTTAAGAACAGCGCATAAAATCTTCATGCCTGGCACTGATTGCTCAAAGTATCATCTTCTGATTGTGGAATGGGCTGGAGTTTTGGCTTAGGAGGGTTGAGCACCAGTGTCTGCTGGCTTGTTTCTCCCAGGGCTGGAGGTACAAATTGCTTATCCAGCCACTGCCAACTGAGTTCCTTTACATCCCTGGCATTGGGGACACGGTTGAGCTTCCTGAGCAATAAGCAGGTCTTGAACAACTTGAGCTGGCCAGCCCCGCTTCAGATGAATGAAAGTGAATAGTCCTTTTTGGTCGTTAAAAGCTTCCAAAAATAGTTGCAAAGTCTCAGCTAAATTTAATACGGCTAGAATGGCAATGGGAAGGATTAGAACATTTGGGATTTGTACCAGTTAACATTAAAAAAAAAAATCCTCTTCTTCATATGCCACTTCTGTAAGAGGAATAGTGGAGACTGACACTGTTTTTGTGTGGTGCTAACCAAGTTGGAGTGAAAATGTAAGTGGACTTCACTGCACTTGTAATTTTTATTACTGTCAGGGGAATAGTCATTGCCCAGGTCCTGTTCTGCTCTTTCTAATTAAGTAAAATGTCTCAATTTAGGTCCAGGGAAGCTTTCCAGAGTGAAGAACTAGCACCATATAAAAACAATGTTAATCCCCAGTGTTTGTTTTGCAGAATGGAATGAAATTTCAGGAGTTTACTGCTATGTGAACTTCCCTGTTATACTACTGTGTTCTGACAGTGTGGGTCCAGTTGCCTTGAGCAGGAGTTGCATCCTTAGGCTAACCCTCCAGAAGTAGGTGACTTTGCTTTTGTTAAATCAGTGACTATTTTAAGTGAAAACTGATTATTTCACTAAAGTCTTACTTAGTGGGTTTGAATGATGGTAAAACTTGCCCCCCCCCTCTCTTTTTTCCTTGATGGGAGCGGAGGTGGAATTTCTACGCTTTCTCTGGACCCTTCCAGAAAAACAACTGCAACTTTCCTTGCTTTTTGGTTTTGTTTTTCCCTAAATGTTCTTAATTCCTGTAGATTAAAGTGTCCAGGTTTGCACTCAGGACTCAATACTTCTAGTTTATAGTGCTTATATTTAAAGCTTCTATTTCTAACATTTTGTTTGCTTTATTCTATTCTTAGTCATGTTGTTTGTCATGGCAAGCAGTGTTTAATAAAAAAAAGTAAAGTTTCCTAGCAATTTCAAGAGATATGTGCCTGTTTCTTGATGTCCCTCAGGAACTCTCTTTAAAAACTCTTAAGACAAGAAAATGGTCACCAAGGAAATGCCTTACTAGTTTCCATAAAAACAGTGGGTAAATCTATATGTGCTTCGTGATGTACAAGGTATTGATTCACTCTGACACTTCAGGTGTTCAAGTTGTCTTCGTTCAGCAAAATTTCAGCTGAAGCTCTTTGTTCTGTAGGGTCTAACTTTATAACAAGATGTATATCTTTCAATTTTAGATTGAAAAAGCAATACTTTTTAATAACACTTTTTCAAACAAACTTCAGTAAGCTATTGCTATTTGCCAATGAATATAATTTTCTACTGGTCCCTGTTAATTTGAATTAGAGATGTACAATGTCTAAAAATAGTGAGGCAGCAGAATTAATACTTATCTCCCATATGGAATCTCTACAGAGCTGTCAGTTACAGAATCTACAGGGCTGAAAACTGACATGACCTAATCTGTTCCACTGTGAAAGGCGTTTGCTTCGCGTTTGGAAGTATCACAAATTACAACCTCTTGCACCATTTGACTGCAGGAGGTGAAGTTTGAAATAAGTATTGTCATCATGTAGTGATGCAAAGCGTGGATATAAAATGCACAAAAGAAGTGACAAGAAGATTCCATGTAGGGTCTGGAGGGGTGGTGGCTGTGATGGTTTTCCAAGGGTTAATAGTACCACAGTCTTGTGGTACTCGGTTCTGTGTAATGTATTTTCTGACTTGAAAGTTTAGGGTCAAAACACTACACCAAATTGAGAATAACACGGGAACACAGATTGCAAATGGGTAAACTTTAAATAAATGGGATAAATGGGTGTGTCAATCAGCATTAGCTAGAGGTTTCACAAGCTTGGTCTCAGGCTTGTTTTTGTTGCACTATCTCAGCCTTATAAAGGGAGAAATCCTGCTACAGGGTCCCCCTTAAGGTCTTGATGACTGAATTTAGCATCAATATTGATGCTGGATGATGCCTTAGTGTTACTGTATTATTTTATGGCGTTGCCCCTTTTGAAATTCTCTAGAACAACTTTTGGTATCTGAAGTATTTGAGAAGTTTCCTGATTTGGGGAGGGAGAAGTAAATGCACAGCTTGGTTTGAACTCATTACATCTTAAGGGTAAACCATACTCGTATTTCTTATGTGGATATCTTTCCATATTTTTTTTATAATATAAAAAGGACCATAAGAGGGGGGAAGACAGAAGCTGTGGGAAGAAGCTTTAAAATAAATCAGAATGTGATCCAGTGATTGTATTATGATCACACAAAAAATTACGTTTAATTATGTTTATTTTATATGGCAACCCAGTTCTTAGATTTTACAATTAATTTGGAATTAATTGTTTTAAGGGATTTGAAATGTGAATTCTTTTGTTCTAAATTAGTAGAAGAATTGTAAAGAGAACGTTGTTTGACAGAGAACTGCCTGAAGTGGCTAATTAAATTCAAAGACATCACAAAACATCACCACCAAAACAAGTGAGCCTTAAGGTGTTGGGTCATAATAAAGGATATGTACTTATGATGCATCTTCCATATGCTTAGCACTATAAATAATGCAGAGAAAGGTAATCCTAGCTCATGACTGGCTGGAAATAACGTCTGATACAGTAACTTATTATGAAGTCCCTGCAGAGCTGTAACGACTCAGACTACAATTGAATGCTTTAAGTAAATTAGTTGTTGGAAAGTACAACTCTAACCTTTGCTGTTGCTTGTCCGTTCCCAGAAAGCTTTGCCCACTCTTTCTGGTTGCTCCAAACATTTATGCACTCATGGGTCAGTTATGTACCTAAAGGAGTTAAACCCAAGGTTTTTTTTTCCTTAGGCCTGGTGTTTTCCTTTAACTGAATCGGTTTGTGCAGATGTGGCACAGGTCGGAGCAGGAGACGCTTTCTCCACGACAAAAGGTAGCGGGGGCCTGTATGTGTAGGAGGTGACTGGTGTTGGAAGTGAGGAGCTGAGGTACAGGTCCTAGTAAGTGATAGGATGAGAGGAAATCATAGAATATCTCAAGTGGGCCTCGAGTTCCACTGGGGAAGGTTCAGATTGGATGTTAGGAAACCTTTCTTCATGGAGAGGGTTGTCAAGCTCTAGAACAGGCTGCCCAGGGAAGTGATGGAGTCACTATCCCTGGAGGGATTTAAAAGATGAAGTTCTTAGGGACATGGTTTAGTGCCAGTGTTAGGTTATGGTTGGACTTGATGATCTTAAGGGTCTCTTCCAACCAAAATGATTCTAATGACAGATATATTGCATCTTTTGGCAGAAGTGCCAGTTTGTCAAGTCAGAGCCTGAACTTACGGCCCAAGGGTCCAAAGTGTGCTAACAAATGTTGTCGATTTGATTGTCCCCTCTTATTATCATTGAACTCAGGCTCCCAGGCAGTTTATTTCTCTTGGGGAGCATATGTGTCTTTTATTACTGAGATTTTTGTTTTAATTGTGGTGATGTGCCTAATATTGTGCAGTACATGGCCCTTGTTTCATAAAATTTACTCTACAGTAGTTATTCCATACAGATATTCTTAACTATGCGATTAAATTGAGCAGAGGATTTAATAATCAAGGTATTGTAAGTTGATTTGCTAGTGTAAGGAGGACTGATTGGAATTCTGGTTATATCTTAAGTGTAGAAGAGGCATGGCCATGTATTCACACCCACCTACCAGTCTTGAAAAAGAGGTGGTCAAGAGGCACGCAAGGCAGTGACTTCCTGAAGACGAGCAAATCTCTCAAGAATTGACTGAAAAAAAGGAGCAAGCTTTGCTGTTAAAGAGCTCTAGTAGAGCAAAACTATTGCCATGTAATGTAGGAGTATATATTAATTCCTAATCTCAGATGGAACATTGAAGCCTATATATTGTAGCATTCCCTGCTATAGTGTATGCTCCTTATTGCCAGCTACGATGGTTAAAAATTTGAACTTCATTGTTGTAACTGAAAATCCTTTTATGTTTTGCTGCTTGTCGTAGTGGTTTTGCTTAATTCTTAAATAAAAAACTTCATTTCTTACCTAGTACTTTATAATATGGTTCTCCCAGGAGAGAAAAAAATAAGCAAACAACAGTTTAGTGAAGAAACATGTAGACTTTTCTGACTTCTGTTGGTATATTAACATTCTTTACTTCCCTGCTCACCCTAACAGCTTTGTTATGCATTGGGGAAGAGGATGTGTGAAATTTGTTAGCTGCCATGAAGTTATCGTTAACATTGCTATCATACTTTACAGTGAAATTGAAGGTTATTTAGTAGACTTAAAAGTACATCTTAAGAAGTCAGCTAATATAATTAGAGATGTGTATGGAAAACCAACTGGTGTACTGTATCACCTTTCTGCTCTACTTTGGCTCTAAGTTCCATTCACCCAGCAGATTCTTATTTCATTATGTCATAGGACATTCTTCTAGATCTTAAACTTCATTACTTCTACTTCTTTTTAATCTCCCCTCTTCTCACTGGAATGTTTACTGAGCATTACTCCAAATTTCTCCAACTTTTGAGTATCAGTTTGTGTCACCTTTATCATCTTGTGTCTGTTGTGTGAGGTCGGCTTTGAAACATCCCTCTTTGCTGAGTGGACTCATCCAGCTTGCTGCTTGTGGGACAAGAAGAGTTTTACCCAGTGTGACTATAAAAGACTCAATATCTTTGCTGACTGGAAGTAGTTTGGCTGTTATGAATGAAATACTTGATACTAGCTCTGCCATGTAAGTTGTATTTTGTAACACGCCAGGCTTGAGGTTTATTTTCATAAACTTGAAAGCAATGAATCTAATCTTAATGCAGGCTAGACACGATGGCAAACATTTAGAGATGATGACATTTGGAGTACATGATCTATTAATATTTCCTGCCAGAGTGATGATATGTTTTGAATTTAAGCTTTTCCCCCAGTAGTGGCTACTGTATTTCTTTATAGTACATATCTGGGTATGACTACACTGAAATGTGCAGTAATACCAGCTTGAGTGAGTTGGTTGAAATGCCAGAGGCAATATTGCTGTGATACTGAATTCTTGCTACACTAATGTAAACTGTTGAAGTTTCAGCCTTCTCCTCTGTCATTTATTCAGGCTGTTTTTCCACTTAGAATTAAATTTCTAAATTGAAATTAGTTGTGCTGATATCAGCCTGAGTTGGCAAAAATACTGTTCTGTATCTGATAGTCTAAGAAACCTGTCATCAGGTTGACACAATAAAAAAAGAAGTAATTGGCCTGAGCCTTTCACATTACACCTCCTTCCTTACAACACTGCATCTTGTTTGTTTTAACCCCCTTACCTCATAAATTACATACATAGAATACAGGACTAGGAAACTATTCTCCTTTTAGCCATATAACATATATTAGTACCTGGAAAAGGAAGACAGCTAAGATCCTGTGATCTACCCTGTTTCCACAAAAATAAGACAGAGTCTTATACTAATTTTTGCTTCAGAAGTTACGTTAGGGCTTGTTTTCAGGGGATGTCTTATTTTGCCATGAACAATGATCTACGTTTATTGTTGAACAACAAAATCACCGTTTATTCAAATATAGTCTTGTTATCACATTCTGGAACATCATTGTAACTCTCCAAACCCTGAATTCCATCGTCAATGTCTTGTGACTCTGTTTCCTTTAGAAATATTGGCCCCAATTTCTCATGTCTAGCAGTAGTGCTTTCCTTGAATGAGCACCTCTTGTCCATGTCTCCTGCTTGTAGCACACTGGCAACGCAGCTGTCAGTTGTCTGTCAGGTGTCTGCTTTTCTTGGTGAAGGGTCTATCTGTCCTGCTGCATTCTATTGCCAATTAATTTTACTTTTTTACATGTATAGCTGCCTGGACAATACTAAAATGGACTTTTAAAATGCACTGTAACTAGGGCTTATTTTGGAGTAGGGCTTGTATTTCAAGCATCCTTAAAAATCCTGAAAAATCATGCTAGGGCTTATTTTTGGGGCAGGTCTTATATTTGGGGAAACAGGGTACCAGGTCTCCAAAGATCATATGTGCACTAGGAGTGGTATTGCTGGACAACATTTCCCTCTGGACAAAGTCCTGAATTATCCTGCTCAGACCTTGTTGTTGGAAGGAGATGACCTGTGCAGGACCCTTCCAAATTTACTTGTTCTGACTGGCTAATAAAACAGTTTCTGTTGCATGATTTGAGAGTGTGATAAGTGTGGACTCAGTGCTCCAAACTGATGCTTTTGAGCATGACTTCAATGTGTTTTCTTGAGGATTTCAGCAATAACAATTACTGACATTTCTTTCCGTAACATAAGGTTGCAGCACGATGTGCTCTGTCATCAGCCAAATGTCATTTCAGAGCTGCAGCAGGATTGAGGTTATGTGAAAGGCACAGGCATGGCAAATTAGCTCCATAATTTAGCATTGCTTTACTGAGATTAAGTCTAAATAAGCCCATAGGGTTTAATTTTGGACACTAGTCCTAAATAGTGTATTTGAACTAATATTTACAACTATTTATAGAGAATAGCAAGTACGCAATAGAGCAAGGGCAAATCTGAACCAGATGAGCACACTGTTTATGTAACTCTCTAACTCCTTATGTTATGAGGAGAAAAAGCAACCAATGATTGCATTTTGTTATTGAAAGAAAGAAAAATATAAAAGAATTCATTATTCCTTGGCATAGCTTCTATCAGCTTACTGGAGCTTTATGGAGGTCATAGGTTGATGCTTAATACACTTATGCTAAGGATTGTTTACACTGGTCATGATAAATACCTGAATTTATACTAAAGAACACACTGATAATTAATTGGACCTTTACTTACTCCCCTTGGCTAGTATGAAGTTTACTCTTGTATCAACAGTAAGGATAGTGATTGTATGGTCTTGTTCCTTCCGTGTCCTTCAGTGTGTCTAGGAGATTAACTTTCTGCTCTGATAGATTTGAGGTAAAGGCTTCAAAGTCAGCAGGATTTTCCTAAAAGGGAACAGAGTCCACTCTTCCCTTCACGTTTTTTATTTGCTTCCTAACATAATCAAGATGCAAACAAAGAAATTGCTAATGGGCATGGAAAAACAGGGTACATTCTGTCCTTAAACCGTAGAAAACATTGGCTTTATTCTCTGTAATAGGGATGTGACTTAGTTGTACTGTCTTTTTTTGGTGATTCTGTGTTCATACTACTTTCCAACAGGGTCTCTTTTTGTTTGTTTGTTTTCTCTTTGAGTAGATGCCTAGTATAATTTGCAAAGTTACTTTGTTCTTACCCTGTGCATTACACTTTTTCTCTAAGCCAGCCACAAGCTCGGAAGCCTCAGCCTGCCTTCCCAGTAACAAATGTGACTCAAACCCAAATACAACATAGTTTCTTTTAGGGCAAGGGGCACTTTAAAGTAATACCCACTTCTGATTGTGTTCAGCAGCTTGTGCTGGTATGGTTGGGTCTTTTCTGCAGTAATAAATGAAACTAAAGCAAAGTCCCCATTTGAGCCTTGGTGAAATTACTGTCCTGTTAAAGGTCAATCCCCTCAAAATGTTGTAAAGTGTACTTTCTACAGGCTAAGCCCTTAAACTAAGAATGTCTGGGTTAACTTGTGTATTTGATAGTTTTAAGTGTAGTATAACTAACTGTGTCTCTCTTTGTGTTGCCAGGGATGAGGGGAGACTCGTACTTGTTTGGAATGCGGGGCCTCTGTCACTACGACTGCATCCCGGAGGACGAAGGACAGTTCTTACTCTACTCTATCAATGGAGACAATGATTTGAAGAGATGTTTTGCAGAGGAAGATTTTCATGAAATAATTGACTTCAACGATCTCCCAAATTCTCTCTTTGCTTGCAACGTTCACCAGTCTGTGTTTGAAGATGAGGACAGTAAGGTACAGTGTCAGTTTCCATCTTTTCAATGTAAGAGAAACATATTCCTTACGTTTGTGTTTATTGCATTTTCAGTTGAACAGATTTTGCACAAAGAAACTGGATCCCAAATATGAGTTCCAAGGAGGCAACAATGCCCTACCATGATGTTTATTTCAAGAGCTTAAAAGCCTTTTTGTCAACTACAGTGCACAAAAATGTGGTTTTTTTGTTCAGATTTGCAGAATACTGAAATGTGGGTACATGTCTTTATAGCAACCCTAGTTGCAGTTGTGATGGAGGTGGCAAAGTTTAATGTGTGAAAGTTTCTTCTGCTTATTGATCACATATCACTGTACTGGGAGGCTGCCTTTCTTGCGTTTTCTCAAATGTTTTAAGTTATCTGAAATTTTATCTGGAAAATCTGACAAGAATGATAGTGAGAACAAAGACAAAGAGGAACTGTGTGAGAATAATTTTAATTCTTGCAATTAGTCTAAAACCAAATAGCTAACATAAAAAGAAAAATAACCAACTTTTGCAGGAAATTCAGTTCCTGTTTCTTAGCATAGTATTCTTCCTGACGGAAATGTTGGGAGTAGAAAACTGGTAGTTTGGTCCTTTATTTTCTGATAAAATTAGCCTAGGTTAATTGGTACAGGCACACCTGAGGCTACTTGAGTGTTGTATTCAGAATTTTCTATTCAGAAACAAGCTGGCAGTGGTAAAATAAATTTTGGCTGGAACTGGCTGATGAGATAACCAGATAAAACTACAGATCAGATTCACTGGGACGAAAGCTGGCCAGGATGGACAAAGGGTCTTTAGTGGGGAAATTACCAGATGAAAGGAAAATAAAACAAGACTTATAAGGATACAACCTTCTTGTTAAAGGTACTGAAAGTGCTATATATTGAGGCTTCACTAGTGGAATTCTTTGAGTTTAATTTTTTAGACATCTTCATCTTCCATAATGATGTTTGAGAAATACAGATTGAAAGAAAAGTTCATACCACAGCACTAGATGACAATCTTATTTAGATATAAATTAAAAAAATCTTACACTCTAAGTTGCAATCTTGGAAAACAATACACCATTTTATCATGTCTAAGTCCTTTTGCTAATAAGCATCTTGCATTTATGTTGTACCATTTTGTGGAATTTTATAACCATCTGGTAATGAACTTCACTCAAGTTGAAGGTCTAAAAGTCCAGTTTTAAAGGAAGAAAACAGAAGCCTGCCTAGAACTAGGGAATCTCTTCATCCTGCAGAGGTTCTGTTGCCACTTGCTCCTGAGCTTTCTCTTCTGAGAGCTGTATTCTAGTGTTCAGCTGATGGCTTCGTTAGAAAGTAGAATGAATGATTATGTCGTTGTGTGGGAATCACAATCCTCAAAGACTTGCAGGACTTCAGGATGTTTCTTAAGAACAGCAGCTGGGTTGTGGAGGTGGATTTTCTGTTCCATGTACGTGTCTGTAAACTGTCAATGACATGGGTTGAACAGCTTTGTTTGCAGGTAAGTAGTTACTTCTCTAAGTCTATATTTATCTAGATGGGATTACCTTCAGATTTCTCATTAAATCCAAGGACCTGGGGAGCTGATTATGATTTTTATTATTCCTGTAGAACATGTACTTGTGTTCCCAGTTGATTAATACCCATAATCCTTTCTATTCTTATCCTGCAGCAACAGTTAATAGCACACAGGAATTCAGTATAAAATATTGTCAAGATACTAAGCTTAAGTTTAAAATTTCACACAATTACAATGAATACTGGCAACAATAATATCTTCAATTATATATTGACTGAATGTGTATGTAGTGTTACCGTAGACTTTCTAAGTAACATACTACAGTAATGGTTATCCCTACGGTAGTTTCATTGTTTAATCTGTTCTCCAGAAAGTTTTTTTGCAATGTATCTTGACTTTTACTCCTACCTGCACTTTTAGGAGGAAAATAGAGGTATGATTGGTTTGGAAGTTAGAAGTTAGTAAAGAAATCCAGAGGAACCTGTTGTTGTGAATGGTTTGGTTTGGTGTGTGAACCTGTGGTATTTAAATAGAGAACCACCTGAATGGCTCCAGCATGCAAACAGTATCAATGTAAAGAATTCAGGCTTTAAAGTCACATTACCTGAAGTGTCTCAGAGGCTGAACTAAAGTTTGAACTTTAACACACAAATATCCAAGCAATATATGCACTGAAGATGGTTTTTAAAAGCCTTAAATGTTTTTGTTTTAATTTGAAGGCATGTAATCACTTTATATCAGATGTAGGGTAAATTCCAGTTTGTGCTGGAGTATGGGCTTGCAGCAGCCTCAAGGGAACATTGGGCTGCACGTACACCTGCCCTGTGGATAAGCTGATGGGCTTTGTCTGTTCTTGCTGTGTCGTGTAGCAGATACAGACTTTCACCACCATCATGTGACTGTTCAGTGCTGCTTAGAAATGATTGTGTTGTCTCTCAAGAGTGATGATGGCTTCTATAGGGAGCCGAGTCTGGACCTTCATTTTCTGAAGAAGAGGGATTCTTGCAGCTGAAGGCCGTGTTCTTCACAGACAAACTGTATCAGGCCAGGCTTGAGTTTTTCTGGCTGGCACCCTGAGAGGTCAATGTAGACAGTGAGTCTGAAGTGTTGTAGGCCTTGGGACCTGAGGGTTTGTCTCAGGAGTGGCTGCCTGATCTTAAACACTGGCAGAAGAAAAGGGGAATGTCATAGAATAGTTTGGGTTGATAGGGACCTTCAAAGCTCATCTAGTCCAACCCCCCCGCCATGAGCAGGGACATCTTCACTCAGATTAGGTTGCTCAGAGCCCCGTCCAGCCTGGCCTGGGATGTCTCCAGGGATGGGGCATCCACCACCTCTCCAGGAAACCTGCACCAGTGTTTTACCACCCTCACTGTAAAAAAATTCTTTGTCTAACCTGAATCTCCCTGCTTCTAGTTTAAAACTATCACCCCTTGTCTTGCTGCAACACGCTCTTCTAACAAGTCTGTCCCCATCTTTCTTGTCGGCCCCTTTTAAGTACTGAAATGCTGCAATAAGTTCTCCCTGAAGCCTTCTCTTCTCCAGGCTGAACACCCCAACTCTCTCAGCCTGTCCTCCCAGCAGAGCTGTTCCAGCATCTGATTATTTCTGTGGCTCCTCTGTCCCCTCCAACAGATCCATGTGTGTCCTGTGCTGAGGACCCCAGAGCTGGATGCAGAACTGCAGGTGGGGTCTCACCAGAGACTATAGCCCCAAATACTAATACATATTAGTACTAACTACACACATCTCATTTTGCTATAGTAACAGAGCATCTGGTAAAAAAAATATTTGGCTACCTTTCAGAGCCATGTTCTTGGGAAGAAATCTCTACTTATGTCTGGAGAATGCCCTGGATAGCTGGGTCAATAATACAGGCATTTAAGGATTTGCACAGGATGGCTTAGCAGCCTCAGTGCACTAACAGCTTGCTACAGCTGCAGGGAGGTGGTTTTGCTGATCTCCACTCCTATCATGGACAGCTTGCTCCTTCCTACAAAAAATAATGAAATTGTGTCTTCCTTACAATGTGACTAGAAAATACTGGGCTTTTTAGTTTTTAAGGAAGAACTAAGGCATGCAGAAGTAGATTATTCAACAGGCCTGTTGCAATTCTAGGGTCACATTCAGCTATGTTCCCATCACTGACCTGTGTTCTGATGGTTCGTTTTGACATATAATGATAAGGGCAGATTTTGTGTGTGTGTGTGTTGTTTCTGTTTTTGTTTGTTATTGTTTGTTTTGTTGTTGTTGTCATTTTTTGTTTGGTTGTTTTTTTTGTGTGTGTGTTTTGTTTTGGTTTTGGTTTTTTGGGTTTTTTTGGGGTTTTTTTTGTTTGTTTGGTTTTTTTGTTTGTTTGTTTGGTTTTTGTTTTTTTTTCTGGGTGTATAATACTGTCTTGGATCATGGAAGACTTATTGTGAAGAAACTAAGAATAAAATTACTCCTAAGCCCTGGGATTTTCCACATGTCTCTTTGGGAAAAGTGATGGCACTACTTACGGGAGCAAGATAGGGCAAAATTGAAACTGTTATTTTTGGCTGATAGTGTGACTGAATGGAAGGTGCTGCTGCTTTTATCTTTCCTGATAAAACAATTGCAATGGTGAGCCAAAGGGCATGACTCTGATTACTCCAAGGGTGGATATGTGTGTCTTTTAACAGTTAATTGCTACATGTAGCCCTCAGGCTTGTTGTGGTTTTGTTATGCACATATCACTGTTTTCTAAAACCATCCTTTCTGTAACCTCACTGTGTAATTTCCTTTGGGCTGAAGCTGGTAGGCACACTGTCAAAGTGAAGCATTTTTGTCTCTTAAGATGTTTCTTTCAGATGCTGTCATGCCTCAGGAGCTGCTTCCACAAAACTGTCACTATTAGAGTATGCTTACGTGAGGGAAGGATGTGTTTCCTCAAGCTGTTTACAGGCTGTATGCTCTTTTTCCACTCTTTTGGCTCAAATTGGAAGGAGCACCTATTAAACCTGATTAGTTATATTTCAGATTAAAATGCTCAGAAACTGATTAATCATTCTTTGTTATGGTGGAGCTGCCTGGGAAATTATAGTTGAAGTCCATAAAGTGCTTTTTCTTCCCAATATAATTCAAACCAGTAGAGGATATTGCTATTATTTCTGCTCATGGATGTCAAGAGGGTGGACCAGACTCTTCAGTGGTGCTCAACGACACGATGAGGGGCAATGGGCACAGACTGAAGCACAGGAGGTTCCATCCAAACATGAGGAGAGACTGAAGCACAGGAGGTTCCATCCAAACATGAGGAGAAACCTTCCTTTGAGGTGCCAGAGCCCTGGAACAGGCTGCCCAGAGAGGTTGTGGAGTCTTCTTCTCTGGAGACATTCAAATCCGCATGGACACATTCCTGTGTGATCTGCTCTGGTGAACCTGCTTTAGCAGATGGGTTGGACTGGATGATCTCCGGAGGTGCCTTCCAACCCCAACCATCCTGCAATTCATGCAGAAAATATGGTGACCCAACTTCTGTTTAGTTCTGGACTTCCCAGTACAAGGAAGACATGGACATACTGGAGAGAGTCCAGTGAAGGGACACTAAGATGACGAAGGGACTGGAGCATCTCTCCTGCAAAGAAAGACTGAGAGCTGGGACTGTTCAGCCTGGAGTGGAGGAGGTTTGGGGGGATCTTACCAATGCATGCACCCACCTGAAGGGAGGGTGCAAAGGGGACGGAGCCAGGCTCTGTTCAGTGGTGCTCAGTGGCAGGACCAGAGGCCATGGGCACAAACTGAAACACAAGAGCTTCTCTCTTAACATCAGGGAACACTTTTTTTACTGTAAGAGTGATTGAGCACTGGAACATGTTCCCAGGGAGGTAGTGGAATCTCCATCCTTGGAGATATTCAAAAGCTATCTGGACATATTCTTGGACAACCAGCTCTAGGTGGCCCTGCTTCAGCAGGAGGGTTGGACAAGGTGACCTCCAGAGGTCCCTGCCAGCCTCAACAGGTCTGTTATTCTGTGGACATATGTTGAAGTGTGTCCTAATTCTTCTGGTGAGGAAGGTGTGAGACAAGGCTGGGGAATGGAAGTGATTAAAAATGCATTTCCTGAACCTTGAGCTTCATGGCGGTGGGATAGAGAAGAGAGGAAAAAAGAAGCCAAAATAATAAGTCAATGGAAAAGATAATCCTGCTTTAATGGAAGGGCATTTTTATGAGAACAGTTACTGTTTCTGCGAGGGGTTCTTTCATGTTACAACTTTATTTACATATATTGGATGGCTACTTTCTTTTACTACAGAAGCCTACGCTAGACTTCCTTTGACTTTTTTTAATATGTGTTATTGAGCTCGGGCCTTGAAAAGATTTAAAGCTGCCTCAAGCTAGTGCTGGAGTATTTGTCCAAGGATGATGCTTTAAGAGAACTCTGTAGCCTTAGTTGGAAAGGCTTTTTTCCTTTGTACTTGCATTCAGCTTTGTCAACAAAGCACATCTTCATGCTGCTATTTTTATTTTTAAGGTGCAGTAAAAGACACTGGACTGTTCAGCTCTCTGCTGTGTTGTCTTTAACTTTTGTACATTAATTCTGGGATTGAAACTTCCTAGTGATGCTTTGACTCGGAAGCATATAATTGAAATGTGTCTGTTCTCTGCTCCTGTTAAACAAAGTGGAGCCGCTGTGTCTGCTGCCATGTGTGAAATGTTTCTTTGGTTTCCTTTTCCTACAGGCTAATTCAAGAAGATGCTGTAGGAGGCAGGCATCGTTTCTGCAGGGGAAGATATGTTCCTTTTTTCCTTTTTTTTTTTTTTTTTTAAATCTAGATTGTGAAGTCAGAACCTCTTTGGTCATGTTACATCACTGAAGCCTCTAGGTGTTGAGTCATCATTATATTTGGAGGGTGGCACACTTTTTTTTTTTGTAGTCTAATATTAGTATTCAAGCCTGGACTCAGTGGAAGGTCACCCTAGCAAAGATGAAGTCACCCCTCCAAGGCTGGAAAGGAATGCAAGCTTCATTCTGCCTTCCTGGTACACTTGCTGTTGCTTTGTTTTACTTTCAGTTTTTCTACCTTTTAAGGTTGTCGTCCGTTGATACGATAACGTTATCAGAAACTGCCACTTGAAGCAGACCAGCCCTTGTGCTGTGGGATCTCTGCCTGCTTTGTTTTTTTTCATTTGTATAAGTGGGATCAGAGTTATTCCCTGTCATTCTGTAAAAAATTGAGGTGTTTCTTTGCTACATGCTGTATATGCATCTAGTAAAATAAAAACACAGAGAGCTTGCAAAGAAAAGCTGTAGGAGCAGCATCCTTCAGCACTCCATGCATCAAATCTGCCCTCTGAGAATCCCATCTTGGGCTCTTCTCTGGGTGGTGATTTAGACAGCTAAGAACTACTGTTTTTGTTATGATCATGGAAGCACTGAAGTATATAATAACTATAGGAGGCTATTCTTGATCTGAGAAGTATGCAGTCTAAAAAGTTATTTTTATGTGGCATTTATTCTGTAACTAATTTCAAATACTTTCCTGATCGACCTTATCAGTGCAATTTCAGCTGAAAACACATATGAACTCTCACACCCTGTCTCTGAGATCCCATCTGACTGCTGGGGTGATAATCCCAACTTTTTCAGCCCCTTTATTTAAGTCTTTACAACCTGAAAGAGCTGTTGATATTTGGCATTCATAAACCTGCCTTCCTTTACTTCCTATGTTGAGGAGCTCAGATAACAAAAATAGTAACTTCATGAATTGTCCTAAAGCTTTTGAGTGTCTGGAACTCACTAGGACTAAACTTGCAGTAACATTAAAGGTGCTGGGATTTTACTGGAGAAAGGGCAACAGCCAAGTGAACCTTCATTGACATTTTGGATCTATTGAATGTTCATTCTGGTTTGGGGGAAGAAAATGAATTAATTTTGACTGGTGTGGTTTGCATATTCAGAATCTTAATGCATATTTATGAGATTATTTAAGGTTGGTCTTGTTGCTGTTAACAAGACAAATTGCATTTATGTACAAATATAGGGTCTGACATGAATTTTCTCTGAGGTGCTCTGCAGAATTTGGAATGGAACTGGAAGGAGTCATCGGTCTAATCTGATTTAGGTATTCAGTCTGTCTTCCCTCTTAGGCAGTTCTGGCTGTTACTGAAAGTCTTCAGCATTTCTACCTTCTTTCTGGAGAAATACATAACCTTTATGACAGCCCTTGAAGAAACACTAACGGCATACTGAGATTGCGTGGTTGTAACAGTTTGGTCAAGTTGAATTTGTGCGTATACCCACTTCATCCCATGCAAGTAGAAGGTGTGCTTGGCCACCATTATCCTGTTGGCATCACCATTACTAAGCTCCAAATATTCCTCAGTTCAATCAGTATTTAATTTCGATTCTGTAAGTGAGTCGTGTTGTGTGTGTGTTTGGGTTTTTTTTTGTATGTGTTTCTTTTTGTTTAACCCCAAGCAAACAAAATCCACCCCCCCAAAAACCACAAGCAAGCCAAAACCAAACAGAAATCCCACCCAACCAAACAAAACCAAAAGCCAAACAAACAAAAAACCCACAAATATTTCTTGGCCTGAAAAGCCACTGTCTGTAACATGGACGCTGTCTAATAAATTTATACAGTACTTGGGTTTATTTTCCCATCCATGTGCGAGGTGCTTGGTAGCACAAATGCCCTTGTTTTGATGGGAGAATGTGCCTGGCAAAAGACCAGCTGGGTTAAAGGCAGCCCTGCGTTCGTTGCAGCTGAAATTTGAAGTAAGTGCTTCAAAGCATCTTAACTATACTGGTTGTTTGTAAATTACAAAAATAAACTGATTAATGTTCTTTCCAGAACACACAAGACAGCAGTTACTGTCTGCTTTTTAAATTTGGAAATGTACTTTTCTCCTTAAGAGCAACTATGGAAAAATTCTGCCAGTATTGGCTTTCTGTGGTCGTGTTCTACTCTGGAGTCTAGAGGGAACATGTTATCTCAAGAAACCGGGCTGGGTGGGAAATCTTTCCTGGGAAAGGACCATTCAGAGTAAGCATTTCAATTTTTTTTTTTTTTTGATACAGGAATAACATTTTGTTATCAGTTCTGCTAAAATGTACAGAGTTTTGAAGAATGAGACATTTTAACAAAAGTGTTGGTAAATCCGTGCCAAGGTTTTTGAGGACGTTCCGTTGTGGCATGAGAAAACAGGCTCTGGGAGCCGGAGGGAATTGCAAGATTTTATCTAAGTCCGTAAAGAACCACTGTATTAATTACTCCTTTCCATAGCACAATGGACACTGTAGGATAAACTGTGCGTGGGTTTGATTCAAATATCCCTAAACACGGTACAAATTGAGATTCCACTTTGCAGTTGTCTGTCTCCTGTAATACGTTGAACTAAATCACTGGACTCAAATGTCTTTTGATCTCTGAGGGAGTTGAGATGTGACCTGGAACGCTGAACCTGCTGCCCCTGTCCTTTGGACTTGTGACCAGGCTTAGCTGGGACGCCGAGTTCAACCGAGGATTTCTGCTGACAGAGGAGTTATCCTGCTTGAAAATATTTGAGAGCTTGACTGCATGTGTGTGGAATACTGACCCTCTTTTTTCCAGGATGATAGCAGGATATGTTGCTTTCTGGAATGATAAGCAAGAGAACCCAGCAATCTTATGCCATTTCCTATTTACCAAATTTGAGAGGGTTGGTTTTATTGTAACTGGTGATACTCGCTGTTCTTGATCAGCATTACTCCTGGGTGTGGGGCTTTGTTTTCTGTCTCATCTGGCAAGCTAAGGTGTAGCACATTTTTGTAAAGCAATATAAAGCCAAGAAGATAGACACCAGGTCACACTTGGAATAAACCACAACAGTGATTTCTGCAGGAACTTTCTTGCATCGAATTGAAACTTTTATGTTTGCACAGTGTGTGTTAAAGCAAGAAGTCAACCCTCTCAGTATCTGCTGACAGAAGCAAGAGCTACATCTTTCAAAGGGAAAAGCTGCCTTTATGCCATTTGTAGTAAAGTCTTTGGTTTGTTCCAGTAAATAGTTCTTGTCAGCTAATATCTGCTAATAATCGAACACAGTTTTGCCCTCCTCCCTCCAACAAACTGTCATTTTGAAGTCAAAGATACTGTTTTTCTATCTGATAGTAATCAAAAAGTGCAGTAAAGCCATTCTAATGTGGTTAGGGCAGCAGCTGTTCCTTATTTTAATAACATCAGAGGTCCTAATCCATCCACAAGTTCTGATATCGGTTTTCTGGCCCAAGGAAAAGGCTTCTAAATGAAGGTCAACCTTCATTACCAATCCATAAAGACATTGCGTTTACAGAAGCTACTTTCTGGCTTAATCACATTCAAAACAGTGAATCTACAGCTCTACCTGTTACTTAAAGGAATTTCTTAAATGTTTCATACAAAATATGTTTTAGGAACACTGCACCAAGAGTTTAATGTAATTAATGAAGAAAGTAATGCTTGATAAAGGTAGGAAAAAAGCTAATGCTTGAAAAATAACGTATTTTTAGAAAAAGAAGGATATAGGAAAGTGATTTGAGGTAATACAGAGTGGAGAAGAGAGAGAGACAGCAGCTTTAAGTTTGTGGCTTTGCTTAAGACAAATTCCACAGCAGATTTGAGCACAAAGGTGGGAGATCATATTCAGAGTTGAATCGAGGTGAAATGAATTAGCAGTTACTTCTGTGCATTTGAAAACAGTTTTTCTTCTGTGCCAGATAGATTTGTGCTTTGCAATTGTTGGAAGTTTTGGCATTTGCTGCGGTAATGCAAGGATTTCTCCATGGCTGTGTTCTCAGATCAATCCTGATAAACGAAACCATTCTGTCAGCAGAGGAGTTTGCTCAAATTCTTAGTTTACTGTGTAGTACAAGCGTATGGTTTTAAAAATAATGTATCCTGTACTTTTTTCTTGTCTTGCTTTATAGTGATTACTTCTAAACGAAGGTTCTCTTGCTGTAATTTGATTGCATTTTATGGATACTTTACCCTGCTTAAATAACGTGACTTTTGTACTGGGCTTTGAAACTTGATACATAAGCAGGGGCATTGCAGATATAGTAGATGTAACATGTATGTCTCAGAGGGGTAAGAGAAACTTTTTTCCATGTATTAGAGACTAATGAGCAGGAAGTTTAAGATGACAGTAGGATGGGAAAAAGAAATGATAGTAGGGCGAGAGAGTAATGAAGGCACTTATTACACTGCAGCAAGGTGGATTCAGGTCGGTACCTGTTGTCTTTAATTGGTTTTGCAGTTAGTCTGAAAAGCATAAAAGCATTGTAAGACTGTGGCATGCAATCATTTAGAAATTTTGCATTTAATGTTAGTGGAACTAGTGTTGGGGAGAAATCTGATGGTTTCATCTTCATGTTGCCAGTGTGTGGCGGGCTCACAGGGGAAGAACAAAACTGGAAACTTCAGAAGATGCTGAAGAAATGAGGTACCAGCCTCTGACCATGGGGGAGTTGGCCTTGGATTTAAGACCTCAAAACCAGACTGATGTGCACCATAGGCCTGATTTTTAAAAGCCATGATAAAATCAAACAACTTGTGTCTCTTCTGTTTTTATTCTTCGTAACTCTTCTGAATGCTGACTTTATCTATTTCTCAAGGTATTTCTTGTTGAAAGAAAATACAGTATGTTCACTCAGGCCGAAATACCACCGGTGTTGGGAATGGGTATTTCACGTGGCCGATATTGGGTCGCATCAAGCCGCAGTGCTCTCTAGATCAGCCTCCTACCAATTTGGAAACTAGAGTTATTTTTATTTGGTTTTCCCTGGGTTCCTGGGACAGGGCCAGGTACAGACTGAGAACACTGACACAGCACAGACCTTGATCCAAAGGCTGGCTCCTATGCCATCGCAAACATTAAATATATTATGTATTATATATATATATGCACATTATATATGTTAAATAATATGTTAGCAAAGTTTACTGTCTTTTGATGCTGGTTGCTTTCACTTTCTTGCCTTTGCAAGGCTTTTGGGTGGATTCTCCCTAAAATCTGTGTTTAACAAGCAAAGAAAAAAAATTCAGTTTATATAGTGACTTATGCTTACTTGAATAACTTCTAGAGCCGTTCTGTTCTCTGCTGGTGGTCCTGTTCCTCTGAATGAACATGTGTGGCTGTTTCTCACCACCTGACTTCAAGGTCTTGCTCCTGGACAGTTCAAAATTCCTTTTCAAGTCTGCTGCTGTCAACAGGAGCTGCAGAAATAAATCACAGGATGGTGTTACGCTGTCCTTCCTTCCTGTGTCCATCCATAAATCCCCTGATCTTTTGTATCTCTAACTGCAAATCTTCCTCGTTACTATGAACAGTTCATTTCAGGTGGGTTTTTTTGAACATAGAGTCCACTCTATGTAATACAGCACTTCTGATATTACCATTCTAATTGCTTCTGTTTGTCTCGTAGTTAGAGGGAGAAACACATAGCACAATTTCTTAGGAAGATAATCTGTCTTCCGTTTTTATATTCCAGTTTTAAATGATTTACGTGATAAAGCTTATACATTTTAATAAGTATTTCCCAAATAAATAGCTTTATTCATTACTGATTGTCTTAATCACCCTCATAGTTTTAAAACTGAGGTTTTTCTGACTCCCTGCTGTTTTCTGACCTACATGGAGCAGATGCAGCGTGTCCTGTGTATGTGTTTATATTTTGAGAAACTGTTGTGGCGGTAGCTGTCACTTACTGAAGCATATAGTTCCGATTATCTATTCAAAACCCTACTGCGCTATAGTCTTTCTGATCTAAAATATAGAATCAGATTGATATTATGTAGTGATAGTTTGGCTGAGCTATTTTAAATGGTTTTCACTATGTATCTGCATTTCTTGCATTTACTTCAGGTCTAAGAATCAAATCATGATCTGGTATTTGTAAGTCTTAAACCAGAAAGAGATGGATGTATGCCTTACCAATACAGCTACTGATTAATATACAAAAGTAAGATGAGATGAGATTTTTCTGAAATTTGTGTCTTCTATTCCCAGTATAATCCTGTATTTTTCCAGGCTATTCTTTCTTCCTTCCTCCATTAATAAGTCTTGCACAGATCTGCACTTTGAAGCAGAATTATTCCAATGTAAAAACCAGACCACCAGCTGCTTGCTGGTAGTATATCTGAAGTGGGGGACAGACTCTGAACACAAACATTAATGAACATTGGATTCTCAGAAAATTCTTCATAAGCTGAAAGTCATGAGGTTGGTGACTTTTAGGATTTTATGTGTTTTATACATACTGCAGATATGCGGTATGTGGTTCCTGGGTGGACTGATCTTGAAATATTTGGTACCTACCTTGCTTTTTCTTCTACTTCTACATTAGCAGTTAATGCCCTCCCTGCCTTACTTTGTTTTTGGAGGACCTTCAGCTTTTCTTTATCTTCGTTCTTGTAGCACATGGACGGCTATTAACCTCAGACCTATAAAACACGGGTTGTCTCAGTATTCTGTGATATGTATTTTTAGGAAAACTTTAGATTCTTATGAATGCCATCTGTGTTTTTGAGCTTTATGGTTCAGCTGAATCACCATCTGTATGTGGTGTTTTGTTTTTCTTTTTTCCTAAGGTCATATCTGAGGTGTGTGTAGGGTGAGGTGAAGGAGGGTATTTGAGATTTACATGCAGATACATCACTTCTGAAAACAGGGTAAAAACACCAGTATTTTGGAATTCGAGATTAAAATTATGGAAGTGAAACAAACTGTTGCACTTTTTTCTGATCTTTCCTTGCACCTAATAATGATGCACCTTGACAGAGAAGATAAATCCCCCTTGGATTATGTACGCTGTAGGAAGGAAAATCCTGGCTGGTGCAGAACAAACCCGCACTTGCTGTGAATAATCATCTGCTGTTTGTGAGCAAAAGGACATCAGAATATGTGTGCTCTGGTTGTATCCAGTGCCTTGGGTGCCATCTACTGACTCCTTCGTGTACCACGTATTAATAGCTCTTCAGCTGCAGGAACAGAGACAACGGATGTTAAGGAATGTAGTTTTACACACCCTGACACTCGAATATTAAATACAAAATAGAATTTGGAATCCTTGCTGGTTTTGTGCAATATAAACAATAGTGTTCACCCTTGATGTATTTGAGTTTCACTTCAGCCCTGCAAAATAGTTTTACAGAGTAATTACTGCTACTGTCAGTGTTCTTTTGCAGTGTTTTTGCTTATGGTGAACCTAGATCTTAATTTTTGCAGTGCATTGTGGCTTGTGGTCTGAACTCAGCTTCTAGCCACGCACCTTTTTTATCTTTTCAACTTTTTTACATTTCTGAACCTTTCTCATCCCATTTGTTATACTCTGAATATGGTACCCTGTAAATAGCTAGGAATTGAGACTGAAATTTTCTATTGTGCTTACTTGCAAACCTGGTAAAATAGGTTCTGTTGTCTTCAGCAAACATACCAGCAGTGCTACCAGGTAAGGTGGTATAAATATTTGGCTATACCTGATTTAGTAACAAATCTGAGAGAAGAGGCAAACTGGAGGACTACAGTTTATCTAGACACCCAGAGTAGTTTATAGCCTATTTACTAAACTGGTTTTAAAGGGAAACTTCTTTTTTGTCTTGCTTGTCATCGTTTTCTTCAAAACCTAAATTGATGTATTGCTTTGGATCACTCAGCTGAAAGCCAATGAGTATCTACCGAGAAGAAATTCAATCCTAATAAGCCTGAAAGTGTAATATCTAATGCTGTAGTCCTAGGCTGTGTTCCTGCTGTAAATCAAATAGTGTTCTGGCAAGGGTTCCAGCACGATAATGTGAGAGATGTTTTCAACTGAATTGTTAAAATGGTTCATGACACACTTTTGGCTGAGGACAAATAGTATTTTTCCTAACAACTTCCAGACATAGTGTGGGAGTCTGCACGGTCCCAGGGATCATTTCCAGTAGCCATTTCAGAACAGCTTCCTTGAAATAATTTAATTATCATTTAATAACATAAATGTGGCCAGCATATAGCGGTTTGTGTCAGGATCCCAAGTGCACCAACATGTTTCAATTACTGTGACCAGCCTCACCTTCTGCTTTTGGTCCAGGAGCTCCATTTAAGCTCAGGATGGGGTCTTCATCCTTGGCCTGAATAATTCTATGGATCTACCTGTCCAAGTCCTGTCCTTGGACCCACATTGTAGCCTTGGACGGATGTTGCAGCTTTTCTAGTTTGGGCTTTGGTCCCACCTCTTTCTCCTCCTGACTCCCTTGGCTAGACCTGGACTTGTTTCCATGGCTTTCTGTGGCCAGGACTGTCAATGGGTGCTGTGACAGCACCCTGCTCAGCCCCCACCCTGTTTGGATGCTGCCAGCAGGACCAGGGTAGTGATCATCCCACTGTGCTGGGCACTGGTGAGGCCACATCTCGAATCCTGGAGTCAGTTTTGGGCTCCTTGGGACAAGAAAGACCTTGAGGTGCTGGAGTGAGTTTAGAGAAGGGAACGGAGCTGGTGAAGGGTCTGGAGCACAAGTGTGATGGGAGCAGCTGAGAGAACTGGGGGGTTTAGCCTGGAGAACAGGAGGCTGAGGGGAGATCTTATCACTGTCCAAGACTACCTGAAAGGACATTGTAGCATGGAGGGGCTTGGTCTCTTCTCCCATGTAACAAGCAATAGGATGAGAGGAAGTGACCTCAAGTTGTACCAGGGGAGGTTCAGATTGGATATTGGGAACAATTTCTTCCCAGAAAGGGTTGTCAGGCATTGGAACAGGCTGCCCAGGGAAGTGGTAGAGTCACCATCCCTAGAAGGGTTTAAAAGATGCAGAGATGAAGTTCTTAGGGACATGGTTTAGTCCTAGAGTTAGATTATGGTTGGACTTGGTGATCTTAAGTGTCTCTTCCAACCAAAATGATTCTATGGTCTGTGAGGACACAGTCTGCACTGTGGTCACCCTCAGCTTCCAGCTGATGCTTTCATGGAGCAGCTTTGCTCTTGGAACTGCCTGACAGTTGGCCTCAGGACTTGGGGACAGGCTTTGGTATCACTTCTGTCATGTAGAACTAGCTCTAGCATCCTGATACCACTTTATGCCTGCTGGATTAACTGGAGATTTCTCATGTGACAGCTTGGGATCAGATGATTGAACATACAGTCAGGGCTTAGGCTGGTTACTCATGGAAGTATTGCATGTGAAATTGGGACAATAATTCTAGAAACATCTAGTGGGGAACAAAGAACACATTTTAGAGAGTTAAGAAAAATGAAAGCTTGGGTGCACCTTCTTTATGAAACCCTGGTTGTAAATCAAGGGGTGCTCCAGAGACTCAGCGTAGCTGAAAGCAGAATGCAAAGGCAGATCCTGGTGGAAAGTGGTGAGACTTCAATCTTGATGAACATCAATGCCAGAGATAATGTGCTGAGGGGTCTTTTTTAGTGTCTGAACCCACACGTGGCCAGCACTGATGGGCTGAACTTAAAAGAGCAGGTAAGTCAGGAATAGGTATTGAGAGAAGTTTATAAACATTCTTCCTGTTACCTGATTTTCCCAACCATAGTAGAAAAAATAATATCTACAGAGGGGAATAATAGTTGAAAACCTTGGAATGATACCATCAAGACTCCTGTATTTCCTACCCAGCTTTATTTGTATCTAGCAAAACACTTAAAATTCCAGAATTTTTTTCCTTCCTTGTAAGGACAAAAGCAAAACATTTTGAAGCCTTTAATCCAAAAATGGGGTCACAGAACCTTAATATAGAAGGTATGAAGGTATGTGCTTGGGATACAAGAACAAAGGTTCATTTTCCAGCTTTTTTGCTTCACAGAACTTGAGGCTAGTTTTCCTGCTTTGACTTTGGTTTGAAGGATTAGTCTGTCTTTAAAATTACGTTTGTTTCTTCCATTGTTAAATTATAATAAAACTAGTATTTTATTCCCACAACAAATTTGGTTCTTGAGTAGCTAAGGTTTTCTATAGAAACTCATTTTGACTAAGCAAAAACCTATGGAGTTCTTATTATGGGCTCCTGAGCTAGAAGCCTGTCTGCTTTGTCCGAAAAATTAGAGACAATATCTGAAATGGGAGTTCATACAGTTCCTTTACGTTTGCTTTTTTCCTATAGCTATTTGCTTTCCTCTGGGTCACAGTCTTCTTGAAGATTATAAAATCCAAGGGTCCTGCTGTCTGTGTGTTATCTGTTATTTTGTGATGTGAGTTTTAATTTTCACATTACTTTAACTAGAACATACTTCTAGAAGATAATCTATTTTTTAAAGCTTGTTTGCATTATTGGTTTGCATGACCATGATGTGTCTGATGAATACATGAAACTTGAATTACATAAAATTTGAGTTTATACGGTCACTCAAACTCTGAATTAAAACACTGCCAACTTGTACATTGCAGTCAAACTGAGGGCGAGTAGGAATTATCTGCAAGGTTTGAACAGAACATTTTGTGCGATTGAAGTGCTCTGCAGTGCTGGAACAGACTTCCAAAAAACAAGTATTGATACAAGCACCACAGGGAACCAATTGATTCTCAGTGCTTTACATTAATAAATTCCTCTTAATACTTAATGGATTACATAGTTAAACTTTAAGTTAACAATTTTTCAGTGCTTAGAAGATTTTGTTCTTCTAACTCAAGGGGTAATGGGTACAAACTGGAACACAAGAGGTTCCACATAAATTTGAGAAGAAACTTCTTCTCAGTGAGGGTGACAGACACTGGAACAGGCTGCCCAGGGAGGTTGTGGAGTCTCCTACTCTCCTCTATGTTACTCTATGCTTGTCAAAGTTTCTTATATTTAACTTTAGTTGCTTACACTGCTCCAGTAACTCATTTGTTTGGAGCCTGGCAAGCAGACTTTCTACTGGCTTCCTCAATATTACCTGACTTTTCTGTTAGCTCAAGAAAATCATATTTAGCTTTCATATCAGAATTATTTTTCTGAAGCACACACATACACATCCTACATGCATATGTACATGCAACACAGAAATAAAGAAGAATAAAAAGTCAGACTGGTAGTAAGATCCATTATCTGCCCTTATATACTCAGAATATAGAAGTAACCACCACACTCAGTTTACATAAATATGTTAATTCCTTCCACACACAGTAAAACCATTTGAAAATGGAGAATGGGGATTTGGGGAATGACCTATTAGAGAGCAGTGTGGGGGAAAGGGACCTGGGGGTCCTGGTGGACAGCAGGATGACCATGAGCCAGCACTGGGCCCTTGTGGCCAGGAAGGCCAATGGCATCCTGGGGTGGATTAGAAGGGGGGTGGTCAGTAGGTCAGAGAGGTTCTCCTCCCCCTCTACTCTGCCCTGGTGAGACCACATCTGGAATATTGTGTCCAGTTCTGGGCCCCTCAGTTCCAGAAGGACAGGGAACTGCTGGAGAGAGTTCAGCACAGGCCAACAAAGATGATGAAGGGAGTGGAGTATCTCCCTTATGAGGAAAGGCTGAGGGAGCTGGGGCTCTTTAGCTTGGAGAAGAGGAGACTGAGGGGTGACCTCATTCATGTTTACAAACATATGAAGGGTGAGTGTCATGAGGATGGAGCCAGGCTCTTCTCGGTGGCAACCAATGATAGGACAAGGGGTAGTGGGTTCAAACTGGAACACAAGAGGTTCCACTTAAATTTGAGAAGAAACTTCTTCTCAGTGAGGGTGACAGAGCCTGGAACAGGCTGCCCAGGGAGGTTGTGGAGTCTCCTACTCTGGAGACATTCAAAACCCACCTGGACACCTTCCTGGACACCTCATCTGGGTGTTCCTGCTCCGGCAGGGGGATTGGACTGGATGATCTTTCGTGGTCCCTTCTAATCCCCAACATTCTGTGATTCAAGTTGAATGGCTGGTGGTTTGTAGCTAATTCCTTTTAAACAGGTGGTTCAATGCCTGGAAAAAGAGACCTAGAATGTGTTGGAAGGGTTTAGAATCTGGCCCTGGAGAGTGACGGTGGAAATCAGTGCATGAAAACTTGAATTACAAAAGCAGAGGCCTGAGGCACACAAAAAAATAAGGCAGTTGGAACAAACACAGATCCTGTTCCTGGAGATTTAGTTTTACAGTCTTCCTGTACTAAAAGTGTCACTAATGGGCATGTTATTTACAAAAGAAAGGTCAACCTTACACCTCCCTTGAAACTTGCCCCGTGAACATGGCTGCGCTGCTGTGTTTGAAGCAGTTTCAGTCTGCTGCTTGAATTCTGGACTTAGGTAAGCAGCAGATTCTGTGCAGCCTAAGGAAAAGATAGTAGCTGATTTTTGTGAAGGGAAGGTCTAAGCTTCTCAGTATTGGTACTGTAAACGTGGGCTTTTATTTCAATTTTAGGATGTTTTCAGGGTTGGAATCTGTCTAAATAGACTCACCAGAAGGTGGGGATACGGACCTTGTTAAAAGCTTGGAAAGGAAACATTGGAGCTTTTTCTTTACACTTCTGCTTCATGCCGGTACTTTATATTCTCCACTTGATATACAACAGTAATTCAAATAATAACTATTGTATTTGGGTATGATTCCACTTACTCTCTTAACTACCCTCACCATGATTTAAAAATAATAATAGTATAAAAAAAACCCCAAAACCAACAACAACATAAACCAAATAAACAAAAACTATGGAGATAAAATAGCCTTCAAATATCTGTTTCTAGCTCATGGTTGATTCCGCCCCCCCCCCGCCAACCTCTGTTTATTCTCTGTCAGTGTTTACCTCCATCAACCCATTTAGCTGTGGTGTGTACAAGTTCTGTTCCTCATACCAGCTGACACAAGGATATTTGTACCTATAAAGGAAGCGATCCAAGATACATATTGAGTGGAAAATCCTTAGTGGATAGTTTGGAATCTGTGCTGTTGAGAAGATGCATAACCAAATGATTACAGACCTGTTTGGGACTTGGGACCCAAATTGTGTTCACTTGTTTATTTTTCTGTCCCCATCAGGATGTTTTACAGTGTGTCAGAGGGTTCCATTACCATCCCACCTACTGCAGCAGGGATACTGTTACAATAGATGTGTCACGACAATTATTTAAGACAGTTAACATACCTTGCTATTATAGGTAGCCCCTGACCTTATGTTGCATTGAGCTGATTAAAATCTGACCCATGTTTATGCATATTCGTTGTCTTATTTGGCAAAGCCCTACTGAAGAATATAGGATTACTCAGAAAGCAAGGTATCCATAAGATGGATAAAGTTTCAGCCTCGCCTAGATGAATGGGATCAGCTAAAATATGCAGTAGTAAATTATTTAAATAAATTCACAATGTGTTTTGAACAAAATGGGAAGACTGAGTACTTGTGATGGTCATAGCCCAGCCTTGGTATGAAGATACTTTTGTTAAAAAGAACTTGATAACATATTCTAGTATTTTATCTTTGTATCTTCTAGTTTAAGAATATATTGCCTGTGTTCTCTCCACTTGACTGTTTATGGAGCTGGGGAGAAATCTTTGGTATTCTGATTTTTTTGGAGGAGGGAGGATGTTCTCCAGGTATTCACAAAAGTACTTAGCAGAGGCAATTGTTAACTAATGGATACAGTCACTACCTAATGCATATCGATAGTCAAGTAAATTAAGAGACTGAAGAGAATGCTTCCTGAAGGGCACATCAGTAGTTTTATGCATTCAACATAAAAAGGTATATACATATTTCTTTTCAAGCCTTGCAAACAGAAGGACTGGTCTCTTTGACCAATAACGTGATTATTGGATTTTACTGCCATTTTTAATTTTTTCCATTGCATGCTCATTTAACTCTAGTACTGAGTGACATAAAAGGCCTCTAGATGAGCGTGCAGTTTGGGATATATTCACTTTGCAGATGCTGTGAGAAAGTGTTTTCATAAATTTATTCCATTTTGTACGTGGGCCTGGGAAGAAAAAAAAATAAATAAATTTCATTTGGGGTTATTACTAATCCATTGACGCTGCATTGCTTCCTGCATGAGAGCATTTTCTTAAAGAAGGATGTTAAATTCTTCATCAAAATCTCTTTTGCAGTTTGTGTGATATGAATTGTAGGTACTTGGGGGAAAATTATTTTTTACTTTTGTGTAACTCTCCTGGGAGCTGAATTTCATCCCCATATTTATATTAAATGACAGTTTTCTTCCAGTAGCAGCAGTCTGCTTCATGAAGCTTTTAGAAGTTTATGCCCTTTTAACATATTAAATAGTTTTACCAACAATAAACTTCCTCATAATTTATCAGCTAGAAAGTTACAAATGCCAAGCTAATGTTTTCTTTTTAGTTTCTGATCATTTAATAGAATTATTTACTTTCCTTTTCTGTAATTTACACTGTATCTTAAGCACTTTAGGACTGTGATACTTGTTACTACCACCCCTGATACAATGTATCAGACCCCAGAGGAATAAACAAAACCAACATGAATAATAGAGCCGTAGTGATGCCAGGAACATTTTTGGGCGTAGATATGACTCATGTCCCTCTGTAATATCAGAAGTGATCTTGGCAATGTTGTTTCATATTTATACAACTTTGACTTTTAAACGAATGCGAAGCCAGACCATTTAATTACAAACTTCCTGCTCTAAGGTAGTATTTTCACAGAATCACACAGAATCACAGAATGTCAGGGATTGGAAGGGACCTCGAAAGCTCATCCAATCCAACCCCCTGCTGGAGCAGGAACACCCAGATGAGGTTATACAGGAGGGTGTCCAGGCAGGTCTTGAATGTCTCCAGAGTAGGAGACTCCACAACCCCCCCTGGGCAGCCTGTTCCAGGCTCTGTCACCCTCACTGAGAAGAAGTGGAACCTCTTGTGTTCTAGTTTGAACCCATTACCCCTTGTCCTATCATTGGTTGTCACCAAGAAGAGCCTGGCTCCATCCTCATGACACTCACCCTTTATATGTTTGTAAACATTAATGAGGTCACCCCTCAGTCTCCTCTTCTCCAAGCTAAAGAGCCCCAGCTCCCTCAGCCTTTTCTCATAAGGGAGATGCTCCACTCCATCATCTTTGTTGCCCTGGGTTGGATGCCCTCCAGCAGTTCCCTGTCCTGCTGGAACTGAGGGCCCCAGAACTGGACACAATATTCCAGGTGTGGTCTCACCAGGGCAGAGTAGAGGGGCAGGAGAACCTCTCTGGACCTACTGACCACCCCCCTTCTAATACACCCCAGGATGCCATTGGCCTTCCTGGCCACAAGGGCCCAGTGCTGGCTCATGGTCATCCTGCTGTCCACCAGGACCCCCAGCTCCCTTTCCCCTACACTGCTCTCTAATAGGTCATTCCCCAATTCCCCTTTCCCCATTTTAAAATGGTTTTACTGTGTGTGGAAGGAATTAACTTAACATATTTATGTAAACTGAGTGTGGTGGTAGCTTCTATGTTCTGAATATATAAGGCCAGATAATGGATCTTACTACCAGTTTGATTTTTTTTTTTTTGTTTTAATTATTCTTTATTTCTGTGTTGCATGTACATATGCATGTAGGATGTGTATGTGTGTGCTTCAGAAAAATAATTCTGATATGAAAGCTAAATGTGATTTTCTTGAGCTAACAGAAAAGTCAGGTAATTTTAAGGAAGCCAGTAGAAAGTCTGCTTGCCAGGCTTCAAACAAATGAGTTACTGGAGCAGTGTAAGTAACTAAAGTTAAATATAAGAAACTTTGACAAGCATAGAGTAACATAGAGGAGATGTCACTGAATGTTTTTTTTCATATAGAGACAACTTGGTACTGTAAAAGTTATTGTTTTATTTGCAAAACAATTTGCTCTGCCTGGAATTAAATCCTGTGTACATCTTATTTCTATCGGCAATACTGGAATAGGTTGTAGGCCAGCCAGGTGAAAAGATCGTTTTGTATATGCAAAAACCACCTGTGATTAATTACATTGTAATTCAGAGTTTAGGTAAATGCAGTGAGGTATTTAAACGTACTTACAGTGATATTTAAGTGGCAATCAGTGAGTCAACAGAGAATTGTCAGACAAAAGCAAAGGAGTCTTTTCTAAGCTCTTGGCCATGTGAAGTATTAACATACTGTATTATTACCATACTGAGAATCTGACTCCTCTGTACTTGAGGTTTTTTAAGTCTTCAAGCAAACAGACCTCCCTGCTTTCCATCATGCAAATAACACCTGAGAATCTGTAATAAGAAGGTCTGACACTAACAAATTCCTTTTTCAGTTTGAGAACAGTAACAAGTATCCATTTACCTGGTCAGAATGGCAGTTTATTTGGTGCATCCATTTAGTGGACCAATATTTCCGTTGTTTTCCCCAGGAATGTTCCCCAAATTGCTGTCCCAAGCAGTTAAGTTCCTGCATTGTATCTTCAGTGAATTAGAGACGTGGGTTGGAAGGGATCTCCGGAGACCATCCGGCCCAACCTTTTACTCAAAGCAGGGCTGTTGCCAACACTAGATGAGGTCAGCTGTGACTTTTGATCAGCTCTTTTTCAAGATGCAACTCCACAACCTCTCTGCATAGGTGACATCTGTGCTGTGTTACCCTGCAAGTGAAGAAATTTTTCTCCAATATCCGATCAGGACCTCCCAAGCTGCAACTTAAAGCTGTGCCCCTTATTTTATTGTCTATTTTACTACCATTTGCACTGTCAACAAATTTGCTATTTGTCATGTCCAGAGTGCTCAGGAAGATACACAGCAGTATCTGCCTTGATACTGACCCTTATGTTTTTCTGCTTGTTCCTTGTTGCCAAATGGATATTGAACACTTGATAATTAGTGTTTCCACCTATTGGTTCAGCAAGTTTTCAACCAATTTTAAGTCTGTTCATGCAGCCTGTACTCCTCAGGTTACCAATGAGATCAGTGGGTTAGTATTTTGTTATGTCAGTCTTGCTCCAAGTTCATTAAAGTGCTTATGAAACAGGTGATATTTGCATAATATTTGAATGCTTAGTATGAATCAGTGATTCTATTAGCATGTTATTTATTGTATGTGTGGTTTTGTTTTGTTTTGTTTTGTTTTGTTTTGTTTGGCTTTGTTTTGTGCTTTGGTTTTGTTTTGTTTGTTTGTTTTCTCCTTTTTTTTAATGACTGGGACTGGCCTACAGAGATAACTCAGTTTGCCTTCTGTGAGCTACTGAACCCTGAGACCTGAGCTGCTGGACAGTCCAAGAGATGTTATTTCTTCCTTGGAGGCAACTGAGCACTAGAAAAGACAGGCTTCCAGAATGTAAAGTAGGAGGGGAGAAAAAAGGCTTGGAGAGCAGGAAAACTGCAGCGTGACTGAGTTTTGGGAAGAGCTGGGAGCAGAAACCCAGGTCACAGGGATGTTGGAAAGAGACTTCCCAGGGAACCAGGGGGCAATATGTTAAATTTTTGCTTTATTGCTGGATGGAAAGCCACCTGAAGGGTAAGCCTTCTATCTGTGAGGATGCGGTAGACATGGGTAAATCTGCTTCCAACTGTGTTTCATTTTTATTTTCTCACCGTGAGGCTTCTGTGTTCTAAAATGTTCGAACTGTAGTCTTCAGTCACAGCTTGCTGCATAATGTGCTAGAGCCAAAAGGCTGAAAGAGGTGACTTCTTTTATTTACTTGTGAAGCAACATTGGGAATAGTGTGTTCTGTTCTGGGCTCCCCTATACAAAAAAAAGATTTAGACTAACTGGGGGGTGTCTGGAGAGGGGCACTGAAGGAGCACATAACACATTGAGATGCTGTCTGTGGAGAGTGGGTTTGTTCATCCTAAGGAGGAGAAGACTAAGGCTCAGGAGGGATCTAGTTCTTGTCCTCTACCGATTGAGTGTCTGTAGAGAAGAGACAGCCTGACGCTTCTCACAGGTGCACAATGAAGGCAGCACATGTAAGTTGTGATGTAGGAAATTCCAACTGGATGTAAGGAAAAACAGTTTTTGCAGTGGGTAAGCACTGAATTGAGCTGCTGGAGGAGGCTGAGAAACCTCCATCCTTGAAGATTTTTTTGAAACTTGACTGAAGAAGACCCTGAACAATCTGATTTAACTTTGAAGCTCTCCCTGTCCTTAAGTAAGAGGTTACACTACATGATCACCAGAGGTCCTTTCCAACCTAGATTATTCTACTGTCCTATAACACATGCACTTACACGGCACCTTAATTGTGTATCCTGGAAAGTAATATGGTTTTATGCACATGGGTATTCTTCTGCACTTTGGCTTTTGAAGATCATTCAGCAAAGTCGTTCTCATAGTATTGGCTTTGTAAAGCGTGTGATCTTCACGTGTGAACACTGTGGCAAATCTGTTTTAGAAGACTGATTCACTAGATATTTGTGGTGTCAGTCTTTTTGTTGTCTAATTGGCAAATGTGGACCTTCCTCATATCTAAACTGCCATAGATGGAGCATGGTTGGTTGCAGGCCTCTCAAAATCATTCTTTTATTCCGAGTGCTTCTTGACCCTTCTATGCATTCTTATTACGCATCAGACAATCTCATTCTTCACATGCCTTCCTTCATGACTAAAGAGACGGGAAATGGTTAGTGTCATTCTGACACCAACCTAATCCTTTTTGCCTTGTAGAGAAAAATAGTTGTATGTGTGTCACGTGTGTGGGAATGTGGTATTTCAGACTACCAGTTAATCTAGTTTAAGTCCTCTGAGCATGCTCATTATGCTCCTGGAGTGCCTCTTCCACTTCAGTTTTGTCCAAAGAAATCCAATTGGCATATGCAGCCTGGTCACTAGTGTAAAACAAAGTGTGATAGGTGGGGGTTGTCAGGAGACTTGCTTCAAAAGCACAATCCTGATCTGAACTAAATGCAAATATAGATGCACCTGTAAAATACTGTTGTATTTTTGCTGTATATTCGAGGTCCCTTCCAACCCAAACCATTCTGTGATTCTGTTCCTGTGTGATCTGCTCTGGTGAATGAACCTGCTTTAGCAGGTGGGTTGGACTGGGTGATCTACAGAGGTCCTTTGCAACCCCAACCATTCTGTGATCCTGTGATTCTGTATCTGTGAAATGTGTTGCAGTTGAGATTTTTCTCACCTGCCTGGGGAGTTTTTACCCAAATTAAAAATCAGGCTCTGTGGAAGTAAAATACCTTCCAGTATATTCTCAGTTTAGTTTATTAATGGGCTCCAGTTAGATTTGGATTTGATACTGTATTCCCAATTTACTGATAAGACGTAATGTGTTTTGCTCTGTGTGTCATTGTCTCTTTGGGTAGGAACCCTCTTTAAGTTACCTTGACTCATTCCTGTATTTCACAGACTTCAGTCATCAGCACAAAACCTGGACTTGATTCAGCTTCCCAATTCTTATCGAGCTCCTTCAGTCCAGCTGGCTTGTTTTAATGGACACTTACGTGTACTTTGCTGACAATGTAAAAATGTGAATGACTTAAACAAACTATTTTTCCTTTTCTGACATCTTCTTTTGTTCTTTTATGCTGAATATGTGGCAATAACTTTGCCCTGATTCCAGGTGACAGATCCAGACAATTCATCTAATTTTATCTGTGCTCAGCAAACTTCAACTTTGAGAACTATTTTTTCCCCCAGCTTCTATGGCTGAAGAGTATATTTGCTGTAATAATCTTTTAGTTGAGCTGACCGTGTGCTTGGGTTTCACAACTCCCACACTTTTTCACCCGTGCTGTTTCATTATTCAAAACTGCTGTTAGGCTTCTTCCTTATGAGTCATTGTGACTACAATTCTGATGTATCTGATGATGCAAAATGGTATAAAATAGGAATGTGCTCTGGCTGCTTTTTTCCTCTCTCCAGCACTGGCACTATTACCTATTCACAGAACCACAGAGTGGTTGGGGTTGGAAGGGACCTCTGGAGATCATCCAGTCCAACCCACCTGCTAAAGCAGGTTCACCAGAGCAGATCACACAGGAAGGTGTCCAGGTGGGTATCAATGTCTCCAGAGAAGGAGACTCCACAATGTCTCTGGGCAGCCTGTTCCAGGGCTCTGGCACCTCAAAGGAAAGAAGTTTCTCCTCATATTCAGATGGATCCTCCTGTGCTTCAGTCTGTGCCTGTTGTCCCTCATCCTGTCATTGGGCACCACTGAAAGGAGTCTGGTCCATCCTCTTGATATCCACCCTTGTTTGATGAGATCCCCTTTCAGCTTTTCTTCTCCAGGCTGAACAGCCCCAGCTCTTTCAGTCTCTCCTCATAATTCGCGCTGTTATTTTACAGTTCCATTTCAAGCTTATTGCCACCATTGCTTTGCACTTGTTCCTCCCTCCCCTGCAACCCCACTTAACTTAAAACTCTTTCAAATGACTCTTTTCTCTTTCCAAAAGCAATGCCAGTCTTGCTGTCCTGTTAGTATCGCTGCTGACATCTTGGAGCTCATTATTTAATGACAGGTGTGCGTTCATTTGCTCTGCCACTATCATCTTCTAGCTATCTCTTCTTTAAATTGACTCAGGTGTTGTAAAGTCACATAATGATTTGTCGTTCTTTACCTGGTAGTGTTCTGCTGCTGAAACCTGGGATCATGTTGGCTTTTTCCAAATTCTGTTACATCAACTTACCAGCGCTGCCAGTTTGTGATGAACTCCTAGTCTCAATCTCGATTTGCTTTGAAGACACCTCTAATTTCAAGCTGCTGGTAGTTTCGTGTGTGCCTCTCTGTTGCGTGGGTCATGTGTGGGTTGTCATTAATATGCCAGATAAAATTACTGCTAATAATACATTTAAATAGAAGTTATAATAATAGCCTTCCCTCGGTGTGGTACTTCCTTTGTTGGCACTTTACAGTTTCCACAGAAATCCTGTCTTCTCTGCATTAATAAATGATTTGCTGTTCAGTACTGTGTCAGATGTTTTATTGTATGTGATCTACCATTTGTTTATCTCAAATAAGCCATACTAGATAAAAATCTATTAAAGATGAGCTTTAAAGCCTTCTGTGATTCTATGACATTTATTAGCTTTTGAGCATTTATTTTGCAGTTTTGTAGTTAGCCTCACGCTATAAGTGGATCTTAATGTAGAAACTTTTCTCTCTATCGTCTACTTTTTCTTTGTATCTTTACAGGACCAAGGCAGCAAGTTGAGACCATTTTTATGGATGTCAGAATATGGATCTTTATGAATTATTGTCTTTTAGATGATTAGTTTAGTTGGTTTATGTTGCTGCTCAGGTGGAATCATTATAAGGCTTTGTGACTTTATCTTGTCCCTGTTGAGCGGTCACTGGGTGTCCTGCCTCATAGCCAGACAAGAGACTGATGGGAATGTCTCTTTTTTAATATTTATCTGCAAATTTTTTATGCTATGGCTGTCACTACAGTGAATGTGATGCCTTGAAGACTTCAATGACCTTCTCTTAGGACAGTCTAATATGGGGCAGATCTCTGCCCTGCAACAGTCTGCAACCTGATACAGGAATTGTTCTGCTGGGGAATTTGTTATTTTTTAAAATATGCTTACTCTATATGGTCTGGTGCATGTCCTTTCAGAAAACTGGTTGCATTCTTTGGTGTATATAAAATATTTTGTAAATAGCAGCCAGACGTTACAACAATATTTTAAGATGCTGAAAGAATGTTGATGGAACAGGAAATATATAAACTGCTTCACTCGCTCTGTCCAAAAGATAAGAAATTAGGGTTTTTTTTGTTCAAGTTCTAATTCAGTTATCTTCAAGGAATGTTTCTTGGCTTATGACTGTCTTCAATTACTTCCTTGTGTCATAGAAACATAAACATGCTTGAGATACGCTGAGTAATTTAGAGTGGGAAAAAACCTGTATGAGCTGCAGAGCGCGTCCTTTCCACAAGAAGCGGTTGCTGTCACTTGATATCATCCAATGTTAGAATATTTTTTAGCAATCTTTTAAGAGCTAATTTAAAGAGTTTTGACCTTTTCTCTGTTGTACACATCTTAAAAGCATAAATTTCTTCATGTTGATGAAAACAGTGTCATGAAATAAAGCAGCGCATTTCCAAGTACTCCTTTGGGAGCAGGTGGTGCACTCAGGATGCCTCTTGCTACGTGTTGTAATATTTGCGCTTAATTTTATCTCTGTGGCCGGAGGAAATTGTATGGAATTGGTGATATCTCAAGTGAACTGAAGTAGAATTTTGCTTGTCCATCCTAAGTTAGAAGGGTATGAAGTTCTGACTGTAAAAACTCAGCTTCTGGCTAAAGTTTATGGATGCCATTTTAAAGTTACATATAAAATTACAAATTAGTACTTATATTCTTTATGTTTTCAACAATGAGCAAACAACTTTTACCTTAACTAATACCTTTGTACACTAAGTCCTACTTGCTTTATGCTGCAAGGAAAAAGGTTCCTTTACAGGGGAAAGCTGCAAAACAAACAGTGACCTCCAAACTAATATAATTTCAAGTTCATATTTATGGTCAGCATCAGCAAGGAGCACCTTACATTAAAGGATATAGGGTGGAGACGAGTAGGTATTTGGGGTTTTGTGTGTGTGTCATTTGGTGGGGTTTTTTGTTTGTTTGTTTGTTTGTTTTTTGTTGTGGATTTTTTTAAATTATTAATGAGACTTTTTTCCCTTAAACAGGGTTCTTTCACATTATATGAAAATTGCGGCTGTTGGAATAACTCATAATGGTTTGAAACTTTTGATTTTTGAATGTTTCAGTGCTGGCATTCTCCTTCTTCATAGCTTATTTGCATTTACCTGACTAAAGAGAAAATAAAGTGATCTATACCTATGTGATAAACTCTAATTCCCTATATAAGGGAAAGCTACAGGTTCTGTATCAGAGCTGTATCCATAACTGTTCTGTGAATTGGTTCATGAAACTAAACAGAGTATTAACTTGAATTCTTGGTAACATATTACAAAAATAATTAGCACGTTAAAGTTAAATCAGCAATAAATACAGGCTCTTAAATGGGCCATTGTGGTCTCTTTCTTCTGTTTGTGAAATCACAAAATCAACCTTGTGGGGAGGACTCTGATAAAGCCATTATATAGATGAATTTAGAATTACTTGGATTTGGTGTGGTGGGTGTTTTTTTGGTCATCATTATATGCTGGGCAGGGGAGAGAGGAAACAAAACAAAAAACCACCAACTTCTTTAGCACATTTCACGTTTCACTGTAGAGCCACTGACTTTTGGGTCCCATATATCTATTCTTCATCTGTCATTGAACATAAATAATAGAATAATTATCAAAATGGAAGACAGTGTCTTCTGTCTGTAATGAAGACAAGAATGGATATTTGTATATGATAAATTCTGAGTATCAACACTGCAGTTGCATCAGGGGATTAATGGGAGAAGAGATTGTCTGGTTTACAGTGTTGCAGCAAAATAAATACCTACCCTATAATATCACGATAAAATAGCAATTACGTAAGAAATCTATTATTCATTGCTTCATTATTTGCTGTCTGACTGCATGCTGTTTGACAGGGTTGTTCTTGGTTTTCTTTCCCTTTTTACTGGACTGCTTCTGCTGGCTTGGCAGTAAGTGCTGTTTTCTCTCAGCACAGCCATTAAATCTCTCACCTGTGTGTCCTGTGCGGAGCTGCAGCTCAGAGATAAGGTTGGTCTCTCACAGCTGTGAGCATTTGTATTCCAGGCTCTTCTTTCAAGGGCATTTTGCTGTGATGGAGTGTCTCAAATGACAAGGAAAACATACAGGCATGTTAAATATCCTTGCTAGTCTGAGACAAGTACAGGTAAATGGGAATGATTTAAAAATACATTTTGGAACTGTTAGCGGAGTCCGTGGATAACTGTAAATCACATTTTTAGGCAGGAGTATTACAGGCCTATCCGAACCAGCATCATCCATTAAGTAACATCTCTTAATGGGGAGAACCTGTCCTGCCCAGCTTAAAATTCAAATAAAACACAAGAGCTCTGCACCTTTCTGAGTGTGAGTTCCTGCATGTTTTTTTAAGCAAGGTCTGTTCTGTCAAGAACTGAATCCATCTCTTCAGCATCTTGCTTCTGTGCCAGCCCATGGGCAGGTCCATCTTCCCAACGTGAACTGAGAGGGTGACTGAGATCTCACGGTTTCTTGCAGCTCTCGGAACACTGTCCTGGTGTGCTGTGTGTGTGGCAGGTGTGATAGAATCCATGTATGACCTGGTGTCAGTTGTGTTCCCAAGTACTGCAGGAATAAATATATGAAAGTGCATCACCTGTTTTGCAGTCTTTTATAAAATTAAAGATAACATAAGAATTCATCAATTAGAAATATGTCTTAGAAATCTGTTTTACCTGTGCTCATTAACATCACCATACAGCAGGTATCGCTGTTCCTGTCTTGCTGTTGAGAAAATTGAGCTGCAAGGGTAACATTCAGTGTAGTATTCACTTCAAGATCAATTCTTAAATTATCTTATGCATAACATAGAATCATAGAATAGTTTGGGTTGGAAGGGACCTTCAAAGCTCATCCAGTCCTACCCCTGCCATGAGCAGGGACATCTTCACCCAGATCAGGTTGCTCAGAGCCCCGTCCAGCCTGGCCTGGGATGTCTCCAGGGATGGGGCATCCAACACCTCTCTGGGCAACCTGGGCCAGTGTTTCACCACCCTCAGTGTAAAAAACTTCTTCCTCATGTCTGGCCTGAATCTCCCCTCCTTTAGTTTAAAACCATTACCCCTTGTCTTGTCATAACAGACCCTACTAAAAAGTCTGTCCCCATCTTTCTTCTGATCCCCTTTTAAGTATGGAAAGGCCACAGTAAATTCTCCCTGAAGCCTTCTCTTCTCCAGGCTGAACAACCCCAACTCTCTCAGCCTGTCCTCCCAGCAGAGCTGTTCCAGCATCGGATCATTTCTGTGGCTCCTCTGGCCCCTCTCCAACAGGTCCATGTGTGTCCTGTGCTGAGGGCTCCAGAGCTGGACACAGAACTGCAGGTGGGGTCTCACCAGAGCAGAGCAGAGGTGCAGAATCACCTCCCTTCACCTGCTGGAAACGCTGCTTGTGATGCAGCCCAAGATACAATTGCCCTTCTGGGCTGCAAGTGCCCATTGCCGGCTCATGTCCAATCTTTCATCCCCCAGCACCCCCACGTCCTTCTTGGCAGGGCTGCTCTCAATCCCTTCATCCCCAGCCTGGATTGGTACCGGGGGTTGCCCTGACCCAGGTGCAGGACTTTTCACTTGACCTTGTTGAACCTCATGGAGTTTGCATATAGAGCATATGCATCTATGCACCATGTGTTTAAGTTTCTGTTGTAGTTGCTGGAAATCTAGTTAGCAATCAGCAGAGATTAGAGTGCAATTCAGTCCATCTTAAACTACACATCAAGTGACTGGTCAGCAAAATCCTACTCTAAAGTCCATTGAAACAAGAAACAATTCAGTTCCCTGGAGACATTTGAACCCCCCTGGACACATTCCTGTGTGATCTGCTTTGGGTGAACCTGCTTGAGCAGGTGCATTGGACTGGATGATCTCCAGAGGTCCCTTCCAACCCCGACCATTCTGTGATCCTGTGAAATACAGGAAATTTAAATTGCTAATTTAAATATCTTAAAGAATCTCTCAGGGCCTCTGGATGATGATTTAGAAGAGAAGGGTCTTCCAGAGGTCATTTATTATATTTGTCAACCCCATGTGTGTATCTTGGATACCCTGAAGCATCTCACATTGCACTGGCTATCTATGCTGAAACAATGAAAGTCTCAAATCTGTCACCTAGAACGGCAACATATATACCACGCTGTGGAGATCTGTGTTCAGTTCTTTTAATTTAAAACTGAAACCTGTGCAATTTTTCTATGATACCGTATAGATAGACCGCAAATAAATTTAGCTTGCACTGCAGGGTGATGATTGTCTGTTTTCAGGGGTTTGTGTGCATTATGTATTCTGTGGGTGGTCATCTGTTCACCAGATTCATCAAGGACATCCTGACTTCTGAACTGCAGCAGTTTGTTTTATGAGAAAGAGGATTCTGGAACTGTCACGGTTCTTATCCTGCGTGGATCGGGTGCGGAGAAGGATTTGTAACTGTTTCCAGAGGACAGATGCACTGATTTCCACCCCCTCACACCTCCCTGCGCACACTTGGAAGCAAAGGACTATGAATGATGCTGCCGCATTAAAAGTAATTGAGCAAATCTGACTCAGAGTTGAAACTTGTATGTAGCTAAATGAGACAGCAAAGTGATGATGGCCAAGTGACATAGTTGCTTATTCAGTCATTGAAGTGTTATCGCATTATCATACGTGGGTGTTTGATTTGTTCGATATTATCTTTATTAAAGGAAGCAGAAAGCCTTCAAAATGTTAATGATTTGTTTTGTTTTCTGACTCTTGGACCCTCAGATTCTGAGAATTCTAAGTGTGACTAACAGAAAGTTATTCCCTACAGAAAAGCAAAATATCACTTATAATATGGAAAAGATACCTTTTCAAAAATCAAGACTAGCCAGGACATGGTTCATCAAGGGATTTTTCAGACGAGAAACTTATTGAGGGATTTTCTGCACACACGAGAAACTTATTGATTTAGGCTTATTCTAAGTTTAATTAAACTTCTACTTCCTTTTTTTCTTCTCTGGCCAAAATCTTTAAAAATCTTCAAACCATAGGAATGATTATTTATTATAAGAAGGGGTGAATTGGAATCCTTTTTTTGCCACAATTGTTGCTTATTTAGAATTGGTGATAACTTCAGCTTGGAGAAAAATAAATGGTTTTGTAGCTGTTGGATAGTTTATTGTTCTGTATTTATAGTAAATACTAGCTAAATTTTCTATCTAAAATATATTTTATTTTATTTATAATTCATCTCTCATCTCTGGGGGGATTGAAAAATGCTCTAGTTGCTCTCTTTTATATATTTGATATTGCTGTGTTGTTAGCCTCTGAAAATTCATGAAATTTTGATGGTAATTTACAACCTAGGAAAGAATAAGTAGGTACAGAGAGTTTTCCTCTGGCTTAACACACTTGTTTAGCTGTTAACTCTTCTTGGAGAGTTTGCTAATGGACATTAATGGAATGTCAAGCTTTTTCATATATTGCAAAAGGTATACATCAAGAGTTAAAACCCTCACAACATTGTTAAAAGGGGCATAATTTAACAGAATGATACTTGATGGCCATTCTGTTTGGGAATTAGTAGTGGGAACATAACGGTGAATGCATCTGGCATGGTGATGCTAGCTCATAGCATCAGGCAATATATAAAATATCTTATTTGCATTTACATTTCCTTTAGCTTCAGACATCTGTCTCTGATTTGAGTCCTGAATGTCCCAGCCTTTCACCCTTCAATATATATGGAGTGTAGCCTGCAACATAGCTCAGGACAAGGACAAATCCTCCCATTAGTTCCCAGTTCTTGGCCCAGATTCCCCTGGTCTGTTGTGTTGCTGATGTGTTCCGCTGGCTGGATTTACCTGTTACTTCCATCCTTTTGGGGATGATCTACTATAGTCAATTCTTTTCCTTTTCTTATGACAGGGAGTATTATGGAACCCTACTCAGTCTTCACTATTCCACTTTATGTGATGTCTTTGAAGGAGACAACTTTGCTCCTCAAGAATGTATCTGGTTGGCCTTTATTCTGCTGCAGACAGAGAAACTGGAAGAACTGACTTTTTTTTTTTTTTAAATGAGCTTTTCTTTTTATGAGTTCTAAAAAGTATCTTATATAGTTCTGTTAAAAAATAGGATTATATTTGTAAAAGTCTGTTCCTAGCGACAGGCACATAAGGGAGCTCGGTTCAAATACTTTTGACTTACGTAGTAGGCTGAATGAGATCGATGAAGATGCACATCTTTAAAAGCATTTGAGTCAGACATAATGTGCATCTATTTACAGTGTTCCATTCAAGTGCCAGAAGGTCCTATATGTAGGTGGTTTTTTTATTGTTCTGGATTTGTACAGCACCTTAGACAATATGTTTTGTACCTGCTAGCAGAGCTGCTACAGAAATAATCCCTCTGTTACTAGTAATAATTGTGTAAGCAAAAAATGTCACATTGCTTCTGAATTTAGCTGGTATTTTTGGTTACAATGTGGCTGCTGTTACTGTGAGGTCCAGATACAGTGAAGTTTCCCTAAGGCTGAATCAGTAGTAGTTTGCTTGCAAAGGGAGGGTCAAGATGTTGCACAAGTTGTTTTAACGCCTTGTGAGCTGAGCTTGAAAGTTGTGGTACTATTTATAGGTATCAAGCTGAGACATAGATATAACTATGGTAACAAGGTAAGAAAACAAAAACTCCACGCACAGGAGTAAAGGTTGTAGACTAGGACTGTGTTATCCCAGGCTCTGTACAAATCCAGAACGTAAGATTAGAATCATAGAATCATTTCAGTTGGAAGAGACCCTCCGGATCATTGAGTCCAACCACAACCTAACTCTAGCACTAAACCATGTCCCTAAGAACCTTGTCTAAATTCCTTTTAAACCCCTCCAGGGATGTTGACTCCACCACTTCCCTGGGCAGCCTGTTCCAATGCCTGACAACCCTTTCCAGGAAGAAATTTTTTCCTAATATCCAATCTAAACCTTCCCTGGTGCAACTTGAGGCCATTTCCCCTTGTCCTATCACTTGTGACTTGGGAGAAGAGACCAACCCCCTCCATGCTACAATCTCCTTTCAGGTAGTTGTAGACAGTGATAAGGTCTCCCCTCAGCCTCCTGTTCTCCAGGCTGAACAGCCCCAGATTGTACCTGCCTGGAGCAACATGACTTATTTTCCTTCTGATTTTGGAAACTTTTTGTCTTTTTGAAGCGGGTTGCTGATTTAAGTATAAGACATGATCATCATGTGTTAATCAGCAGAGAGTCTAGTGATGCTACAGGATTATTTTGGATCTTGTGAAGGAAAAATACCGCCTGGCGTTAAGTTTAAGTAGTATTATTCTGAGTTCTCAAAGCTGTTTGACGGCTCTACACATAACTATAAAAATTTGGTATTTCCATACTCAGCCTAGATATACAAGTGGATCTCAATTGCTCTTAAATTCACTCTCTTGAAATATTCACTCATTGAATAGTACCCATTTCATTCCATGAACAATTGTTACCATGGACAAAACCTGAAACAGATTGAGAGACATCTGAATGACTGTTCAAAACTCTCTGCTTTCCATTCTTAGAATTAGTGGTCATGGCCCAATGTAAAACTAGTAGAGGATGGCAATAGAGTTATATACTTTTGGATGCACTTATATTAGTACTCTAATTCAGGTAATTTTCTTCTGAAATTGTCTTCGAGCTGCGCTTTGACTCCCATTACAAACCACTCAGAGGAACCTAAACCAGACCCAGGACTGGTTCTGCTGTGTTGATGCGGCGTATATTAATACTAGACCTAGCCTAAAATAATCCCTCTTGAAATAGGGAAATCCCTCATCTACTGTTGATGTCAGATCCCCAGCACCACCTGTTATACTTGAAAAAAAAAATCTGCTTGTATTGGTCAGTATTAATATTCCATGTATTGTGTCGTCTTTAACTTTCAAGTGAGGCTTTAAGGTATATATGTGATCCACAAATCACAGTATCACAGTATGTTTGGGATTGGAAGGGACCTCAAAAGATCATCTAGTCCAATCCCCCTGCTGGAGCAGGAACGCCGAGGTGAGGTCGCACAGGAACATGTCCAGGTGGGTTTTGAATGTCTCCAGAGAAGGAGACTCCACAACCTCCCTGGGCAGCCTGTTCCAGTGTCTGTCACCCTCACTGAGGAGAGGAGAACCTCTTGTGTTCCAGCTTGATCCCATTACCCCTTGTCCTACCATTGTTTGCCACCGAGAAGAGCCTGGCTCCATCCTCATGGCACTCACCCTTTATATATTTATAAGCATTAATAAGGTCACCCCTCAGTCTCCTCTTCTCCAAACTAAAGAGCCCCAGCTCCCTCAGCCTTTCTTCATAAGGGAGGTGCCCCACTCCCTTAATCATCTTTGTTGCCCTTTAATCATCTTTGTTGCCCTCTGGCAACAATCAAATCCTCTGGCTTCGCACCCACTAGCAAGACTTTTTCATCCCTGCACACGTTAGTACAAAATCTGTTATCAGGAGCAGTTTGTGATCTGGAGACCCTACTGAAAGAGCAGGTTCTTTAAGTATGCTGAAGTGCATCACATATCTATGCCAATTTATGTTTATTAAATATGATACTTCAAAATATACATGAAATATGGCTTTATTTTTTCTTGGCAGTTTGCTGAATTTAGAATTTAGAGCTGGAGTTAAGAATTGTTTTGAAAGAAATTGAAATAAATCTTCCTTTAAATTTGATTGAAAAGTGAGTCTCCTGATCTGGAGAAAGCAGTCAATATTAACCAATTTTAAATTATCCAATAATAAAATTTGCTATTAACATTAGATGAGACTATAAGAAATTGTAGAATGCCCTGAGAAAAATCTCATATAAGATTATGTGTTGATTTGAGTGAGTAGTAACAAATAGAATGTGACGTATATTGAAAGACGTAAGTTGAAGTACTAAAGCACCCTGTAGATTTGTTCTGTTAGGTAATAGTTGTTTTGGAGGAACAGAACCAACTAGGTTGTCTCTGTAAAGAGCTCGCTAAAATACCCTAGGGAGCTAGAGTGGTTTTTAAGGGGAAAAATAGGTTATGCTTAGGAATAGGCAAGAAGAAATAATAAATGGAAGTAGTTGTCATCTCAGTAAGGTTTCCTTCCTCAGATGGAATGGAAAAATTGCAGTGATTCTGTTTGGAAAGGAGATGAATAGTGGAAGTGCAAGAATAACCATCAAGTGGAACAGGTCGGATTGTGTATATGTACCAGTTTTTATCAGAGAATTGAGGAGCAGGGCTTTTGAAATTGAATGGATGGCAGTTTTAAACATGAGAAAAGGAAATAATAATTTTGGGGACTATCCAATGTAGCTGTGTATTGCCTGATCTTTTTTCCATCACTGCTATGAAACCACACTCAGACCAGGCATTGCTTTCATTTTTGATGCCTTTATAGACCTTAACGATCAACATTGTCTAATTCTTGATCTTTTTTTCAAATGTCTGTTACTTTTTTTTGTCCTTTTGGTCCGTACTGCTAAAACTTTCATCAGGCTCAGATATACAAGACTTGTCTTTGATTTCAGTGTTTCCTTCCAGCTCTTTGATAACCACTTTACTAACATCTCAGTTTTCTGATTACATGATTTATCCATTGCTGCCCACTTAGAACTTCGATCAGGCATCTTTATGGCTTTTTTCTATTATATCACCTATATGTGATATTCAAATATATGAATAAAAGTTCCTCTAAACATGCACAAAAATGATAACTACAAATTCTTTCTAAAACATCTTTTCCTGAGGTTTATGAAAAAACTTGACAGTGATTAAGTGACTGGTGTACAAAACAATTGATTATCATGATAAACCGTATTGATTAATTTTCTGCCTTCTACTACTCCATCCATTTCTGTTGATTGGTGCAGTCTTGGTTTGTGAAATCTTTAGTGCTGGGAAATGTTTCTGTCCTCGTTCTGAATCTTAATTTGTGGTTATTGCTGAGGGAGCCTCTATAAATGCGACTTAAAAAGTGCGTAAGTCATTTAATAGAGCTCGGAAAAGAATGTTCTGATGAGAGATCTCAGCTTTTCTGTACCAGCATCTAACGTTGCTGCCAGCTCAGGGGGCAAAGAGTGGATTTCTTAGCAGAAGTTGTTCAGCATCGCTAATTGGGAATTCCCTGTGTTTAACCAATTTACAGTGCTGGTGAAAGTGTAAGGTGGGAAGCTGGGTGGGCTTGAGTCTGATCGGAAGCTGCTTCTGCTTTTAGGTGTCTGAATGCAGAGTTTTGCTGCAAACAACTTGATAATATTTTCGGCAGGTGTCTTCATTTTGAATTTCATGAAGGGTATGGTAGTCTGCAGCCCAGACTGACCGTGGTTCAGCGAATATGCCCGAGATGATTTTCACAGAATCCCAGACTGTTTGGGGTTGGAAGGGACCTTTGGAGATCACCCAGTCCAACCCACCTGCTAAAGCAGGTTCACCAGAGCAGATCACACAGGAATGTGTCCAGGTGGGTTTGAATGTCTCCAGAGAAGGAGACTCCACAGCCTCTCTGGGCAGCCTGTTCCAGGGCTCTGGCACCTCAAAGGAAAGAAGTTTCTCCTCATATTCAGATGGAACCTCCTGTGCTTCAGTCTGTGCCCGTTGCCCCTCATCCTGTTGTTGGGCACCACTGAACAGAGTCTGGTCCATCCTCCTGACACCCACCTTGAGATATTTATAAACATTGATGAGATCCCCTCTCAGCTTCTCTTCTCCAGGCTGAACAGACCCAGCTCTATCACTCTCTTCTTATAAGAAAGTTGCTCTAATTTTAGACAACCTTGTTTAAATATCAGTAGTAAAATACTTGCAGCATCACAGAACATGGTGCAAGCTGCAATATTTGTCAATGGAAGTGGAGTCAGCAGTCTTGTTTATATCCACTTTAATTCTGCCTGTTAACCTGACTTACCCATAAATGTCATTTCTAAGCCTGCAACAACTAAAAGTAATTTATGGATCACAAGAACGAAACATTAGAGGAAAAACAATGGTGCAAGTCCGGGATAAAGATCAACTTTCAAACTCCCAAATTTGTAGATTTTTTATTTATATCACTAAAATTAAACTTGCAAAGAACAAACAGACCACTGAGTCAGTAGATGTAGAACATCTTCGCTTTACATAGGTCTGTTTCTTTCAGTTGAATAGTGTTACATTTGGGCAGGATTAACCCTAAGGACAAATGGAGTGAAGGTTGCCAAGTGTGAAGTCCTAATTTCAAGGGAAATTTTCATGTTCTTTTCTTTGAAGGGGCATTGACTTCCAAATCACAGCCAGCCCTGAGTCAGGGTGCAACCAGTGTGTCTGAGTCCTGGGATCGAATTTGCAGCACATCGTTCGCTCCTGATGATAGGACTAGATGTTCTGTGATCTCATGTGTGAGTTTCAATAGCATGCTTTAGTAAAAAAGAAGACTTAAAGGTATTAAAAGCAGAATGCAGAGCTTTTTGGTGTATGGGGTTTTTTTGTTTGTTTGTTTGTGGTTGTTTTTAATTTTCATCAGTGCTCTGCTGTTGATTTTGAAGTATAATAAAGTAACAAACATTACCCTGAGCATAGTGGCTTTAAATGCTGGGTTAATTTACACTCGGAGCGGAGCTTTTGGTGTCAGGCGATCTTTTTTTTGCCAACATAAGCACTCAGCTGAAACAACAGCTATGACTCAGTTGCCACTGAACACCGCTCGAATTGATTTAGTCCCGGTTCAGATTTAGCACATAATCATGTTCAATTTGATCCACTGCGCTGCCTAGAGATAAAAGGGTTGGAAAAAAAAAAGAACGAGATGTAGCGTGTGTCAGTCTTTGCGGTGATGTCATTGCCAGGAGCGATGGAACAGCGAGCGCCGTGACTCTGCTCAGCGCTGGGTGTGCGGGGACAGACCAGGAGCAACTCTGGGAACTGCAAAGACCTCGTGTCGGAGCCTCGCAGAGATCCAAACAGAATTTTGGACTGTTCAATTGCAATACTGAAGATTTTCTTTTATTGTTTTCTTTCCTTTCCACTCGTTTGTTCCGCTGAGGTTGCCTAACTCTGTGTGCAGAGGGGGGGATGCCAGCCCGGAGCATGGACTGTGATGTCTCCATGCTGGTTGCCTGTGGGGTTGACGTGGAGATTTTTGCCAACCAAGAGGTTAAGGTACGAACCCGCAGTTCTTTTGTTACGGATGCTTCTTAGAAAAGCCTTTGGGGAGCGATAGGCATTTGTATGTGCGATTCAGAATAAGGAGGCAGATGAGATTCTGCTGCAGCAGTGAAAGACAAGCAGTTAAAAAAATCTGTTAATTAGGGTAGAGAAATCTGGGAGAGAAACATGCCTGCTTTGTACTGTGTTTGGATAAGCTGGAAGAATAGGCTGGTGTTTACTCCTTAATGATATTAAAAAGTGGGTTATATAACCGACATCTGTGCATATGCACGTTTCATACTCACAACAAATCATTCATTGTTAATTTTGTCGAGATATTTTTAGTACGGTGTCACTTTTTTAGATCAGCCTTGCTGCAAATGTTATTTATCAATGTTGATAATCTTCAGATATTTTCATTCAGTTGAACAGCAGCTGTTTCTTTTGTTCAAATCCGTATTGTCTATACAAGTATAAATGTTTTGTGAAGGGTTAAAAGTTTGTAGCAAGTATTTTGGTGCATCTGCAGTGTGACAGAATACAAAAAGTTGTGCATCTTGCATATCATATGAATTCCTCAAAAAGAATTCTTTAATCTAAAGCTTGGTATGCTGGGCTCATAGTCTCTTAATTAGACAGCTGCTGTAGAAAAATCATTGTGTGTAATTGCTTACTGTTGAAATAATTATATTTTTCTTTTACTCTCATATTACTGCAAGAAAATCACTGCAAATTAAGTTTGAAAAAGGAATTTTGAGTATGCTTTTCACAGATTGTCTGAAAGAGCTCATAGACGTAATACAGTGACATTGAGCAGTTTATTTAAAGGACAAAGACACAGACAACTTTAGTTTCTAATACGATTGCTCTGTTCTTAGTATTAATACATTGGAACAGGGAGAAAAGGTTTTACAAACTGGAGGTCAAATTTTGAACTCCTGTGTAATTCTGAGTCAAACATTGAACATGGAAATACCTGGAAATAAAACCGTTTTCGTTTACGAGATGTTATTAGGATTTTTATTTCCCTGTTAATTAGGTATCAGGTGATATAATGTACAGATACTTTTGTGTTCCCAGCAAGAGATTCTTCTTATATTAAGAAGCTTTTTCTGAACAGTTTAATACTGGATTTATACATTAAATAGGGAATAATTCAGATGAATGGTTCAGGTGAGCAGTCTTGTCTGCGCTGACATGTTTCCTGTAGCATTTTGAAGTAGCAAAATAATCATCTGCTTATTCCTTTTTTCCTTATGACATGTTTTTAAAAAAAAAAAAGATAGGAACTACCCCTGCATTGATATGGACTTGTACCTGAAATAACTCTCTTTTCAGTGTCTCAGCATAAAACTATACAAGAAATTAAAGTTTCAGTGGTCTTCTTGTATCCTTATTCATATGATGATAGCAATGAAAACGCAAAATTCTGACTTCCATGAAATCAGCAGAAAGCTTTACATTGACTTTGGTAAGACTTAGATTAGCCTGATTTAAGCTGCAGCATCTGGCAAGTGTGACCCAGGAACGCAGGATAAAAGAGAATAAAAGTGTTACGGAGACAGTACAGGAATTGTCATCCCTTTGATGTTACTTGGACTTTCTGTACTTTGTTTACTTTGGTTAAAAATGCCTTTTTTTATTTGTTCTTATGACTGAGTGCAAAGACTTTGGGTGTATTTACAGTGGAGACTGCACTGCAGACTGCAGTGCAGCTTAGTAAGGCTAAGCCTACTTGGAAGTTGTCTGGCTTAGATGCCAGCAGCAGCTTGTCCTCAGTGACCCACAGCTCACTGCAGATTCGTTTTCACTTACGTGTCAACAAATTCAGTATTTGGGGCTGTGTCCAGCGCTGCTGCAGCTGGGCTGAGCCCAGAGCTCAAGCCTAGCTAGTTCTGTGCTCATCCCCAGCCTTTCTCTGCACAGCAAGCATCCTCTCTGGGAAGGTTTCAGTGCTGCTGATATTTTAAAGGTGGAGAGACCTACTGCTCTTTGCTCATGCCCAGGACAGTTGCAGAATATATATATATAGATATATATATATATTTGGCTGCAAAAGGGGTTCCCTTCAATGTGTTTGTTGTTCTTGTTGACAGTATGGTCACTGTCAACATAAAAATGTGTATGTTGACTTGAGGATGATGGGAACATCGGGCTTTAAGGTTAAAAGGGAAGGAGGTTGTTTCTGAGAAGAGATGGGTGTGGAAGTAGAAGGAAAAAAGCAAAAGCAAGCACAAAAATCCTGCCTTCTCCCACCCATTGTGGTTTTCCTGAACCTCTCCGCCCAGCCCTTCTGCAGGTCAACTGGAAGACACAAGCAGTATTGACAACTGAAGTCTTGGCTCTTTCAGTGTTCTTCTGCTAAAGAGCTTTTCACGTAGGGAAGAGCTTTTTGCAGGGAATGTTCCTTCGGTGGTACAACAGATGTTGAAGGGGCTGAAGAGGACAGTGGACAGGAGCGGCCCTGTTCGCCAGGCCTGCAGTGAAAGAACTTCTTGTGAGTTTGGGCTGTGGAGCAGGAGATCTTGCAGCAGGTGGCCATGATGTCTCTGCTTTTCCACCTATGGAAGTGACCTTATTTTGTGTTATGCTCTTAGTGTCTGGCAGACAGGCTCAGAAATGCTCTTTTTTCCATTTGGCCTCTGAAACAGGAGAGGGGTTACTTAGTACTGAAAAGCAAAGTACTGAAATACTCAGTACTTAGTACCAAAAGCAAAGCTTTTTAGTTTCAGCATTTGGAGTGACTCATCCTTTCAACAGAGGCTTGTGTGAAAGCCCTGAAACCAGCAGCTGGCGTGACACCGTTGGTTCACAATGCGTGAACCCATCCAACAGGCCTTTCTGTTTTAATAATCCAAAAATTTGGATTTGCTACTAAATGTATAGTAGATGAGGAAGTAGTAAAGTTGAGAAGGTAACCGTGGAAATCACAAAGTACAGTTCTGCTTTGAAGTTCACCTGGATAGGTGTTGTGTATTGGTGATGTTTTTAAAATAAAAGAGGGGAGGTTCAGGCCAGACATGGAAGACATTTTTTACTGTGAGGGTGGTGAAACACTGGCCCATGTTGCCCAGAGAGGTGGTGGATGCCCCATCCCTGGAGACATCCCAGGCCAGGCTGGACGGGGCTCTGAGCAACCTGATCTGGGTGAAGATGTCCCTGCTCATGGCAGGGGTGGGACTGGATGAGCTTTGACGGTCCCTCCCAACCCAAACTATTCCATGACTCTGTGAATTAAAATTCTTTCAGTGCTTCTGGATTATAATTTTATGTAATGATGTTTGTTATATAAGCAATTAGCTAATGAATATCTTGTTTATTTCTAATAGAGAAATTCCAGACATCACTGAAACAGTGGAAGAGAATTTAAACTCATAGCTCTTACTCTATGCAAGGTATTCTTGTATTAATTCCTCATGTTCTCTCTTCAGTTGTGTTCACATGCACCATTCCGCTTGGCAACAGGGTGGGATTGGGAGGACAAGGCATTACTGTAACAGAGAAAAAATATTAATGATCCAGACTGATCGGATTTGTGTCTGAAGACAGTAAATAAATGTGAATTATCTTAATGCAGGGAAAAAAACAACGTGGACATTAACCAGGCAGCAAAGGGAAATGGTAGAAATAGTTTCACTGTTTTGACTGTATTGCCTTGGGAGATTAATCCCCACTGGACCAGGATGTCTGTCAATCTGTAAATTCATTATTCAGTTCAAATGCTCCAGTGAGCACACTGCTAGTATTGGTATTTTGGGATGGATGGTTTGGACATCATTCATTGCCCTGCAGTTGCCTTTGAGAGGTTTAGCAGTCTCACATCCTATCTAAACTTCTGAGGTCTAAGGGTCAAAAGCAGACTAGGTTTTCATGTTTTTTCCTCTCCGCTTCAATTCTCCATTTGTAAAAGCAGCTCATTCACAGAGATGTTGTGAGATTTAAAGTTTAAGTGCTCTAATATTAGAGTCAAGCAAAGAAAGCTGTAGAAAAAGGGAGGAATATTGCTGCCCCTTTGGGTACTGCCAGCTGCCCAGTGGCACAAATCATGACTTGTTGGGAGAGTTTCAGGGTTTCTTTTTTAAATTCTTCTCCTTAGCCACGTGAGCTTGATTTGTCATAAGACTCCACACAACAGCATGGCTACTGAAAATACCCTCGTGGCTTGAAAAGACTGCTCTATAACTTCTTTTAGTATTTTCTGTACCTGATAGTTCTTTCTATTTGCAAATAACATTGCACCAGTGAAATCTTCAAGAACAATATAACAAGGGAAAATGTAGAGTCTTGCATCTGGGTAGAAACAACCCCAGGTTCCAGTATAAGTTGGGAAATGACCTATTAGAGAGCAATGTAGGGGAAAGGGACCTGGGGGATGAGCATGAGCCAGCACTGGGCCCTTGTGGCCAGGAAGGCCAATGGCATCCTGGGGTGTATCAGAAGGGGGTTGGTTAGTAGGTCAGAGAGGTTCTCCTGCCCCCCAGATATATAAAGGGTGAGTGTCAGGAGGATGGAGCCAGGCTCTTCTCGGTGACAACCAATGATAGGAAAAGGGGTAATGGGTACAAACTGGAACACAAAAGGTTCCACTTAAATTTGAGAAGAAACTTCTTCTCGGTGAGGGTGACAGACACTGGAACAGGCTGCCCAGGGGGGTTGTGGAGTCTCCTACTCTGGAGACATTCAAAACCCGCCTGGACATGTTCCTGTGTGACCTCATCTGGGTGTTCCTGCTCCAGCAGGGGGATTGGACTGGATGATCTTTCGAGGTCCCTTCCAATCCCTGACACTGTGATTCTGTGAATAGTTGTGCTTGAGAAACAGATATACTTGTCTTTTGATTTCTGCTTATTGTCTTCATCTAGAGTAAGTAACAAAAACAAAGAATGAAAACACATATTTACTGCTCATTTATCTGACTTAATGCTTTTAAAATAGGACTGTCTGGTTTGGAGAGAAAAGTGCAACCTCTTTTTCTACGGTATTCAGAAGGTTGTTATATCAATATAAGTGATGTAAGATAAAGGAGTTAGATACAAGATGTCACCTGTGTTTTAAGAGGTTTGTAATCTATTTTTTTATAGAGAGCAGTAGTTGCTGTGTTGTAAATATGGAATTTCAAAATGGAATGCTGTGTTGTAAATATGGAATTTAAAAATTTCAAAAGCAACAGAAATATTTCATACCTAAATAAGCAAGTACATGTCCAGAGTGATACTTTCCACTTTTGATTTACTGGTAGCGCTGTTCTCTGTTCTTTAAAAGGTCTCAGGAGCTGTCTTGCTGTTTCCAGCACGTTGACCTTGCTGTGTGGCTTCAATGTCGGTGCTGGGAAACTCTGAGCCAGCAAACCTGGGGCTCCTGCAGACGGAGGCGCTGCCGGTAACCTGTGATATAAAAATAGGTTACACTTTGTCCTTCTAACAGCCTCCATGTGAAGGCAGTTGAGTTTTTGTGTTCTTTCTGATCCCCATTTCTGTTGGGTATTTCTCATGGGTGTTCTCATGAGGACAATGAACCAATGAACAAGTTGTGGTCAAAAGAAAATAAACAAGAGCTAAAAATTGTTGCTCGAAGGTGCAGCATTAATCCAAGGCAGGTAATGAGGTAAGATGGACCTTGCAATGGCCCGGCCTATGTGAGGAGCAATGAAGAGATGGTGATTTTCTTTAGCAGATTTGAAAAATTAACAGTACAACCACAGATCGAGATACTTCCAATACAGATGCAAGTGCAATACTGATTATTCATTAAATAACTACTTTGCTCAGAATTCCCACAAGAACACAGAGAGGTGAAATACCAAGATTCTTTATCTTTTTCTCAAATAATTTTTTCAATGGCACGTTGTTTTCAGGCCTGTAGTGATCTAGTCTCATTATCCTCTGAAAGTACTGAATACGGGCACTGTTTTGTCTCAAGCTTTACTGATATCATTTGCTGCTTCTTAGCATGATCTAAGCTTTGATATGGAGAGAAGCTGCAGATTTTGGCAGAGCTCTGCACCAACCTTCTTGTGTGTATCTCCTTAATAATTTTATTTCACGTTGATTAATGGATATGCTTTATGGTTGTACAGTTCTTCCTTTAATATATTCTAGGGGTGATTCTACCAAAGGTGTTAAATAAACTGCTTAGTTTTGATCATTCATGTGACGAACCATATATTTGCTTTGGAAGATATTGTCTAATCGTATGCTAGAATGCAAACAACCATGACAGTCTGGTCTTGAGTGGTGAATTCTTCCTTGGCAAACAGAGGCTGAACAAGAAGAGAACCTCAGTTTAGCAAACACGTGGCTAACGCACAAGCTGCCCAATTCCAGGAACCGGCCAAGCTGAGCCTCTAGTCAGAGCTTAGTTGCTGCAGGATTTGGTGTTTTCCAGGACTGTGTGCATGGGCTTTGCCTGGAAATTTCCCCCATTCATATGGCTAAGTGTCAATAAACACTTTCTCCTTCTAAATGCCAACAGAATTAAAATTTGCCCCATGGGAGACTTCCGAGACTGTACTAACACCCATTGAAGCAGCTGTATTTATTGACTCCCTAGTCTTGACTCTTTTTTCTGGTTAGATCATATAGGATATTATACATTTAATTTTTTTCTGGCCAAATAGTAAACTCCTCCCCTTTTTCTTTCTCATTGACAATGCTTATGAAATGCACATGCAGCCGTCAAGTTTGGCTCCGGCCTATATTTCCATCTGGAATTCAGGTTGATTTCTGCTTTGCTCATGTTCATTCTTGAAAGTGCTTTCTCACAGCATCATGTTCTTGTGATGCATTTAACTGCCCTCATTTGGAGTTGCTGAGTCAAGGAGAAGCCTTTGGTCGCAGCAGCTCTGATGGAATAAGCAGCCCCACTGTCCATGTGGGATGTCCCCACAGCAAACTGATTGATGAATAAAAACCTCCAAGTATTTTCATTTGCAGATGGAGAACTAAAGAACCAGGAAATAAGTTTTCTGATTAGGAATCAGGCTTGGGATGTATTGAGTCTGGTGTAATTAATAATCCTTGGTTTTAATTATTGGTTTCTGTAGATGTTCAGTCTCAAACGCTGTTTGAGCTCTAGATGCTTTCCAGAAAGCAAGGAGCTTTGCTTAGTTGATAGCTGGATTTTGGGTTGGGTTTTTTTTGGAATTAGCCCAAACTTGCTGCGTTCCAGAATCTATCTGAGATTCTGGCAATGTCTGGAAGGAGAGATGGATTTCTATATTGCAGCGTGGCTTCGTATTTAGCACAAGAAATGTTCTGCAGCATGGAAGAGCGTCCAGTTTTGCAATGCTGGATCGTCCTTTCTGTTGAAATAATAGTCACTGAGCTGAGAAACAGAACAACCCCATTGTGCTGGGTGTCAGCAGACAGCCGTGCACCGTAAATCCTTCAGCTCAATTTGTCATTTGAGGAAGTATTATATCATTATATCTGTCTGCTTCATATAGCGCAGTGAGTAAATTCTGTACATTGGCCATAAAAGGTGGCGGCGTTCAGGCAGCTGAACCATGCAACGAGTTCTGCTGGGTTGTACCCGTGTTGCAGCCAGAGAAGTGGTGACCTTGCAGAAATTTCATTCGTCCTTTTATTCGTGTAGGTCAGATGTGCTGGTGTGCAGGGGGATGGACAAATTGCAGTAAAATAACTGCTAATCCTCTCAAGAAATAAAATTCCGTTTATGGAGGAGATAAGATTGTTGCATTTGTGGTATAAGCCTTACTCCAAGTTTACCAACCTCAAGTTTCATCCTTTACTGTGTTTCATCCTTTACCAATCACAGAACCTGAGGGAATGGCAGGAAGATGTGCCAGGGGAGGTTCAGGTTGGACATGAGGAAAAGGTTCTTCACCCAGAGGGTGCTGGACACTGGAACAGGCTCCCCAGGGAGGTGTCATGGCCCCAACCTGACAGTGTTCAAGAAGAGACTGGACAACGTCCTCAGACACACGGTGTGAACTGTGGGGTTGTCCTGTGCAGGGACAGCAGTTGGACTCAATGATCCTTGTGGGTCCCTTCCAACTCAGGACTTTCTGTGATTCTATGATTCTGTTGCCTGATGACAAGGTGCATTCAGTTTTGATTACTTTTCCGTGTTTATCAAAGAAAACCAATAACTAAACCAATAGCAATACAAACTTTTCCATCATCTAAATAAGTAGAACTATACTGGGAAATTCATTTTAACCACCACTTCTCTGTAGCTGATGGTTTGGTGGGGTCCCCTTTAGTTTTTGTTTGGTTGTTGATGGGTTTTTTGGGGGTGAGGGTGTTTTGTTTTGTTTAGGGGATTATTATTTTATTTGCTTCTGCTGATTAAAAACAAAACAAAAAACCCAAACAAATAAACAAAAAAAGAAAACAACATCAGAAATGGCCTTTCTCCCTCAGAAAAGCACATTTAAGAGAAGCACGTTTCTTTAAGGAACGGGTCACCGGTGGGAGTCTTCTGAGCTGTGGATTTAAGCTGAGGGAGGAGGAAAACAGTCGATTATCCCAAAAGGTGGCTGAAATGAGGAAGGGGAGCATGAGATTTCAGAGGAGGGAAGTCAGTACAATGATAGGGCTTTATTTGATTTGATTTGATTTCCCTGTCCAGCGCAAGACCAAGAATGGAGAAAACTCTGGAGGAGGCTGGGGCAGGGAGGGAAGTTGTTCCAGGCTGATTGAGTGGGTGGCAGCAGCAGAGGTGTTAAGATGGAGAGAAATTGATCAAAACGAGAATAATCAATGGAAGACCAAGGTGAGAACAGATAACTTTGACTTCTCATGGTGTAGCAGAGTGATTTAAGGACTTTGGGAGCAGAAGCTGACACAAGATGCTGGAAAAACACAGTGATGGTCAGAAAAAGGGGGACTTTGTGACAAAGCTTTCACCAGGCAGGTGTCAGCATCATTAAAACCTTAGATTAATTAATCTTAATAGCTTTCTGCTTTCTGAAAGCATCTTCCACAGGCTCCCCCAGGTGACAAAATCTCTTTGTGAGCTGTTACTCTGCTGCTGTTCTCCTTTCAACTCCCTCCTCAAAACCTTTTGGTGCTAAATGTCTGACAAAGAATTAAATGATTAAATGTAGACTCAGCTACACATGCATGCGTAGGACATATAGGATATATCTTATCCCTGCCTTCTCTGTTGTTCTGCTTCAACCTTCTGGAATTCAAGAAGGCATTGTGTGATTTCTCTTGTCTTTGTCCAGTATGGTAGATGATACTAGAAATAAAACCCCATAATTTCTAAATTGTTGCAAGTATCCAAACAGTAAGTGATACAGTAAAAACATGTTATGAGTGTTCTGGGCATACATCTCTCAGCAAATGGAGGTAGGTAATTTGTATTTGATTTGTGATTAGGATCTTAACTATTAAGGAAAAAATTAATAATGGAGGCACTTTTGGTGAAAAATATTTTGACGTAAGTTTTTGAAATAAAGTCTGAGATCCGGTGAACAAGGAAAATTAATTTTTTTTAAAAGTAATTTTCAGCAACGTTATGGAGCTGGCAAACAGTGTCTCCTAAGAAGATTATCTGAGAGACCAAGAGATGCATGAGAATTCGCAGTTAAGGAGGCACTTCTAAATGCATAATGGAGATTATCTGTCCTGATGCAAAGAACAGATGGGACAGACATTAAGAGGCTCTCATGGCCAGATCAGATACTCCTGTTGCTTTACAGCAGTTTAAGGATTTCTATATAAAGTGAAAGCCAAGTGTACAAAGTCACAAGATGAATTTCAGTGGGCAGAGGGTTTAAATAAGAACGAGGAAAGTCTTGTGACGCATCAAAAGTAAGAGGAAAACAATGTGCAAATCCATTAACAGCAAGACACATATCGAACAGTGTGGGGGGGGTTACGGTATGACTGATTTAATGTGTGTTATATAAAGTACTTGACAGATAATCAGCTAAATTAATAGAAAAACAAAACAAAACCAACCCCACTGGTGGCCAGAGCAGAGAAAAACTGCTAAAAATACAGAGGTAAGACAGTCATTCAAGTGTATGAGACCTGATAAAATCTACCAAAGAATGCTTTAGGATACAATTGAAATAATCTTTCTACTATTTGAAATTATCTTTAAGAATTCATACATCACAGAGAGACTGCCGGGGATGGGAGATGGGAAGAAATAGCATTTGTGTTTACAAGGAGAAGAGAGAGAAAAGCCTGGAAAATTACAGATATTTTTGTCTCACTTGAATTTTGGAAATTAGTTTGTAAGCACTTTGGAAGTAATTAGGCCTGGGCTGTCTAGAGAAAATCACGTCCAATCAACGTGGTTCATAGGGCAGCTGGTTAAGTGGGATAAAGGAGACGTGAAAGGTATATATTTTAAATAAAGCTTTCACGCTGTTCAAGTCATTTTCATAAGTAAACTACAGTCTAAGTATAATTTCCATAAGGTGGGTGCACAGTTTTTTAAAAAATATTTACAACAGAAGTGGTTCATTCTCAAGCGGTGAAGGCATTTAAGTAGATAAGCTCACATGTTTCTTCCAGGAAGCAGGTTGAGATTAATGATACCAATCACCAGAGAAAAACCTTTAAAAAAGTGTGGATGAGCCATGTTGGTGGGGCAGGGTCCAAATACTGAACAACCTTTAATTAAACAGCAGGATGAAATTGAGTACAAAGGGGTACACCTGAAAAGAAATCGAAATCACAACTATATAAAGAAATTGATGTGGCTCAACAGGTGTGTGATGCGAATCTCTGGAGTTTCAGTGAACTGCAATGATGGTGAGTGTCAAGAGGATGGACCAGACTCCTTTCAGTGGTGCCTAATGACAGGATGAGGGGCAATGGGCACAGACTGAAGCACAGGAGGTTCCATCTGAATATGAGGAGAAACTTCTTTCCTTTGAGGTGCCAGAGCCCTGGAACAGGCTGCCCAGAGAGGTTGTGGAGTCTCCTTCTCAGGAGACATTCAAACCCACCTGGACACCTTCCTGTGTGATCTGCTCTGGTGAACCTGCTTTAGCAGGTGGGTTGGACTGGGTGATCTCCAGAGGTCCCTTCCAACCCCAACCATTCTGTATCAGTCAGCTGTATCATACTTTTGTTATTAAAAAAAATTGTAGAATCACAGAATGGTTGGGGTTGGAAGGGACCTTCAAATATCATTTAGTCCAACCCACCTGCCATGGGTAGGGACACCAGGTTGCTCAAAGCCCTGTGCAACCTGGACTTGAACACATCCAGTGATGGGGCATCACAACTCCTCTGGCAGTTTGGTTTCTATGCTAATTTGGTGACAGTTCAGTTTAAGTACTGACTTTGCAATTGTGAGTGCACCATTTGTCTCTTCAGGCTGGTTAGACTTTTCAGAAGAACATTTTTTAATCTAAAAACGAGATTTCATGTTGCTACCTTGTTTACAGATCCTAAGAAGAAAGCTACTGAAGTGTGAAAGGTAGCACCTTTATCTTTAGAAACAGCTGATTATATTAAAGGAATTCCAGGGCTCTGCAACCATCCAACTTTCTGCAGGCAATTGCCAGTCCTTGAACCATAATGTGAGAGTCGTTGAACTAAAAAAAATTCTTATTAATCACAAGAGCTGGGAACAAAGCCAAATGCTGGGCCATAACAGTTATAAGTATGCTGCTTATGTTAGACAGAAGTAAATTATTGGCATACTTAAAGTTTTAGAGGTTTGGGAAGTTGATGCATTTTTGTCTGAATTTTTAAAATAAATGAACAAAGAGGAAAGATGTTTCATATCTATTTCTTGCTTTTGTAGCAGATAACTAGACTGAAACTGTTGATAAACTGTAGTGATTTAAGCTACCTGTCCACAATATTAACTCCCAAAGTCCTGATATTTCTTGGGATAGGAGAAAGAGCTTGGTGTCACCAAGTATTGCTGAATACAAGCATTTGCTTGACATACAGTAACAGTCCTGAAATAAGAGATTACTCAGTGCATATTGCATCCTACAGAACAATACAGAATATTTTTAATGTAATTGGCTTGGTGTTTGCTAAAAATTCTGCTTTAGCTTTATTATATAGTTTTATAGTGAAACAGAAGCAAAGCAAATGGAAATTTAAGAATTTTATAAAGAAAAGGGATAAGGAAACTTTACTTGGGTATAAGTGTGGTAAAATGAAAATCGTGTGCAAAATGAAGTATGTGGCTGCTAATAGCTGCAGATTGCTATGTATTGAACTGCTCTATTTTGAGAGCACTTATCTATAGGAAGGAACCATTGCTTTTAACCTCTTTTGATTTATTCTCCCCTAAATGGTTTCCATCAAATTAGAGGTTTATATGTAGGAAGTCCAGATTGACCACGTTTCTCAATATCCTTTAGAGAGAGTCTGTGGATTGTCACTCGGTTTGTTCAGCCTGGAGAAGAGGAGACTGAAGGGGAGAGCTCATGGTGGCCACAGCTTCCTCACAAGGGGAGGAGGAGGGACAGGGCTGAGCTCTTCTCTCTGGTGACCAGTGACAGAACCTGAGGGAATGGCAGGAACATGTGCCAGGGGAGGTTCAGGTTGGACATGAGGAAAAGGTTCTTCACCCAGAGGGTGCTGGACACTGGAACAGGCTCCCCAGGGAGGTGTCACGGCCCCAAGCCTGACAGTGTTCAAGAAGAGACTGGACAACATCCTCAGACACACGGTGTGAACTGTGGGGTTGTCCTGTGCAGGGACAGGAGTTGGACTCAATGATCCTTGTGGGTCCTTCCAGCTCAGGACATTCTATGATTATGGACTTAGAGAACGACATTCACAAGGCATGTAGCTTTCTTTAACACAGAGACAGTGTGAAACAGTGCCAGAGGGCAAGAAACTGGACTCTACAAGATACTAATTATTTTTACACGTCCTACTTACTTTTAAAAAACTTGTCCATAGAAAGAATAAAATCTACATCTGGTTACCACTCTGCCTGCCTATCACTGGGCTTGTTGCCTTCTTACCAATTGCTCTGGACACAAGATTCTATGAGAAGCTGCTTCAGTTTCATAATGCTTTTAATATGCTGATACTGATACCTTTTTTCACATCAGGAAATGAAAATGATTTTGATGAAGAGCAGCGCTGTTTTTAGCTGTAAGATAGGATTAGTCTGCTTTCCAATTCTTGTTTCTAAACAAAATCTCTGCCAACTGGAAATTATCCAGTTGGTTTGAAAAATGACATGGGAGCAGTTGGGTCAGGAATATTTGCTTTTTCACCCGGAGTTTCTTCCATCTGCCTAATAAAACAATAAAACCTCTGTAAGACTGAGATTCCCTCGTCTGTATCCAGTCTGGTAGTGGACAGTGACTGTTTAGTCAGATACAAACCACAGCTTCTTTTTCTGCTCTTACCCTGTTTCCCCAAAAATAAGACCTATCCTGAAAATAAGCCCTAGCAGGATTTTTCAGGATTTTTGAGGATGCTCAAAATATGAGCCCTACTCCAAAAATAAACCCTAGTTACAGTTCATTAAAAAGTCAATTTAATAGTGTCCAGACAGCTATACATTTAAAAAAGTAAGCATCTTTTAGAGCAAAAATTAATATACGACCCTGTCTTATTTGGGGGGAAACAGGTTTGTACCTGATACAGAGCCCAGGTCTGTCATCTCAGGAACCACGTCTTGGGTGCTGGGAAGCTGCTCACCAAGTTCACCCAAAAATTCTCTTTGGCCAACACAAGGCCAGTTTTCTAACACTTGCTAAATTCTCGTTTTCATTAAGTACTATAAAAGAGGCTAATTAAACATTGTGATGTATAATGAAAATATACTATAACTTTTTTTTTTTTTTTTTTTAATTAGGCAGGTAGACCACTTTATGTCATTTCTTTGATATTTCGGCCTCTGTGCAGCTTGGGATCCTGGAATCCTCTAAAGGCTGTGACCTCTGGTGGGGCAAAAACAGCCTCTCTAAGCACAAAAATACTTCAAGCCCTTTTGTTTTTTTTTTTCACTAAATGTATTCTAAATGGAAAGCATCTTCAATTTTTTTGTAGGGCAGTGCTGACATGGGTGTTCCAGTGAGAATACAGAAGCAGCATGGAGGGAAGAGTGGATCATTTCTGTCTGTGCAGATGCTTTCCATTCGTTTGCTGCCATGATCTGCAAAAATCAAATTCACAGTTAAACTTGTCAGAGAGATAACAGCATTAAGATCAATTATACCCGGCAGATTGTAGCTCATCTGAGGGCTGCAAATCAGTGAATGTGGGAGGGCGATAGACTTGCAGTGTTTTGTAGTTGCCTCTTTCAGTGCAATGTGTAAATATAATCAGTTTAGTCTATGGAATTTCTGCCATTTGAAGTTCAGAGGAACAGACTATTACCTGTAGTTATCCTCTCTTATTTATATATATATCTATACATATATATGTATAGATACAGGTTCCAGTATAAGTTGGGGAATGACCTATTAGAGAGCAGTGTAGGGGAAAGGGACCTGGGGGTCCTGGTGGACAGCAGGATGACCATGAGCCAGCACTGTGCCCTTGTGGCCAGGAAGGCCAATGGGGTGTATTAGAAGGGGGGTGGTCAGTAGGTCAGAGAGGTTCTCCTGCCACTGTACTCTGCCCTGGTGAGACCACACCTGGAATATTGTGTCCAGTTCTGGGCCCCTCAGTTCCAGAAGGACAGGGAACTGCTGGAGAGAGGCCAGCGCAGGGCAACAAAGATCATGAAGGGAGTGGAGCATCTCCCGTGTGAGGAAAGGCTGAGGGAGCTGGGGCTCTTTAGCTTGGAGAAGAGGAGACTGAGGGTGACCTCACTAATGGTTACGGATATATAAAGGGTGAGTGTTACGAGGATGGAGCCAGGCTCTTCTTGGTGACAACCAATGATAGGACAAGGGGTAATGGGTACAAACTGGAACACAAAAGGTTCCACTTAAATTTGAGAAGAAACTTCTTCTCAGTGCGGGTGACAGACACTGGAACAGGCTGCCCAGGGGGGTTGTGGAGTCTCCTGCTCTGGAGACATTCAGGACCCGCCTGGACACCTTCCTGTGTAACCTCATCTGGGTGTTCCTGCTCCGGCAGGGGGATTGGACTGGATGAGCTTTCAAGGTCCCTTCCAATCCCTGACATTCTGTGATTCTGTGATGTACACACACTGATGTATTTCAATTTCTGATAGCACAATTCCTGTTGTGAGGAAATTCTATATCCTGTGTAATGATAAAAAAAAGTTTTTTTTCTCTTCAAATCATAGAATCATGGCATGTCCTGAGTTGGAAGGGACCCACAAGGATCATCAAATAAATGCTCAAATAATTTCTTACAAGCAATTAGTGAAAGAAAGACTACAAAGAGTAAAATAGGTTAAAAAGAAAATATATAAAAGAATTGATGATGAAGATGGATTTTCACTGGCAAACTACAGAAGGAGACTTTCATGGATCATAAAAGCCCTTTCTGGAAATCATTTTGCTTAAGAGATTGCAACAACTCAACATTTATTTTCTGTCTTAGTTTTAAAGAGATGTCGTAGTTTCTGAACTATGTTTTAAGGTTGTTTATTTCACCTTATTCTCCTGTTCTATTATCCATTATTTCCCCACTTAAAAAGCTTTTCTATTTCAAAGTGAAATTAGGAACTAGAACAAGTATTTTAAGAAAACTATTCTGATCTCTACCAAGCACAAAATGCAGAAAGCTGTGGGGTGGTGTAAATGTCTCTCACGTGATCCTGGACCCTCAAATCCTTACGTAGCCTATCAGGTAAAATTTATTTGAATTGTGCGTCATCCATTGAGCTCTAGTGTGTTACTGTGTGACCAGCGTGTCCATGTTCCGTCACCTACACCCAGCTGGAGGTACAAGGGACAGAACAGGTCAGAGTATGGCTGAAATAATTGTCCCCCTGTACTGGGCACTGGTGAGGCCACATCTCGAATCCTGGGGTCAGTTTTGGGTCCCTCAGGACAAGAAAGACCTTGAGGTGCTGTAGAGAGTTCAGAGAAGGGAACGGAGCTGGGGAAGGGTTTGGAGTACAAGCATGATGGGAGCGGCTGAGAGACCTGGGAGGTTCAGCCTGGAGAACAGGAGCTGAGGGGAGACCTTCTGATCTCTGAACTGCCTGAAAGGAGCTTGGAGCATGGAGGGGGTTGCTCTGTTCTCCCAAGTAACAAGCTATAGGATGAGAGTAAACAGCCTTAAGTTGCCCCAGGGGAGGTTTAGGTTGGGTATTAGGAACAATTTCTTCATGGAAAGGGCTGTCGGGCATTGGAACAGGCTGCCCAGGGCAGTGATGTAGTCACCATCCCTGGAGGGGTTTAAAAGACGTAGAGATGAGGTTCTTAGGAACATGGTTTAGTGCTAGATTTAGGTTATGGTTGGACTAGATGATCTTGAGGATCTCTTCCAACCAAAATGATTCTATGAAATGGAGCCAAAGAAATGGATCCTCATATCCCTCTATTTGTAAGCAGAAAGCTGATTCTGTGTACGCTTTTGCTATTTTCCAGCCCAAGGATGATTTTTTCTTAGTTTTCTTTTTGCCTCTTCCTTACATGTTTATTTCTGATACTTACTTTTTTTTTTTAATACCGTTAGGCTTGGAACGCTATTCACATGTAGTTTAAGTGGGTTCACTACAGACTCCATTCACTTGTTCAACTGCACATTGTCCTCGGTGCTTTTTTATCATACAAAGAGACTCCAGCCTTAGAAACTGTATCTTCCAGGAGCTGCTCACATATACCCAGACAACAGACCTGCCTGAGTGATTTGCCAATGAGGTGTAAGACGGCAAATGAGAGACAGTCCAGACAGACTGGAAAGAATAAGAAACAGTCAAATAGCACAAGCAGGGCATTACACAGTGGTCACTGCAATGGCAAGAGGGGACGGTGAGAAGCCCTTTGGTTTATGTTTGAGCGCAGAAATGCAAAGTAAGACTAACACCTTCAGTGAAAACTCATTATTTCTGTCTCTGAGTACACTGTTTTCCTTTCTATTTAAAGCCGCATTTCAGCAAAGATTGTTTTTTTGCTAAACTTCTGAGGAGGTGCATTGGTGGATCAGTTGGTTTTCCCTTGTACCTTTATATTTTAACATTTAAGTAACATTTATAGAGGAGCATGAGATCAGATTCTTTTCCACTCTCTCCCTCTTTTTTTGTTAATAGTCACTTTCAAAATTGTCCATGTCCTTTCTAAATCCAGACAAGTTGAAATGATATTTTTAGTCTTGTTAGTGCAATTTGCAGCAGTTGGGGGAGAGGGAAAGGAAAAAGCATTCCCCATGACCCTGATGAGAAACAGCTGAAATGCTATAAACGCTGATCTCTGTAGGCAAAACAGCAAATCGGGAACGGGCAAGGCAAGCGTTTTATTTGTTTAAACCATCCCATGACTTTTTTGTGTTTATTTTTCTCGTTTAACTGGGTTGACAGAGACAGGGAATGAATAGGATGTATTTTATGGTTGTTTTACAACATTACAGCTCCAAGAGTATAAATAAAACAAAGTTTCTCAGCTCTTAGTGTTCTCTTTATTATATGTCACTCTTGCACTTAGCATTCTGTTCAGTGAGGTCCTGATTCTGCGTCACTGACAGCAACAGAGGCCTCCCCTGACACTTCAACAGCCTCAGTAACAGATTTTTAAGAGATCACAGAATCACAGAACAGCTGGGGTTGGAAAGGACCTCTGGAGATCACCCAGTCCAACCCACCTGCTAAAGCAGGTTCACCAGAGCAGATCACACAGGAATGTGTCCAGGTGGGTTTGAATGTCTCCAGAGAAGGAGACTCCACAGCCTCTCTGGGCAGCCTGTTCCAGGGCTCTGGCACCTCAAAGGAAAGAAGTTTCTCCTCATATTCAGATGGAGCCTCCTGTGTTTCAGTCTGTGCCCATTGCCCCTCATCCTGTCATTGGGCACCACTGAACAGAGTCTGGTCCATCCTCTTGACACCCACTCTTGAGATATTTATAAACATTGATGAGATCCCCTCTCAGCTTCTCTTCTCCAGGCTGAACAGACCCAGCTCTCTCAGTGTCTCCTCATAAGAAAGATGCTCCAGACCCCTCATCATCTCCATAGCCCACTGCTGGACTCCTTCCAGTAATTCCTTGTCCTTCTTAAACTGGGGAGCCCGGAACTGGACACACAACTCCAGATGCAGCCTCCCCAGGGCAGAGCAGAGGGGTAGGAACAACCTCCCTCGACCTGCTGGTCACACTTTTCCTAATGCACCCCAGGTACCATTGGCCTTCTTGGCCACAAGGGCACATTGCTGGCTCATGGTCAACCTGTTGTTGACTAGAACTCCCAAGTCCTTCTCTGCAGAGCTGCTTTCCAGCAGTTCCATCCCCAACCTGGGGTTGTTCCTCCCCAGGTGCAGGACCCTGCACTTACACTTGTTGAACTTCATCAGGTTCTTCTCTGCCCAGTCCTCTAGCTTGTCCAGGTCTTGCTGGATAGCAGCACAGCCTTCTGGTGTGTCAGCCCTTCCTCCCACTTTGGTATCATCAGCAAACTTGCTGAGGGTGCACTCAGTCTCTTCATCCAGGTCATTGATGAACAGTTTGAACAGGACTGGATCAAGCACTGACCCCTGGGGAACCCAACTAACTACAGACCTCCAGCCAGACTCTACACCATTGATCACAACCCTCTGAATAAGATACTGTCATACAGATTTTTTCTAGATGCTCTGACTGTGATTTTATATGCTTATAGAAGAAAGATGCTTTTGAATGAGTTACAAGAACAGGGGTTCTGCTCCTCTGGTTGCCCAAAAGTGGGTACTGTGATTATAAGCATCTGTCCTCAGTGTCACAACACAGAAGAGGAAAGTTATATCCCAGAAGGGCTGAGGAGATGAAACTTGAGTTGTCAAAGATCAGTGAACAATAGTGTAATAAGAGGAGGGATATTTATTTAGCATTTCTTACTGTCCCTAACTTTACATGGTTAGCATGAATATTTGTTCACACAGCTTCTCATAATGCATAACTTTAATCTGAGTTTCCTGCACAAGTTTGACTACTAGTCACTTATTTATTATTGTCCCTAGCACTTCAATTTTTAAAAAAAAAAATATATATATATATTTTTTTTTTTTTGGCTTTTCCAGGAGTCCCAGCTAACTGCTCTTATGAGAGATACCGGCTTGCATGTCCATTAGCATTTTTAGTCTGAGCTGGGGATTCTCACGAGGCAACTTTCCTCTTGATCTCCATTAACTGTGCTTTTTGTTCACATCACAGGGCAGTTCATGAACTGGATGCCTTTCAGCTGAAATTAATACAGACGATGCACTTCAGGCGTGTGCTTAATATTCTCCAGCTGCTAATGGGCTTTCAGTCCATGGCACCCGATCAGAAAGTCCTCAGCGCCAACTGTTTTGTTGTAGAGATCTGCTGCTATTGGAACACCCTCATTGATATAAACTTAGCAGCTATTGGTAAAAACTAATTAAAATTGTTTTTCTTCCATAACTTTATTTGCTAAATTAAGATAATAGGGACTCTAGGAATTACTGAAACAGGCTAAATGTATAGATAGCAATTTGTTCCTTGTGCTACCATTTAATTGTTGGGCTTAAATGCTTGCAGCACTAAGACAAAATTGATAGTATTGTACTATGTACATGCTAAAATGCAATGCAGACGAGCTCCTTGGGAGTTCATTACATACTCTATCTACTCGTTTATTGTTTGAATTCTTGAAATCAAGCAAACCAACAAAAAAGGCTTTTTTTTTCAGTCTGAATCTTTTGTTCATGTCTTTATTATTAGCATTACTTTTGTTGTTCTAAAGCCAAAATGTAAAGCTGCTATTTGGAAAACAGAAATTGCATTTAATCCTCCGCAAACCTGCTCTTGCCTTTTTTATTTTTCACTGCCAAATACAATGAAAATTAAAAGAAATAAATCAAGTGATGCACAAAAAGGTACCCAGCCCAGAAATCAAAAGTAGCTTCTCTGAGAACAAAGAACGATGTCTCTGCAGAACACATTGTAGCACTGGAGGCAAAAATAATAGACCTCGTCATATAATGTGCACTTGGCCAGACGGTTTGAAAGGGCACTAATACAGCATCTGGAACTGGAGTACGTCAAATACGGAGTGCTTGGAAATATGTTGCTGGTGATACAGTAAAATAGCAGCGCTGGGATAAAGAAGAAATGTAAAGTGTGGATTTTTCTTTTAGCTCGCTCGTTGAGTGTGAAATTGAATTGAGAATTCTCCAAACTATATTAAATCACCCCGTTGGCATTGCCACAGGAACAATTTATTTCATCTTGAAGGAGCCTTTGGTTTCCAGATCAGTGGAGCCAGGCAGGAGCAATGTGCGTCACACTGAGGTAAACAGGGATGTGAGCTGGTTAAAAACAGAAAAGGCAACGCAGCAAAATTCTGTGCCCCTGACATTTGTCAGCCCCTTCTGAAATGTGAATGCCATTTCCATTAAGCTTTGGGGCAGATATTATCTTTGTACCTTCTTTTGTGCTGATAAGTTGGAAGCTAAACAGAAAGGCATTTAGTTCAGCTGATTTTTGAAGAAGCAAGTCTGCTTCTTCAGGAGGTTCACTGCTTCACCAGGAGGTTTGCAGTGCTATTGCAGTTGCTGTCATAGAATCATAGAACAGTTTGGGTTGGAAGGGACCTTCAAAGGTCATCTAGTTCAACCCCTCTATGGTGCCTTGGTGGACTGTCCCCATGCAGGAGGACAAATAGTGATGGATGGTTCTTAATCCTAGTGCGAGGTGAAACTACTGAGCTTCTTCCAGCTTCCTACCTGTTTTTGTCATTGCAAGATTTTGTGAGATGATGAATTCCTAATGTTTGTACCACATTATGTAGTATCTGTTCTACTTTGAGGACAGGCGGAGAGAATTGGGGTGTTCAGCCTGGAGAAGAGAAGGCTCTGAGGAGACCTTATTGCAGCCTTTCTGTACTTAAATGGGGCCAATAAGAAAGATGGGGACAGACTTTTTAGCAGGGCCTGTTACGTCAAAACAAGGGGTGATGGTTTTAAACTAAAGGAGGGGAGATTCAGTCCAGACATGAGGAAGAAATTGTTTGTGCTGCGGGTGGTGAGATCCTGGCCCAGGTTGCCCAGAGAGGTGGTGGATGAACCATCCCTGGAGACATCCCAGGCCAGGCTGGACGGGGCTCTGAGCAACCTGAGCTGGGTGAAGATGTCCCTGCTCATGGCAGGGGTGGCACTGGATGAGCTTTGAAGGTCCCTTCCAACCCCGACTATTCTCTGATTCTCAAAGTCTCTCTGGAACAAGACAGTCTATAAGCGGTAAGCATTATATCAAATATTTCTGCTGTCAGAATGGTTTTGGCAGAAACTGAAGGCAAAACCATGGATGCAGCCCCAGGATCTCTGCAGGTGCCTCCAGAGCAGCTCCAGCATGTGAGGGTAACACGTGTGAGCCCCGGACCGGGGCTTTGGGCAGAACAGGGTTTTTGGCCGACGTGGGTTCTGTTTAGGGCTGGTTCACTGGGAAGAGCAGAGCAACGAGGTCATTTAGCACTTATGGGAGTTCTTGCCATGTAAGGAATTTTCACATGTGAGTTATATCCAGCTGCTTGCTGCTTTTCTGTGGCTCATGAAATAATTCTTAAAAGCACTTGAGGTGAATCCAGTTCTTTAAAGTTCTGACTAGGCCCCTTTTTATTTTCCCCCTTTTTTTTGTTTTGACCTTCAGAACTACAGAAATTCACACTGCTATCCCATAATCTCTTCTTTCGCTCCTTTTCGGGAAAGTAATCAGCCTTTTTGCTACTTCTGGGCCAATGGCGTTTTGAAATTTTATGGGTCTGGTGCTAAACAGCCTTCCCCATTTGAGCCTGAACCTTATAATGGGCAGTCTTTGTTTCATAGCAGCGCTGTTAGTTACTTTAATTCACATAATTTGGATAATCTCTGTATGTTCCATGAAATTCCATCTTCTTGTGCCGCGTGAGGGATCTGCAGTGTTGCAACCAGCGTGGAAACAGAAAACATGCGATTCTGAGATACGAGTTGATTTCTTACAGGAAAATGTATATCTGGTACAGAACTAATTTCAGAAAAGATATTTTTCAGAATTTTAAGTGATATCTCGGTTTCCCTATTGTATACAGCGAGTTCCTTGGATTATCTTCTATATAAACGAACAGGAAAAATTAAAATGGGAAAAATGCTTGGTTTATTCACTTACAAAACCCCAGGAAAAATGATTAGTCGAAAATTTTAAATCACAGCCATCTCCTAAATCACATGTGTAACAAGGCCGATAATGAGCGTAAACACACTGAATAATAAAATGTAATTTGTGTTCTGAGTTCTGGGGCTCTAATCCAAAGCTTGCTGGTGTCTGTGGAAAGATTTCCAGCGATATGAATGAGGACTTGGCATTTGTCCTGAATGAACACAATACCAGTGGAGCTATTTGTGAAAGAAATGTCAGGAAATAAATCACAGGAACTTGCTGTGTCAGAATCTGGCTCACGCGTTAATTCAGGCGGTCACGTTTTACAACACTTGTTGTGTCGATGCTTTGTCACAGTCGCTCGCATGAACTAACCAAATTCAATGTTACACAAAAAAATTGTCACTGCTGTGATTGGAAAGTTGTTTCTGGATCATTACACTGATCTTTGAAACCTTTAACTTCTGGACTAAACCTATTTATGCCATTTGTTTCCACTTTTTAATGCCAACACAGCCTTTTAGTCTTTATACAGAATATTTTGTCTTTATGCAGTTCTGGTAAACTACTGAGGGTTGTCCCATCTCCTCTCAGGCTTTGCTTTGTTTTGCTAAATAAGGCAAGCATTTTCATTTCTTATTCAGTAAGCTGCTCATTCCCCGTAGCCTTTATCTGAATCTATTCCCATTTGGCTTAATCTACCTGGGATACAGGCAACAAAACCTGCATTTTTCATGAGGTATAATAGTGCTCCATGTAATGTTGTTAACACTTTCCTTGCTTTACTGGAAATAATTTTTCAGATACATCCAGTATTTTTTTTTTTGCTTCCATATGGCTGAATCGCTTACAGAATCTTGGTACCCAAGTGAGCTCCTATTTAGTAATAAAACCAGTTTTTAGTCCTGGTGTGTGTAGCTTTGCCCTTGGACTCTGAGGCTCTTGGCTTGCGTCTGGTACCACAGAGCTCATTTCTTCCTCAGACGATGCTGTTCGTCCTCTGCATTGGATGTCATAAACAATAACAATCAAGCCTTAATTAGTGTGTTCATATTTTGTGCTAATTTTGGTAATTAAAAGAAAAAAAAACCCAACAACTTCTGAAACTGGTAGAGGTGGTAAATGGTGGGTAATGGGAGCTGATGGAAGGTGACAAGAAAGAAGTGGGGAAAGGTTCCCGGTGTTGATCTGTTGAAAGCTACTTCCATTTGCCAGAGGATTAATTGGGATGGATGAAAACATGCCAAAATAAATAAATAGAAAATAAACGCATAACTCATAACTTCCTGCATTTTGACTTTTTAAGAGTAGCAACACTGCTGCTGAACTTCAGATGTTCCTTTATTTTTTACTTTTTTCCAGGAGTTTTCAAGGTGTTGTGAAAGTTTAAAGACTTGTTTTCTGAAAGCATTTTAAAAATACTGGATCCTAAAAGTACTTTGTGCTTTTAGTCCTGCATTGAGAGGGCTATGAGTCTTGAATAATTCATTTACAAAACTTGAAAGGGAGAGAGTTTGCTTAGGTCTTTAAAATGTGTATGATACATTTTCTTATAGATTGGAGTGACTCGGAAAGACTTTCATCCAGATAAGAACATTCAGCAGATACTACAAGTAACAGGCAATAACAATTTAGGCACAAGGCGTTTTCTGGGAATTAATATCAAGCTGGGATGGCTCAAGATGCAGCTGAGGGCCATTAACTATGCTGATGATTAATGACCTCTGCTGAGGTCATTGCTATTATCAGCTGAAAATATAGAAAAATTCAGATGTGTGAATCTTTTTAACGGGAACTGCAGTTTCAGTCGATGCGGTAGATGTGTCCCCACGGTGGACAGACTGTGCTCCATAAATATTGAATAAAGGGCTTGATTTCTCTCGTCCCCCTGGCATTTTTAGGAGTGTTAATCAAAGCTGGATCTTTAAAACTGTGCTGGTATCAAATTGAAAAGTAAGCAGAATAAAGTCTTTGTTCTCCCAGTATTACATTTGGCATCCGGTACTTAATCAGCTTTATTTGGAGATGCTCCCATCTGTCCCTTTCGGTGCCTAATGAGAGCGCACCTCGGTATTGTCCCAAAATTGTCCAGAACATTGCTTGTGCTCACTGTTCTTGGACCTACGTTTGAAATCACGTCCCCAGATTCTTTTGCATTGGGTCCCCAACGAAGATCTAGTTCTGGGTTATCATATTTGCTGAGGGGACAGACACACAAGGCTGACTCGTGCAGGAAAATATCGCTGTGAGAATCTGTTGCCTAATAAATTGTCAGTCGTAATAGATACTGACTTACCAGTGTCCAAACAAGTTGGTTTGTTCCACAGTTGTTGGTTTTGGCTTTTTTTTTTTTAATATGATGAATGATTTATTTATTGACTTTTGGGGAAACAAAGACCTGCTACAGGGGGGTTGGAAAGCTTCACCTTGCTGATTAGTTTTAGTCTATGCATGACTTTTGTTATAATATCTTGATCATCGCATATATGTGTGTGTATATATATATATATATATAAATCACATATATATGTGTATATATAAAAAAATACTTTGATGTCTTATATATACATATAAGTAAGTTTGTTTACTTCAAGGTGCTTTTTAAAAATAAAACAAAGAAGTCTGAAATAGGTAATATAAGTAACATAAAGACCATAGCTGTAATTAGTCACTATTATCTTTTATTTAGGTTACACGCAGTACTGCATGTTTCCAAACACTGTGTAAATCCTACGTCACACATTCGCTGGTCCCCACCCCCTTTCTTTTTCCCCAGCCCTTTTTTCCTGCTCATTTTGAAGGTTGTAGCATCAAAATTCCGTGCAGGACAGGACTGAGATGACAGCTGCTTTCAACTGACCTTTACACAAATGTCACTGGATGTTGACTTGTGCTCAGGAAAATGGAATTTTTGCAGAACTGTAAGCAAATCGGTTAAAAAAAACCCATAATCGGTGTGAAATGTTGACAATTTGAACGTTAAGTGGTGCGACTAGACCTGCTTGTACAACCCTTATCAACTTCACGCTGTTTGTGGGATTCATTCACCCTCACCCGAACCACTGAGCTTTCTCTTCTCTCTTTTATTTTTAAATGTTTCTCCTCCAAAGTATCTCCTGTGGTGAGCGGAAGAGGTGAGTGAGGTCAGGCAAAATGAAACGAAAATCACGACGGCTTAATAGACCCCAGGGAGGTTCCTTTGAAAGGCTGCCAGGGATGGAACATCGGTTCTGGGGGAGAAGACCACAGAGTTGGCAGTGAATAAAAGGAGATCTGGTACACGTGCATTAGTCTTTCATGCTCCTTGCCACAAAACTGCTTTTTTTATTCCTTGTTAACTCTTTAACACGCGTCTCATGCTGGTGGTCGGCGCTCCCTCCCTGCTATTAGTGCTCCCTGATCAGCTTCTGTGTGCTTCAGGATACATTTTTCTAAGATGTTCTGGACTCTTTGTCTTGCTTGTAAGATCAACAGATGAGAACTGAAGTATTCATGAGATTATATAAATTGCATTTTCTACCAAAACTAGCGTGGTCAGCAGGACAAGGGCAGTGATCCTTCCCCTGTACTCTGCATTGGTGAGGCCACACCTGAAGTATTGTGTTCAGTTCTGGGCCCCTCAGTTCAGGAAAGAGATTGAAGTGCTGGAGCGCATCCAGAGAAGAGCAACAAGACTGGTGAAGGGACTTGAACACAAGACCTATGGGGAGAGGCTGAGGGAGCTGGGCTTGTTTAGTCTGGAGAAGAGGAGGCTTAGAGGTGAGCTCAGCACTCTCTAGAACTACCTGAAGGGCAGTTCTAGCCAGGTGGGGATTGGTCTCTTCTCCCAGGCAGTCAGCAATAGGACAAGGGGGCATGGGCTTCAACTCTGCCAGGGGAAATTGAGGCTGGAGATTAGAAAGCAATTCTTTGCAGAGAGTGGTCAGGCATTGGAATGGCTGCCCAGGGAGGTGCTGGACTCGCCGTCCCTGGAGGTTTTTAAACTGAGATTGGACATGGCACTTAGTGCCATGATCTAGTCAATGGACTGGAGGTGGACCAAGGGTTGGACTTGATGATCTCTGAGGTCTTTTCCAACCCAGTAGATTCTGTGATTCTGTGATTTCAACTTCTGCAGCCTCTAAGTTATCCACTACAAGGGATAAGAAGTAGTTTTCCTGGATGAGCAGAGAAGTAGTTATATTTTAAAACATGTAAAAATGTGCTTACTTGCAGATATTACTGGAATTATACAAACTTCTCCACCTGACATAATAGCCCCCAGTGTATGAAATGATGTGGCAAATCATCTCAAACACTGTTTTGTTTTTTTCAAAGATAAAGAACTCTTAAAATAAGGGGCTTTGCTTTGGCTGATTCTCCATCTCCTAAGACCAAATCTTGGTTGCCGTAGTTGAAGTGCTGGGACTTTAGGAGACTCACTGGATGGCAATCTGAATAATCCCAGTAAACACAATGATAACTGCTCCCTTTCGGTCTTAACGTTTTATCAATCTGTGCTTGTGTGAATGAGAAGACCTGTGCAAGTGTGTCAGAACTGATTTAAGGACATTGTTTTTATTTGATGATGTGGAGCTGGTCCTCTGTGTGCACACAGTTTGCAGTGAAATTGCAGAGAGAGTCTGATCCTCCAGGGCCGCTTTGCAACTTAATCACAGTATACATTAATTTGGCAGCTCCTCTTCACTAATGTACTTTGAATTTCTCTTGATCTCTAGGTCCACATATGTGGTACATTTCAGACCCTTCTTTTACAGTGTCAAAATATCCATATTTGTGTCATGTGCATTTCAACATGGAGTTCTACAGCTACAAGGCTGACATTTGTCTTTGGGACAGGTCACTCTGGTCAGTTATCTCATTTTTTTTTCCCAGCTGCTACAGGATTTCTTAAGGAATGAGCGTATATCTGTGCTAAGTATTTAAATGACAATACATCCAGAAAAACGTAATATGTAATAGAAAATGACCCTGCAGTGTTGATGTGAACATAACCTTCAGATACAGCGGGCCTGTCTTTCTCTGTCACTCTATTGTAATTCAGCACAATGTTTGTTTTTGTACAGACGAGACCACAGTTCTCTAGAATTTTCAGCCACATGCCCTTTTCAATTTCATTTCATAAGTCACCATTGTGATTTTGCTCAACTTTTACAAGACATTCTAGTAGCTGCTGGGTTCTTGATTTGAAAACTCCTTCCCCCAGATCTTTTGCAGAATTCATCGTTTCTAGGCGAGTGCTTTCCTTAGTTTCTTTCCACAGAGCCCCAAAGGCCACTGGCTGAAACCTCCCGGTTAAACAGTCGTTGTCACGTTTCATTTTCTCCTTTGACACAGATGGATGTGACAGAGCACAAAGTTGATCTTCAGCATTATTTCTTTTTCATTTGCAGGAAAAATTTGAAGGCTTGTTCCGTGCCTATGATGACTGCGTGACATTCCAGTTGTTTAAAAGCTTCAGGCGTGTGCGGATAAATTTCAGTAGTCCCAAGTCAGCTGCTCGTGCCAGAATAGAGCTGCACGAAACACAGTTCAGAGGGAAGAAGTTAAAGTTGTATTTTGCACAGGTAATGAAATCTGGTACCTGCTTGTATGTTAGTGCATGGCTTTTATAGAAATATTGTGCAGTAACACTGAGTGAAAGTGATAAAGGTTTCTCCCGTGTCCAATCTCTCTGCTAAAAGATTATTCAAACATCCTTATGTTGCCTGAGCTGTACCTGCCCAGTGGGTCTGCACTAAATTTTAAGGACCATTTTGGACCCAAGTTGCTTATTGAACACACAGAAGTTACATAGCTTAGAAACGATTTACAACATTGGGTATTTTCTGTGGATAACTCTCTTAACTAACAGTAGAATAAGTAGTAAAATGTCATAAGTTCATTAAAAATAGGGCTTAATTACATGTTTGACTGCATCCCTGAGCCACAATCAGGTTTCCTCCTACCTTTTTTTCTTTTTCTTACTGATACATGTGTGAATTTTCTGAAAGGCATTTATTAAGTTCAAGGAAAAAGAAGAAGGTAGGGGCAGAAAACACCCCCAGCCTGGGGACTCAGGTGATTATATCCGTCTGCTGGAAGTGTCAGATGGAGGTTCAATTCTTCTTGGCCAACGGAGAGAGAACCCACATCTCCCACACACAGCCTGGGTGAGTTCTGAGCCCAGCCAGGATACTGAAAAGTGAGGGAGGTTGAGAACCCGACCATCACCTTCTCAATGTATTTTAATAAATTACTGTGGCTACTGTGGCTTATGGGATATTCGCTGGTGCTTTCCAATATGCTTTGAGCTGCCAGATTCGTCCTTCAGAGGTCTCAGGTTAAAGGGAGGCTCATGTGAAGGTATCAATCAAACCTAAAAGGCAGTTAAAGTTTGAGCCTCTGCAGCCTGGTCAGAACAGGAGCTGTTCTGAGCTCAGGCAGAAGCAGAACCTCAGGAGGTTGGGAAACTACAGTTGTGAAAAAAAAACAATAGGCTTAACGGGTTAGATGAGTTCAGAAGATCTTATCGTTGGATTGAGGTGTTGAAAATCTGCCTCAATCCTATTTTATATGCCTTAATCTCCTAGATCTGGCTCTGATTTTTTCTTTATTTTCCTGAAAGGTTTCAAAACCTGCTGTTAAGCAGATCCAAGAATCGTTTCACTCTTAACTACAGAATCAAGATGTTAATTGAAAACTTGAGATAACACAAGAAGAAAAATGTGCACAATAGTGATTAGTCTCCGTATCTAAGCTGGTTTCCTGCAAAGCCATTTAGGTATCTGCACTACATACAGTCTTAAAAGAGCTTATTATTTGTGTCCAGGGAATGAAGATGTGGAAACAGCACAGTACCTGGAGCAGTGGATGTTGATAAGGGCCTGAGCAGACTGAATAAGCACTTCCAGAACTACAGGTTCTGGGGAACACGGAGTTGAGGGACCCAAACTGGCTCTTCCCAACCCCATTCCGATATAGCAGGGTGCTTGTCTCAGCCGTGCTATCATGCAAATGCAGTTTATTCCTACTTGTAATCTTGCTCAGATATGGTTGTACTATCATTAATTTATGTTAAGGCTTCTTTAATATACTAGAAAAGAGCAGGAATTAAAATAGGTAATTTAGGATGGAAATAAAGTGTGGACAATTAGTTACAAATTACTAAGGGACTTGATAGATTCCTTTATCAATTCAGCTAAAGAGATCAAATATTCAGAAACCTTTCTGAAGTTACTTATAAGGCCTTGGTGCAGGAGTTACTGTTTTCTTGTCTAATGTCTGTTTTCATTTAGGAGTTTAGACCTGTAGATCACAACAATTATCTCTTCAGCCTGGAAAATCCCTGAACTAGCAGCTCTGGATACCAAAGCTTTGCATTTATCTTCAGAGAACATATACAGTAGGCACAAATGTTGTAGCTTTGCTCATATAACTGCCCCCCACCGTGTATTTACTGTAGAGGAACCATCTGTAAGGTTGAGACAAAATTAATCTCCAGGCCTTCTCTGCTGAGAGTGACACTGAAACCCTGCCTGGGCGCCATTTGGTATGAGAAGTGTACGATTTGAGCAATCATTCCATTTACCCATCCTGTACTAAACAACGTATTTGTTGTGCTTTAAAGATTCAGACCTCTGAGACAGACGGAGACAAGCTTCATTTGGCACCGCCACAGCCTGCAAAACAGTTTCTCATCTCGCCTCCAGCCTCCCCACCTGTGGGGTGGCAACCAATAGACGATGCAACACCTGTCATCAACTACGACCTCCTCTACGCAGTTTCTAAGCTGGGACCAGGTAAGCTTGTGGTCCTTGTGCGAAAATGTGTCAGAAAAAGCAGATGAGAAATAGCAGTGTAGATAATAACTGTAGAAGGAGTTGGCATAAAGCCTGTAAGTTGCATTAAAGCTTTGGATTTAAGTTGATGTATGTCAACAGGCGCTGAGCTCTTCTCTCTGGTGACCAATGACAGAACCTGAGGGAACGGCAGGAAGATGTGCCAAGGGAGGTTCAGGTTGGACATGAGGAAAAGGTTCTTCACCCAGAGGGTGCTGGACACTGGAACAGGCTCCCCAGGGAGGTGTCCCGGCCCCAAGCCTGACAGTGTTCAAGAAGAGACTGGACAACGTCCTCAGACACATGGTGTGAACTGTGGGGTTGTCCTGTGCAGGGACAGGAGTTGGACTCGATGATCCTTGTGGGTCCCTTCCAACTCAGGACATTCTATGATTCTAGGTACAGAATGATATCTGCAGCTCGTGAGTGCTGTTTGATTGAATACCAGATCAAAGCCTGTGTACACAATTTATTGTGCTTGGCTCCATGCTTAGATGAGACAACTCATGGTTTATGGGAACACTGGACAAATACTTGTCTGTGAACTTGAGGAATTTTTGCTTTAAATCACATCTGGTCAGTACTGCATTCCAAGATGCAGAATGCCTCATCAGGTATCACTGCATCTCCACCAGAGTGGAGAATCTCTCACTTTTAAAGGTTTATAGAGAGACAAGTACCATTCCTCAGTCCTGGCCAGGTTGCTCTGTTGGGACTGCCCATTTTCTGTTGAAAACTGGACGCAGAAGAAATGGGATCAGCTGTAGGCTCTATCAAAATGGGTTAGATGTCAATGTGTGATGCCGACAGGATTTCTTCTGTCTTTCCATGTTCAGGTTAGTGTCAGGAATTGAAGCTAGCTGGGGTTTTCAAACACTTTTCCTTAGAAAATGCTTATCTGATGAAACCAACATTTTTCATAAGAGGGGATTACTTTGTGTTTAATTAAGTCATCTTTACAAATAGTTTTCTTTCAAAGCTGTTAAAGCATCCTCTTTTAAAATTTCAAAATGGAAAAGGCTCCAGTTTCAGGTCTAAACATTATCATCTAGAAATAAAGTCCGATTTACATTTGTAAACCATAAGAAAAAATAGCTTGTAAAATGATTTTCCTATTGAAATGAAGCACTTCAGATCCAATCCAGTAACAACTGTGGACTCATGAAAATTTATCAGCGTTTATTTTTGAATTTCTTGTGGGATGAGAAGATTGTTTTCGCCCCAGCTGTACTGAAGATGCTGCTTTGTTGTTCTGAAACTGCCTTCCAGTTGCAGACATTTTATCACTGGGGCTTTTGTGTAACTGCACCAGAGTAACCCAGAGCTGAAGCGCGTGCGGTGCAGGAGGAGACGGTTCATCCCTCACAAGGTTCGCAGGATTATCTCACATCTTTTTCATGGCAGGAGGAATATATATCAGGGGAGCATCAGAGATTCCTGTGGTTTATTCCCCTTCAGCAGGAAAGCCCATAGAAAAGGGCTGGCAGGTGTATTACATATTATTATTTCCAGAATCGATGCTTTGCTTCTAAACTGCTGAATAAAAGGAAAACAAAAAATCCCCCCTTTTTTTTTTCCTTTGATGCAGCAGTGCTATAAATGGAAATATGTAAACGAATTCCCGAGCTCGCTGGGTAATAAATCAATTCCTGTTGTAGAACAGCGGAATGTGAAATATCACTCATTGTCCCGCGCTCCGGGACAGCTTTGCGTGAAGGTCATAGTCACCCGTATTTAAGGAGCCTGCAGGGAGCGATATGAAAAGTCACTGTGTGCTCTCCGCTTTCTATTTTTAGCGCTTGTTAGAGAGATCAATTTTAGTTAACTGCAGTGGCGGCTTTAAAATAGCGCTGCAGTTCTCAGTTGTGCGTTTGCTATGTTTAGAATTTCATTGAAAACCAAATCCCACCCAAACTCGTTTCTCTGTATCACATCAGTACAACATGCTGCTGTAAATCAAATAACACTGTTAGCCTCAGCTAAATTAATCTTTTTTTTTAAAAAAATACAATAAAAAAATTTAACTATGGCTTATCAGCTTTTAAAAAATACTCCCTGGCACAGTGGTTTACAGAACACTGAATGTTGGAGCCTGACTTCTGTGTCTTGAGAGGAATCTTTGCTGTGTAAAATACACTGATATGCTATGATTAATATCTGAGGACCAGCAAAACGCATTTGAGCATGTAAATAGTGAACGGTTTATTTGTATGTCCTCAGTACAGGATGAGTTTTCCTGACCTACTTCGCTGGGAATGTCAGACACCACTTGGACACAGCCCCACGGCACCACCCTATTCCATGAATACGGGTCATCTCCTTTCACTGTACGCTGCCGTCATCATCGTAGCCTCAAAATTAGAGACTAAAATTGTCCCTTGGTGCAAAGGCTGGAAGATTCATTCCAGAGTAAAATGAACAGGCTTGGAGCTAGTTAACACATTGGCTGTCTTTTCCCAAGCTTAGTTATGGGACAATTTTGGTGTTTGTTTTGGTTTTGGTTTGGTTGTGGGTTTTTTTTAGGGTTTTGGTTTAGTTTGTTTTTTTTCAGTCCTGTGGCCGCAGCAGGGACTGTGGCATCAGAGAACTAATGGGAATGGTTTCTTTTTGCTGTGCACAAAAGGAAACTGGCTTTTGGTCCTCCAACATTAAATTGAGATCAGAGAGGGTGCGTTTGCTGCTCAGGGAAAATCATGGCATATTTAATTAAGTTTCTGGTTGATTGATGAATATTCTCACTTTCTGCTGATGCAGAAATTGAGCTTTAAATGAGGCATGAACAGAATGTCATAGACAGTCAGAGCCAGCAACTGTGACTGTGCCTGGTTCTGACCACCAGCCTACAATTTTTTCAATATATTGCAATTAAAGAAGTGTGATCATTAATCTCTTTGATGAAAACCACTTCCACCGTCAAGAGAACTTCCAGTAGTTTAAAATACTGATGAAGATAAAAAGACTGAGGGAACTGGGGCTGTTAGGGGAGACATTCTTGCTCTCTACAACTACCTGAAAGGAGGTTGTAGCATGGAGGGAGTTGGTCCCTTTTCCCAAGTAACAAGTGATAGGATGGGAGGAAATGGGCTCACGTTGCACCAGGGGAGGTTCAGATTGTATATTAGGAAAAAATTCTTCATGGAAAGGGTTTTCAGGCATTGGAACAGGCTGCCCAGGGCAGTGATGGAGTCACCATCCCTGGAGGGGTTTAAAAGACACATAGACAAGGCTCTTAGGGACATGGTTTAGTGCCAGAGTTAGGTTATGGTTGGACTCAGTGATCCTGAGGGTCTCTTCCAACTGAAATGATCATAGATTTTATCCACTCCCCAACCTGCATATTTCATCCCTCCTTCCCCCATTGCCTCTGTCAAACCTGTCCCCCCCTGTGCTCCCTCACTAACTCTGCACTCCACGGGGCCTTCCCCAGGATCCCAGGTGCCGCCCTGGCTTCTCCTCGCTGACCTCAACCCCTGCTCTGTTTGCCTGGATAAATTGCCCGTCTCCCAAGGCTTCGACCCACAGACGATGATTCCATTGATGACATCTGCACTATACAATAACACACAATATAGGTCAAGGTCCCAAGCACTTACCTGCTCCATGTGCTCCCCAGTGGGATTTTGCCCTGTGTCTCTTATCACTCACCTCCACACTGTTTGAAAACCAGTGCAGGCTGAGCATAATCTCCAGTAGCCCATATAGACAAGTTTACACCAGTTTTGTTTCTCTCTACATATCACAGTCCCTTATCACCATTCCAGCAGGCTTTGCACCTCCTAAGTGTCCTCAGGCTGCACTCTAGGCCGTGTAAAATTCATTTTTCACATTATGAAAGCACCATTCTGAAGTGTTGCAAACAATGGCTCTTAGGTCCCCCATGCTACCTCTTGGGACACAAAGGAGACCCTGCAGTGGCTGCTGGGTCTGAAAATGATTAGAGATCAAGGGAGGGGTTGGGTCAAGGGACAGGAGTTGGACTCGATGATCCCTGTGGGTCCTTCCAACTCAGGACATTCTATGATTCAATCTGTTGAGATGTTATGTTTTGAAGCTCCTCTGTTGTATATTCTGTAATTCCTGCAACATCAGTAACGGGCTTCAAGATTGCAACTCTTCCTTCTCACGTATGGCAGATCCACACAGCAGAGGTATCATGTGGGGTGAGTTGTTGTACCTCCTCCAACACAAACATTCATCCGTACAAAGGACCAACTGTTATTTGCACCGTATTATTTGTAAAGCACTTGGATGAAGGGACTGTCAGCGGAAGGTATTTTTGTGATGCTAATGGCACGTTTGACATGGAACGGACAGCTCTGAACCCATTAACCTTTGATCATGAGTCAGAGTCAGGGATGAGGGAGCTGCACTGTGTCATTACCATTTCTTCATTATTAATTAAGTGTACGAACTCTTTGCTGGACAAAAGAGCCTCATTAGACAAGAGACGCGCCATCAATGAAAGGTCATAGCACTGATTCAGAAAGGGATAGAAAATCACATGCCACTGTTTTTAATGCTGAAATATTGTAAGTTGCTTTTGCGCTGTTCTTGTGGTCGTCTTTCTTGTGTCACCTGGGGCCGTGGGTTTGCTTGAGGGTGATGCGGTCACAAAAGGTAGGAATATTTTCTGACAAATCTATATGGTGGAGGTATCAGAGATTAATTCTTCCCTGCATTACACCCTGAAGGCAGAGTTTAGATGCTAGAGCATATTTGATAAATTCTGTGCTATTTTTCTGAGTAAATTTATGTGAGTTTCCATTGTTATCTGAGCTTACATGAATATTTAAACAACTTATTATTAAGGGATAGAGATAACCCAAAGGCTGCCGGAGGAGAATGACACCTCTCCTGAAGAATCCTTTGGCTTCACCTGTAGGATTTCTCCAGGAATGCAGGAGAAGCAGGAGTTGTGGGAGGGATGTACGGCCTGAGCATGCAAAAGACAGAATCAGAGAATGATTTTGGTTGGAAGAGACCCTCAGGATCATAGAGTCCAACCATAACCTAACTCTGGCACTAAACCATGTCCCTAAGAACCTCATCTTTTAAACCCCTCCAGGGATGGTGACTCCACCACTGCCCTGGGCAGCCGATTCCAATGCCCGACAGCCCTTTCCATTAAGAATTTTTTTCCTAATATCCAATCTGAATCTTCCCTGGTGCAACTTGAGGCATTTTGTCCCATCCTGTCACTTGTTACTTGGGAGAATAGACCAACCCCCTCCATGCTACAACCTCCTGTCAGGCAGTTGTAGACAGTTGCAGATGCAGCATCAGAGGCGGCTGAATAAGGTAACTGGACAAATCAGTGATATTAACTACAGAAGTTGGTGACTGCTCTAACTCACTACCCTTGGCTTAGGTCAACCTTGTCAGCATACTGGATTGCAGTGATTCAACCATCACTCCATTAGCTCAGCTGCTGCAGATTTAGCTTTTATTCTTTTCTTTTTTTCTTTTTTACAAAAGAAAAAAATCATAGAAAAAAGCAGAAGGGGAGGAGTAACCTGGCTCTATCTATTGTTTTTTTATTTCGTACTTATCACCTTAGTATTTTTCCGCAAGCAACGTTTACATTTAGGAACAATATCCAGCTGTATAAAAGCTCCATAGTTACTGTTGTCCTCTTCCTAGCTCAGCCGTAAAATGTTTTCTGCAGTTTGAGCCACGGTTCTGTAGGCATGAATAATTGTGAGTACAGAACTGAGTCTGCAGCTCATTTACGCTCAGAAATAACTGTATGCCTTAAAAACCTAATTTACGAGTGCATCACATTTTGATTTGCAAAGTGACATTAACTGCTGTTGCAGTTACTTGTGCCAGAGGCATCTGAATATATTTCATTGCGTCTGTGCTTATTTCCACTGCTCTTTATTTTTTCGGCAGAAAGAGACCGTGTGGGAAGGGTTTGAACAGTAAAAGAACGTGGCATTTGAACTGGGATTATTACCTTTTAAGAGGGCAGTGAATCTGATTTATTTCGTGTTGCTGGTGTATGGGGAAAGGGCCGGGCGTTGTGCGAGCTGCTTGTCACCGACAGTGACCGATGCCGCCGTCGGTGCTGTTTGGCAGCATTGACGTCAGCCCAGAGCTGAGAAATTAGCTGGAGCCCACAGGGAAAATAGGCAAAGAAAAACCATATAATTTCTCAACGCAGCACAACCAAGCTGTTTCTCTTTATATATACTTATATATATTTATATTTTAGCCTATCAGCAAGACCTGTAGTGCTTTGCTCATTTTGGATTCGGAGGGAAGGTTGCCAAAAATAGAGCAGTTAAATGTCAACACTAATGGTATCGCAGCAGTGAAGTATTTCTCACAGCGAGATGCCTGACTTATAGCTATTATTCACTACTTGCCTCCTATTTTTTTAGGCAAAAATGCAGCATGTCCTCTGGTCCCAAGCCACCCCAGTCTTATTTGGACCAAGAATTTGTCAGCACAAATAGCATGTTGATGACAGTCCCAGAACTGTGTGTGCTAATGCAAAGACAAGCCTGTAACCTCTTCCTCACGTGAATTACTCTGCCATAACGTCGGTAATAAATAAAAACCCAAATTAATAGCATGAGAAAACTCCAGGTGCCTTGATGGAGGAACGGCCATGGCGCTTTCATCGTACAACAGCCATTTAGGAGCTGCCGCACCACAACTAGATATATCGGGACCTCACCTTCCTCATCTCAGAACATTTTACAGGCAAAATGTAGTGGTTCTGGTGCAATCTTATGACAAAAAATGCAAGCTATTGGGTGTGCTTGTGGTCACTGTAAGCTTGTTTTAATCTCAAAATCCCTCCGCAGCAGATATATGTTATGTTTTTATTTCTGGAGCAGGTGGACCAAGTGTTGATGCCTGTCTGAAGGTGACAAGTTGCAGAATCTAGTGGACTTCAAATGGGACTGGAGTAGTGCTAGACTGAAAGAAAAGAAACAAGAATAGCCCCAGGCCAGCAGTAGTGATATGACTTCAGACCAAATGTTTGATAGGTTGGGTTCCAGTCCCTCTTCTTAATCATGAGCTTCTGTGTTCTGTGTCAACTTTCCTCTTCATACTCTTTTGTTTATTTTTTTGGTCCTGCTGGCCACTAATATTGGTGCAAAACACCATTATAGACACCAGTGTGTTTTTATTACATTTTATAGAGCGATGGTCACTGCCCGCTAGGGCAGGATCCGCAGAATCCATTGTGACAGCTGATACAGCCTCACCATACTTCTCCTCACATATATTTAGGAGCAGCACACACTCATCATGGTTGACCATGAGCCAGCAATGTGCCCTTGTGGCCAAGAAGGCCAATGGTACCTGGGGCGCATTAGGAAAAGTGTGACGAGCAGATCGAGGGAGGTTGTTCCTCCCCATTTACTCTGCCCTGGTGAGACTGCATCTGCAGTTCTGTGTCCAGTTCTGGGTTACCCAGTTTAAGAAGGACAAGAAATTACTGGAAGGAGTCCAGCAGTGGGCTATGGAGATGATGAGGGGTCTGGAGCATCTTTCTTATGAGGAGAGACAGAGAGCTGGGTCTGTTCAGCCTGGAGAAGCTGAGAGCGGATCTCATCAAAGTTTATAGATATCTCCAGGGTGGGTGTCAGGAGGATGGAGACTCTGTTCAGTGATGCCCAGTGACAGGGTGAGGGGCAATGGGCACAGACTGAAGCACAGGAGGTTCCATCTGAATATGAGGAGAAACTTCTTTCCTTTGAGGTGCCAGAGCCCTGGAACAGGCTGCCCAGAGAGGTTGTGGAGTCTCTGCTGGAGACATTCAAACCCACCTGGACACATCCCTGTGTGATCTGCTCTGGTGAACCTGCTTGGACGGGATGATCTCCAGAGTTCCCTTCCAACCCCAACCACTCTGTGATTCTGTGACCCAGGTGGAGGAGTACCCTGCAGTCCAAGAGTGCCACGGTCTGTGCTGTTACTCACAGTCATCCTTTGACCTAACTATTTTTTTCTGCTTCCAGGAGAGAAATACGAGCTGCATGCAGGAACAGAGTCCACTCCCAGTGTGGTAGTGCACGTCTGCGACAGCGACATGGAAGAAGACGAGGACCCAAAGAATTCTCCGAAGCCAAAAATCATTCAAACTCGGCGCCCTGGTCTGCCACCTCCTGTATCTCACTGAGCCTCTCCAGCAGAAGCAGCACTTCTCTCCTCCAGCACAGCTCTTGTTTTGTTTTGGGGTTTTTTTTTTGTTTTGTTTTGTTTGGGTTTTTTTTTTGTTTGCTTTGTTTTGTTGAAAGACATCCATCGCCTTTTGAGTACCAGGACATTGAACTCATTGAAATCCCCTCACAGTAATCAAGCCTATGTAATAAAAGGGCTAGGAAAAAAAAAAAAGATCTTTGCATATGTGACCATATCACACACCAACTAATAGATTTTTTCTGGAAAGGACGAAACAAGGCTGAAGAAACAAGGGAGGCTTTCAGTCTGAGGATTTATTCACAGCTATAATTTGCTTGCTGAAACACCACTACCAGAGAGATCGTTCAGGGTGGGCAATTAGGCCAATATCAGGCTTGATATTCAAACTCCCGGAATACTTGTTAGTGCCCTTCATCAAGCAGCCTCCTCCTCTCCCCTCCTCGGTTCTCTTTTTGTTTTAAGGGCATTGCATATGTGTTATTTTTAATGTACTAGCAGCTTGGTGGCCTTTTCATCCTCCTGGGATTTTCTTTAAGGAACAGTCTTTGCAATATTTTTAAAAACAGCAGAAAAACACCTTCTTCCACCAACAGCTGTAGAGTGCACTGGTCCTTACTGGTGACAGGGATGTGAGCCGAAAGGAGAGGCAGCAGCTTGCTGGAGGGTCTGGCGTCTTTCAGCCCTTCTGTCTAAGGAGGACGGAGACCGAGCAGCAATAGGAATTGTCATTTTATCTTTATTTTATCATAAAGGTTGAGTGGTGCTTCTCCCTGAGCTTGAGGAAGAAAGAGAAGCTCAGTCACTGCTCATTTAAGGTGGGATTCATTGCTCTCTGTCGTAGCTGTAAGTTGTGAGAATGCCACAGGCTGAATGCTTCCCTGGTGGTGTGTTGAGTAGCCCTGAAACTGTCAGTAATTCCTTGTACATCCCTCATATTCAGACCTTTTCCCACCCCGCTTCCTTGCTTTAAAGCTTTTTGAGCTGTACGCAGTTTGGGTTTGTGAAGGTGAGGAGAGGTTAGTTGGTGTTGTTTCATTTTGTTTTGTTTTGTTTCTTTTTTTTTTAGGCCAAAGAAAACAGGACCATAATTACACACTTGAAATTAGACTGCATGCAACTGAACCCCCTTTTTTTCACTCTGTCCTGCATGTTTCTTTCACTTGCAATGTATACTGGGTTACAAAAACTGTTCTGTGTTTTCATCGTGCTGACAGCAGACAGACACTGCACTCCATGTCTGGCAGACCTTCCATGATGATTCTTTTTATGCGTACTTGTCATTTTGAGAACGTATTTTCTAGACGTTTGAGCTCAGATTTTGCATATATTTAAGCATGCGCTTAATTTATGCACATGAGTAGTTCCACTGAAATTAATACTGCAGAACACTGAGCATATGTGTAAGACAGGGTGGGATTTTTAAGCTAATTAGCTGCAGCTGTACTCCCAAAAAGTGACTATGAAATGGCACAGTGGGATTCCACAGTTTAAAATCCTTTACAGGTTAAAATAAGTAAATCCCTCTCGGAAGCTCATAATAGGATCTGAAAAGTCAACTTACGTTCCGTAACCAAGATTTTTGTCATAAAACCTAAAATAAGGAGAAATCTATTTACTTTGAGGAGAAACTTCTTTACTTTAAGGGTGACAGCCCTGAAACAGGCTGCCCAGAGACTCTGTGGAGTCTCCTTCTGTGGAGACATTCAAACCCACCTGGACACATTCCTGTGTGATCTGCTCTGGTGAACCTGCTTTAGCAGGTGGGTTGGACTGGATGATCTCCAGAGGTCCCTTCAAACCCCAGCCAGTCTGTGACTCTGTGATCTGGTTTCTGAGTGAGGGTTCCTCTCCACCCTACAGTAGCAGCTCCAGCAGCGTCAGGTCCCCCTTGCTGTGGTGGTGGCTCTGCAGCACTTCCAGGAAGAAAATGACGTTGCTGTTGGTGAAAACAGGAGATACCATCCTTAATCTGCACGGTGAGGATGTTCTGAGAATGAGGACCTGCCGTTCCCATGTAGCTCATCCTCTGACCACTCCATCCCCCCAGTATTCCCGTTGAGATGTAGTGCTTTCCTTAGTGCGTATCTATAATGTATAATTGTTATGGCATAACGGACATCATAGTGCGTGTGTTACACTAATAGAAGCACATTAAATACAGCAGAGACTGAACAAAAACATGGGGCTTTAGTATCCTCATGATATCTGTGTGAAGTTGTCTTAAAGTAACTCCTTGGAGGTTTCACTTCAATTATTTTTTCAGTGACGCATTTGGTATTGATGTAAATAAATAGTCACTCACTGCCCTAGGACTGTAACCTGACGTTCCTGTTGAAAACACCATCACAGGCCACCTATGAAAAATGGTCCATGGTTGGACTCGATGATCTCAAGGGTCTCTTCCAACCGAAATGATTCTATGATTCTACAATATTTCAGGAGTAACACCACTGTCTTTTTTGAGAACGTACAGGATGACAAGGTCCATGGTGCTTAGACCAGTATAAACAGGGCAAGTAATATTTAAACATGTAAGATTTTTTGTCGATAGATGCTGTATGAAGGAAATTCCTGGCCACATCCTCAACTGATGTAAGCGATGGGAGATCATCTCCAATTAAAAGTTGATACAGTGAATTCTTTTATAAGCAGAAGTGTTAGAGGCCAAATCTAGTCCGTGTGTCTGTCTACTCAAACTTTGGACAGACTTGGTTCTGAACTATGGGCTTTGGCCTCAAATGTAAAACTATACAGCAAATGAAAGCATCGGATCTTAAATGTTCTTTCCACAAGGTGCGTTTTCAGACAGAATTAAAACCAGGCCCCATTCGATGACTCCTCTTTGTCTTTATAAAACTAGGTAGTACTATAGGTCATTAGCTAAAGCACAGAAATAGAATCACAGAATCACAGAATCGACTGGGTTGGAAAAGACCTCAGAGATCATCGAGTCCAACCCTTGGGAAACACAACTACAACCTTAAAACTCAGAGAAACCTGTTGTAGCTGTGGTCAAAACCTATATATCACCTTTATGTGATAAAATATGGTCATCACAGAAAAATGTTTCAGGTGTTATGGAATCATGTCCCTACTGTGGAAGTCACAGTTTGTGACTTTAAAAGCTGGTGTTTTCTGAAGGCTTCTTTCAGCAAATGCCGACCAACTGGAGGAGAAACCGTCCTCTTCCATTCTGAATGCCCAAACAGAGCCCCTGTTACCTCAGCGGGAGTTTTCTTTTGTGAGCTCAGCCCCTCCGACTCGCACTTTTCAGCACGCGGCGCTAAAGTAGATTCTCTCATGTCGTGATGCTATAAATAAGAATGAAGTTTCTGCCTTTCATTAACAGCTTCTGATGCGCGGTGACGTAGACGATGTCCTTTGAATTTCCTTTGCAAAGCAGGAGCCTGCGAGCGATACCCGGGGGCCCTCTGCTGAGAGCACCTTGCTCCTGCTGCTTGGCAATTAAAGATGAAATCAGGGGAGTGCGGTTGCTGTTCCTGTTGCCTGCTTGTCCTTTCTGACCTTTTCAGATAAGGAGCCGGGATTTTAATTACTTCCTAAGTACAGCTAGAAGCATGAAAATATTGACATTGGATGGAGAAAGGGTATTTTGGAATCTGCTCTTTTGGAACAAAAGAACCAAGAATTTTCTGTGGCCTTGATTTTTGTAATTAAGACAAGGTAGTACAAACTGCCCCCTTCCTGGCATAAATGTACATAAATGCACATAAACGTACAACTTCGTTTTCAGCAACAAAACAAGATAAGAACATCCCTTCCTCAACCTTATCAAGACTACAGACATAGTTATTATAAAGCACTTTATGTTATAAAAAAGTGCCCCGCCGATAAATTAACCTTTATTATATCCTAACTTGGGTGGGTTGTTTTCATTTTGGTCTTTTTCCCCCCTCCTTCCCATTTCAGCAATAGTGGAAGAGCTTTCAGCAAACCATGTTCCTGGTACAGAGCACAGACCGAACCCTCCTCAAGGCTCCATCGCAGCGCTGACAGGTCACGGTAGCGTTTCCATTCTATTGTACATACTTTTGAAATACTCTATTTAGTCGTATTTTATAGGAGTATTAAAAAGCTATTGGCTAATCAATCACTTTTACACTTGTATAATTCAGAGCTTAGTTAAAAAAAGAAATAAATACAGCAAACAGCATTTTTGTGTTCTGCTTGCGTTGGCATTTTGAAAAGCAACATTTAAAGAGTTAAACTGTATTAATAAACTGCCTGGTGTGGTGTACACCAGTGCTCTCTTAACTGGCAGAACTGAAAATGCTTCCATATGTGACATAGCCTATTTTCTGGTTTAGCAGAAATTAAGGAGGGGGGAAGTAGCGCTTTTATGGGCAGGATATGCCAAGGTCCATTTTCAGCTGCTGCAGTGTCAGAGTTGAGTGAATTTGCACTGGTTTGCTGTGGATTTGGCTGGGTGCATGCAAAAAAAATCCCGAAAAACATGTAGTGCAATCTGTGGTGAGCAAATGCACATCGCCGACAGCTGATGTGGTTATTTCTATGTGTTTTTGTAATAATAATAATAAGACAGTGGGCATGAGGGCTTGAATAAGGAACATGGCATCCAGCTACTGTCCAGGCTGGGCAAAAACTTCTATTAGCAATTGATTATCACAAAAATTGAAAGGAATTGTCTGTAGTCACTTGGGTCAATTAGTACTAGATCTTGGAAATGAGTTTGCTGAGTAACTGTCTCATGAAATTCTTGCATTTGATCACTCAGACCTGCATTTAGAAAACTGATTTTTCTTTCTTTTCCTGGGTTCTTGGCATAAAAGACTCAGTTTCCCAAAGGGTGATGATTGTTCACGATTCTGAAAATTAGATCTGCTTAAGAAGTCTCATTGGAAATGTGAGCTCTGAGCTCACTGATTCCTTTTGGAAAGACAGGCCTTAACATTTGTGTTTTGAGCAAAAAATATCATCTTCTTAGGGAGCACTTCAGAGGTAAAATGCACTATCAGAGGGCTGATCTTTGCTGTTGAGCAGCAAATGAGCTTTCCCAAGGGCAGTGAAGTTCTCCATCTGATGCAGTTGAAGTTTGGTGTTACCAACGTGCTGGCTGTGGCTCTTCCCTCTCAGCACAAGACACAGCACCTGGGAAATGAGCTCCGAGGCTCCAGCCATACATGGTGGAGAACTGGATGTCCCAGAGGATCTCAAACTGGTCTGTGGTTGAGGACGTGACTGTAAGCGTACACAATATTGATTTATACTGGGCATTTGTGCCTGCAAGTGATAATGTGCACCCGAACCCTGGACGGTGAACAATGGGAATTAAAAGAGCGTTTCTCCCAGCTGCAGCGGGGGCTCAAACCTTGGTTCCTTACAGCCAAAGCTCCCCATGTCCTTTCAGTACTTAAAAGGGGCTGATAAGAAAGATGGGGACAGACTTTTTATCAGGGTCTGTTATGACAGGACAAGGGGTGATGGTTTTAAAGTAAAGGGCGGGAGATTCAGGCCAGACATGAGGAAGAAATTTTTTACACTGAGGGTGGTGAAACACTGTCCCAGGTTGCCCAGAGAGGTGGTGGATGAACCATCCCTGGAGACATCCCAGGCCAGGCTGGATGGGGCTCTGAGCAACCTGAGCTGGGTGAAGATGTCCCTGCTCATGGCAGGGGTGGCACTGGATGAGCTTTGAAGTTCCCTCCCAACCCAAACTATTCTATGATCCTTTGGTTCATCACCAACAGTCCGGCTGTTGCTGCTCCTTGTGCGGCTTCATTTTTTTGTCCTGAAGAGTTAATCAAAGCAAGAGAAAAGGTGATTTATGAAGGACATGTTGGGAAGTGCAGAAGAGGCTCCAGCTGTGCCGTTGGGTCTGTCGTCACCAACTCCCTGTTGTTGGGTCCATCTTCTTGAAGTGGTTTCAGCAGCTCACAGGGGTTGAGTCCCTCCGAATTTTTCTGCCCGATGGTGAGATCCGTGGTCAGGTTGGTGGTACGGACAGACCTACTGGAGCAGCTCGCTGAAGTGAAGGCAACATCTGTCCCGGAGCTGGAACAAGCTTCCTAGGGAAGAGGGCATTTAAATAGGTTATTATGGATATATACGGTAAAAGAGCATTCAGATCGCCTCCTCTGCGGAATCTTTACTAAATTTATTTGTGTTCATTCTTTAGTGGTGAACATTCTAGCACAAAACATTTAGCCATTCTTTCACATACTAGTACGAATTTAACACCTTTGCGTTTCCTGGATTACCCTCTGCCCAAGTAATCGTATTTAGTTCTGGTTTACCAAAAAAGCAAAATGAGATATGGATTAAAGTCCCAGATTTTATACTTATTTATACTCATCATCCTGCAATGCTCACAGATAAATAGTTATGCTAGGTAAAACAAATAAAATAAAATTTAAAACCAAGCCAAACAAACAGAAATAAACACACACACACATCCCAAACCACCAAATGCTGCTTTTCTTGCTTTAGCATCTCCCCTGGGCCAGTACAGCAGCTTTCAAATATTCTGGACTCCTCTTAAAAAGGAGATATTTTTTTCTAATGTGAGCTGTGCTCTTTTTTAAAAAGGTTGAAGTGTTGTAAAAGCTCTTTCCCAAACGTCTATTTGAAGCATCGAGTGTATTCCTTTGGCTTGGAGAGGAGCTTGCCCAGTTAGAGGTAGAACCCGCGATGCCGCCAGTGCAGAGATGCTCAGAAAGCATTGCAAAATAAACTTAATTTGCCTTTTGTCAATTTGTTCAGTCGCTACACAGATCTTCTGGGGCTATGGCAAGAGTTATACATGGATCCTTTTACTACAGGATTGTGTAGCGATGCAGGAGCTACCGAGCTCGGGATTGGGGACATTTGTTAGTGAGATTCTTGCTGGGAAGGCTGTGAAGTGTCAGAAGCCTCAAAGTTACTGAAAAATGAAGATATTCAGAACCTTAAGACAAACTTGAGGATTTAAAACCATGTCATTGAGGGCTGGATTAAGAAGGGCCTGTCTGCTGTCCCATAGTCAGGTGCTTCCTCACCCACCTCGGTAAGAGTATCCAGCAAGAAGGATTAAACTTCTCTATTATTATACACCAGAAAATCAGCCTTGTTTTAAGGAATTATTGTAACCGATCATTTACCTAGTATGAGAAAGTTGTGTCTCCATTAGTTGTCACACAGATGTGTTCTCCTCACTATTCAGTGAACGAAGGTAAATGTTTTGAATCCATTTTAGAGCAGAGTTCCTGTTCAGAACCTTCTGAACGAAACACCATCTGTAACGCCTGACGGATCCTTCAGTGTCCACTTGGCAAGTTGTCCTGCTGTGGGTAGCTGCAGAAATATTTCATGTATGTTGTTGTAGACTGACAAACATTACTCATGTTTTCATTCGAGTGTCTGCATTTCTGACACAGATGTGACATATCTGTATATACTATAAAATCAATACTATTTTTAACCACATATTTTGTACAAATATTCACATTAGCTCTGTACTTCAGTGAGAATCTATTATGGTATTAAACATTTTGGTGGAATTAGCAAACTCTTTGTCCATGATGTGTTTTCATTTTGTAAGGGCTTTAAGCAGCTGAGCCATTTCTTACATCCAAGATAAATATTATCATTTCCAGTGGCTTAAATCCATGTGCACCTGTACCCTCTAGTGACTAATTCCAGCCACTGCAGGAGCCTGCAGCTCCCCAGGCCTCTGGATCTGAGTGACAAGAGGCCAAAATTCAAGTTGAACCAACAGTAAATATGAGTAGGTTTTTTTGCTAGTTAATGAGAGTCACTACTAGCATGAGGCATTTAGACAAGCTTCTTAGGGACATCATTTAGTACTAGAGTTAGGTTATGGCTGGACTCAATGATCGTGAGGGTCTCTTCCAACTGAAATTATTCTACAATCTATGAGGCAGCACATTGCTATTGAATCATAGAATCGTTTTGGTTGGAAAAGACCTTTAAGATCATTGAGTCCAAGTGTTAACCCAGCCCGGCCAAGTTCACCTCTAACCCATGTCCCTGAGAACCTTGTCTATGCCTCTGTTTGACCCTCCAGGGATGGTGACTCCACCACTGCCCTGGGCAGCCTGTTCCAATGCCTGACAACCCTTTCCATGAAGAAATTGTTCCCAGTATCCAATCTAAACTTCCCCTGACACCCAAGTAGAGATTTCCATGCACGCAGGTACAATTATATAATTTTTTAAAATTTATTTTTAGCCCTTTCTCCAAAGCTTCTGTCGGTCGCTGTCAGGAATCAGATGATGAACTTTGTGCAACTGGTGTGGTCTAGTTCTGCTCGCTGGGTACAAAAGCCACATCCATACAGCATTCGGTGACAACCAATGGTAGGACAAGGGGTAATGGGTTCAAACTGGAACACAAGAGGTTCCACTTAAATTTGAGAAGAAACTTCTTCTCAGTGAGGGTGCCAGACACTGGAACAGGCTGCCCAGGGGGTTGTGGAGTCTCCTACTCTGGAGACATTCAAAACCCGCCTGGACACCTTCCTGTGTAACCTCATCTGGGTGTTCCTGCTCCATAGGGGGATTGGACTGGATGAGCTTTCGAGGTCCCTTCCATTCCCTGATATTCTGTGACTTACCAATCAAAGCCACAGTATGTATTTCCAGTTTTGTGTGAGGCTCAGTTTCATCTCTAACAGAACAACAGTAATTAGGGGGGGAAGACATTAAGAAAATAATTAAAAGAGCCTTGTCCCCTGCTATAATTCCCAGAGCCAGGGTGAGGGGGAGGAAGGTATCATTCTTGCTTAAAAAATTAAGATACGATGACCAGACTTTGCCACGGCCCCAGGCTTGAGCGAGTCCCTCAGTGCGCCAGCCAGACCAGCTCAGTGATCTCGAGTTCACGAGCCAAGGTTTAACTTTACACAAAAACGAAGGGAGGGAGCCAGAATTTACCTGGATTAGAGCCTGTACACAGGTAACCCTTTCCTACCTACTTACCAATCATGTACTATGTTGGAGATGTGAAGCCTCCAGTAAGTTGCCATCAACAAGAAAGCAGGTTCCTACTGTAAGGATAAGGAGAAAAAAAACAAAACACAAGACACACAACAGAAAACCCACAAAAACCCGAAGCCCACCACTTATGTTTTACTTACATTGTAATGCTCGTGTGCACCAGGATATGTAAGTGAGGAAATACCAGCGATAAAGTGATTAATAAGTAGCATGTTCATAGGCAGCAGTGAAAAATATAAAGGTTTTCACACTGCCACAGCGTGGGGTGAAGTCTGTGTTCCTGCACAAGGCGTAGGACAGATCCTCAACCCGTAAGGCTGGGAACCCAGGCTGGAATTTTGTCCCCTTCAGCAGTTCAGTTTCTAGTGACATGAGGGATCATAAAAAACACCTGAATCAAAATGGTGCGGCCTCACCCGGAGCACTGTGTGCAGGTCTGGGTGCCACAGTGTAAGAAAAGATATAAAGCTACTGGAGAGTGTCCAGAAGAGGGACACAAAGTTGGTGAAGGGTTTGGAGGGGAAGCCGTATGAGGAGCAGCTAAAGTCACTTGGTTTGTTCAGCCTGGAGGAGACTGAGGGGAGAGCTCATGGCGGCCACAGCTTCCTCACAGGGGAGGAGGAGGGGCAGGGCTGAGCTCTTCTCTCTGGTGAACAGCAACAGAACCGGAGGGAATGGCAGGAAGATGTGCCAGAGGGGGTTCAGGTTGGACATGAGGAAAAGGTTCTTCCCCCAGAGGGTGCTGGACACTGGAACAGGCTCCCCAGGGAGGTGTCACGGCCCCAAGCCTGACAGTGTTCAAGAAGAGACTGGACAACGTCCTCAGACACACGGTGTGAACTGTGGGGTTGTCCTGTGCAGGGACAGGAGTTGGACTCCATGATCCTTGTGGGTCCTTCCAGCTCAGGACATTCTGTGACTCTATTTTATTCTTTTGTTGTTGTTAACTGAAGCAGCACTTAAATATCTTCAGAAAGTGGATTTTCCTCCTTGCCTCTACAGCCAGGTCTAAGCACTCAAGCCCAGCCTGGGCACCATTTCTTCCTTATTTGCAGCAATTTCACGACTCCCAGCGACTCCCTCAGCACCCGCCCGCCTCTGTCCCGGCCCCCCCTGTCCCCGCCGAACAGCTGAACAAAACCGCCCCGCCCGGTGCCCCAGGAACCGCCTCCTCCCCCGGGCCCTTCCCGGGGACACCGTGCAACCTCACCCGCCCCTCGCAGCTCCTGAACCCCCTGAGGCGCCGCCCAGCGCCGTTACCGGGCGGTGACTGACACCGTGGCCACTCCCGCCGGGCGGGACGTGCGGGCGGTGCCGCTTCCAGCCGAGCCGGCGCTGCCCCGGGGACACCGGCAGGTACCGGCGGGCGCGGGTTCCCCGGCCGGGCCGGCACAGCCCCCGCCGCCTCGCTGCGGTCTGCCCGCCCGCGGGGCGAAGGGAGCGGCGGCAGCCCGGCCTGAGCGCTCCGGGGGCCGGGGGACGGTTCGTTAGGCCTGAGCGGGCTCGGTGCGGGCTGTACGGGGTGTCGGGGTGGGTGCCCGGTCAGGGGGGAGGAATCTGTCACGGGGGGGCGGTGCAGGGAATGCCGGCGGTGCAGGGAATGCCGGCTGCCCTTGGCGTTAACGTGGCGCTGAGCTCCCTGGGCCCTTCTCCGTTGGTATGTCTGTCTGTCTGTCTGTCTGTGCTCCCTGCCCTGAGCACTCAGGTGCTTTTGTCCCCCCAGAGCCCAATCCAGACCCCAGAGCTTTGTGGTGCTGGGTCTGTTCAGCCTGGAGAAGAGAAGCTGAGAGGGAATCTCGTCAATGTTTATAAATATCTCAAGGTGGGTGTCAGGAGGATGGACCAGACTCTGTTCAGTGGTGCCCAACGACAGGATGAGGGGCAACAGGCACAGACTGAAGCACAGGAGGTTCCATCTGAACATGAGGAGAAACTTCTTTCCTTTGAGGTGCCAGAGCCCTGGAACAGGCTGCCCAGAGAGGTTGTGGAGTCTCCTTCTCTGGAGACATTCAAACCCACCTGGACACATTCCTGTGTGATCTGCTCTGGTGAACCTGCTTTAGCAGGTGGGTTGGACTGGGTGATCTCCAGAGGTCCCTTCCAACCCCAGCTGTTCTGTGATTCTGTGACAGCAGGATGACCATGAGCCAGCACTGGGCCCTTGTGCCCAGGAAGGCCAATGGTACCTGGGGTGGATTAGAAGGGGGTGGTCAGTAGGTCAGAGAGGTTCTCCTGCCACTGTACTCTGCCCTGATGAGACCACACCTGGAATATTGTGTCCAGTTCTGGCCCCTCAGTTCCAGAAGGACAGGGAACTGCTGGAGAGAGTCCAGCGCAGGGCAACAAAGATGCTGAAGGGAGTGGAGCATCTCCCGTGTGAGGAAAGGCTGAGGGAGCTGGGGCTCTTTAGTTTGGAAGAGACTGAGGGGTGACCTTATTAATGCTTATAAATATATAAAGGGTGAGTGTCACAAGGATGGAGCCAGGCTCTTCTCGGTGGCAAACAATGATAGGACAAGGGGTAATGGGATCAAGCTGGAACACAAGAGGTTCCACTTAAATTTGAGAAAAAACTTCTCAGTGAGTGTGACAGACACTGGAACAGGCTGCCCAGGGGGGTTGTGGAGTCTCCTTCTCTGGAGACATTCAAAACCCACCTGGACATGTTCCTGTGCGACCTCACCTCGGCGTTCCTGCTCCAGCAGGGGGATTGGACTGGGTGATCTTTTGAGGTCCCTTCCAATCCCAAACATACTGTGATACTGTGATACTGTGATTGCTAGAGAGACCAAATCAGTAGATGTGCTCAGGTACCAGTGAAAACCAGTATAGGAAGGCCTTGGAAAAAAACCCTATTATTTGTCATTTATTTGCAGTTACAGGATTAGGCAGCATTGGCATCACTGTGTAAAACTTAGAAGTAAAGACCTGGCTTCACTGGAGAGAGCTTAAATTCATACTTGTCGCTCCCCACAATGGGGATTTGTGAGTCAGCTGTGGCTGTGGTTAATTTGGTGGGTGGACGCAACAGCATGTTCTCCCTTCCTTCCTTGAGAGTCAGCTGAACAAAACCCCACGTCAGGTGAAAACCGAATGATTCTGCAGCTTTTGGGTCCATGGTGTTTGCTGAAAGGGGAATGATTCCTCTGAAATTTGTTCTTAGCAGGACTCTAGTTCCGTATTTTAATTTTGGGAGACATGCAAGTTCAGTTTAACATTTGACTGCTTGCAAGTTGACAGCACCTACGCTGTTTTCCAGTGTAAATATATATATGAGAGATCTAGTTGAGGAATCAGAATAGGAGAAATCCCCATGAAAAATACATTGTTTTCTATCAAAATGAGAAACACTATTCCATCATCGCAGTGATGCTCAGATGCTTATTATGCTTTTTTTTTTTTTTTTGGTATTAACTAGGATATTTATGTACTCCAGATATTGATATTTACTGCTTACACAATTGCTGTTTTCCAGCTTAATTTCTGTAGTGACCGGTTCCAGAGAATTGCTAAAAAATGAGAACTTAAAGGGAACTGTGTGGAATATCAGTGCAGCCCCTGTGCAGGACTGGATTGAACAGTGTCTCGTCTTGTGGTTGAATGATGCTGTTGAGCAAGAAGTGGGGAATATCAGCAGGAAATTGTAGGTCAGTTACAGACAGGGAAATGCAGTGCGAGGGTTCTTACAGGGACCTTACTTTGAGTTTGATCACTGAGTTTCAAACAAGAAAGTGTTTGGGAATGGCAGAGGGAAACCGGGGCTGGGGAATATGGCCCAAGACAGTATGAAATTGGGTCATATTATCTCATGCTGTTAGAAAGGGAATGCCAGTCATAGCTAAGAACAGTCAATATCGAGTCATATGGTCAGAATCAGGGCTGAATGTTTATCTGGGGAGCACATGCTTTAGGGTACAGCTTCTAGTGATCGCCTTCTCACACAGTTCATGGACAGGATTTGTATCCTATTTATTGTTTCTTGCCTACTTCATGCTGCGTGCACTCAGGTAGCAGAGGTGTTTGGCAGGAAAGGACAGATGATGGGGTTTACGGTTGGTTGAAAGATGTATTTCTGGTGGCTCACAACTGAACCTTTCAACCACCTCTCTCCAGTCCATTCAGAGACACGAGTGGTTAGTTAGCACTGCACACTGATTTGTGTGACTTGCATATATTCTTGTTTGTAAAGCTGTACACTGGAAGTGACTTTGGTAGTAAAGTCAGAATGAATTGATGAGTAAGAGATCTGTTATATAGGGAACCTGTGACTGGGTTAGAGATGAGACAAAGTGTTGAGAAACTTGACATTGTTTCTCCAACTCTTGATCTGACACCTTTTAAGCAGCAAAACCTTTTAATGGATATACTACTGTATCTGAAATTCAACACTTATTTGTCAGTTTCTCCCGCATAAATTGTCCTCAGCACATTTAGTAATCCCGTACTGAGTGTTGGGGCTGAGATGCAGTGATGGTTTCCAGCTGGATCCGCCTCCCTGGTGGGAGCTGTGCAGGTGCAGAGTCCTCCAGCTCCAGCGTGTTCTTCCTGCTCCATGCATTGCTGGGCTGTCTGCTGCCACGCTGGCGCAGCAGCTTTAATGAGGGCTGTAAAGTTCTGGTGGAGATGGACCTTGATATTTTCAAGGCGAGAACTGCCCCTGTTTACATCTTAACTCTTCACAAGCAGAAGCTTTGTCATAGGACATTTTTAAAAAATTTTGAGTATGGAAAATACTTGAAAACTTCTCAAATTGCAGGAGTTGGACAGTGGTGTTGGTTAAAGAATTTCCTTTGTAAACTGTGTTTCATTCAGCAAATTATAGTGTCTCACTTCCTACCTCTAAAATTGTGATATCGATGTAACTGGTAGAATCACAGAATGTCCTGAGTTGGAAGGACCCACAAGGATCATGGAGTCCAACTCCTGTCCCTGCACAGGACAACCCCACAGTTCACACCGTGTGTCTGAGGACGTTGTCCAGTCTCTTGTTGAACACTGTCAGGTTGGGGCCGTGACACCTCCCTGGGGAGCCTGTTCCAGTGTCCAGCACCCTCTGGGTGAAGAACCTTTTCCTCATGTCCAACCTGAACCTCCCCTGGCACATCTTCCTGACATTCCCTCGGGTTCTGTCATTCGCCGCCAATAGGTAACAGGTTTCGTTCCTATGTCTGGAGTGCTCAGTGTTAGTAAAGCGAGCTGTATAAATACATAAGGAATATTTAAGCTACTCATTCTTAAAACTAAGTTATGACTCTGACAAACAGGTTAACGCAAACAAATCTTCCCTCTGCTCAGCAGGTGCCATGTTGCCTCAGAAGAGGGGAAAAATACCTTCCAGAATAGCCATGAACTATCATTGGAGAGTCCTGGCAATTTTCCTATTATTTCTCCCAAGAGCACTGTCTCTCCAGCCGGCCCAGCCCAGAGTGCTGCTGGTGTCTTTTGATGGATTTCGATGGGATTACATCTACAGAGTCTCAACTCCCAATTTTCACTATGCCATGGAGAACGGTGTGCACGTCAAACAGGTCACTAATGTGTTTATAACGAAAACGTATCCTAATCATTACACAATGGTGACTGGTCTCTATGCAGAAAGCCACGGTATTGTTGCTAATGAGATGTATGATCCTATCCTGAATGAAACTTTCTCGATGAACAGAATGGATATCTATAACTCCAAGTTCTGGGAGGAAGCCAGCCCAATATGGGTAACAAACCAGAGGGAAGGACATAAAACCGGAGCAGCTATGTGGCCTGGAACAGATGTGAAGATACATGGAGTCTTTCCTACGTATTATATGCCCTACAATGAATCTGTTTCCTTTGAAGATAGAGTTGCTAAGCTCATTGACTGGTTTACATCAGAGGAACCCATAAACTTTGGTCTCCTATATTGGGAACAGCCTGATGAGATGGGCCATATTCTGGGCCCAGAAAACCCCCTTATGGGACCGGTAATTAGCGACGTTGACCAAAAGCTTGGATATCTTACGTCTGAACTGAAGAAAGCCAAACTGTGGGATGTTATAAATGTCATCATCACAAGTGATCACGGAATGTCGCAGTCCTCCTCCGCGAGGCTCATCGAGCTGGATCAGTATGTGAACAGAGAGCTCTATAAAGTCATTGACCATTCTCCTGTGGTTGCCATTTTGCCAAAAGAAGGTAGGAGCTGTAGCAGTAAAATTATCTGAAGAAATACTTGAGTATCGAAACTTTATAGACTTCATTCCTTAAGCGAAGTGGTGGTAGCAGCGCTGATGCCTGCAGGACATCAGCCTTGAACAAGGAGTGCTTGCAGGATCACTTGTTCTTCTTGCTAGCTCTCTCAAAGGCCTCGGTCAGCTTTCTGAAAGTCAGCAAACCTGTCTGTTGTTGACTAATATTGTCAAATATCCATTAGTCCTTACAAAGAAGTAAGATAATCTTAACAGCATTATCAAGGATGAATGGCGTTTGAGATAGATAAGAACTGAATGTTACTTATCTTGCTTTTCATCAAGATGCTAAAGCTGTAGTGGAAGAATTAGATTTCTAACTCAAACAGTAAACTGAAACCAGATGGGGATAAGAAGAAACTGGCTGTTTGATTGGCTGCCAGCTGTTGCAGTTCACTTCAGGTTGTTCCCCCCATCACACTGAACAGCCAGCCAGTCAGGTTCATACCATTTTTATTGTGAAAACGATGGGCAGGAATTCTGTTGGAGTCCAATTCTGGTCTGTTTGCAGTCACCGAAGGGTTGCTTAAGTGCCAGGTGTATGTTTGGTGTCACTGATGTAGAGCTGCTGCTCATTATTTCAGTGATCAAAAGCTCTGGCTATTTGGTGTGAATGCCTTAACCTGGAAAATAGCATTTTTTTGTGTGCTGATTGGAAGTTGAGTTTTAAGATGGCCTTCTGAAAAGATATATTTAAAGATTCCTCTACCATTTGCATCACTAATGGATAGCATTCTCTATTTAATGTCCCAGCAGGGAGGGTATTTTGCAGACTTAAGTGACCTTAAAATGTGTAAACAAATGTCCAGTGTCATTTTACACTGAGGGTGGTGAAACCCTGGCCCAGGTTGCCCAGAGAGGTGGTAGAAGCCCCATCCCAGGCCAGGCTGGACGGGGCTCTGAGCAGCCTGATCTGGGTGAAGATGTCCCTGCTCATGGCTGGGGTGGGACTGGATGAGCTTTGAAGGTCCCTTCCAACCCAAACTGTTCTATGATGTTTAGTTTGAAGAATACTCCTTTATTAATCTAGAGTAAAATGTTAATATGTCCAAACTGAGATCATTTGCAACCTGAACTTGCTCAGGTGCCGTTTCTCTCAGAGGTGTCCGAAGAGCCGAGCTTGGGAGCTCCATCCCGATGGTGACAAACGTGGTGGTGTTGACCAGGAGGTTCTGATTACCAAATAAAAGAGCTGTGAAAGCGAACTTTAGTGCTGAAGTGCCCCTAGTGCAGTAAATGAGAACTTGAGGATGCACAACCTGATTCTGCTGTGTGCTAAATGTTGAGGAAAAAACCCAAACCGGTATCTCTGCAGCAATTACATGACAGAATAGTAAAAAAGCCATTTGAATGGATTTCAGAAATACCTTGCATTTGGTTTTGCCCAGAGGTTCAGATATTTTTTTACAAGAGTTACTTTTGAGCACAGGTGAAAATACACAGAATCACAGAATTCCTCCCTTCTGTGTTGCCAGCTGTAATTTTTATTACAAAATGATGACCTTCGTTCCCAGTTTAGGTATGAAATAACATAGATTTAAGTATATGAGACTGCTTCTTCAACAGTTGTTTCACTAGTCTTGCTTAAACCAAGCAAATAGTAAAACAGTGAGACCTTGCGAAAAATGTTGAATGCTTAAAAATGCTGTGATTTCCGCTACTTTTTACTGTTAGGCTGGATATTTTTTTCTGTGAGAGATGGATTAAAGCCACTGTTTAAATACACTATTGTATTAGTCTGTGTGGAACTAATTGTGCGTTCACAAAGTGGTGCCTGTAGCACAGCTGGTGATGCTGGCCTTATTCTTGCATTTAATATATTAATTAAAAATCACTTTAGTGTAAAATCATAGTTCACTGTATTTGCAGCTTCTCCTCCCTGCTATCCCATATAGAAAAGTGTTATTACAAAATTAATTTTGTTATTAATATAGTCCTGGAAGTATGAGATTGGAATCCCTTTTCTTGTTGCTGTAACTGTGTGTATCATGTCTGGACTTTGGTATCTCATCTTGACCTTTATTGTGTTTCTGAATTTTAGTGATTCTTTTTTTTCTGTCAGTTTGAGGTAAGAAACATTATACATGAAACTGTTCCCAGTTTTCTTCCAGAATTTCTATATTGGACCCTAAGAATTGAGGGGGGGAAACAAAGACAGTTTCTTTAAAAGCAGCTGGGGGTGAAGGCAGAACTAGGAAGAAATGATGAGTCAAAATGACAGGATGTGCTTAAATCTCATTTATCTGCTACAAATGTCAGCGTTGGCCACAAAGAAAATGTAAACATCTTCCAGCTGTGCTTCAGACTTGCTCAAATATAGATTCTTGAACTGGCGGTTGTGTTCTGCCTGCGTGTCCTGGCTCCTTTCTGGTGTTTCACCTTGTCCAGCTGCTTTCTGGCCCTTCAGTGGCTTTTGCTGGAAAGCAAAGCTCAGAAACTGGAAGGAAGCAAATAAAGAACTGGGGGTGGAAAATGCCTCGTTATTCCACAGTCTTAGTACTTGAGGGTTTCTGCTCACTGTGCAGCAGAAGACTTGGGTAGGGAAAGGAGCAGACACTGAGAACACAATGGAACACAAAAGAACAATAGCAGCTGTTGGCCATTATTGAATGTACAGAGTCACTAACAGCTCAGACCAAAGGTCCAGCTTGTCCCGTCATCTGTTTGTCGTGTCTTCCCTGCTTAGACCTCTGCAATCTTCGTACAGCTCCTCATGTGTTAGTGGCATCTAGGCCATGACCTGGGTTGAAATATTAATGCAATCTAGTTTTGCATATCCCTGGGCAATTAGTTGCCAATACAATGATGTTACATGGTACATAGCAACTAATGAGCTACATTTTCTTAAATTGGCATCAGCAAGGTCAAAACAATATGTAGCTGTTTATTGGAGCATCTTGTAGAAGGAGAAATAAATAGTTGGGTTCACTGGGACATAAGTTTTCAGGGATGCTAAGAAACAATGTGGCTGCTCCCTTTGACCTTTTAAAGGAAAGCAACTAAACTGCTTCAAAATGAATAAAAAGTGTCACTTGTCATCACAGCCAGCTGAGGGGAAGACAGAATATGGCCTTCATGTGCACACTGCGTATAAATTGGTTTAGGAGTTACCTTCTTGCTTTCAAACTTTACATAGAGCTGGTTTCTTTCCAGTGAGACTTAACTAAATGTATTCTAACTCATTCTTAAATTCTGGTAACTCTGAAATGAGGAACTTTTCTAAAATCAGCAAAGCACTTACTGCTTAGGAATAGGCTCTGAAGGCTGACGCCACGTGTGATCTTGCTGTGAATAACGCTCTGGATTTCTCACAATAATTTCTTTACACATAATAATCCATTTTAGCTTTGGGGGAAATGCATTTTATCCTCTTCTTTCAGTTGTATTTGAACTACTGATGAGATTAGTAACATATTGGCATGTTTAAGTTTTGTCTTTGTTTGTTTGTTTGAAGGCAAACTGGATGAAGTGTATGAAGCCCTGAACCACGCTCATCCCAACATGACTGTATATAAAAAGGAGCAGATTCCAGAGAGATTACATTACAAACACAACAGGAAAATTCAGCCAATCTTAGCAGTGGCTGATAAAGGATGGGAAATCGTACAAAATAAGTCTGACGGTTTTCAGCGTAAGTATTCTCTGCCTTTACCATGTTCTGCTATATCTAACCAGAGAACTTACATGGTACTTTCTCTCCCAATCTCAACCAATGTTAATCTTTTAAAATTTTATTTATAGGAGGGAAAACTCTGAAACTAAATGTGTAGAATTCATACTGTTTTCTCTTGATGGGATGGGAAGCGCCCGACTGTTAGGAGAGGGGGAACTGGACTTGAACTTTTTAAAAATGAAACTTACTGAGATAAGATCATTCACATGTTTTAGTGGCCGCGTACTTGAGGTCTTCTCGTGAGCTCGAGCAAACTGACAAACACTTCCTGAGAGATTAAAAACACAGTTGTGACTGAACTTGTTGAGTAGAGGATGAACAGTGTTGTTTTGCCATGTTTTATCATGTACTATGTATTTACTAGAGAAGAGTTGGGTTGGAAATAAGGAATGCTTTCTGAAAGGCCTCAGCTTCTGTGGATGCTGACATTTATAGTAACCTTGCTGTACTGCTAGAAAGAGCCTTTGAATATTGTGTGACTGTATACTACTGACTTTTGTTTGCCTTACGGGGTAAGATACATTCTGGGTGATTTGGAGAAAACAAAACTAACACTTCTGAGTTTCTCACTTGGGGTTTTGAGATTGATTATAGGTAGAATGGAGTCAGTAAACTGTAACTTTTGATTAGCTGGGGGGAAAAATAGAAGTGTCATATGGTAAGTTCTTAAGTTTCGTAATTGAAAACCTTTTAAGCTTTGCTGCTGGTTATGAAGCTGAAGAGCGTTACCTGCAAGACTCAACAAGTTTTTGAGTTGCTGACAGCTGAGGAGAGCAGCCTTTTGCACCTGTGTGTTTAGTTACTCAGAGGTTTTAGTGGCCTGTAAGGAAGGGGCACTGGAGACCCGCGGTGAGATCTGTGAACTTTCTCCTTGTTGATGAGTACAGAGTGCAGAAAACAGGAGGTGTGAAAGCAGTCGGAGCTGATGGTCCACCTGCTACAAGGAGTCAAGCAGACAGGCTGTTTCTATATGGATATTGGTTTTTTTCTAAGAGATCTGGTCCAGTTGAGGAAAATCAAGGAAAGTTGGGTGTAGCATAGCACACCATTGCCAGTGCTGTTACTGCTATGGGAGTGTACTGGTTTTGCTTTTTCTTTTATTTTAAATAGTGCTCTCCATTCTTTTTTAAAGGCATCTTCTCTTTGTAGTTCTGTGACTCGATATTTGCTAGGAGACATTTGTGCTGTTGATTCTTCTAAACCTCTCTGAGAATAAATGATGGCTATTCCTTTTCTAATTCTAGGAAAAGTTTCAACGCTTCTTTTGCAACTTCAGAATACTGACCTTTATCTATTTTTTTTTCCTTTAAATTTCTAGCTGGTAATCACGGATATGACAACGTCATACCAGAAATGCATCCCATTTTCTTGGCCGTTGGGCCTGCTTTCAGAAAGAATGCCACCAAAGAAGCCATGAATGCCACAGACTTGTACCCCTTATTGTGCCATCTACTTGGTATTAGCGCGCTGCCAAACAATGGTTCATTCAACGCTGTGAAAGATTTACTTGCTGAGGAAGTTCCTGTAGCCTTTGGAACAGACACTTATGCTACTGTTATAGGAGTTTTTCTGGGCGTCTTTCTTGTTACGGTTTTTATCGCTGTTTTTGTTAAGCATTTAATCCTCGCCCAAACAAATACCATGCAAATGCAACATACTGAAGCTGCCCGGCCACTGTTGCAGGATTAATAACACTTGGTACTGTTTCCTGATTGATGCTTAAAATAAGCTTATGCAAAAAAAAAACTAATAGAAGTGGAGCAGCATAAAAATCTGGAGTAAAAGGGAATGAATGCTGATCCATTGGTACACTGGGGTACGTACATACGGGGGATGCAGAGAAGGAGCGTGTTTCTGTTTTACCCAACAACCACTTCATCTTTCAGGGGTTGAAAATATTCCGGGTAAACCTGGGAAGCTGTGTGTGTAGACATGTAGCGATAACAGACCCTGAATACCTCGTTCTGAGCTACTATTAGGGAAATAACTGAGTTTGCACTTCAGACTATTATGTGGTGATTTAATTTCCCATCCATCCCCCTTTTTTCTCTAAGAGCTTTTTTAAATCTCAGATTCTAACAAGTCACAGACTTGGCTGCTTTGGGTTATTTTCTTCCCTGCTCAAGGAAGCTTTTGCGTGGATCAGCATTACAGATAACTTGGTGGATTAAATCCTGCAAGAAAACAACACTTATTAAGCTAGGTCATGCACTGCAATGTGTCTCAGCTTAGAGTTAGGCCTATTTATTTAAACACTGTATAAATTGTAGCCCCAGAATATGAATCTAGATGGTATTTCCTTTAGCAATCAGCATTAATGTTTTTGTTTGGTTTTGGTTTTTTGTTGTTAGTTGGTTTTGAGTTAGATACAGATCTTCATGATTTTAGGTATAATTTTAGGTAAATGTAGATCTTTATTTTTTTTCTGTTGTCTCCTGTACACTGGACTAAATTTTCTAGGAATTCCATGAGGCTGGCAGTTTAAAGACACGTACAAGCACGACATCTGTATGTCCAAATGGAGTCTATTATATTTCTGTGATAAAAAGGTTCTTTCAGAATAGGACTGATGAACATACATGTACAAGCTGTTTTTCGAGCGCTGTCAAGCTTGTCACAAGGTGTAACACCTGAGAGCTGTAACTGGAGACTCTTCTCTAGTATGAGCTTGGCTTTCTGTCTTGTCCTTTATCTGATATGTCTGGGTGAACCTTAGAATTTGATAAATAGGATTGGACATGCCATTTAAGGAACAACCGTATAAATCTTAAGCCATATATACTCTTAAAATCTAGAAAAGCACACTTGAGTATGAAAAAAGGTCTAAGACTGGAGTTTGTTCTTGCAGAGAAAAGTCTTTGTCAGGAAAACTTATTAATTCTGAATCAACAAAACTGTATATTAGTCTGATTCTTTTGTGTGGGTCAATAGAGCTTCCTGCTATTCTAGTGTTTCGTGGTTTGGTTTTTTGTTGTTGTTTTGTACGAGCTCACTTAAGTGGTAGGCGAGAAGCTGCTGACTAAGGTTTGCATGAAAAGCGTGGTATGAAGTGCCAAAAGTCCCTGAAGAAGAAAGAAACTCCTTTGAAGTTCACAGGAATACTCAGTCTGGTATTTCTGCAAGTGCAATTTATTGCTTCACCTGCAGCACTCAGCAAAGATGGGAACTCCTTGGCCTTGGGTGTGCTCTGGTGTGACCAACACCCCAGTACTGCTGATGGGAGGCTTGTGAGCAGACCTGGCAAGGAGCTGCAACAGGCTGACTAACTGAAGTCCATTTTGAACTTAATTCCAGACTTAATGACCTCTAGGAGAGTTCAGAACTGAGCAAGCTTCTCGCTGCCTCAGTGATGACTCTGCAGTGCCTCGTTATAACCTGGTCCTTGCTGCGTCAGAAGGGATCTCGGATCCCTCCGTGACAGCAGGAACACTTGCTTGGCATTGATCTTTCTTGCAACAGATGCGGAAAGTGGCCAGAGGTCACAGCTTGGTGCAGCGAGCACTGGAGAGGGAAGGCAATGAAATATTCCAATTTAAGGTATATACTGAAAGTCTAGCTGTAATATATACTGAAATCTGAGCTGTAATAGCAGCTTTAGGAAGGCGGGAAACTAGCAGATCTGTTAGAGCACAGCCCCTGAATTTGGGGGAGATGTGTGAAGCATCATGTAACTTAATCTGACTCACCGCTGCAATTCTGCTCTTACTGCCTTGTTTCCTACACTGCAATTTTCTTAAGAAAACACAGCAGGTAAACATCTGGGTTAGGTGTGCCTGATGCTGTAAAGCTACAGAGGAGCTGACCATTAGGTGTGTCTTAAGCTTCATTTGCTGACAGCTGCTAAAACTACAGGGGCTTTTCAAGATGAAAGGTGAAGGCAGTGATGATGTTCACAGGCATGATACATAGAGTCCACCTTTGCTTGCTTATTTGCAACTTGAAAACAAATTGTAGCACAAACATAGTGTGTGTTTAAAGATACCCACAGGTTTGGTTAAAGGAGTAATAGTGAAAATTGGAGATGGACAGAGAGGTACTGTAATCCTCACCTGTAGCTACTTCAGCTACTTACTTTCTCACTTTGGAATGTGCTGCTTTAATAGAAATTCTTCTTATTGCAGTAATTTCATGGTAATGTTTATAGCAGATGTAAAATAAACAGATCATTATTTCAGATGTGTGCATTAAGCTCCCACTTCTAAAAATTGTGACAGGTGTAGTTCTATTGTCAGCTAAGGTGACCCTTGATTTTAAGGAGTAGCCAATGCTGGTGTTGTTCAGTTGTCCCGGGACTCGGCTTCACCTGCCCCAACACGTGACGAGGGAAGAGCAACAATAGGTTTTCAGTATTCAAAACAGGTTGGCAACGCGAACACGAGAATTCTCAGTGTTGCTGTTGTGTTTTGCACTGTAAGGCCCTTCTTTGAGGAGGGTAAAATGACACTTTGTAGAAGACTAAAGGGAGTCTTTTGCATTCATGTGGTTCAGTTTAGGTTTAAACATTTTTTCCTTTATTCTTAGGTGTATTTGCAGGTACCTCTTGAGTAGTTACTATGTTCAGATATTTGCCTAGCCAGCATTAAACACTGTTTTAAGTTGTTTGATGTGTGTTTAGTGAAATTGAAAGCACATATGATACCACTGGAAAAAAAAGACCAATTTTTTCTTGGATGTGATGTGAGATTTTCTCAAACTTTTCCATTTGTGGCTGGGGGGGGAAGGGGCATGGGATTTGCTTTCTGTGTATATGATACTTTTTATGATGTACAAACACGTTTATTGGAAAGCAGATTTGAGTTCACCGTATGCTGCTTGTAATTTAAGCTTGGAAACTGAGCTTGCATGACTTGTCCTTCATTATTGACCTGTGAAGCATACTTTAAGATGTCAAATGTTTTCTGTGTTTCCTCCTTGTTGAAATATATCATTGCTATGATGCTGTTAAGCACTGAGTGCTTTTTTCATTTAAAAACAACTCTGGAAAAAAACCTGAATTTGGGGGGACAGCTGAGGAGGGAATGAGCATAAATCATCTTGTACTCTGCACAGTGTCTGCCTTCATTAAAAATAACTGGAAGCGTGATCAAAGTTCTTATATAAAGACTTCGTTTCCTATTTTGCTACTATATATGGAAAGAACAGCTCTCTGTTACCAACCGTGGTAACACAGTTTATCAAAAAGTCTTTTAGACTTTCTTAGTAATATGCTATTTACAATAAATGCAGTCTCAAAAAGAAAAAAAAGCGCAGAAGTGCTTATTATGAGATGAAGGGTTGTGCAGTGTGAGTTTTCAGGAGTGTGGAGCAACACGGTCTTGAGCTGTGTGTGGGAAGAACGACAAATGTGCAGCTGGTGAGTCCTCCTGGAGTGTAAAACATAAATACATTCCAAATCTTCTGCCCTACTTACATAGCAGCCATGGATGCTGTCCTGACCATGCCTACTGTGCTGCTGTACGTGCCTTCCGGGCAATGGTATGTTTGTAACATGGTAAAATTAATGTAAGCATTTATTAGCATCAGATTATGAAAATTATTTGAAGCACATTAAGATGGTAAATTCAGTAGCCATGTCTGCAGGGTTGGAAAGGGACGTCCTTCCCCCAATGAAATCCTAATCCAAATCATATTAAGATGTCTGTTATTGTTTTTTGCAATAAAAAGCAAACATCTGTCCCTGTGGTCTGATCTGTTGAGCTATGTGATGTTGGTTTACTTTCATAAGCAACCTGTTCTTTTCATTTTATAGCAAGTTAAACTTACCCCTGAAACAGATGTTCTGGACCTATAGTTAGCTGAAATCACCTCAATTCTCAAACTGTTTCCTTGGGGCTGATGGACAAAAAACACATAAACCCAGAGGGCTGGATGTTTAAGGCTTCTGTACCCAATGCTGAGACTTTCTTTAGGGAGACAGGCAAATAACATGATGAATCATTCTTTGTAACATGACTTCCCAGCAGCAAACCTCCCCGATGGCTTCTAAACTTCAATACTAGTTGAAGTTTTAAGAACTTCCCCCTCAATTAATATGCCCCGTAGGAACGTTGCAGAGTTACACATATTTAGCAAGTCATTAAATGTTGCCACAAACTATTGCAGGACTTCTCCTTTATCACAGCTTTGAGGAAGGGGGAAGACACAGCTTCTTGTGTTCTTTTTTGAATTAGCAGCTGGTTTCCTTTTGAATAGCTGACTTTCACAAGCAATAATTCATACAAACTGTAATTAGGTAGCTGAAATATTTCATTGTGTTTAAGGCACTATTTTACAACTAATCATCTTTAAACCTATCAACTTCGTCTCTAAGGAGAACGAGATGTTTTTCTAGATTCTTGTGAAGTGTACATGATCTGTATGAAATCCCAGGTGTACAAGAGCTACCTTAAAACCCCCCCCTGCCAGTAGCAAAGAATTGTTCCAGGAAGAAGACTCAGCACCCTTACAAACCACACTGCATCTTTAAATTAGAAAATAACTAGCAAGGCAAGTGCAGTATAGTTTATCTTATTTCTTGATTAATACTTAAACATTCTTTTTAAAGCTTCCCCACAATAGCACTATTTGGTCTCAAGACTAAAGGGAGGAGGAATAGCAGGTAACAGGGATTTCTGCCACATACCACCTGGTTTCATAGGAGCTCAGTTGCCTGCAGCAAGTCCCAGCAGAAGGGGCTACCTAGAGCTAGAAGGAGAAATGCATTTAGACCTGTAACAATATTCATATTTCAGATTAGAATGCTGCCATTGCACTTCAGCCAACGCACTTCTGGTAATTCAGATCTTGGTGGTAACGTTGACACCTGGCCTATGATGTACAGAGGAACTGAAAGCTTGTCAGTCACACACTGTATGACAGCTACTTGGGGAAGGAGGAGGAAGGAAAGAACAGAATGGAGCATCTACTGTGCTCATCAGTTTTAGCATCTAGGAAAAAACCAAACAAACAAAACCACCCTTCACAGGTTGAGCCAAGTCTGGCAGAAAGATAAAGATAACTCAGCTGAGCCAAGCCCTCCATGTCTAGATTATACAAAGCATCTCCCAGCACATGTGCCACCCTCAGAGGTGGGCAGCCTTCATTAGCAAAATTACAAGAAACTAACAACTCTCTTCAATGCAGGAATTCAAGCATCCTCCCTTTTTACAGCATCTCTAAGCCTGGGTCCTGCCATGCAAAACAGTCACTCCATCGTTACTCATTAATCTGACCTCTTACTGTTAATTATTTATTTTAAGTCTTCCAACAGGATGAAAAAGTGACGTGTTCAGTCCAGTTATTCTATTATATCAACGATCTAAAATCCAGTCCATTGTCAGCAACAGTTCAGGTTTTTTAGGGGGCTTGAGTCTCTTTGAATTTCAGATTAATCCATAGTAAAGCGTTAGTCAGTGAGTAGAAACTAGTAGATTAAGAAACGGGGGTAGGGGGAAGCAGAACAGGTTAGTTTTTGTGTTGCGTTTTTCATCCGTACATTAAAATCCTCAGAGAGGAAGACAGTTTAGTAAAACTTCCACACATCATTTTTAGAACTCAAATGTATTTTTTTCAGTGGGCAGTTAAAAGGAACCCTTCCCCTCCAAGTCAGTACTTCCTCTCCGCTGGATCAAGAGGTCTGTGGCTAATACCAAACTGCGTTGAACTTCAGCTTGTGAACAAGAAACCACATTGCGCACTCAGCTCTCGCGCTTCAAATTATCAGTTCTTAAAACCATCAAACTTATAGAAAAAGCACTTGGTAACAATAGTTCTCTTTTTGGGTTAGCATTAATGATTTATCCTCACATTGCTTCCTCATTGCAGGATAAGGTACCACTAAGGCTTTCTAAATCAAATTAATTTTTTTATGGCAAGTTACTAGACTCGACCATTAACAAGAAATCAAGAGTACCATTAGCACCATTCACCAGAACTTGGCATCTATACAATTTAAACACTACAGATAGCACATGTCAGAAAACAAATTATATGTTCCCTTGAAACTTCCAGGGTTTAAATAAGAGTTCGGCATCCCTGCTTGATGATTACATGATAAGCATCCAGTTGCTACTTTTTAGCAGGACAGCCTTCAAAGAAAATTATCAGCTGATACACAGGGCAGAACCACCTTTATTACAAAAACACCTTCAGCAGAATTTACACCTACAAAATTTTCACAGGGTTTAGAAGCAGCAATTTTACTACTACAGCCCAAGAAACTGAGTAATCCAAGCATTCTCAGGGTCAAACATCCTTGAGATGAGCAAGTAGTATCATCCAACAATCTGAGTGCAGGAACAGCAGAACCAAGTCATCCACAAACACACGTCTAGAAATGTCAGAGCCACCTGCTGGGTGTTGTAACTGCCAACCCGCACATGTTAGAGCTCAAACCAGAACTGATATGCACCAATTCTTGCCTCACTGGCTTCCGTTTTCCTTCTAACCAATTTCTTGTCATATTGCTGGCTTAGGGTGGAAACAGAAGTATTGGATCTTCTCTATTGCCAAATTTAAGAACAAATCAGAATATACTGTCCAAACAGAGTTAACTTTTAACTTGCATAAAAAGATCCTCTTTCAAACACAGGTACAAGAACACTAAAAGAAGTCAACATTAATTTAAATTTAATACAAAAAAAATTATCATTTAAAAATGCTAAAATTCCCTTAATCTATCCTGGCTAGTTCTTATTCTGGAATTTTATTTTGAAAGTGTTCAAAGGCTTGAGTGAAAAACTAAGCATCCTTATTTTGTTAACTATCTCTTCCAGCAGAAAATCACCTGTTCACCATTTTGTTCTGAAAAAATATTTTTAGAGCACTACTAATCAGGTAGCACAAACAAAAAGATCTGGCTGTACAGTATTTTATTCAGATACTGTTAAAGTGCATCAAAGAATGCCGACCAGTGCAAGTTCAGACTCTTCCTGAAATCACTGTTTACCAAGGGAGGCTCCCTACACGCTATCCGATTAAAGGATCATCATCATCGTATTGTAACTGAAGCCTGGAAAATGGTCGTGGGGAAACTACTCTATTCTTTGAGGTTATTATAATACAGGTTAAAGTGGTCAATATCAGAAAAGCCCCAATAACTATCCCGATAGCTTCTGGAAGATTTATGCACCACTGGTCAGCAAGCAAGCACTTGGTGTTACTGAAAGTGCCATTGTGGGGCTGTGGTGTCAGTCCCAGGATGTGGCACATCATGGGGTAAATGTCAACGTTGTTTATCGTGCTCTGCTTGTAACCCCGATGGAAAGCAGGCCCGCGGGCGGCCAGGAAGGGATGCATGCTTGGGAGAGCGTTGTCATAGCCATGGTCACCTACTGGAGAAAGGCAAAGTTAAGAGTTAACACCTCCGTTTCTGTTTGCATATGGAGAATTCCCCTCCGTATCTCTTCCCCACCCCCCAAAAGGCATACATTTTAACCAAAGACAAATGCAGAACATAAAAGCAGCTGTTGGATCAAACACTGAAGGAACCCAGAGTTCCTTCCCTCTTCCCCAGTCCCCAGAAATCTTTACTGGTCTTCAGCCATATTTCCCCACCCCCCATTATCTCTTTTCCTTTCAATCATCAACATTTTTGGTTTTCTCCTTCCCATTCCTCATGCCAAAGTTGAAAAGGACTTTGCTACTCCACGACAAGTCAGTAGCTGGAATGCAAATTTGTACTTCTCAGATTTTGTACAGATATTTCCACCTTGCAAAGGAGACTCTTGTATTACTTCCCAAAAGCCAAGCACATTCCCCTTGATAGTGTTCAGTTCGAGCACATGAAGTACCCTCAAATCATGTTTATCCAATTAGGTACTTCAGGAGAAGGGGTACCCAAATAGTCAAAAACAAAAAACAGTCAAAGGATCATGATGCCTGTGACAGGCAAACAACCAAACTGTGGCTACAAGGTCCCCAGTACTTGGACATTTGGTAGGTTTTTAAGAAATATTCACTCTGATTCTTGGTAGAATATAAACAGCTAAAAAGCAGCCATAGTTAAATTTCCTAATAACACCCCTGAAAAATCTGTCCAAGACGCCAAAAATTTCTCACAGCACACACAGCACAGCCTGAAGTTTTGAGTTCATTTCTTAGTAACAATTTAGCAAGTCTGCTGCCAGAATTGTCTCCTCAACTGCTTCACCGAAGTTCCTGATGTGAAATGTCAGGATTCCCATTGATGAGGTCACACTCACCACTTCGGTATACTTCCAATATTCCTTTTTAATCTTTTCCACCATTATGCCTTTTATCACCAAGATACTACTGTGCCACATCTTCCTTATTTGTTTTAATGCAGCCCTATGTTTCTTGAGTACATATTTTTTTCCTTCTACCTGCTTGTTTATAAGAAAGCTGGTCCAAGTTCCCTCTCCAGTGAGAGGAACTCTTTACCTTTGAAGTAGGAGGGCTGGTGTTTGCTCAAATTGGGAGGAACACTGCAGGTATTGGTACACTTGCCCATCCTTACGCTGCCACTTTGTCCATGATGACAAGTACAATAAACCCTTAAATAGCCTTTTGGGCTAAAATCTCCCCTGCCAGCTTCTGGGAAGCCTTGGTAAGCAAAGCTGTTTTGAAAAGTGATTCACTTAAAGTGGCACAATGCTGTTAATTCTAAATATACGCTCATTAACTATTTTTAGGTGCCTGAAATTGAATCTAGCTGTAAACAAGAAAGAGACCTCTGTCAAAGAACACAAGCTGCATGTTGTGATATTGAAGGCAATTGTTAACAAATCTGTGGGGAAATAAAACTACAAGTGTACCTTGCATTATAAGCAGTACTTTTGTACAAATAATGAGAAAATTTGAACTGAAATGTGCAGAGGGCAGACAGTAAGAACAGCAAAAGCAGGTGAATCTGGGAGTTTACACCACCCAGCACCCTCTCTCTGACAGCAGTTGTAACTGCAAGTGGGGTCAGCCCTGATGTACCTTGGTATTTAATTTCTATTAATTTCTATTTCTATTAATGGATTTTTCTTCAAGAATTTGTCCAATCACTTTCTGAACATACACACATATACATTTATACATGCAGCCTTTGTCTGCAAGCAGAATTATGGGTTGAACTGTCTTATTATGACAATAATGAAATCTGTCTGGACTTTATTCTTTGAAAGATACTTTTGTGTGACTGTTGCATTTTTTAAGTAAGTTAAACACACCCCTCTTGTGTGCCAAAGAAAAAACCTGCATGTGGAACATCTGGAAATATATATACATAGAAGTACATATACATATATATACACATATGTATTTACGTATGTAATTTGACATTCATAGCATCTAACAGGAAGAAAGCTCATAGCTTAGCAATGCACTGTGTGAAGTAATAACTGATTTGGTTTTTTGTCTTTAAAACATGCTATTTTGTCTTTAAAACATGCTACTTGATGCCCTCTCTGGCTTCTTGACCATGTCTGGCTTCTTTGACCATTATTGTTGCGTCTCTAATTTTAGTATTTCCTCCCCATTGTTTTTTTTCTTAATATGCATACAGGAACATGAAATGTTGTGTCTTGCATTCTTCAATTTATGCTCCTAACTCTCTCTATAGTTTATATACAAGAAGTTAAACCACACCCTTGTGGAAGCCTGATACAGACTGCTAACTTGCTTAAGATAACTCTAAAAGTATCTCTCAGGCTATTAAGTTGAACATGGCAAAGTGTTTTAGCCAACAGAATATCCCCCATCTCTTCCTTATCTGTCAAAACACTCGAGGGTCAGGCTGAGAACATTCTAGAAAATGCTGAGATGTTCCAAAAGACACACAGTGCCAGGTATCCTCTCGCTAAACTAGGACCATCCTACAGATGGCTGGAATCAAAGCACGACAGTTCAGCACCATAAGCCACCAAAAGCACAACTGAGGAAAATACACTCACGTTTTGAAAGTGACTCATTTTGTACAATTGTCCAGCCTTCGTCCGCAACCAGAATGATGGGTTGAATTCTCTTGTTATGACGATAATGAAATCTCTCTGGAATTTCTTCTTTAAGATATACTTTCAAATGATCGTCACATTTTTTCAGTAAGTTATATACATATTTTTCATCTGCCAAGAAAAAAACTGGATGTGAAACACCTGGAAATTCTGTCCTGTTTACTGCAATTATCTGTCATTAAACCCAAGATCCTTATTTTTCAAACCAGTTATTTTTTAAAAAGTAGATATAAAAGGGTTTTTTTCATGCCCATAATGAAATACTACAGGTATCAAGGTGGATTTCACAATTTGCTCACATTTTAAATCAGGCACTTCACAGCTCTGGTTTTGGACCTGCAAGTCAACTTAACCTTCTGTGCTTAGGGGGAGAGGAGGGCAAAATTAAAGCACAGAAATCAAGAGAAAGCAATCCCACACCAAAGTAGTCAGTATTTTATCCAAAGCAGTATGTATTATATTTCGTTACTATATAAATTATTTTGTTCATTAGAATTGCTTCAGTCTGGCCACAGTTGTGGAAACCAAGACCAGCAGTGTCATGATTTAAGATATCCCTGTTAGTAACTACTCCAAGATACAAAAATTAAATTCACAGTATGAAAACTGAAGTTTCATTCACAGAAACAGAAGTGGTAAAACAATCAAAATTGGGACTAGATTTTTAGTTGGAAGTTTAGGCAATGGCATTATTTACTCTGAATAAACATGAGAGTTTATTTCCTGCTCACTGTGAATTACAACCGCATAAGTGAGCAGGCATACTAAGTGCCTATCTAATTTCTCAATCAGCTGTACCACAACGATCTTTACCGCCCATAGCAATTTAACAAGAAACACTCCTTGGCCCGTTGATTAACAAAACAAAATAATTTCTATATAAACAGGTGCTCTTTAGCTTATTCATTAAATTATGTCAAAGCTGTGCAATAAGAACTACACTGGTTTGCAAAAGATGTGAACAGTCTAGCACAGTGTGTAATTTTTAGTAGTAAGATAGAGATTTAATTATCAATATACGACATAAAAACTCAAAACATACTCTGCCTTGGCAGCACTGCAGCAACTGGACTCCTGTCTATCAGAGTGTAGTTGTTGCGACCAATGCATTTGTCCAGGATAATCAGCTTCTTTGGAGAACAGGAGGCCATTCCATGATCACTTGTTATGATGATATTAAGAGTATCCCACAAACCTAATGCCTTCAGTTTATCAGTAAGGAAACCAATATGATTATCCACTTCTTCTAATACTTTGCGCATGTTTTCAGTGTCATCTGGTCCATACTTGTGCCCACTTGCATCTGGTTCTTCCCAGTATAACGTAGCAAAATTGACCACTGGATTAGAGCTGTTCAGCCATGCAACAATTTTTTCCACTCTCTCCTCAAACGTTACTGAAAAGTTATACTTCATAAAGAACTGAGGGGTTGTATTGTTAATTTTTACATCAGTACCGGGCCACATTGCGGCAGCACTTACTCCATTTCCCTGCCATTGATTTGTTACCCAAATTGGAACCGCTTCATTCCACCAGAAGGGATCTGAATCATTGAACTGCGAAAACTTTTTCTTGGCATCCACGTCGTACATGTCATTAGCCACAATGCCGTGGCTTTCTTCATATAAACCTGTCACTATGGTGTAATGGTTTGGGAACGTCTTGGTGATAAACGCATTCGTAACTTCTTTTACAAGCACACCATCCTCAATGAACTCCTGAAGATGAGGAACTTTATAGGTTTCCAAGTAATCAGCCCTGAAGCCATCAAAGGACACAAGGAGCAACCTGGATGTCGAATCACCAGCAGAGTGAGCACAACAAGCGACTATTCCAGAAAAAAGTAATGTTAACATCGAGTTCATTGTTGATGCTTCCAAGCTTTCTCAGCAGGTAATCAGATGCACCTGAAAAATTTAAAAATATAAGGCATGTAACACAAAATAATTCTACTGGAACCAGTATGACTAGCTATACATTATGTAAATCTTCCTTACAGAAGTTAACTGCAAAATAACCAGTCTAAACAACCACTCAAGTCAACAGTGTATTTTCATACTGATTTTAGAAGGTTCTCATGTTATCATAGTTTTCCATATATTAAAACAAATGAGCCATCGGATTTTTTTCCTTCCAGACTAAATGAAATGAATTGTTTTCTCTCTTTTAATCAATTATTTCATCATTCTGTATGTCATAATACAATTCTACATTCCAAGACAGACAATCAGTATTTTTCCTCATGTTCAAGCACAGGGACCTGAACAATTCCAGCTCCACATTTAACAGTCCTGTACAGCTCCAAATCCTTCTTACACATCACTGTTCAGACCAGGAGTTTGTTTTCTACTATAATTATAATTTTTCATTTTCATCCCACCTTTCCTTTTCCAGAGTTTCTACCTTCTTGAGTTACTGGAAGACTTTTATATCTTTCAACATTCCTATTTACTCATTGCTTACTCTATACATAGAACTGCCAGGAGTAACTTCTGGTTTCCTTCTAAGCTATTGTATATCTACCATAACAGTATTTAAACTTGTTCTTCACATATCATATTTCTCTCTCTCTAAAAAAAGTTAAAAATCATTAGTAACCCCAGCTATGAAGGAAGTATTTCTCACCAAGGAATTCGACTATTATGAATGTAAGGTTATGATGTGGAAGCTTTTTTTTTTTCCATTCTAAACCTGTGTGACAGGAGCACTTTGTTCAAGAAGGTCCAGAAGTATCCTATAAACTTCTAAGAAAGAGGAAGCGAAGCACTAGGTTTCACACAAACTTCTGCAGTATTCTTAAAGAGCATATTTACTTATCAAGAAAAGCCCCACTTCACTGAATTTCTCCTTTATCTCACTTGCACAAACTAGGTAAATTCTAGGAAGAACAGCAGGCATCTTCATAACTGTAGTAATATCTTCTGATCCATCTCAACACTATCCCCCAAACTCTTTAAAACTGTGAGTATTAAGGTGAAAGTAGCTTTAACATCAGATAAAGCTTTAGCAGTGAGAGGAACTCAAAGCATGGGAAATCACCCCCCCTGCAACCAACGCTTAAAATGGCTTTAAAAGATAGAAATGTTACAAGAAGGGATCGCCAAAACCAGCATTAAGGTATCTGCTAATACAGAGGGCTTGTACCACACAGGGAAAAAAAAAAAAAAATAAAGAAATGAGATGAGCAATGGAGCAGAGCATCACCTGTTTTAGGTGCTTTAAAAAGCAGAAACAGAGTTTTTCATAGCGCACCAAGGCTTAATGCCACAATATTAACTTTGAAACACTCCAAAGACGCCCAGCATTTGTGTTTTTCCACAGTGTCCCCCCAACTATCAAACACCATCAGCACTGCAGCTGCCTGCTCCTGACCCCCACCACCTTCCAGCCAGAATTCCAAGTCTCTAATTGCTCATTTCTGTAAGAAATTAGTTCTCCTGCCCTTGACAGCTTAAAGCCTTGCCAGTACGAACCCACCCGGCGAACGGGACCGGCCCCGGGACGCGGGAAAACAACCCAGCCCCCTGCCCGACGCAGCCGCCGGCACCTCCTGCCCCTCACCCACCCGCTGAGGGAGGCGGAACCACCCGGCGGGGCGAAGCCCGAGTACAGGGGTCCCTCGAGCAGCGGCGGCCACCACAGCCGCCCCACATAGAACACCTCCCGACACCCCCCGCCGTCCCGTTCCCCGCCGCGGCCCCGCCCCAGCCCACCGTGCGGCCGCGCTGCTGTGCGGGCTGCGCCGGGACGGCACGCACAACGCCTGCGCACCCGCCACCCGCGCAGCGGCAACTGCCATCGGCGGCGCGAGCTCCGTCCCGAGCCGGGCAGTCAGAGCGGAGGGACCTCGTCAGCTCCGCGCGATGCGATTGGCTGAGGGCCCGCTGGCGGGTGCGCTGATTGGTTTGGAGGAGTGGGCGTCGCGCTGTGGGACATGGAGCGGGGGGTGAGGGAGGGCGGTGCAGTGAGAGGGTTGAGGGAGACATGAGCGCTGCGGAGTTGGTGAAGGGATTGGAGTGGGAACCGTATGAGGAGCGGCTGAAGTCACTTGGTTTGTTCAGCCTGGAGACGAGGAGGCTGAGGGGAGAGCTCATGGCGGCCACAGCTTCCTCACAAGGGGAGGAGGAGGGACAGGGCTGAGCTCTTCTCTTTAGTGACCAACAACAGAACCCGAGGGAATGGCAGGAAGATGTGACAGGGGAGGTTCAGGTTGGACATGAGGAAAAGTTTCTTCACCCAGAGAGTGCTTCCTCCTAGAACTTGGAGTTATAGATATCCATTCTCTTCATCGAGAAAGTTTCATTCAGGATAGGATCATAAATGTCATTAGCAACAATACCATGACTTTCTGCATAGAGACCAGTCACCATTGTGTAATGATTAGGATACGTTTTCATTATAAACACATTAGTGACCTGTTTGGCGTGCACACCATTCTCCATGGCGTAGTGAAAATTGGGAGTTGAGACTCTGTAGATGTAATCCCATCGAAATCCATCAAAAGACACCAGCAGCACTCTGGGCTGGGCCGGCTGGAGAGACAGTGCTCTTGGGAGAAATAATAGGAAAATTGCCAGGACTCTCCAATAACAGTTCATGGCTATTCTGGAAGGTATTTTTCCCCTCTTCTGAGGCAACATGGCACCTGCTGAGCAGAGAGAGAAGATTTGTTTGCGTTAACCTGTTTGTCAGAGTCATAACTTAGTTTTAAGAATGAGTAGCTAAAATATTCCTTATGTATTTATACAGCTCACTTTACTAACACTGAGCACTCCAGACATAGGAACGAAACCTGTTACCTATTGGTGGTGAATGACAGAACCCGAGGGAATGGCAGGAAGATGTGCCAGGAGAGGTTCAGGTTGGACATGAGGAAAAGGTTCATCCCCCAGAGGTGCTGGACACTGGAACAGGCTCCCCAGGGAGGTGTCCCGGCCCCAAGCCTGACAGTGTTCAAGAAGAGACTGGACAACATCCTCAGACACATGGAGTGAACTGTGGGGTTGTCCTGTGCAAAACTGATAACTAAACCAATAAGAATGCAAACTTTTACCTTGTCTAAATAAGTAGAACTCTACCGGGAAATTTATTTTAACCACCACTTCTCTGTAGCTGGTGGTTTGGTGGGGTCCTCTTTAGTGTTTGGTTTGTTGTTGGTTCTTTTCGGGGGGAGGGTGTTTTGTTTTCTTTAGGGGATTATTATTTTATTTGCTATTGCTGAATAAAAACAAAACAAAACTAGACCCTCCAAACAAACAAACAAAAAAACCCACCACTGTCAGAAAGGGTCTTTCTCCCTCAAAAAACAACTTTTAGGAGAAGCAAGTTTCTTTAAGGAGCAGGTCACCTGTGCAAGTCCTCTAAGCTGTGCTTTTAAGCTGAGGGAGGAGGAAAACAGGAGTTGGACTCAATGATCCTTGTGGGTCCCTTCCAACTCAGGACATTCTATGATTCTGTGAGGTGAGAGAAGCTGTAGGGAGACATGGGGACTGAGAAGAGCATGGCTGGTGGGGCCTGAGGTGAAGGGGGGCTCTGGGGAGGTAAAGGGAGCTTTGAGAGTGTTCTGTGGGGAGTCCTGAGGTGAGGGGGTTGTAGGGAGCCGTGCGGAGCTGTGTGAGGCACCTGTCCCAAGGAAGGAGGTGCAGTGGGTGTGTGGGTCTTCATGGGAGGCTTGTAAGCCCTCCAGACTGGGACATGGGTGGATTTGCCCCTGAGGTGGGACTGTGAAACCTGCTGGTAAAGAATCAGAGCTCTCTTGGGGTACAGGTTATTTGCTGGGTCTGCTGGGATGCCCTGCAGCTGGGGAAGGACATGGTGGCGTGAGGCAGGGCTGTGATGAGCTGTGTCACTGGGAGATGTCCCATGTTTCCCCAGGATATAACACCTGTATCCCGTCTCCTTTGCAACCCCAGGCTGTGGCCTTTCAAAGGTGTGTTGGTTATCAGCGTGACTGAAGTCTCCTCTGTGACTCCTGCTCCCTTTGGGCCAAACAGCTCTGAAAGCTGACTGTATTCTTTCCTGTTTATGACTTTTTTCTGCTCTTTTGTAACAACATTTTACCCTTAAACTTAGAATATGAGCAGGAAATTGTGAGTGTGTTGTAAGTACTCTGGACACCAGTCCTGTGTACCAGGCAGTGTGACGGATTGAGGTCTGTTTTGGATTCTGCTGTAAATTTGCTTCATAAATTAAGGCAAATAGTGTACATTGCCTTGATTTTCCTTTTTATTATGAGCAGGGATTAGTAATTCTGCAAAACTTGTTGAGTTAATGGTGCTGAATAGCAATGAAATCAGCTCTGTGTAAATAGAGAAAATAGGCGTCTTTTAATAGCACAGAGCAGAAATCATCACACCATTTTAGATTTCATCATAAAAACTGATAAAAAAGTCAGGTCTATATATTAATGACTGCCTTAAGCTGTATCTGAATTTGATTCTGGGTATCCTGCTAGGATGTTTATTCTGAATGTTGCGTAGATTAGAGCTTATTTCTTTCTAATGGCTTTCACATGTGTGAGTTTCTCAGGTTGTTCTACCCGCAGGTGTCAACTGCGGAATGGCTCTTACGTTGTGTTACAATGGGCTGAATAAAGCGACACACCTCTGATTCACCTTGATTTATGGAATGTAATGGGTGTAGCAAAGCACAAGAGGAAAGAGGAAAATAAAAGAAATCCATGTGAGCTAGATAAGACTTTGTGCAGCTATTAACTTGTTATATGTCAAGTTCAAGTCAAGGTCTTGTTGTTTTGTTTTTTTTTTTTTCCTGGTCACACTAATTCAGCTTTGTAAATGTGCACATGGCAGTTGATTATGTGGAAGAGTGAAGTGTCCTTTATGAATTACATTTTGTATTTTTTTTTTTAAATACTTATTACACAGAATGAATTAGAGGTCAAGGGAAAACAGAACAGGTGCAGTCTTTCAGCTAATTTAATCAAATTACAATTGAGATCTTGTTACGAACTTTATGCAGAGATATAGACAAATTTGAAGCTTCAAGGCTCTTTTGCTAACCTAGTTTGGCAACATACATACTCAGCCCTTCAGTCCTAAAAGGTGTGAGTAATCTCGTTTACTCTTTCCCTTGTGCTTTGAAACCTGTTTGTGGTGTTCACCTATTCATGAGTCCAGCCTAATATAATGTGTCCACTTTGACACATCATAAAGGCAGTGTACCAAACAACGCCTACTTTGAACTGGGCTAGCTAACATGTGGCATGTATTTAATCATAGAATCATTTTGGTTGGAAGAGACCCTCAAGATCATTGAGTCAAACCATAACCCAACTCTGGCACTAAACCATGTCCCCAAGAACCTCATCTATGCATCTTTTAAACCCCTTCAGGCATGGTGTCTCTACTGCTTCCTTGGGCAGCCTGTTCTACTGCTTCACAACCCTTTCCATGAAGAAATGTTTCCTAATGTCTGATCTGAACCTTCCCTGGCATGACCTGGGGCCATTTACAGTGTATGCCTACAAGAAATGGGTGTGTTACATGTATACTTACATTAACAGAAGTAAAACTGGGAGCTACCAAGATGTTTTGCCTTTCCTCACCGTAATCTACCTCTATACTGTATTTCACCCCACATTTGTTTGTATCCACTGCAGTTCTTCTAAGGACTAGACTCTATTAAACCCTGCCAGATGCTGTACAAATTTACTGCTGTAGTGGAATTGAGCATTTGTAGCTTGAAAAGCATTGCACATGTTTGTTTGTGTCAGTGGAATTCAGTGAATGACAGAAAGTAAGGGATAGACAACCTCAAAATATTCACAGTATTTGGTTGTGGTTAGTAAAACACTTAATTTCTACCTGGGAAACTATACTCTGCTGTTGGCAGTGTTGTGGAGGGGAAGCAACTCCTTATTTATTCACATGAAAAATAGATGTTGTACATGAATAGTTCAGGTACTTTACATAAGTACTTTCATAGTAAAAAGCAGGGCATTTTCATTACTTAGAGTTAAAATAACTGAATATTGAAAGAGAAATGTTTTTCTGTATTTTTCCAGCTTTTTTCTTTCAGTTTTATCAATGTGACAGAGATACCTGTGATGATTTTTACTAGGTAAGTTTTAGTCATTTCCTGTGTCTTGATGCATTTTTATATGTTTGAGATGAAGAAAAATAGGAAAACATTTCATAAAACCATAAAAGGGCTGAGTGCATAACAGCTGTTAAAATGTATTAGACTTTAAGCTTTTAGTGCCCATTTAATCTGAATAATAGGTTGTATATGGAGGCTATAAACAACATGGGGCTCTTAACCATACTGTTTCTTGAACTGTTTATGGAATTATATCCCTAAAACTGCATGACAGGGTGATACAGAGGAGTGTGGTATCTCTGCCTTCTCCATTTTTGTTACTAGAGCCTCCACTTCAGGCTGGGTTGCTGAGGTTTCTAAGGGTGTTTAGTTTCAGAGGTGTGAGATTTAAAGGCAAACAAAAATTCTTCCTTTGGAGCCACTGAGGCAAATAAAAAGTCAATATTTCTTAGGCTCCCAGGTATTGTAATGGAGTTTTCAACCATGGAGTTGGAGAGCAAACCCAAGTTTTATAAAAGGAACTGGAAGGCCACAAATAAAGGGCTTTGAAACATCCAAATCAAGAATAATTGTATAGGCCCTGCAGCAGGTAAAGCAAGTTTTCAAATGTGTGTTGACAATGATCGCTTCTGGTAATTTTAACAATCAAAAGCTGTTGATAACATGAGAGTTGAGTGTCCTGTTGTGCTCGTTCTTATAGGATCATGTTAGTTTTCTTCATAGTAGTTAGAATCTTTTCTTTTTAGTAGCTAGCACAGTCTTCTGGTTTGGATTTAGTACATGAATAATGTGATAACACTGAACTTCCTATGCTCTTCTTTCCAGTTGCTAAGCTGTGTTTTGGAGTTGGTGTGAAAAGAAAGTGAGAACCCACGAATGTTTTGGCTGTTGCCAAGGAGATCAAGGACTTTCTCAACTGTCCAGCTGCAGGGAGCAGCTGGGAGGGGGAACAGTGGGACAGCACCTAGATTGACATCCAGGCTGGTCAATGAAATATTCCCTACCATTAGTGTCACATTCCATATATATCTTGAGGCAGCTTTTCTGGTTCGTTAGTGTTAGTTTACTAGTCTGCTGTTTTGCCATGTTGGACCTTTTGCTTTTTGCCTTTTTTTTTTTCTCTTGCTGAGTACTCAGGTGCTTTCTTTTCTGGGAATGGCTGTTTGGCATGATCATGTTCAAGCACGAACTGCTGTCCGGATCTCCGCTTGTCTGGGATCAGCTGTACAGGACTGGATTTTGTGAGCAATTGCCTTGTACATCACTTATTACATATATGTAGTTATTATCATAATCATCATAATTATTATTATTTAATTTGATTTTGCTGTCTTATAAAACTGCCCTTATCTCAAACCATGAGTTTCTCCCTTCCCTTTTGATTCTCTCCCCTGTCCCACAGAGGGGGTGGGGGGCAATTGAGTGGCTGCATGGTGGTCCTAGTTGCTAGCTGGGGTTAGACCATGACACCTGTGCAAAATAATTTAGTATCATCATCAAATTTAATGATGTATTGGCTTTAAGTATGCCCTTTATGCTGTCTGTAGCAAAACAAAATTTGGGTGAAGGTGAATCACTGTTATTCCAGTGGGGTCCTGAATTGATGAGCCAGCCCCTCAAGACTGCAGAATCCAGGTCAGTGTTAGTTGAGCAACAAACAGATAACAACATACAATACAGATAAAATTTTCAGCATACCTGTGCAGCTTCTTGTCATTGATAAGGTAGCTGTTCATAGCAGAGTGGTTCTGACGATCTTCTCAGGTATCCAACGGTGACATCCAAAGCCTGGCCACAGTGAACACTCTTGTTCCTCCCTCTCAACCAATTCATTTTCATTTTGAAAAATTGTGGGGAGCTGCTCAGACTCTAAAGACTGCTGTTCTTCAGTCTGTTCCTATTATGTGGGTCTGTTGGACTGCAGAAGGAATCAGTGATTAGCTTAATCTAAATGCTGAACAATAGACAGCTAAATTTAGTATAAACTAGGCTTCTAAAAATGAGACCAAAGAGATCTTACTAGTTGCCTGTAACTTGTGTATCATGTATACTAACTGGATTTTGGTCATATTAATTCTAGTATTTCTTGCTTGAAAAAAAATAAGGTTAGAGTCAATCCGGAAATGTAATCATGAAGTAAAAAGTAAACATTGAAAACAAGGACTTCTGTTGCTCATGTTCTTATATGAATTTTGTTATTTATGGTTTATGTGGTTGTTTGTATTTCTGCAAAGCGAGCAACTCGTGTTATCAGATGACCCACATGGGTACAGATGGTACGTGCAATGGTAAGTGACACAACCTGAATTACAGAACTAACAGCAGGAAGTATTGCTGTTACCAACTGCCACATTAATTCAGCACCTTCTAGATTTGGGAGCAGAGGAATTTAGGCAATAAATGAAACTGGTGATCTCTCTTTTTTGTAATGTTCCATTTTTGTGGCCGTGAGGCTGGGACTGTTGCTCAGAGGGCTTTTCTTTGCTCTTGGAGAGGGGCAGAGGGAAAGAGAACTCAGGTAACTCACATTTCTGACTAATGAATTCCACATGAACTGTGTGTATTTATTTTAAAATAATACTTGTACATTACACTTTTATTCCTTATTTTACCTGTGATATTTTATACCCTCCAGCAGGTGCTGCTGTATCCTGCTAATGTCGTCTTCGTGAAGGAAAAAAATAACAACAAACAACCAAACAAAAAAACCCCCGTCATTTGATTTAATACTATGCAACTGGACTTTGCTCTGTTTTGTGTCATGAATGTGGCCCTGTTCCCTTTTCTTCCTCAAGTTATTCACAAGCAGAGTGACAAAGGAGGGGATTCTTATGATCCAGGCATACTGAATCCTGCAGGCACTCTGTGAAAGAAGGGGTGGACGATTGGTGGGAGTCGCTTATCAAGGCCATGCTCAGAACATGTTGAACAGAAGCAGATAGAAATACATTTTTATTTCTACAAAATGTGAAGAAGTGCAAGTGTGTTCTTAAATGAAAAAAATTTAAAAAGTTATAAAAGTTTCTGTTGGCTCATTGTTTTCGTCCCATTTTCTTGATATTTAGCAATTTAAGCTCATGATTTTAAATAAGTGTTATCATTAGCCTAACACCTAGTCTTGAATGCTGGAAGTTTGCAATGCAGCACATGTTTCAGAGTCTCTTATCTGGGATTTCCACGTGAAGAATAGTGGCTGGGCTACATACAGAAAATGTGAGGAAGAGATGTGCTTTGCTCTGTTTGCTGATGGACCACTTGTGCTGGCAGGAATTTGTGCATGGTAATAGTTGAAATCAGGCCTTGATATGAGTTACATATCTTTGGAGGCCTTGAGTTGCATCATGCCAGAAACACACCCTTGAGCTAAGAGATTTCATCGATCACCTGTTCTTACCTGCGTCTTCGTCCTCTGTTGCTATTCCATGCAGGGAGTTGAAATTCTGCTGTAATGTTTTTCCTGACTGTTACAGTGATTAAACCTGGTTGTGACTATGATTTTCACCCTTTGGGGGTTATCTAGGGGGTGAATCCAAGTTTAATAAGCTGAAGTATTGGTTTACTTTCAATACTTTATTAGTAGTCTAAAATATTCAATGTAAGAATAATGACAGTAAACAACAATCACAAATCTCAGGCAGGCGGCACTTGCTGCTCTACCAGGTGAAATGGCATGTGTTCCTTTGTTGTTCTGTTTGGAGAATCACAGTCTCTTTTGGAATTACAGTCTCTTTTGGGATCACAGTCTTTTTGTCTAACCTCTCTTCTGTGTTTCTTTTGGAAATCCCACCTGGCTGTGGTGGTTACTTCTTACAGTCGTGGGTCAGGAGGAAAACCCCTTTATTTTTCCTTTTGGCTCAAACTCAAAAGGTTAAATATTATTAGATTGTATGAATTCTGGTAAGAATTGATGTAATCTAGCTGCAGTAAACATATAGATAAAAAGGCTTTAGTCAATGAGGTCTGAAGTTCTCATAACTCTGAATTATCAAATTCAGATTGAATCTGTAATGAGTTGCAGCTCCACTGATTTCAGATGCTCTGGAATGTGTATCTGTCTCTCAGAGAACAGTTCGTTTTATGCCAAAGCTGGAAGTATTGATCCAGTTTTGATTCTGAGGAGTTTTGTGTGTCTCTCCTTTCTTTAGAGAAAATGGAATATATAGACAAGGTGGCAAACTAGATTGCTAAAGTCAAGTGGCATTAACCCACCTTTGGCAACTTGGGTCTGTGTCTTAGGACATGGAGACATATAACCTAAATGTGATTATAAGTAACTGATATATTAAGTATATATAACAATATTTAATGCTTATTCAGTGCTTTCTTTTACTGGATTCCAGAGCAGCTCACAAGACTTCTTACAGTTTTGGTCCTAGTTTATAGATGAGAGGATTAAGTCACTAAATTTGAAGTGGCTGGTTCAAGGTGCTAAAGTGAACCAGTGGAGAAACTGGAAAGGGTTAAAGTCTGATGCCTTTTTTTCATGTGGATATACCACATTATAATTTTGTTTACCTGTAGTATTTTATAAATTGTCCTCATTTGTTGATGATGTTGTAAGTAAGCACTGAAATGCTGCAGGTTGCTTGTATTCTTGAAGCAGTTTTGCCTTGCTTTTCCTTGAAGCTAGGCTTTTGTGTGTTGGAAATATGAGTAAATGGGTAAAGTCTGCCTTTTCTACCTCTTTACACAAAATGTATGTAAGATTTCCAGTAAAATGATATTTGATTTCCTGTGAAAGAATGCATAAATTTTACCATATCTTTCTAATACCAGTAGGTGCTTCAGCTGTTTTTCACTGTGCTTGGCAAGGCTATATCTGGAAGAACAAAAAGTGATTATAGCTCCTAAGATACAGTTACCAGCAATCAGACCGACAAAGGGGTTAAAAGTGAGACAGCCCTATCTCTTACTTCAGTGGAAGTGTAGTTGATGATTTAAAGCTCTCGGTAAATGATTGTTGGAGACCTGCCATGAGGAGCAGAGCATTCGGAAAGCATACCACAGCCTCTGCTTCCTCCTGGAGAGCGGTTGTCTGTCAACATCTCACTTCAATTGTAGTTTTTAAGGTACCAGAAGGCAGGCAAAACTCACCAGCCAGCAGTCATGGAAGATCAGGTCTTTATCAATGTTTATCAAAATGTTAACAACACCATTATCTATGAGTTTCCAGACTCCAAGGAAGACAAACGCGTTGTTATTTATGATCGTGTCCATGAAGATCCAGGATCTCCTTCCATCACTATTGTCCCAGAGAGCATGGATAGCAGTCAAGATAGCTCAGAAGATAGCTATAGTAATTCTGTGGTCTCTCAGCATGGGGCTGATAGGGAGGATGGTTCTTCATCTCACCATGGTGCTGTAGAAGACCACCCATACCACAAGATGGATCTGCTGAGCCCAGCTCTGGAAGATAAACTCGTAGAGGGCATGATGTTTGAGAGCAATGTGCATTTTCCTCCAGGTTTCAAGTTGCGTCGGAGTCAGAGCAATTCTTCCAACTCCTCGACTTCCCTCAAGTTCCCCCTTAACAATAACTTTGGAGAAACGGACAACTTTCAGGAAGACTATGAGATTTTCATGTTTGTAAAGGTAAGAGCTTGGGTGCTCCTAAGAATACACTAGTTTTAAACCCCAAATCAATCTGTGTATCCTCCAAATCAGTAAAATACAGCTACACACAGTGTGTCTGCAGCTCTGCTGCCTGTGTGCTCCAGCGGCCAAGCTTTTCACTTACCTCTTGCATCTTAAGGCACTATAAGAGAAGGAGATGCCTTCGTTTCATTAATGATGTGTGAGATTTCTTCATTATGATGTGTGGGATTTCTTCATTTCAAGTGGAACTATGAGTATGGTGAAAGTGTTCTGATAGTTGCTGCAATTTGTTTATTCTGTGAAATCTCCCTGCTGGTTCAGATACACTATTACTACTTGAACTGGTTTTGTTAATCTATTTCAGCTGTCCCTGTTTCACTATCTAGTAGCCAATAGCTCAAAAGTGATAGTTATAAATGCTCTGAAGAAAATAACATGTATAGTTTAAGCAATGGCAATAAAATTTCCACAAATGCTCATCTCTAAAAGAGGTCTTTCTTTCTTTCAATATTTATAGTACTGTATTTCTGTGATGAATGCATTTCTGTGTCAATTTTAACATGTATTTTTCATTAATTTCAAGTTAGGTTTAAATCACTGAAGGGACTTTCACGCTTTCTTTAACCTTGAAAGTAGGACTTCGGTTTCTAAACTGTAAACACCTGTGTTCTTAAATAAACACTATAGTTCCCTTTATAAAAGCTCTTGTATTCAACCATTCTCAATATTTATGAGGCTTTAACAAAGACCTGACAGTTTCTCCTTTTTAACTACATAAGAGAGAAATTTTCAAGTTCATGTTTCCCTGAAGCAGGACCACACACCATGAGTATAACACTCTCTTATTTGAACAGAGGTCTTGTAAAGTTTGTCACTTTTCAAAGTAAATAAGATTGTCAGAAGCTGTTCCACATTTTCCACAGGTGTTTTGAAAGCAGGGTGAGTGATTTTGTTACCACACATAGGGAGAACTGTTTTCAGCAATGTCTGTATTTGCTTAATTTGGTTTATTTGAGCAAGAGTGCACTATAACCTTTGCATTGCTGTGAGGTGCTGATTATCTTATAACGTGAGCTAGGGTAGATCAAATGGCTTGGTGGACTCTCATAATATGTCATTTGGTTTCTGTTGTAAATCTTGGATTTCTTGGAAAACTGAGTTAGTTAAACAGTTATCCTACATTTATTTGCGGGATAAAGGTGATGGCTTCCATGAAGTGTAAGAGAATCTATAGGTTCTTTTGAAATGATTAAGAAAGTCCTGATTTAAATATTTTCCCCTTGTGTCACATCTTCCTGCAGATGAAAAGTTGATGTTGTTTTTCCCCCTTCACGTCTCCCTTCTCTATGTGACAATCCTTTGTGATTGCTTTTCTAATTTTTAGATAAAGATAGATCATTTAAATTATGGATAAATCAAACAAATCAGAAATGTTTATCAGGTTACTTAGTCTCATTCGGCATAAGACAAACCAGTAAACTTTAACCATTTCACTTGAATTTTTATATATGTGCAGCTACTCTTCTGAGAAGGTGTGTAACCTTCAGGAGAGAGAGCATCTACTATTAATAATTGCTGGGTCCTGAATAATTCTGGGAGGTTTTCTACTGATTTCTGTAGACGTGAGCCATGAGAGCCATGTGTGAAGGCACTTGGCCCTCATTATCTTCGCAGTACGTACCCGTTGTGACTGAAGTGGCAGCTGTCCTATTTCTGTGACTGGATCATGGTCCTTGCTAAAAATATATTAATTACATGGGCAAAGTAGGTTCTGTGGTGTTGGTTCTAGTCCGATCTCTGCTTGTAGTCCTGCACACGTGCTTTAAAAGTTGTGGCAATTGAGTATATTTTGTTCGTTAGCAACTAAATGGTGTTAGCAACATGAATCTTTAGTCTTTAAAATAATCTGTGTGTCTTATTCTTTCACCTTCCTCTTGTTTCAAAATAATTATGTCCTCTCTATGCATGAAAAATAAAACACGTGCAGATGCTCCCACTGAAGCAGAGATGATGGGATTCATTTAATTTCTGAAAAGTGAGAAGAGGGGCACTTTGCAAAGAACCATCAGGGAGAAGGACTGAGGAAGTCCTTTTCCTTGCTTTTGTTGTGTCAGCTAGTCTAGAGACAAACACAAACTTTGGACTTCATTCTCTTGCCTAAACGTAAGTGCTTTGTGCTTTTGAGGTATCCTTGAGCCCCAAGATATCCCTGCTTGGCTGAAAGATGAGGCATGGGGCTTCCAGGTAATCTGTGTTGTGATTCTCCTCCAGCAGGAGCTGGAGGCCTCATGGGCAGGGCACTGAATACTTCTATGTGGAAGACTGAACTGAACTCCTCTGATAGCATTTTGTTCCTTGAGAATCATAGAATAGTTTGGGTTGGGAGGGACCTTCAAAGCTCATCCAGTCCAAGCCCTGCCATGAGCAGGGACATCTTCACCCGGATCAGGTTGCTCAGACAGAGGTTGCTGGTGACTGAAAACCAGAGAAATTGGGAGGATTAAATTGTATCTAACTTACAGTCTAGGTGCCTTGGCTGCAATGCATTGCCTAGAATGGAAATTTAGCATCATCAGAATATTTTAAGTGCTCTTGCCCTGGGACCATAGTTTCAGTCAGACTGAATCAGCTTTTCTGTAGCCTGTTCTGTGTTATTAGATGCCAGGAAAATGTTTAAATCACATTACACAGAATCACAGAATGTCAGAGATTGGAAGGGACCTCAAAAGATCATCTAGTCCAATTCCTCCGCCAGAGCAGGAACACCCAGATGAGGTTACACAGGAAGGTGTCCAGGTGGGTTTGAATGTCTCCAGAGAAGGAGACTCCACAACCCCCCTGGGCAGCCTGTTCAGTGTCTGTCACCCTCACTGAGGAGGTTTCTTCTCAAATTTAAATGGAACCTCCTGTGTTCCAGTTTGTACCCATTGCCCCTTGTCCTACCATTGGTTGTCATGGAGAAGAGCCTGGCTCCATCCTCGTGACACTCACCCTTTATATATTTATAACAATTAATGAGGTCACCCCTCAGTCTCCTCTTCTCCAAGCTAAAAAGCCCCAGCTCCCTCAGCCTTTCCTCACACGGGAGATGCTCCACTCCCTTCATCATCTTTGTTGCCCTGCGCTGGACTCTCTCCAGCAGTTCCCTGTCCTTCTGGAACTGAGGGGCCTGGAACTGGACACAATATTCCAGGTGTGATCTCACCAGGGCAGAGTAGAGGGGGAGGAGATCCTCTAACCACCTACTAACTGACCTACTAACCACCCCGCTTTTAATACACCCCAGGATAACTCATCTTTCACTGATTATTAGTACTTTGTAACTATGTCATTGTCAGTGGACTATTTCAGGATGTGCCATAAGGTAAAAAACTTTGGCTTTCTCAAGGAATTCCCTGTACCCTTAATAGCAGAATATAGCTCATACCAACAGGGAGGCGTTTGTGTGAATCCAGCGTGTCCAGGCTTGTTGCAGCCACTTCAATGCCCTTTCCACAGCATTGTAATTTCTCCAAACAAAAGCCTTTGAAATTTGAACAGAACTGTGACCGACACACAGGCTGTGTTGCCGAGCGCACAGGACAGCTTGACCTCGTTGCACCTGTGGCTCAGAGGTCCGACCTTTTCACTTGTCCGCTCTGTTTCCCTGTTCAGCAGTGTGTCTGTTCTGAAGGTTGAGTTTCTTTGAAAATTTTAACTTTTGGTCTTCCTGAAGCTTGACTTAGAGCTTAGAATCACTTAGAGCAAGTTGCTCAGGGCCATGTCTGATCGGGTTTTGAATATTTCCAAAGATGAAGAATCCACAACTTCTCTGTGCAACCATTCTGGTGTCCTACCCTCATGGTAAAATTTCCTGTGTTTCAGTTGAATTTAATGTATCTCAACTTGTGTCCATTGCCTCCTGTCCTTTCACTGGATATAAGTGCTCGTATTTAAGAACACTGTTTTAAGAAATATACTGTTTTTAACTTCTCTATACCTCATAACTTAATCGTTTAGCTGTTTCCATTTGGATTATTACATCTTTTAGTAAAATTTCTTTAACTTAGTAGCTGGGAAAGAAAGGACATTTCTGTTTTTTCCTGCAAGATGCCTCCCACTCCTGTATTTCCAAGTCAGGAAGGTCTGAGGGCTCTAACTTGATGGCACAACCCAGTGCTTACTCCCTACTGACATAAGAAGTTCAGCTGAACTCTTATGAGTGACAAACAATGGTCTTAACAGGAACAGTGGGATTGATCAATTACATCACTGCAAAAAATCACGCTCCTTCCCATTGAGTTGGCTTTTCTGTTGATTTGCAGAGTATATTGGTATCTGTTGAGAAACTTTTGTTTAAAAATGTGTATTAATTGTCTAAAATATGAAGTTACAGGTCATAGTTGTTTTTTAGTATGTATTATTCAAAAAGAGCAGAACCAAATCATAATGCGACTGTGTGGATGCCCAGTATTTAGTGCTTATGCTTGTGCTTCACTGAGCAGAACTGAACATTTTGTAGGAGCAGATTAAAAATAAGAATACCCAGTACAGATGAACATCTGTAGCTTTCAGTAGGAAGTCCTGTGGGAGGGTTCAAATAAAGGGGTGGATTTTGACATTAATGAGATCATCAATTTCTCAAATTTTCAAGCAGTTATTTCCTACTACACTCAATAGCCTACAGAATAAAACAACTGTGCTTGCAACTTTGAGGTGCTAGATATTTGCAAGCCTAATTGGTTGTCTAAATATCATTTAGCAATGCAAGCCAGGTAGTCTTTTAATTGACTCCAATACAGCACAAGGCTGGTGTTAAACCGTATCTTCTCCACCAAAGTTTGCGGGTAATAAAAAGACTTCTGACTGGAGCCAGTTGGCAGGTATAACACTCTGTATGTACATAAAATTATAGTAATTTGTCTTGTATGACATTTTAGCTTTTAAAAATATTTTAAATAATAAATGTAATGGAAATAAGCAAATACTATTTTGGTCTTATGAATAAGCTTAGGAAAAGGTTAAAGGATTGATAATCCACCTTTTAGATAGTGTTAACAGAGCAACCTGAGCAAGGAGAAGATTCCAGAATTATTTTCAGGCTTCTCCAGTTATGGCAGATTTACAGACCAAGGTGCAACATGAGTTAACATGTGTATGGCAAGAAATGATTAATGGGGAGCCAATATCCTAAAGTGTTACTTATTTAGCATTTTAATGAAATGAATGGATGTTTTTCACTGCAAATAGTCTTACTTAAGATAGCTTACAAGTGCAATTAAGTATAGAAATGCAAGTCTGGAATATCAAGTGATAAGATGTGTCCTCCTGCTCCCAGTCTTATCTAGACCATCCCTGACAGACACTTATTTGAGAACATTCAGCGGTGCAGATTCAGCACATACACTAATTACACTGTGTCAGTGCTTAATCTTTGTCCTGAGATAAATATTTTCCTTTATCAAAATTCTGTTTCTCTGAATTATGCTATTTCCTTCAACCTGCCTTTAAGCCTGAGTCGTCATTTCTAAACTTTGAATGCTTTGGTGTGTTGTGGTTTGGTTTAGGGTGTTTTTGTTTGGTTGGTTTTTAGGATGTGTGTGTGTGTATGTGTGTATGTGTGTCTGTGCGTGGGGTTTGTTTGTTTGTTTTACCTTTTCCAGGCTCTCTACATTTAATTGATATATTTCTTAAGCTCCAGTTTTCAGGTCCAGGTAGTGTATTTGGCAGTGCCAATAAAAATTACTGCAGCAAGTGCCCCCTTAATTCATCAGCTGTCCAAATCTCTAGCCGTGAAACCTTATCTGCTGTATTTTAGCATATTTGTGTATCCTTTGACATTTTGTTCAGGATTACAAAGTTCATCTTCTAGCCCTGTTATTTTCCCAATAGATACTTCTGTAATGGTCTCAACTGTTTATTACTCGCCTGTTTGCCACCAACTTTTGCATAGTTTGCGCCTCATATTTGACTTCAAGAGCATTAGATTTGTCTTGGTGATGTGATCAGACTCCGATCACCCGTCACTGAAAATGGTTTGGTTTTGAAGACAGAGAGTTGCTCTGATATAAATCTGATGTGGAACATACTATCACCAATGCTTTTGCTCAACTAACTCAGAAAACAGAGATACACTTATGATATCTCCACGCCATATTCTGCAGACACAACACGGCTTTATGGCTACTTCCTACACCCTCTCATGGATAGGAGACTGTTAATCTCTTAAATCTTAACATATAATCCTCATAGCTATGTAACCCTTATTTCCGAGGAGGAAAACCGTTGTTGGTCTCCTCATATCTTGATTTATGCTTATCTGAATGACTCTGTGTGCTTGTGTGAGCAGATTAGTGAATGGCAGTTGTGTCAGAGATAACATCCAGTTCCTCGGCTGTTGGTCATGAACAGAACGTGTGCTCTAGCGGCAGGGCGTAGCAGTTCGCTTAATCTTTTGGATACAAAGGGTAAAAGATCTTGCTCGTGACCTCTTGTTGATCCTGTACCTTGTCTGTCTCCAGAAAGGTCTGAAGGCTGAAGGAGCTGAATCTCTTTAGATTGAAGGAGACTGAGGGGCAACTTCATTAATGTTTATAAATATGTAAAGAGTGAGTGTCACGAGGATGGAGCCAGGCTCTTCTCGGTGACAACCAATGATAAGACAAGGGGCAATGGGTATAAACTGGAACACAGGAGGTTCCATTTAAATTTGAGAAGAAACTTCTTCTCAGTGAGAGTGACAGACACTGGACCAGGCTGCCCAGGGAGGTTGTGGAGTGTCCTACTCTGGAGACATTCAAACCCGCCTGGACACCTTCCTGTGTAACCTTATCTGGGTGTTCCTGCTCCGGCAGGGGGATTGGACTGGATGAGCTTTCGAGGTCCCTTCCAATCCCTGACATTCTGTGGTTCTGTGAAGGTCCCTGCATCAATTTTCAGCTCCTGTGCCACCTTCAGCTCTTGGCTCCGGCAGCGGCTGTGCCTGGGTATAGCGCAGTAGTGTAGCAACAGCTTCAACACACAGACCTGTATTGTCTAGGAAATTGTTACTGCACCGTGATTGCACCAATAGCAAGTACAATGTAAACATGTAGGTCAGACCGGGAAACAATTAAAATGGGATTTATTTACTCATTTCTTTTTCTTATAATTTTCTTTTTGTGACTCCCTCTTTGATATTCTGAAAACAGGACTGCTGTCCCAGCCTGGTTTGTTCTTTTCTTTTGCAACATCTCAGTTCCTTTTATTACATTTTAGGAAAGGAAAATGTTTGGATTTGTGGATTGATGACTTTTGTTACTGTCCCTGACACTCTTATCCATGTAGCAGTACTGTCAGCTACTAAATGATATCTGTCCGATTTAGAGGGATTTGTATTGGTTTTAATTGTTTATTGCAGAAGTACTTAAAGAGCAGCTCTATTGAGACTGATGTTTTACAAACATAAGGTAATAGAGAGTGTCTTCGAAGCAACTGGTAATGATATATGTAAATTATTTTGGAATTTGTGAGAGGAAAGCTGCTTCTCTGCTCTGTTTTCTTTAGATATCAAGGGTTAGATTTGGCTTATCTGATGTAAGGTGTATCTGAAGCTATTAACTCCATCTCTGCGGGGTGTCTAGGCTCCTTTTGCAACAAACAGCTCTCTGAAATAGTGCAAAGGGATGGTAGTTCCCATGGCCAAGTGTAGGCACCAGCTGTAGGGTGAGGCTGGTTGTCCAGGCTCCGTTGGTTGTATGGAGTAGGGGCCAAATTCAGTTTTCCAACCACAGGCACCTGTTGCTGTCTTAGGTGCCCTCAGGTTTCCCTCCAGCTGCCTCTGCAGAAAGCCACGGGTCTCCCATAGATCCTTTCTCATATATTATATGTTTACTCACTTCCTCAGCTACCCCAGGGCCTCTCAAATGCTGCTGGATATCAAGGTTTAGGCACCTGAATCAAGCCATAAACTTTCATTGCAAACAAGGGCATGATCACCTGAAGTTAAACAAACTGAATGCCACCAGTAACAGTTTAAATACTAAGCCTGGGTTACTAGATTAGACTAGAAGCTAATTCTGATAATGGATATCTAGAAACAAACTCCGGATTGTTGTGGGATTTTTTGTTTTTCTGTTGGTTGATGTTTTTTTGTGATTATTTTTTTTCCCTCTTCCAGGCTCTTTCGTTTTCCTTTTTCTTTCAATGTCCACACTCAGCAACAGTTGAAGTGAAACAGTGAACAGACATTGCAATGTTGGACAGTTTGGCTGTTCACTGGACAGTCTAACCTAATTGGAATAAATATCTGATCCATTTTAGCATCCTTCTCAGACTAGAGAACCAGCACTTTCTTTAACTTCAGTCAACTCATATCCTTTTCTTGACAGCAAACTCCATATATATTTCTTTCAACTATATTTCTTTTGCAGTTACTTTTTAGTTTAGACTCCATAGTAGAAGAGAAAAACCAATGGAATTTACAAGGTTTGTATTCCCAGGTGCCAGTTCAAACACTGCTTGAGATTTTAATTGTGAAAACAAAATTCACTTTGTTTCTTTGGGTCATAGGACCCTGTATTGGAAGCAAACTTTCCACTGCTCTGCAACTGGTCTATTAGAAATATTTTTGGTGTTCTCTCACACACTGTGGCTGAAAAGAAACACCTGAATATTTTTTCTGTGTCAGTGGCAAGTTTCTAAATACTTAAAACTGCTTAATGGCAAGTGGGGAAAAAGAACAGGAGGTGGCATATCACTTTAAAATGAGTCATTGATTTGTTACCTGCAGGTGTCATTTTTATATTTAGACCTCTAGATGCTCTTTTTCTTATCAATTAAGGATAGAATTGTGGTTAACTTTTTACTGTTGGTACATCTCTGAGGAAAGGGCACTGAGGGAATAGAGTGCACTACCAGCAAGTTTGCTGATGACACCAAGCTGGGAGGAGTGGCTGACATGCCAGAGGCTGTGCTGCCATCCAGAGACCTGGACAGGCTGGAGAGTTGGGCAGGGAAAAATGTAATGAAATATAACAAGGGCAAGTGTAGAGTCTTGCATCTGGGTAGGAACAACCCCAGGTTCCAGTATAAGTTGGGGAATGACCTATTAGAGAGCAGCATAGGGGAAAGGGACCTGGCGGTCCTGGTGGACAGCAGGATGACCATGAGCCAGCACTGGGCCCTTGTGGCCAGGAAGGCCAATGGCATCCTGGGGTGTATCAGAAGGGGCGTGGTCAGTAGGTCAGAGAGGTTCTCCTGCCCCTCTACTCTGCCGTGGTGAGACCACACCTGGAATATTGTGTCCAGTTCTGGGCCCCTCAGTTCCAGAAGGACAGGGAACTGCTGGAGAGAGTCCAGCGCAGGGCAACAAAGCTGCTGAAGGGAGTGGAGCATCTCCCGTGTGAGGAAAGGCTGAGGGAGCTGGGGCTCTTTAGCTTGAAGGAGACTGAGGGGTGACCTCATTAATGTTTACAGATATATATAAAGGGTGAGTGCCATGAGGATGGAGCCAGGCTCTTCTCAGTGACAACCAATGATAGGACAAGGGGTAATGGGTACAAACTGGAACACAGGAGGTTCCACTTAAATTTGAGAAGAAACTTCTTCTCAGTGAGGGTGACAGGCACTGGACCAGGCTGCCCAGGGATGTTGTGGAGTGTCCTACTCTGGAGACATTCAAAACCTGCCTGGACACCTTCCTGTGTAACCTCATCTGGGTGTTCCTGCTCCGGCAGGGGGATTGGACTGGATGAGCTTTTGAGGTCCCTTCCAATCCCTGACATTCTGTGATTCTGTGTGATTCTGTGATCTCTGATAACGTTGTAAGGTGTTAATGACTTCCATGAAGTTATAATGGTACAATTAGGAATGGAGGAGAAGCGAATCATTAGTGTACAAGTCTGCTTTCAATACAGGCAAATAGTGTTTGAAACCAGGATTTTGATTTGCAAGTTAATTGATCTTTCTGTGGCAGCCTCCATGCAGTCACCTCAAGGCAGTGTACAAGTGTTAATGGTGTAAAACTTGAGAACACCTCTTCTGAGAGAAAAACGAGTCACAGAAAGGTAGAGATCTTTGCACACTCACCAAGATGATTTTTTTGTTGTTGTTCCAGTTAATCTGTAAAAAAATCCACAGGACTGGAGGTGACCTTCTGGGTCCTGAAATAGAGTCCTTTTCTGTCACAGACAGCCTCACCATGTAATACATAATTCATAAACTGACCAAGGTCAATCTAAAAGCTAAGTGGCCATAATGATTCCATTTGGAAATCTGCTTCAGAATGTCACTGCTCTGGAGGTTTGACACCTTACTGTAATTTCCAAATGACATTTATTCATGTGTGGCTAATATAGCCTTGTTCTTGCGCCAGCATGATCCATTAGCGTTCATTCTTTCATTTAGTGCTTTTTAAAAATCAGTTTAGGTTTAGACATCCTCATAGGCTTTTGGGATAAACCATCCAATCATTTTTGTCTCTATTTTTTCCAGTTGTCATAGTAATCCTCTTCTGTATATGTCTTCTTTCCCCAAAGGTCCCTTTTTTAACAGCTGCATCCTGTCTCAGGTTGCTTCACTTTTATAGCCAGACTAAACAAGCAGCAAAAAAGCCTCTTTTAATAACCTCCTGGTTTAAGATACCTATGATGGTTTAAGTAAACATGTCTCTCTATTTGAGGTGAAATGTCCTGACATAAACACATGTTAGAGTCAATCAGAAAAAGCTTCATTAATTTCTTGGTGCCTTTCTCAGGTTTTCACTTACCCTGACACCTGTTTTCCTTCCAGCAACAATAATGTTCTTCTATAATAACAACACTGTAAGGCTCCCTGGGCTGCCTGCAGAGCACCAGCAAGGCACAATTCCCACTGTCCCATTGATGTTAAAAGTTCTGAATCTCAAGTTCAACAGCTCCAAAGGGCTTCTCTCTGGATCCTTAATTGACATTTAGATAGGGTTGTTCCCTTGTCTGTGTTACTGCTCTGGGAAATCAGCATCCAAAGCTCAACACTGTGTCCCTGTAGCCTGAGGACTGCTGGAGAAGCAAATGGAAGGAGTGGAAGTTTTGCATCTGAATATATATCTATTTAGTTTCTCTTCTGACCTCTGCTTACATGCATTCATACAATTTTTTCATTTATCTTAATATGTGTCTGATTAAAAATCTGGCCAGCAGAAATGTTTTATACTTACCTTACATTTATACTTGCAAGCCTTTTTCCTTTTTCCTTTTTCCTTTTTTCCTTTTTTCCTTTTTTTCCTTTTTTCCTTTTTTCCTTTTTTCCTTTTTTCCTTTTTTCCTTTTTTTCCTTTTTTTCCTTTTTCCTTTTTCCCTTTTTCCTTCCCCTTCCCTCTTCTTTCCCCCCTTTCTTTCCCCCCTTTCTTTCCCCCCTTTCTTTCCCCCCTTTCTTTCCCCCCTTTCTTTCCCCCCTTTCCTTCCCCCCTTTCTTTCCCCCCTTTCCTTCCCCCCTTTCCTTCCCCCCTTTCCTTCCCCCCTTTCCTTCCCCCCTTTCCTTCCCCCCTCTCCTTCCCCCCTCTCCTTCCCCCCTCTCCTTCCCCCCTCTCCTTCCCCCCTCTCCTTCCCCCCTTTCCTTCCCCCCTTTCTTTCCCTCTCTTTTCCCCTTTCCCCCATTAAAAATGAAGACTGCACTCATATCACAGTTGTTTAAAAAAGAATTATCCAAGAGCTCAGTGCTGCAACACGCTGAATGCTCTGCTTGCTATCTGTAAGAAGTATAAACCACATGCCTCATGTTTTGGCATGTAAGAACTTTAATCACATTTTTCTAAATAATTTTAAATTAATAAAATTATGTTTCTACTAAATACGTGTTTCTAAATATTTCAGTGCTTTGGGGAAAGGAAGAATAGAAAGGAGGATTTCTTTTTTAAAAGTTCATGAACCTCTATGGTGTTTAAGTAAAGAAAGTTCAATGGACAGCACTAAAATGCCATAGAGAACATAGAAACATTTATGAACATAGAGATCTTAACTATTTTAAAATGTTATCATATAGAGGAATCATGGATAACTTTAGATGTAAGGTATGAAATTATAAGAAACTAATAGCTATATTTTAATTATCTAAATTATTTCATTATCTAATGTTTCAGTATTTTTTGTCATTTTGGGGTCTAAAGAATATTAAACTTGTCAGTTCAGATGAATATGACGAAGGGCTATAGGGCAAGTGTTTCTAATCAAGTGACTCAATGTGGATCCCAGTTAATATGCTCTTTGCTCAGTGTGCCTTGGTGAAGTTTCAGTGCTATTTCTAAAGAGGGGCACGCTCAGGCTGGAAATGTAAGCCATGCTGAAATTAATGAGTATTGTACTGATTTAGTGCAGACAGGTATTATTCAAGATACTTTGATGCATACTCTGTACGTGAAGTTTGAAGATTGCTTGGATTTGGTGATTGATCTGTGTAAAATTTATGAAATACGTTTTAATGATTGTCTGTCAGACAGAAAACTTCTTGAACATTGGTCTCAGCTGCTTGCTTTTCTCTTTTGTTTCTGTGGATGAACAGAAGCTGAATATAGAGGAATAATTCTTACTTTGGCTAGAAATAGCAGCTCACAAACTTCAGAGACAAACTATTTGGAGCAACCCCGCCAGGACCATATAGAGACTGTCTTAAGGAATTAGTCCAGTCTAAATTTCTAGGAGGTCAGTCATTAAGTACATCAGTGATGCAACTTGAGAGGAAATGGCCTCAAGTTACTCCAGGGAAGGTTCAGATTGGATATTGGGGAAATTTTGTTCACAGAAAGGGTTGTGAAGCATTGGAACAGGTTTCCCAGGGAAGTGGTGGAACCACCATCTCTGGAGGGGTTTAGAAGACATGTAGATGAGGTTCCTGGGGACATGGTTTAGTGCCAGAGTTAGGTTATGGTTGGACTCTGATCATGAGGGTCTCTTCCAACCCAAATAATTCTATGATTCTCTTCTAATGAATGGGGAACTCTGATCACCTGATAGATAAATCTGACCAGGTACTATCTGAGAAAGAGCAGCTTTCTCAGCTGGAGAAGTGATTCAGATTCTGTAACATGTAAAAGGTCCAATGCTATGAAAAGCAGCTGCTGGAGCCTGGGCAGGTGACCCCGGGGCATCTAGCATGGCCCTGGAGATCTATGTCTGAGCAGTCTAACCCCACCATCAATTTCTCAAAGCCTAAAGTTACTACAAGGTCATATTTCTGTGAAAAGATACTAAACAAATATAATGGACAAAGGTCCAGTATAAAAAATGTTATACCCCATGTGGCCTGTTTTGAAGAGTCTTTCTTTCCTTTCTTTGGTGAGCACATGGATTTGTAAATGGAATCACAGAATCATAGAATGTCCCAAGAATCATTGAGTCCAACTTAATAATAATAATAATCACCATCACCATCATCAATAAGTAGTTTTTAGTTACACAGTGTGTAACTAACTGTGCGTTACACAGTGTGTACAAGGTGACATAAAAAAGAACACCTTTGAAAAACACCACGCGAATGTTTTATATATGTATCATAGTGCAGGATAGCATATGTTATGAGTCACTTTAAATTTATGTGTTTTCACCAAATGTAGCCAGGCTGCTTATCTGTTGAATCAGTAACTTCATCGTGCTCCTGTACTTTGATGTGCTAGTGTCTTGCTGAGTGTTAATGAGCCCGTATGACGAACAGCAGAAGTTTTAGAGCAGCAAATTCCCGGTCGTTTGGCTCCTCCCTGTGAGATTGCAGAGAATGAAGTTTGGACTGAGGCAGAGTTTCTTGCAGCCATCGGGCGATGATTGGCCCCGGGCATCACGGCTGATAACAGCTAAAAATAGCTGCGGTATAAAAACCCAGCGAGCAGCACGGCTGCCCTGGCATTGCCTCCTTGACTGCCAGCCAGGGAGGAGACCGTGTTCTCCGAGTCCCTGAAAATATGTGACCAGAGAACATTCTGCTGCTTATTTCACTTAACAAAGACACACACTGGGCTGTGTGACTCATGGTTCTACTATAAATATATATATATATAAGGCCAGATTTTCCAAGCAGGTTTTCCTTAATAGGTGGACCAGTCTTTGGAACTGTGCCTGCAAAATATCTGTATTTTTACATTCAAAAATGTTATGCCTGTCTGTATTCTCACATAATCACCTGTATGGGGAGCCTACTCTGGGCTGATGGAATTCTGAACACTTGGAAAAACAAACGTGTTTTTATTTGACAATGGTTTGACTAAGCGGGATTTGAGGAGTTCAGGAGTCTATTCTTAGCCTGGCTGTTGGTTCTGGGGAAATCAGGTCATTTCCCTGCATTTCTGTTCCTTTTCAAGCTCTGCCAGTCTTCTGATTTAAACTGTAGACTTTTTGGGAATAGTGACTTCACTGGTTGATTGCATTGGAAGATAAAGCTTTGGAAGTCTGAAGGCAGATGGCTGTGTTGAAGAGCTCCCCTTTTAAAGTCTGGCAAAAGTTATATTGAACTGAAAACAGGGTGTAATCAGGGAAAGCATTAGGAAGTCTTGAAAACAGGTGGCAGTATCAGCCCTATCAATACTAATCTATTCCCTCATGTATTATATCCTGTTGCTCTGAGTCCTCATCTTTGATTTTATAAAACATTTCACTATGTATTTCACTATGCATTTCCTTTCAGTTTAGCTATAGTATTTTTTTTTTTCTGGTTTATAATAACATACTGCAAAGTTTCTAATATCCTGCAATTTGACAGATGACCTGACTAACTTGCCTCCAGTTTTGATTTGTTATACTGAATTTTCTGAAAAGGTTGCTTATAACTGCTTAGCCATTCCCCCTTCCATAAGAACATTCAATTACATTTTACTTTATTAATTGAGACATCTCTTGTGGCAAATAGATAAATTCAAAGGATGTTGGTTTGGTCATTCTGTAGACTATAGTCTTCTTTTTCTGGCCAGGAGATCCAGCATGAGCAGTGGTTGAAGAAAATCCCACACAGTGGCTTCTACCTCGTCAAGACAGAGAGCTGAGAGGAGTCAATCCTCACAGCACACCTAACTTCACCCTTTGGAAATCTTCACCTTTCCTCTCTGAAAGTCAATTTTCTGTGTTAACGTGTAGCCAAGAGATACCCTGAGTGTCTGTTATTGGTGCCATCCTCCGCAGGGTGATTTAGATTTCACTGTCATCATGAGATACTGTTTTATATTTATGAATGTCTGGGATCAACTCTCACTTGTTGCTTGGCTAGGAATGGGTAGAAATTTGTAATAATGAGTAAAGGGTTCCATATCTCCTTTCTAACTGAAAACCTTGACCATTTTGTAGAGTTGTGCTGTAGTTGTCACCCAGGTCAGAGTAGTGAGACTGCAAAGACAACTCTGGGCTTTGGCATTTCGATGATCTGTGAGGTTGCTTTCAGGTATTGCAGCCAGTGACCCAAGGGCCCACACCTTCCTCATGAGAGTGATACCTGCTACATGCTCTGTGAAAATTTTGTGATTTTTGGGAAAAGATGAAAAATTATTGGAAAATCTTCCATTTAAGAGGAAAAAATCATACATCTTTTTAGTTAAACTACCCAGTATTCCCAATTCTGACAGACTTAAAAAAGACCACATCGCTATGCAGCCTGTGCTCAGATCTGCATTTCACTCCAAGATTTACTTTCAGGTTTAAGCTGAGCTCTTCTTTAAATATTGCCAGCCCTGTCTTTCACTTAAGGATGTGGGACGTGGTCTCTGAAGTCCTAATAACCTGTGAAGGGTGGTCACCAGGGAAAATCTACTAACTTCAAAGTGTAGTTGCAGCAGAGAGGTTCACATCTGGGCTTACCTAATGTTGCTGCGATTGATCTTTGTTGCCTGCATCAAATCTGCAGTGAAAAAGGTCCTCAAGCGAAGAAAAACCAAAATGAGATATTGCTAAGTCGGCATCAGATGCTTCAAGACGTTGAACTCTTGGGTTTTTTTCCATTCTTCCTTCAACCCAAACAACACACCATCCACTTAATAATAATAATAGCTTGAGGTTATGCACTAAGGAAAGCGCCACTGCTCACTGGCAAACTTTGTGGAAACTTGATCCCAGAAGTAGCAAAAGGTGAAATGAAAAATGGATGAGGGCGATTTTCTAAGGAGAATTGAAGAGTTGAGTGTGAGGCTCGAGGTCAGGGAGCTGTGTTGACCCGGGCATCAGCACCACTGCTGATGAGCTGGGCCATAACATATATTAAACTCTGCTGCCATAAAGAGAGAGGTAAAGATGTTAATCCTTGCTATTTTGTACTGAACAAGCACGGGTTTATCAGGGAGCCCAAAGCCCGAGGCCCTGTTCTTAAGCCAAATAGTAGTTTGTACACCGCAGAGGATCCTGTAATCCACTGTGCAGATCCATGCACGTAACCTGCTGTGCAGGTACTTGATGGCTTCATCTGGCACAGCTAAATGTCACTGATGCCAACATTTGAACCTATGGGAACTAGCCTGAGTCATGAGTAATTTCAAACTGGGTTGCTGAAAGCTTCATATTTTAGAAATAATGTGCATCAGAGTCTAAAAAGTAATTCCTTCTTTCAGCCAAATTGTTTGCTAAACAACAGGGTGAAACACAAATGTATCCAATGAAAGCAGCAGCAAGTGTGCGTTCTTTGGGCCTTATTTACTGGGGGGAATTGAAACCTAGCCTGAGATCTGCAGGAGTTGTACATGCCATTTGGAATGCTTTTTGTAAATAACAATTCATAAATTTGGATTGTAGTAGCATGTTGTGTGCTGGTCTTTTGCTTGGGGGGATTTAATCCTAGTTTGCTTCAAATCCTAATTAATTTAGATGCAATTTATGACAAGAAGCATACCAAGAAATTAACAGAAATAATCTAAATAGAGGCTTGCACTGAGAACACTTGTATATTAAGAAAGGGATATGCATTCCTTAGTCTGTTGCAGACTTGTAAGTAAAATCACGTAATTTTAGTTCTATGACAGCAGTGAGTCAACAACAGGTACATCACAATTACCTAGTGGTGTATTTCTTCTTAACACCTAACAGTGTGGTGAATTTATTTTGAAAAGCAAGGCCTGAGGATATCTGCATTCCTCCTTTCATCATGTAGCCCACAGTTCAGGACAATCTGTAATTCTCTCCATTGTATCCCCTACAATACCACTTTCCAGAGCAGTCTCAGTCCTGTTTGGAAGTATCTTTTGTTTTTAATTGAAATGACAGTTTTGGAATGATAGTAAAATAAAGAAATAAACTGCTGCCCTCTAGAAACCTCTACTGAACGCAGCATTAGGAGATGATTTTGTACCTTTTAAGTGCCACTGCCCTCTGAATGGTTATCTGTGACTGTCTCGATGTGAGAGCTGAGATGATTACAGAATCACAGAACAGTTGGGGTTGGAAGGGACCTCTGGAGATCATCCAGTCCAACCCACCTGCTAAAGCAGGTTCACCAGAGCAGATCACACAGGAATGTGCCCAGGTGGGTTTGAATGTCTCCAGAGAAGGAGACTCCACAACCTCTCTGGGCAGCCTGTTCCAGGGCTCTGGCACCTCAAAGGAAAGAAGTTTCTCCTCATATTCAGATGGAACCTCTTGTGTTTCAGTCTGTGCCCGTTGCCCCTCATCCTGTCATTGGGCACCACTGAACAGAGTCTGGTCCATCCTCTTGACACCCACCTTGAGATATTTATAAACATTGATGAGATCCCCTCTCAGCTTCTCTTGTCCAGGATGAACAGACCCAGCCTTCTCAGTCCCAGAAAGATGCTCCAGACCCCTCACCATCTTTGTAGCTCTCTGCTGGACTCCCTCAAGTGAAAGGGAGGAAAGCATGGAAGGTCCGCTGAATTCGCTCCATAATGAAATCTTTATTTGCACTGAACAGCAGTGGGTTTTTCTCTTGAAGGTGGTAATGCTTATTAATGTTACAGCAAATTTGATACTGCACCCATGTGAAAATTATATATTAAAATAATTTCATTGTTTTAGACTAGAACTTAATTTGCAAAACTGTCTGAGCTGATTCTAGTGATCAACCAGTCTGTTAAACAGCTGAGTTTCCTGCAGGGACCTTTAGAGCTAAAATAATGTATTTTCATAATGAGGTAAAGGAGAGCTACTGTAGCTCATGGCTAAGATGGATTTATAATGTCTCAGGGGTGGATATAGAGTGAGCTATCTAAATTTTTCCAGGTAGTGGAATGCAAAGTGTTTGGCCTTGGTTTTGCCATCCCATTTCTAGGGTCATGCAGGCTGTACACCTGTTGTATCACTAGATGTCTTTTGTTCCATGTTCTTGAGTGTGGGACAATTTACAAGAAGGGACAAAATCACAGTTCCTCCATTGAACCAACATGTTTTGAGGCACTGTGCCTCACTGGGGTTGAGGGAAAATATCTGCTCACCCAACCTTGGCATGATGTTAATGTGAAGAGCTTCATACATCCTTGCATGTCTTGTCCACCTGGGGAAGGGAACATGCAGTCTGACCCCAAATATCTGAGACAAATCCCTTTTGATTTCTCTGATGATCAAACAAGAACTTGATAGTGATGCATTGTAATTCAAAAGGAAATTAAAATTATTGGACTGATTCTTTGCATTTGTTAACTTCTTAAATAAGTAGCACGTCAAAGTGACTAGCATGCAATACAGACAGTTGTAAATTACCAGTAATTCAGAACTGTTCCTGGAAGATATATCTTCATAACCTGTTCAAACATGGTGATTTAGTACCTGGTTGCTGCTTAGTTGGGTTCCTTTTAGGCAATTAAGCAGTTAAATAATTCCCGGGTAAAATTATAGCCCTAGATGTCACTTAATGCAGTTGCACCAAGATTTTACTTCTTTTCATCCATAATGGAAGTTTTTTCACGACATGACAAATGTTACCTGTGTTATGTAAACCTTATAATATCCTGCTCTCACAGCACCAAGTGAGCACCGGGGGCTGGATGTGCCCCATGCCCTGATCCTTCTCGGTAGTGAGTGATCTGCTGGAGAACCCCACGGTAGAATTACATTCTGGATGCTTGGCCTCTGATTCACCCCCTCGGGACAAATCTTTGCTGGAAGTGGAGCTTGGATCAGGGCTGTGAAAGCTGATAGTGCCTCAGAGTTCACCTACAATAGAGGTCTCATGCGGAGACATGGCGGTTTCTTTTCTGAAGCTGTCTTCCTTTATTAATGGGATGACGTGCTCATATTCATTTATATAACTCATAAACCTCCAACTATAATGACTTGGCTTATAAAGAGTTCATAATTCAGTGTCTAATGTTCTTGTACGTAACTCAAAGCCTCTGCTATGTCTGACTTTGAGAAAATGATAGGCCAAACTAAGCGACTCATTCTTTGCAGTGAAATGAGAGCGCACTAATTATTTATCAGTATCTTGCCCTTAATTTGACTGAAGAAAGACCTGATTTCATAACACAGGACAGAGCCGTGTAGACAATAATAACCACTATAGTCAAAAAGGTTCCACCCAGATGTAAGTGATAAGTCAGTTTTATATGAAAGCAAAGCAATAAATACATTAATAGATTCCAGAAGTAGTACATATATATATATATATTTCCTTCTACTCACTGCCTCCTGCAATGTTTATCTTAAAACAAGCTTTCAGAATCTATTTTAAAAAACACAGCATTTATACAAATGAGGACTCTGCTTTCCATGGTCTCTTCTAGGGGTTCCATAGGGAGATTTGGGAATATCAGACATTTTTCTTTTGAGATGGGCTGGGTTATTCTCTCTGTGGATACCTGGAATACCAGGCATTCTCACTACGGCTTCTGTAGCCTTGGAGCACCTCATATCAAGTGCTGGGTGAGGGGATGGGTGCAGGGTGGTGCCTCGTGGGTGAAGGGGACAGGGAAGGGACCTTCCAGGGCCATTTCTGCCCAGAAGCACCTTGAACCAGATGAGTCCTGGCCCATTCCTCCTGTAACTTATAGGTGGCTCAAGACAGAAACAGCTTCATGTCCTCGTAACTCCCTTTCTCTGTATTGCAGAGTTTTCTTCTGCTTTGCTGAGCCTTGGCACAATAATCTTTGTCTTGCAAACTAGTTGTAATATACCACTAAACCTGGACAGTGATTGGGAAGGAATGATTTAAATGTTTTGGTGCATTGAATCTGCTACATCTGGAGTTTAACTTTCAGAAGAGCAAAGCACACACAACTTCTGCAACGGGAGATGACACATGTAGAAATCAGACACTAAAGCCACAGATTTCTATTATTTAATAATTACGACAGGATTTGTTCAACACTTATAATGTCTTTATCTGAGTTTGTTACCCTGTGTTCCCTTTATTACCAGTGGAAAAAAGTAGACACTTTTAGGGCACATTTCTTCATTCTAAAATAGACATGTAAATAGGTCACATGCATCACATCTAGTAAGTTCCAATATCTTGAATGCTGATTTTATTTAACATTTTAGTTTCACATTAGCAGGATTGCCTCCTTACTGTTACCATAGCTGGCAGTATTTTCTTCTTCTAGAGCTGGTATTTATACTTCTGTGATATAAATTGTTCAAAGTTGTCTATGTCAAAACAGTGTTTTCAATGAGTCTGGAGGTACCGGTAACCTCAGTCAAGGTGACCTACTTCCCCATGTTTCCAGGAGCCGTCATTAGAGAAATCACGTCATCACATGAGGTGCTAAAGCAAAACAATTTCTCATCAAAAACAAAAGCTTATAACCATATGGTTGATAATATATTATTTAGGGATACATTTTAGAGATACGGTGACTACACTTGCATTTTTGGCAGACTTTTATAACTGTAATATATAATTACAACACAGTGATTCTTTTTGCCACATGTAAGTACACTTAACCCCTTGGAATTTTGCCGGTAGGCCTAAGAATAATTATCCTGTAAATGTTTGGTAATTAATGTGCCTAGTCCAAAAATTACATGTAAAAATTTGAAATCAAAGGAGTAATAACACTTAATTCTCTTATAGTTAACCTTCCAGTTATTTGAATGAGTGCTAATTAGATCTAAAAACCATAAGCAGACTTTTACACTAATTATAATGTTGATTATGTTGTAATTACAGTTACAACAGCGTAATGAGATTCACTTGTTAACCATTACAGTGCTTCATGGAGTGCACATGAAGCAGCTGTTGTGGGAAATTCCTGTCAAGCTCACCCAAAAGCCTGGGAGATGTTCACTGCTGCTACCCTGGACCTGGGTCGAGTGCCCAGGGGTCATGGGCAGGAGTTAAACATGGTCATGAAACTACACAGTTAAGGGCATTTTCAGGAAAGACGGGTGTTTGATCATGTCAAAAACGTACCCAAAAGTCCTCCTTGTGTCATAGAATCATTTTGATTGGAAGAGACCCTCAAGATCATCCAGTCCAACCATTAACCTAAATCAGGCACTAAACCATGTCCCTGAGAACCTCATCTATTTGTCTTTTAAACCCCTCCAGGGATGGTGACTCCACCACTTCCCTGGGCAGCCTGTTCCAATGCCTGACAACCCTTTCTGGGAAGAAATTTTTCCTAATACCCAATCTAAACCTCCCCTGGTACAACTTAAGGCCATTTCCTCTTGTTCTATCACTTGTTACTCGGGAGAAGAGACCAACACCCTCCGTGTTACAACCTCCTTTTGGGTAGTTGTAGAGAGTGAGAAGCCTATGAGCTGGAGCTGTGGGGGTCCCCAAACATGAGCAGGAGGTGCAGGGACCAGGATACGAAGGTAGCCAGTTCCTCCAGGTAGTGATGGCCATGAGGAGAAGGTCCCACCCAACCCCTTTGCCTTTGTCTGCTCTCCCACCTGCACCAGCACTCCCTTCCTCCTCACCTTTTAGCTGTGTCAGGTCTTTCTGTCTTCTGCCACCTCCGAGGGCTGTGGTGACCTCTGAGTCACGTGAGGAACGCAGGGCAAAGAAGGGAGTATTGATGACGAGAGTATGTCAACAGCAAGCTGAGGACCATAAAAGTTTCCTTCCACACTCCACCCCAGCGTATTGTCACTCTCCTGTCCCCCCTCTACAACCAGCACTCTGAGGGACACACTGAGAAATAGTTACGGGACCCAAATATTTTAGAAAAATAAAAGTCAGGGCCCTGAATCAATTAGTTCTCCCATGTAACCCCATTCCCATTCCTCTGCTCCTGAACTCTACATGGTGGCACCATGGGTGCTTTTCTCACCTAAAAGTATTAAGTTTTGGCTTCTGTACCATTTTGTACCACACGCGAGGGTTTTCACCAAGGCAGAGCTCAGCTTTTCTACACACTTCTTGCACAGCCAATGCACAGGGTGAAGAAATGAGGCTCTTTTCCCCTCACCATTCTTAGCAATAACAATATCAGGATTTTGAACAGTTAGAAGCAGGGTGCATACCCTTCAGAAAAGAAGGAACAAACCATCACTGTTGCTTAAAGCAACAAAACCAGCTGTAGAGTAAGGGAGGGAGCAAACAGAAACACTGAAAACGGGGAAGAGCAGAACTATTTGCTCAGAGCCTGATCCTGCCGTAGGTACCAGCAGCTTTGTCTCCTCCCCTGTGAGTTAACCCCACCCTCTTGTTTTATGCTCTGGGCTATTTTGGGCAGGCGGTGAGAACGGCAGCTCTGACAGATGAGGATACGGTACCAGAGCACGGCTGCACTTGTTGCTCTGAAGAGCTACACAGCCGTAACAGGGACTACTTCTCTGCTGCCTGCTTTTTTTTAAAAAACCCCTATTATTATTTTTTTTATTAAGCTGCAAACTTGTTTTATCTGCTAGTTTCAAGCTTTAGCATTAAAAACAATGTTTTAAAAGCTTTGCGAGAGCTGTTTGGAAGGGAAACCTGCCCACCGTGCAGTTCAAGCCTCATTTTTTGCCACTTAAAAGTAGGAGATCGTCTGGTGGCTTTGGGGGTGAAAAATGACAGACTCTGTTCCCGTGAACGGGGAGGGAAAGGACCCTGAAATCGAGCTCTTTGTGAAGGTAAGTTGCGCTGTGAACCGGACCCTGGCGTGACTCTGGGATCGGCTCGGCTTCTACTGAATAATCAAACTTTAATTTTCTTTAATTTGACAGCCCGTTATCTCTTGCACACACATTCACTCTGCTTTCTTCTTCATGACATTAGGATTAGATAACATCACAGAGGGAGTCGCAGAGTTCCTGTATTTTATTGTTATTTCTCTCCTTGTGAGTTTATCCTTTTATTCTTAGCCTGCTACCTGCAATGTGCTGTGTCCTAACTTCAGACTGCCAGCTTTTTCACTAAGAATCCTGACTTCCTTCTTCATTTTTGGGAAGAAAGCATGAAGAGCTGAGGGGTACCATGGCGTGGTACCTTGGCAGAGGCTGTCAGGTCTTAAATGCTTACAGATTATAAAACAAAAAGGATTGAGATAAACTGGCAGCCTTCTGATTATTTCCTGCAATACTTTTTTTTTCTCTAAAAAAGTGAAAACTGAATTAGTTTTTACTCTCCATTTCTTCCGCCTGAAGCTCATTCTGCTTTAATACAAGAGTAACTGAGAACAGAAACTGATTTAATGAGAATGTAGAAAAATAAGTATACCTGCTATAGTAGGATTTCAGAATGTTTCAAATTGGGTACCTCTGTTGGGTACCTATGAAAATCTTACCATTAAAGTCAGTGGCATGGTTAAAACCACTTACACATATAACCTTATAAATAGCAAAGTTCATGCAAACTGTGTCCCAGTGAAGAGCTCAGATTTTTTTGATGTTCAGAGCATGTTTCAAAGTCTTTGTGTACATCGAGGCTGAAATCCACTATCGCCATATAAAATGCAGGTGTTTGGTCTCTCTGAGCCTAAACCATCCCTGTAAATCAATAGGATTATTATTAATATGCAGGAGTTACACCAGGCCCTTTGTGAACAGAGGACAGAACTATTGGGAAAGCAAATTCCAGCTCCTCCCTTCTGTCAAGTTGAGGGTGTATAATTGCTTTGTACTCCCTGATGGGTATTTTGGGCTGTAAGTTGAAATGTCAGCCACATCCATGGTGTGTACACATGGTCTCTTCACACATCTTCCAAAACCTGTCAGTTCAGGTCCAGCCTTTCTGACCGAGCCAGCACCAAGGCTTTTTTCCCAACAAACTGATTTTACAAGAATTCTTGGTTCATAACTGCCCCATAGTGCTTAATGTATTAAAAAGGGACCTGCATGGGTCTAGACATCCTGATAACTTTCCTCTACAAGTTGTTTCTACCAAAGTGAGTTTAATGGAGATGTTTGTGCGCTAAAAAATAGGTTAGTGGGATTTTTTTGGTGCTCTGTCATCACAAATGTATTCTGGAATGCAGCCTTTAACTACTGATACGTTATAGTGCCCACACAATTTTATGGAGGCCGATAGGGATGTTTGTGATATACAGTTCTTTGACAGTATCAGCTGTTAAAGTGAAGGTCATTGCCTAGATTCATTGTGTGAAGTTCTGGATGCTGAAGTTACTGGAAAAAATTTGCACTGCACTGCATTCAATTGAGCCGTGCCATCACCTGAAGATTTATAACTCCAGAAAGGACATTTTTAGTAATGTGACTTCCTGCATAATGCATGTTACAGAATTGCGTAGAGTCTCTCACGTAAAACTCATAATTTGCAGAGCTGGAGCAAAGGAATTAATTGGTATCTTCCTTTCCATTTAGGTTGAAAAATCACAATTCTTGATGTTTTGGAAACGTGCCATTACTGTAATTAAATGTCTAAATAGTTGTATAGTAAAGCACGTAACCAGAATATTAAATTATACAGCTCAGGAGTTGAAAATAAGAAAGAGAAGAACATCCAAACAAGAGGTGAGCCAAAAGTTGAAAAATAGGGGCCTATGAAAGAAATATGAAGAGGTGAGAACTTTGCTGGAGCATTTAATTTAAAAGAATAGTATATTAGTAAGAGGAGATATATAGGAAAGCAGATGCAGGTGAGAGTCTGCAGAGGAGAAGGCACTTGCTCTGTTTTAAGACTGGAATGAAGTACAGAAAGGTGGCAACTTCTAGATGAGTATGAGGTGCTGGGGCAAGTGGCCAATCTATATATACTGGACCACACTTGAGGCAATTTCTAATAACAGGTACATTGGCAACAATCAGCATTTCATCATTTGATTTTGGTGGAGCTAGTACTTCACTGAAGGAAAAGAGTTCTGCCCTGCATTGTTGAATGAACACACAGCCAGAAAATGCAGAGACCAGTGAGAAAAATATAGGACAGTAGATGTGGCCTGAAGAAAACTGTGTCTTCCACAAGCACAAATAAACCAGAAAGGGCTGTTTTCCACCAGCCATAGAGTCTCTAATAAAAGCGGTTTCTGTCTCAGGTTAAAAAAAGAAAGGTGTTACACAATTGCTCTATTTCCCTTTTTCTATTTACCAACCAGGAGAGAAGGAGCCTTAGAAAGACAAGGAGAGGGATGGCTGTAAAGAAAAGAGCTGTGCTGTAACCTAATGCAGGTTCGCTCTCTCCTGCCAGGACAGCAGAGACAGGTTACCCGGTTATCACACCTATTTGTTGTCATCCCCACTCATTTTACTCTTTTTCTATCCGTGCCCTAACCTGGATCTGTGAGTTCTTTTGGTGAATGTGTGTTTGTTCTTGCAAGATACTTATTTGGAATTAACCCCCCAGGTAAAATCTGGGGCGGGACACCAGCAGACTGATGGTGGAAGCGGGCAGAGCTGAGGAGCCGTGAGGTCCACTTGTGTAAGCCTTTTATGAACACTGAAACTCTGCAGCAGCGTTTCCTTCTCTAAACTTGTTTGACAAGGATTTGGAAGAACCTGTCAGAAAAACAAAAGAGAAATAAAAGTTGGATATGTGGTAGCACAAGACGCTGGCAGCAGCAGCTTTGGGAAAATGAGCATCGGAAGGTCGCGTTTGCTCTGTGCTTAACCCAGCTGGTTGTAACTGTGGTTAATTTTAATTCTTTGTGTACTGGAGAAGCAAAGTGCTTCTGGATAAATGACACCCTGATGGAAGGTATATTTAACTTCTCTTTTCTGGCAGTCTTGCACCTGTATACTTGAACATAATAACTAAACTGAAATGGTGCTCTTTTTATGTACAGACTACTAAAATCTATACTGGAGGACCACAGAACTCTTATGGCTTCTTTCTGTTTTCAGTGGAAACAGGTGTTGGGATGTACATCCCTTGGGTTTCAGAATTAGAGTGACGCCTGATATCCAGAAACTTAATATGAAGGGCAATACGTTGTATACTTATAAAACAAGCAAAACTTGAGAGTACAACTCTCTATTTGCATTGATCAGAATGAGTGCAGTCTAGAAGGCAAACAAATCACATAAATGGTCCAAAGAACATTTGGTTTTAAAAAATCTTCCTGCTTTAGAAATGCTCTATAACAAGTGTTAAGCCATGTTTCTGACAATCAAAAGATGGTAGTATCATCATGGTAGTAGGAGAATAAATAGTAAGTTGACAGGCAGTTATTTCTGCAAGGAGTCATTGTGGTATCGAGTGATTGATATTCTGGATATGTTCATCAGCTCAGATGTGCAAGAGGTTTTTGCTTATAATGTGTGAGGCTTTACTTCACAAAGTGTTCAACTGCAGTCACACCAAACACCCACCCAGAGAAAATATGAAGGTGTTTTCAAATATAAGAAGCAAGAGAGACCTTTCAAAGGCCTTGAGCTTCCACACTCACTGACTCAGGCATCCCTAGAGGTGTTTAAGAGAAGTGTAGATGAGGGGGTTTAGGGACATGGTTTAGTGCCAGTGTTGGGTTAACAGTTGGATTAGATGATCTTGAGGGTCTTTTACAACCAAAATGATTCTGTGATCCTACACGTTGACCATATTTCCGCCTCAATAAAGGTATAAAGTCATAAAATGCTGCAAACACTCTCAGCCTGTTCCTCCCATTATGAGCTGAGTGTGGTGCATGACTGGGCACAGGGACAGTGTGTTTGCAGCATCTCGGGGGTACAGTACCAGCCAAGGTCAGGTGCAAGGACCAACAGCATCAAAGGATTTGCAGGGTGCCTGGCAGTCATTTCTCATTAGAGGATTATCACAAAGAGAAGAGCTCAGTCCTCCTGGTACACTTGTGGAATTCTGGTGCAGTGAACAGGCCAGGAACCTCCTGTGAGTCCTTTGCCATCTCCAATGGTTTCATTTTGGGGAGTTTTAGTGGTCTGTTAGGAGTATGTTTAAAATCAATGGCAAGATTTGGTACTAGTCTTACTGTCCCTGCAGAAATCAGTCAGTGGGACAGCCTGGCTGTCCATGGCAGAGAAGTCCTAAGTCATCGTGTGGATTTAGCGTGCTCCATCAAAATCCCAGGAGCTGGTGCTCTCGGGAGGTCATAGCTGCGCTTCTCTCCTTTGGACAGATTTATCCCACAAATTGTTCCAGGGAGATGCAAGCTTTTTATGCACCCTGGGATTTATTTTTGTGCATTTTCTGGATTTATTATTTTTTTTACAGTTGTCTCTGCCAAAGGGTGATTTCAAAGTAACCCTGGTTTGGATTTTGGTGGACTACTGCAGCGTAGCCTTAAAGGAAGGTATCAGTAAAAATGTTACTTGCTCCTAGTACAAACAATCATTCCCTGCTATTAAGGCTTTTGTGGTCTTAAGGTTAGAAAGTCACTCTGATAAGAAAACTGATTTCAGTTTCAGAGTTTCATGGTTATCAAAACCAATAATGGCTTTACGAACTGGGAGAGAGAACTTGACAGGAACCTTTTAAGCCCATTATAACAATACAGGCTCTGTAATTTATTTGATTCATAGAATGCCCTTGAGAAGTATTTTATGATGAGTAGAAATTAACCAGATCTGGAAGATACAAAGTTCATTCCTGTTTCTCGAGAAGTGTAGGTATTTTGCTGGCTATTATGAACTCAGCTTTTGGCTTCCATACAGAATTACTCCTAAGTTCAGCGAAACTTTCTAGGCAAAGAGGAAATAATAAAAACACGAGGAAGAATAATGATACAATGATACTGAAACATCTGGTTCAACCTGTCTGTTGGTCCAAGACTCACAATAACATTCTTTTGGATCCTCGGTTATGTGGTTGGCTAAGGTTTTCACATTTCCCCCTGGGGCCTGAACATGGCGGGCTATTCTGGATCCTTTAGGAGCTGTTGAGCAGATGATGGACACCACGGTTCATGTCTCTTCCAAACTTATTTTGATGAGACAGTGTACGATCAGCAGCCTTAAGCCTCCTCTTCTAGCATACCAGCGTTGTGCATTGGTATTAAGGTTACCAAATATACAAGGTTTACCAGTAGTCCAGATACCAACAGATATACTGGGAGGAGAATGGTTTTACTGGGTCTGTTTAAACATCTATAAGCGTGTTTCATAAGCTCCATGCAGGGGGACTCAGGTATTTCAGAGTAATTCTGGCTCAATTCCTATCTTGTTTAGATCTTTCTGAATCAGGACTGACTGGGTTGAAACCCATAGAGTTTATAGAATCATAGAATCATTTGGGTTGGAAGAGACCCTCAGGATCTTTAAGTCCAACCATATATATATATATATATATATGTGTGTGTGTGTGTGTGTGTATATGTATGTGTATATATATATATATATGCATGTATATATGTGTATATATAAAATGGACACAAGAAGAGAGTCAGGTCTCCTAAATTTGAATCACAAATTAACAGTAACTCCACTACAGACCCAGTTAAATTGGTGAAAATGCCACCTGGATTGACATTTAACTCTCTGGTCTTTTTTACTAATCATTTTCAATAAAATAATAAAAAGAATAGTCAAGGGAAAAACATCCATCTTGGCAAGATCTAATTCTGCTGCAATCTCATATTGGTAAAAGGAAACAATTCAATAAATAAACAAATAGCTGCCTAGCAAATGTTTTAAAATTACAAGTTGCTTGGTTTCCCTTGTGATGAGGAAACACAATACTTTAAAGAAGCTTTAGCCTGAGTTATGCAACCCTGTGTGTCTGTGTGTCTGTTTTCTCTCTGAGCATTTGCAGATTTTGTTTTGCGTCAAGACAAGTGCCTCATTGGTGGGAATATTAGAGACGGGCTGTGAATATTTTAAGCAGGCCAAATTTATAAAAGTACTTGGCAGGGAGATAATCACTACCCCTGCCACCTTGAGCCCAGTCTGAAATGCTTTTAGGGTTGCTTGGGAAACTGAATCTCAAGTTAAGGGAGGATTTTCAACTACGTCTCCTTCTGCCCAAGTTCATGACCTAATCATTAGTTTATAGCTAAAGGCGAATAAGACCTTCATCTGCCATGGTACGTTTTTTTTCCCCTCATATAAATAGCTGTGACTACTTGTTTTTTATTGAACTTGATGGCATCAATATATATGTTAATTGTGACCAAACCATTTGATTAAAATGAAACATATTCAAATGCTTTGTTGAATATGCATAGACTTTATTTCTTTAAATGCCTTTATACACTGGATCCATAATTTGAATGGATAAGGCTTCAGAAACATTCGGGATGGATCACATCTAATATGGACTAGCCATAAAAGCCAGTCAGGTTTGTACTGCTGAGTTCTGTGGCGATAGACTTAGTCCAGCTTTAGTACATTTGAGATGTTGTTTAAACTCCACCTACTAACTCCTTCCTTTATTCCAGCTTTTCTGAGCCACATAGTCCAGCCATGTAAATAGAGCATTTTAATTCTACCATGAGGAACTGGTGATATTCATAATTATTATTGCTTGTACTTACAAAGAGCCACTGGTATCCCCTGGGTGCTCTATGTTTAGCTGCTATCAAGCTCTGTTTCCATCTCTGGTAGAGCACATCTCGTCAGGCTCACAGGTTGTTGTGTCATGATTCAGCGATGACAGTGAAGCTCCAGTAACTGTCCCCAGGAAACTTTTATTGGCAATATAAGGCTCTGCTGTGGCTGTTCCAGAACAGCAAATGTCACAGAGATCGTTTGACATAGCATCCCAAAAATATACAGGAATCCTTTCCAAGAGAGCCAGTAGGAAGTACGTCTGCCTGTGCTCCAAAGCTAAATGTTAACATATTAGTTCACCTGCCTATATCAAATATATTTTAATTGAAGGCTGTGTAAGTTTTGTATAAGATAACATATTGATCATTACAGCAGCAATATTATTAGTGCTTGTATGACACCTAATTCTTCAAAATCTGGCAGGTATCAGCAAAATAATGCCAGCAATGCTACAAACAGGTAACACAAAACTATTATAATATTTCCATTTTGCAGCTAAGAGCTCTGGTAGAAGACTTCAAATTAGTCTTTTTTAGTAGAGTAAGATGTTAAAGGGCTGTAAGTTTGTGTGTTAGTTACATACACAAATAAAATAAGGTTTCAACTATACTTCTTTTTCCCCCCAGGAAAGGCTGACTCAAAGGCATAAGGAGAATCAGCTGGAATGAGGAAGGATTTGGTTTTGTGCATTAGATTCCTACCGTGTTCAAATCTATAAATATTACGTGAACTAGGAAATGAGAGCAGGTACTTAAAGTGCCATAGTAGGTATTTTGAAAATAGCTTCAAGTGGTTTGTTTGACACAGTAATGTTTAACACTGACAAAGTCCAAAATAGATGCTTACTCCTTTTCCTTCCTTGACCCTTTTGTTTGCACTTCTGTACTGCTGACATGCAGTAAATCTCATCTAGATGCAATAACAGTGATATGCGTATGTACATCTGGAGCTAAAAGCAGCAAAGATTTGATTTTTACAGGTCTGATGAGCTTAATCAGCATCATGTATTCCTGGCATGATATTTTTATATTAGATTTAAGAGTTGGAAATTATTACAGTGGAACAAAAGTAATTCAGAATACATTCAGCTGTGTTTTGAATATCCAAAGCCAGTAATTTTATCTAACGATACCTAAGGGTAGAACTTTCTGTAACTGATTACATTTACAGCATGTCATTGCTGTTTGCTATGCAACTTGATTGCGAGTTCACACGTAATGGTAGAACAGGTCCATAGGGTGTTTCCTCTGAATATGTTAAATTAAATGATTCTTTGTCAATGAGTATTATTCTGTCCCTCTCTAGAATAATTTCATAACTTATACTTTAAAGTGTTTATGATTTTACTGTTCTATATGTATCCTTTTTAATGGTGTTTTTAACTGGCTGAAGTGGATCTTCCATGGTACAACACAGATGCCTCTTTGATTCAGTGACTCTGGTGCACTGCAGAAATTGTGTGGCCGCAAAATCATAAGAGAAGCTGAACTCAGAAAAAAGCCTGGGACATGCATCATCTGAGATACCGTCCTGTAACACACCATAGCAAAATTTTGCCATGTTAAAATGGCTCCAGGTGTTGTCAAAATCCAAATCAACGTATTTTTGACATTTCATTCAGTGTCTCAGCACTTTATCTTAATACATAGCAAAATCCACAGCTCCCACCAGGTGGAAACTCTGTTTTTTTTTAATTTTTATTGATGTATTTTTTCTTTTGTCCAGCTCTAATCCAAATATGAAAAGGTCCTGCTGTGCAAATTCTGCAACTTTTTAAGTTCAGTAATATATGGGTCACCACCCAAGTTTGTGGGAGTCTTTATTGGATTTTTTGCTCTTCTGCCTCCTTCAGTGACCTCAGGCAAGTTATTCAGGCCCTCCTCACCTTGAAAAAATGCTGATACTAGTCCTTTTCCACCTGCTGCGGACACATTGTGAGAGCGGGGAATATTCTTCACCCTTATTCCCAGCACGGCATCCCAAACACCGATTAGAATAGAAGAAAAATCTGTGATGGGATCAGACCTTTGATGTAGAACTGTCTCCTAACAAAGTATATTGAAAATGTTCATTTCCTGAATATAAAAGAAATCAAACCAGAGGAAATTGGACGTTTTTCTGCTCTCAGGTAGGGGCTGTTGGATGCTTTATTAAGCGTCAGGATATGAGCAGAGCTTGTGCAGCTGTGTTAGCACCGTGCTGTGCCCAGCCAGGTAGCGGAGCAATAGGGAGCTTCATTTAAACTGCTTTCTTTTTCAAATTCTCAGAAGTATTCAGACTCATAAATTTAAACTAGTGTCCTATCTCCATGATTTCTGTGTTGGTCCCCAGGATACCCTGGTTCAACTTCTGCCTAAGAGGAATTGTAAATCTGGAGCTTGGGTGCTTCTCCAATTCTTTTCCCATGTACCTGGTTGCCAAAAGATGTTGAAATATCTCCGTTATATGTATTTCTGACAACTCTGCATAAAACTGAGATAAAGAACTGATGGAGACCTATGTCAGGACCATTGTGTTGTAATGATTTATTTATGCTTCTGTAGGAAATTAGGAGTTGAACCTATCCCTGCTAGAGCTACTTTGGCATAAATGACATTATATTAAGGATGAGGTTGCCGAGATAATGACAGTTTGCTATTCTACATCTTCATTCTTCATAGTCACTAATTTTGTGAACAGAACAGATGACAGAAGCCCATGGCATTCACCTGTATGCACTTGATGCAGAAGGTAATAAAAATGTTCAAAGCCTAATATTCAAGGCCAAAGCAAATTTTAATTTACTTTAAGCTCTACAAAACTTAAATTTCACACATTTAAAACTTGCAAAGATTATATATGGTAGCAGTATTTTTTTTCCTCTCCTCATGTAAGTCAGGCTGTAAAAAAGGCATTTCTTGATAATTTTTGTTGCTATTCTTGCATTTGTTAATTTCCTCTGGACTAAGAAAAAATGTCATGAGTTAATTGTCCATTCACCAGTATTTCATGTGTTAATACCTGTTCGTGACAGTGGAAATGGAGTTCACACACAGAGGAAGTTTGCTTGGTTTAGGTATGGTTTTAGTTTCCTTTTCTCTTCATGGTGAAGATGCCAAAGCAGATATGAAAATTTCTAACTTCTGCTGCTAATAAAGCCTAATAATTATAATGTCTGCTGTTTGGAAAAGGGCTAATCACCTCTAAAGAGTGTGTGCTGCTGCAGGCTAGCAGAGAAGTTCAAAGTATGATGAGTTAATCCATAGAGATGAATGCTCCAGCTCAAAAAACACCGGACAGCTAAGCTCAACAACTCGGGGGTTGGACTGGATGACCTTTAAAGATCCTTTCCAACCCAAAGTGTTCTATGATTCTAACTGTCTGCAATTCAGAAAAGAGAGTATAGCATGGATTTAAATGTTCAGCAGTTGCCTTTTTTATTTTCTCTCTTTTTTTTTTTTTTTTTTAATAGAAGATCTATAACCTTCCTGGATGCTGATACCTATTATCATACTTAGACCCCAGTTCTGTGAAGGAGGCTGTGCACGCTGCTCCATGCTTTGGCAGCTGTCTATGAACATGATTCTCTTTGCAAAATCCAGTCCCTGAGATAAAAAATACAGAGTCTTCTTAGAGCAGATCTGAAGCACTTTATGGTCACGGTCAGCACTTTCCAGGTGCAGAAGCTGAGAAGCGGTGGCCTTGTGCCAGGAGGTCATAGAATCATAGAAAGGCTTGGGTGTAAAGGGACCTTCAAAGCTCATCCAGTGCCACCCCTGCCATGAGCAGGGACATCTTCACCCAGATCAGGTTGCTCAGAGCCCGTCCAGCCTGGCCTGGGATGTCTCCAGGGATGGGGCATCCACCACCTCTCTAGGCAACCTTGGCCAGGGTCTCACTACCTTCATTGTAAAAAATTTCTTTCTCATGTTTAGCCTGAATCTTCCCTCTTTTAGTATAAAACCATCACCCCTTGTCCTATTGTAATAGGCCCTGCTAAAAAGTCTGTCCCCATCTTTCCTTCTGGTCCCGTGCTCTGTCCTTTAGGCACAGTTCTCGTGTCTTTTTTTTTGTACAACACTTAGCATGAATGATTCAGTGTTCATGTGCCACACCTGCTTAGTAGTTCACAGTAAATATTCCAATAATAAATACACAAATTACACTAGTCACAGCTATGCTTTTAAGTTTTTTTTCCTTTGCTGTCAGTAGGGAGGGGTTGAAGTTTAGATTATCTTTTGGCTGGCTATCTTAAACGCACAGAGAACTAATGTCTGTCATGACATTGGAAAAGATGTAGAGAAGAATAATTTTAAAGCTTAAAAAATATGTAAGGTTGCCATCCTTAAGGCAGTCTTTCTAATTTAAGTAAAAAGTCCAAATGTCACTTGATTGTAATAATAAATGTATCTGTAGGGGGCTTTTTAACATAGTGGTAACAAGTACAACAAGACATATTAATAGTTAAGGTCAGATATAGTCCAGTTGGAAATAAGCTTACTAGTAACTGTATAAATGATTAACCATTGGAATGAACCACCAAGGAAGTCGTGGCCTTTCTTCTTCTGGTTCAGATCAAGACTAGATGTGCTGTAAGGAAACACATATAGTTAGAGTCAATAAAGGAAAGAACAAGCCATAAAATCCAGAAACCTGGAAGGCATTGCAAGGGGGGATGGCTTGGCTCAAGCACGGAAGAAATCTTTGATTTCCATGTGTCTGAAAGACAGCACAAACGGGTTTGAAGCCAGCCTGATATAAATGATGGTCAGAGACTGCTTGTGTGTCTTCAAATATCTCTTGGTGTCCTGGGTGTGATAATGGAATGTGATTAGTTTGGATGGAGGTTAAATAGAAATGCTTATCTTTGGATGTACAACGGCCAGACTTGGGAAGAGCCTCCAAAGGCTGAGCAGATGCTGGCTTGGCCTGGGCTCTGGGTGATGGGCAGGACAGGTCAGACCTCGAGGGAGATGAAGGAAGAGGGAAACGGGCAGATACGAGAGCCGAATTCCTTTTCTGCCTGTCACTGCCTAAGTCATCCCTGTGCCTTGGCTGCTTTTCTTATGAAACATTTGCACTGACGTTAATTTTAATATCCGTGTAGCCTGGTAGCTTGTCCAGCTAAAAGTATAGAATCATAGAATAGTTTGGGTTGGAAGGGACCATCAAAGCTCATCCAGTGCCACCCCTGCCATGAGCAGGGACATCTTCACCCAGATCAGGTTGCTCAGAGCCCCGTCCAGCCTGGCCTGGGGTGTCTCCAGGGATGGGGCATCCACCACCTCTCTGGGCAACCTTGGCCAGGGTCTCACCACCCTCAATGTACAAAATTTCTTCCTCATGTCTGTCCTGAATCTAGAATAACACTTCTTTTCTCTTTACATAGATGAATTACTGTAAAAGCTACTCAAGAATTGTGGTTTAACTCCTCATAAAATGCTGAATTTATTCTCAGGTTGGGTGGGTGCTTCTCTATATCCCTTGTCAAGCTTGTCCTCACCATGACATTTTAACACCCAAATAAATATCCTGAACCTTGCCACACATTTGACTATTGTTGTTTAGGGTGCTGGTGCGTGTCTGTACCTGTGTATTGTCCGAAACAAGTGGAATTCAGAGGAACCGGCCCCAATGGATCATCGCTATTGTTGCCGGTGTTTTTCTAGACTGATTCGATTTGTGTGGGTCAACAGGCACGCTGTGTTACTGCTTTCCTTTTGCTTTTAGCTGCTGAATGGGCAGCTTCAAACCGATACAAATGCATATCATGGGAGGAAATGATTTTCTTTCATTGCCCTGTGTTTTGTGATGAGCCATTGCTGCTGATTCAGTGCGCAACTGAAGACCTGTTTGGTTTGTTTATTTTATTTATAATATTTTTTAAAAAGCTGTTCCTGGATGAAGAGGGGTTGAATCATGGAATATTCTTGCATGTTACAGGATCTCTCAGAATAGCAGTTTCAGTTGTTTTTCTCTGCACCTTTGTTATTAAGCCTTCCCCCCCTTTTTTTTGACTTCCACTAGTATTTACATAATTTTAATGTTAATTTCTTCTCCTACTGTTGACTCGCACATGCAGTTTGGCAAGGAATGGTATTTTTGCCTTGATTTACTGAGCTGCCCTTTCTTGCACTGAGGTGCTCTAACTTCAAATTTTTGGTTTTGCTTTCTTTTTGAAGTCAGTATATCTGAGTCCTCCAGCTAAACTCTAGATCCAGTTCTAGAGCTGGTTCTTGTTTGAGGTTCAAACTTGATTTATTGCTTCCCTGCATTAAACTCTCTCCCTGCTCCAAGACGGAGCCATGAGGATCTCCTCAGAGTGGATGAATATGATCTTTTGGGGTTTAGTTCATCTCCAAGTACTTATTTCTCTACACACCCAGTAAGTCTTATTTCTCACTATTCAATCTGTAATAAAGGAAGTTGAACACACATGTGAGAAGACTGGTTTCAGGTTGGGAAGTATCTACCAGCCCATCCTGGGATGCTGACACCAGCACCCTTTGATATACATCTACAGGGGACTTCATCCTCTTACTGGGCTGGGCAGGACCTCTGCCTGATGGTTTGATGTTTATCTCCAAAGAGATGATTCTGCAAGGATAACAGTAAATTTTAAAAGTGCTGATGGTAGGCAGCTTCAAGTGCAACCTTGGAGAGCCTGGGAAGGATGTGACTGGGAGGGGAACTTAGAGGAAGAGCCGTTCCACTCCCTTGACAAAGAAATGGACCTTGAACCATCGATGTTATTTTCCAGGGGAAGGACACACCTCTCCCCACCAGCCTTGGCCACTGTTCCTCACCCCATCTTCACATGTGGCAGCACTTTGCTGCTCCTGCCATGGGCAGGAGGGGCTTTTCGTGATTAGACCCTGGGCAACTCAGCCAGGCTGGGCACCAAGGATTTTACTGGGCTTATTTTTTTAAATTTAATAATTTATTCAAATTTTTATTTAAATATTCTATTTATTTTAATTTGTTTATTTAAATACGTATGTAAATTTAGTTAAGGTCATATCCAAGACCTCTGAACATGAGTGCAGTTCATAGTAATCACGTTGTGCCCTACTATCAGTCAGAGAGTTTTTGTATTGACTGGTGGCTGGCTGTTCATTTGAAGTGTGAATGTATAGGATTTGTCTATATTTGTTATTTTTCAAGATCCGCTCGCGTGCTTGATACTTCACAATAATAAAAAAAAATCTCTGGTTCAGAGAGAACTGTAAGTAAATGGGAAAAAATAGCTAATTATTCAAAGCTTGTTCAGGTAGTTGAGGGAATTTGGCCCAGCTTTATGCAAATGTATATGTAATTTTCAGATTTCTCTTGCCAAATGCTGTTTTCTCAACTACCTTATTAACTCAGGTGTTCCAATAAGTTTTTCTTGGTGGGTGCTTGGTGTGTAGAGTTCAAATGCCATTCTACAGATGGCTGACAACCTGCAAAATGGAAATACTGCCTTCTCCTGTCTGGACAGAGCAGGAGCAGAGGAGAAAGCAAAAAGCTCTCTGAGAAACTTCCTAAGTGAAGCAGGGTGAGATGTTCTAGATATGAGGGTTAGACCCAATTGCTCATCTAAGTGGACAGCACCACAAAGTGGTAAGGTATGAATTATATTTGATTAACCCTATTTGGAAACGGATTAACCATGCCTGTTAACAGGTTGCACAACAAACTGTAAATATAAAATAAATAATATAATTCACATGTGTAGTATAAAAATACAATATGTAATAAATGTAAATATAAAAAAACCATAAGATATAAATTATGTAATATTTTATATCAAATACAAAATATAAAACTTTAAATATAAAATACATAGAAGTGCTGTAGAAGACTAGAAAGATTATAGATTGGTAGCATGACATCTCCATTGAATGCATCTAGAATGAAATCTGGGTCCAGAGCACAAGCACAAGTAAAGCACAGGAAGAAATCTGACCCAAACTCCACTCATGGGTCCAACTGTTTTTTTTCTATATACAACATTTGTCATACATTAGTTTCAGAATTTCGTGCTGTAAAATACTTGTCAATTGTACTTGTACTATTATACACACTTATTCAAAATTTCTCCGTAGCTTTTGGAAAGCATTACTGCACTTTTTCTTGAGCATTTTATATTGAAAACACAAATTGTTTTGCTTTTAGGTGAGTCACAAGGCATGTTTGCTTGCTGTTTGTGTGTACATCTTGAGACTCTTGTTTTCATTGTAGGTATTTACATTTACAAACCCAGAACTTGCTCTCTGTTTCTTGTTTAATGAAATATTCAGAGAGATTTACATTCCCATGCTTTGGCTAAAAGAAAAGACAACCTGGTAAGACCCCTTCAATGGCTAAATTTCTCTGTATATCTGTGTAAATCATCAGATGAACAAATACAACAGTTTTGGCAGGTAAGAAAATACTAAAAGTGAAAAAAATATCCCCTAAACTCTGTAATGATTTCTCTGTGAGTAACCGGGAATCAGAAAATTTGTTTATATTGCATTTTTATTCTCATGGCAGTAAGGCTTAGTCCAAATGCTGGTAATATTGTATTGATAAATAATGAATTTAGTGAAGGTATCATGGGTTACATTTGAAGTCATATCAAGGCAAAAACATCAAACTGAAGACTAATTTGAGCCTGGGACGTGCTGCTCCTTTGCAAGGCAACTTGATCTGCTTTCGGTGAAAGTCATAAACATTCATTGGTCCTCTCCCACCCTCTGCACCTTTGGAGATGCAAAAAGGAGATAGAAAGACAAGTAAGTCCTGCCTATTGCAGGATAATTCCTGAGAGGTACCGATTGCTCTTTCATCTTAAATCAGTTGATTTGAGTGATGATAAATGAGATACAAAATGAGGCCGTCAAGGGCAGATTATGGCCTGTGCTGGGGTCAGTTGATGTGACGGTAAATGCCCTTATCAGCGACAACCCCCCCTTTATTTTCAGTGCCTGCAAGTGACTCTCTCTTCTAATACTGCAAATAAAGTCGTGGAATTTCAATAAATAATTCAGCCCCGGATCTGATTTCAGGTTCAGCGTTAACTTTCAGCACCTGGCTGCCGTTATTATTTGTTAGTCTGATATGCTGCTCAGAGGCATGGAAATTTGGCTGCAATTCATCAACATTTGGGGAATATGCTGTACGACCAGATTACTGTCCCTGGCTCAGAGATTTTTAGTGGACATTAAAATTCCAGATGTGCACAGATTTAATTTTTACAAGAAAAACTGCATGTGGGATTCTGGTACTGTAATGGGAACTGGAGCTCTACACAGAGCTTGCTTTGGAGAAACGACTCCTTTATTTACACCTGATCTCTATTAGAAACAGGAATAATTTGACTATAATTTGCATTGTCTGTGACACCTTTTGACAATCTCTCATTTTATTTTCTGCAGCTTTCCCGAGGGAATGTATCTTTAACATATCTAATCAGCTTTCAAGGTATAGAATCACCAATATTTGAAACGATTATAATTGGTGCCTTGTGAACAGCTAAAACAGATTCGTTCCCAGATTCTTCTCCAGAGCCCATAAAAGCACTTGTGGTTTTAATCACTTATTAGAAAGAAACTAGTGAATCTAAAATATGTCTGCTCTCACTGAAATCAGTGGAATATTTTTCATTAGTGGGACTATTTTGTATTTATGTTGACTGTTATGAAATTAGATCAAGTGTATTACAGTATGACCATTAATAGCTGTGACAATAAAAGGCCAAAACCAGAATATGACCCTGCAGGAATAGGCTTCCGAAATGTAGGAGCTGCATTCTGTGTTTGCACAGTACGAACAGCCATCCAGTCTGCATATGTTGTGGGATAACTTTATTAGGTCTTAAAAGAGGATTTGTGGCTTTCTTGTCCAACATCCTTACCTCTTCCTATGAGACAGACCGGTGTAGCCAGGATAACCAAGCAGTAGCTGATGCTTGAGCATCATCTCCACTGATGTTTACTAAAATTGTGATGTTTATCTGTGTACCTCTGACTCCCCAAATCCTGTCACTAAGATTCCTTCCACCAACCTAACTCACATACAGCAATGCAACTTATAGAAAAAAAACCCAAACATATATAAGCAATAGGGTAAGTTACCTTCATTTAGCAAAATCCTGCAAACTCGATGTTTGTGGTCGACTTCCATGTGAGAGCTTCACTCTGCAATGCAAAAGTACGCCACTAGAGGGGAATTTACTACCACTCTATGTCTAGCATATGCCTATCCTGAAAAACCTTTCAATACATATGTTCTAGTTCAACCACAAGATGTTGGCTTCAGGCTGAGCGAAATCTATGGTTTGTATTACTCAAAAGGTCGGGAAAGATTATTATAATTGTCCCTTCTGGCCATTAAACCTATGAGTGACATTCTGGTCCTGTCAAAGTCACAGGTGAAATTCCCATTGACTTCACTGGGGCCTGACTTTATCCTGGGCAGGCTGGAGGAAAGCACAAGTCTGTGACACCAAACACCGACAGCAACAACAACTTTGTTGTCAGAATCACGAATATATACTGTTAGAAAGGATTTAAAAACATGCAATGCACCCTCTCCGCTCTGCAGCAGAATGAAATAAATCAAGACCAGCTTTACCAACTTTTTTTCCTTTTGATTTCTTCAAAGCTTCCACTAATGCAGATTACACAACCTCCTTAGAAAGCCTGCTTTGTCTTTTATTAGTCCTATAATTACACTGGATTTTTTTTTTCCCTAAAGCCTTATTGTTGCAGATTAAGCGAAATACTTAATTCTATCTTCTGTGGGCATGAACAAGAATGAGTCATCGTCCTCTTCGTAAAACAGTCTTCTACATACTTGAGGACTGTTATGTAGTGGTAGAATGTCATATGTACATCGTATTACCTTGTTGCTGTTGCTTGTAGGCGCATACCCTGGTGATTCATGTTGTTTGTGATTTATGTAAAACCTCTTTCACTTCATCCTCACACCCTCACCAGCTATTTGCCATCCTGCATTTGTACATTGGATTTTATTCTTCTTACATCTTCTACCTTGAGTTTTACTTTCCTAAATTCCATTTAAATGATTGCAGACAATTTGTTCCAAGTTCTTAGCATCACTTTGGAGTCTACCCCTCTCCTGGGAAACACCAATAACCTCTGACAGAACTTGTTGCTGTCAGGAAATTATGTAGAGTTCTGTCTATTCCTTCCTCCATTTTGCTAATGGGAACATTAAATATGACTCATCTTGTCATAGGCCTTTACGGTTCCTCTATTTGTTATGTGTTTCTTGACTAACAGAAAGCTTGACTATTACTACTCCATAAGTATTTTTTCAACCACACTTTGCAGAGATTTCATACAAGTCCTATTTCCCTACTTTGTTGATGAAAATACGATCTGGAGCTTATGTTGGAAACCTTATGGAAGTCAGCTTCTAAATACCCGCTGTGCTGGATAACCTGTCAAAGAACAACATTTTATTGATTTAACGTAATTTGCTCCTCATAAGTCCTTTCTTTTCTTATCCACTTCACATCACCACATGTGCTTGTGAGCTTACTGTTTAATCATTTGTTCCAATATCCTTCTATATGTTATGCTTATATATGTAGTTTCTTGAGTTCTTTGGTTTTAGTTTGTTTCTGTGAACTCACATTTGCAACGAGTTGCTGAAGATGGGTCCTCCAAAAGTAAAGCTTTTAGAAGCTGTTTGCTGTGGTTACAACCTGTGGCCGATGTGTGTACACAGGATCCTGTGCCGTGATACTGGTAAGTGATGGGAGCACAATTGCTTAATTAGCTTTGAAAAGGCTCAGGAAGAAGTGTAAAGATTATTATTTCTGTCCATCAAGCCAGGAAATAAACATATATATTTCCAGGCCAGTATGTACAGAAGTTTGTGCACAATCTACTAATGAGGGCTGAGATGAGAACAGCAATTTGGGGTTTTGAAGAATTGCTCTGGGTCTAAAAAACACACTTTAAAACTGTCACAGCATTATTGAAGAGAAGCTGTGGGTTTTCTGCAAGGAGGGAAACTGAAATAGTCTCAGGAATTTTGAAAGGAGCCCTGCGAGCCCTGGCTGAGCTGCGTGGTGGCACCATGTTCTCTGAGCACTTCTCGTGGTCCCACCACCCTTCTCATCCTCTGGTTGGGCTGTGGTGGGGTGGCCACAGACCAGGACTCCAGGAGTATTTCCCGGGTGGTTTGTCCAAGGACATTACACTTCTCCACCAGGTATTTGTCATATCCAAAGTGTGCTCCTCAAAAGAGTGTTGCTCCAATGGAGATGTTTTTTTTCAACACTCATATTCATTTTTTCGCCTAGTTGCTCAAGAAACTCACCATAAGGGATGCTGCCAACACAGGTCTAGAAAATTCTTACCAGGACTTTTTAAAACAGCTTTTTCTTCTGATTGGCTCATGTCCTGATTTTCCAAGTGTGGAGAGTTGATACTTGGGAGAAGTCATCTGCCTTCAGTTGTCTCACAGGATCTAAATCTGCCAGTCACTTCAAAAATGTCAGCCTTTAGCCAGTATTTTGCTGACATTAAAAAACTGCTTATAAGTGCAAGATGTGCTGTATGTGGTTTGTCTCTATGATACTGCTGGTGTTACTTAATGACTCTCACTCTTCTAGGGGCTTTTCCCCTATAGATCACCATTTGAAAGTCAGATTTGGTATGCAGAAATTCCTCACAGCAAAGCATGATGGAACACCGTTTCCTTGAACAAACAAACAAACAAACAAACAAACAAACAAACAAAACCGACCCCCCAAAAGGTCTCATCCTTAATTCAGGAATCACTATATATATATATATATATGTATGTATAGAAAGTTTCATTATAGTTCCTATTTCCTTTGATTATTTACTATCAATTTCTCATTAAGTTGAACACATGCAATATCTACAAATATAAAGGAGAACAAAATAATTTCTTGGTCAGCGTATCAGATCGGTCTGTGCTTTTCTACTATATTGATATTCATCAAGTCATGGGCCTTCAGTTCTTTGATGGAATAGCATGAATAATTTTCACATGCTGAATATATCTACCTGTGACTAGTCTGTAATTTCATAAATCCAAACCGTACATGACTGGTCGGAGTTCTCAGGCATTGCAAAGTTTATTAAAAAGCAAAATTTATTCCATGCAGAACATGTACAGTGGCCAGTGGCTCTAACAAAACAAACAAAAAAACCCCAAGCACACAAAAACAAAACCAAAAACTTACAGGTTGATCACTGTGCATGTAGCTGTTCTACAAGGGGATCTCAGTGGATGTGGCAGATGAATCTGCTCTGCACCAGATGCATGAACCAGCTTGGGTCAAGTGATCTTTAACTATGAACTTCCCAAGTCACCATGAAAGCATCGTTAGGAAGAAGCTGACCTATGTGACCAATCCCTTCCTGCCCATGCTGCCGTTCACATGAATATAAAAAGCTAGAAGACTATGGTTTTCCAAACCTAAAGAAAATATTTTTCGTGACTTAACCACTGATGCCCATGGGGATTCCAACCTGCAATTCCACCTCCTGGAAATCCTGACTGTTTCAAGAGTACAAATGCATCTCTCCCAAAGTTTGCAGAGATTTGAGAAGTGCAACAGCAGCTCCTTGGAGATCCTCAGCCCTCCTGGCATGCTGCTCCGCCAGTTTGAACCGAGTGTAACAAGCCGGTTCCCTTAAAATTGGCTGGCTTAAGCTTATATGCATCTATAATATATGTCTGTATGTACGCCAGACTTGGACAACATTTTGGCTGGCTTTTGGGGAGCTGGCTAAAGAATTTCACCACTTCCTTTTTCATTTTGTTACTACTCTGACAGTCTTTCTAGCAAATGCTCTATTTTTATTTGACGTATATGCACATGGTCCATTTCCATGTGTGTGTGCCTAGGAATATATTCCTGCTCTATCTTGCCCTCCCTCGGAAGGCTGCTGCAAAGAGTTTCTCCTTGCAAAGGGAAATCTCGGATGAAGTTAAAATGCTGCACAGCGAATTTATTACTGTTGTTATAGGCCCCCATTCAGGAAAGTACTTAAGTATGTGCTTAAGTATGGGCTTTCAAGTCCCGTTGAAATTGTCAGGACTTAAGAACACGCTTAAAGTTAAGCATATACTTCCTCTGAACTGGGATGTATTTCAGCACATGCTTAAATGCTTTCCTGAAGCGGAGCCATGGTCAACATCAGTGTCCTGCGATACACGGGACTTGTGCTACAAGATTTACTTCTTACTTGAGACCTACCAGCGCTGCTCCATGAATATACACTTCACTTCACTTCCCTCTCCGTTGGTGGCACTCCAAACAGCTTACTGGCTTTTACATTTGGATGAGAAGTTTTGAAAGCAAAGAGACAAGAAACTGGGAAAAAATGATCCTTACGAAAGCAATACCTTGGCATGTCTGATCGCATGTTGCAGCCAATGATTTTTCCCCACAATGGAGATTTGTGCTATTGTGTGTGTGGTATAATTACTAAGACAGATTTTTTTTTTTTTTAATGGCACAATAAATAGGATATTTCTTGGCTTGATCTGCATTTTGAATAGGATTTTCACTTCCCCTTTGGGTTCTGAGGGTAAAGAGAGTAAGTGTCAAATGCAGGCGTTTTCCCAATCTTAAACCAGGGAGGGTGTAACCATGTGTAATGTGAGTCTAGATTTTGATTGTAGGGATGATGAAATCAAATCCCTCTTTAATCCTCACTGGAAACATTGAGGTGAATTAGCCTGCCTGATTTTGCTAACTTATTACAACGCTTTTGAAAAAGACATTTCTTGTAGTGTCATCAAAAATATCGCCCTAGTTTACCACCGAGTCCAAGAGAGCACTGGGCCATTGTGAGGAATGCCTCCATGCAATGAAAAATGAAAAGAGAAAGAAAATAAATAAAAACATATATATTATTTTCCTGGAAATAAGTGCTTTCCAATATGCAATTCTTTCCAGTGCTGCTAGATGCTTAGTCATTATTAATGACGGTAAATTTCTTTAAAGCTGCTATATTTTGGGAATAACTGGAAATGAGACTTGGCTTTTTTTGCCCCCTTAAGGTTAGTTAAAATAATATACAGTTGTCTGTGTGCATTGCAGTCACTGTGCATGTACCAGCTGGAGTATTTTTGGAATAAATGAGGAAATTTATTCCTGTTATTGCACTTATAGCAAAGTAGTAGCTCGAACTTGAGAGGAGCTCCCTGTTCGCATCATTCAGTTGTGCTCTGCAGTGATTGGAGGCTCTTCATACTACTGATACTTTACAAAAATATTTGGCATAAGCTCATAAAATCACGGAGACATCTTTTTCTCCCCACCCTGAAACCCTCTTAATTTTGTTCCTTGGTGATGGGTCAGTACGTCCCCCAATGTGCACACAAATATCTTTAAGGTTCAATTAATTAATTAAAAATAGCTGAAGTATTTAAGGAGGAGCACCTTATAAATAATAAAGGAGAACCTCTTGCTCATTGTTGTCCTTACCCAGGCAGATGCAAGCAGCTGCTATGATGGTGGGCTTTCCTGAACTGATTATACTCAGTTCCATGCAGGACCTTGAATGAATGGGTGTGAAGTACCTGAACAGCTGGAAGTTAAGCAGAAAAGCATCTTTTTTTAGTAGGTAAACTCATAAAAATAAGCATGTGTGAAGCAATGGGAGCAGAAAGTGGTGTTTCCAAGATGGAGCAAAATAATTTTCTAGAAATTCTACCTCTGCAAGCTCCAGGCTTTTCTATTGCTGGGGTCCACATTAATCCCACCTAAATTCAGATACTCATCAGATTCAGTCACAGTGAAAGCTGGCAGATTGGATATGCACTTTGAAACCCCTATTTCCTTGATCCTACTGCCCACAAAGCCTCATGTCTATCCCTAGTTGCAATCATTAAATCAGAAAAATCCAGTGTTACTGGCAGAGAGAGTGCATACATCATCCATTTGCTCCTTTTTATAAGTGGTTGATCAATTTTGCTGTGCTTCAGGGAAGCTTTTGTGCTCATTTGTGAATAACAGCAGGGATAAATGGTGTTTCTCCAGCTTGTCAATTATTTGTTCTGTTCTTTCCATCCGCTGTTTGAGTTCTTGATCTTGACGAAGGTATTGTTTAATTCCTTCATTTCTGAGCCCTTAACCTTGGACAGATACATAATAGGCATGTATTTAGGCACTCACAGGGTGCTTTAAGCAAACTGTTTTTCTTTGAATCTAAAAGTGACTAAGCCTGGGAAGTTCTCTGTTCTTCCTCATCTCCTCCTGGTAGTTAACAGACTTCACAAGGGATCTTGAGACATTCTGATCAGCCTTTGAAGTTATTACCTACTAAGGTTTTGCTCTTTCTGAGTGCTGAATGCTGAATTACTGACTGTTGTGAGAAGCAATGAGGAAGGATTCATAAAACTGACAGAGCTTGACTTATAATTTCTGCAGAAAAATAGGTGGGTAAATTGTGTTGCTGGGGAGATTTTGATTCTGCTCCCTCCTCTGTCACCACTTTGCCTTCTGATTTGTGGCAGCGTTTTCAGTTGTGCCAGTCACATGAGATCAAGACCCATGAGTCAGACTCCACCCAAATCATGAGCCTGGCTTCCAGATCCAGGAGCTTTGAACAGAGATCATACCCGACTTCTTTCTTTAGTTTATCTTTCATTTCTGGAATTTCCTCTGTCTTTTACCAGTGTGTCTCTAGCAATTAATGTTTCCCACTCTTTTGGAAGTGTTGGGAAGTTATTTTGACCATCTGGGGCTGTTGGAGGCCTCATTTGACCTTCACAATTAATTTTATTTTTGATGTCTAAATTAATCTTATTTATTCCAGACTCTGCATCTTTCTCTTGTCCCAAATGACTGCTTCATCCCTTAACCTCACACGACCCCTCATTTCTGTGTCTTTGTTGCCATTCATCTGCTTTGTTCCCCCAGTAATCATCTCTGGTCTTGAGAGAGGTTTTCACCATTGCCTTGCAGGATGGAGAATGTGTAAAAAGATGCAGATCGGAGTGACCCTTAACCTTTGTATGAGAATCTATAATTAAAGAGACCGGGGAAATGGTTTCCCTGAGTGTCTTTCCTGAAAAAGGTGAAACTGGTACTTGCGGCACAAGAAGAGGATGGTGAAGAAGGCAGGAGATTGTCTCCATGCAGGATGGAGACCTGCAGGAGAGCTGGAACTTTGCATGTTGTTGTGAGATAAGAGCCCTCTGCTCACAAGGTATTTATAGGACTTGGCAAACCAGGGATTTGCAGTCACTTTGAAGGGATTCAGGTGAACAGTGAATCAGATTCAATGGATTTATAAGCCAAAGTAAATCCAGGAAAACTAAGATGATAATCAGCCCTTCTGTCTGCAAGCTTTTGCCCTCTAATTCAGTCATCAATCTGCTTTTCTTTGAATTTTAGGTTTGTAATATATAGTTTGCAGACTCCATTAGCCAGCTCTTTTATGAAAGGTGTGGTTATGATTGAGATGGTGAAAATACCAAGGGAAAATTTGCTGTCCTACCACTGTTTTCTCCTATAGCATTTGCTTCTTTTTAGGAAGGGTAAGAAGTTAAAAGTTCTTGGCAATGGTTTAATAAGCCAAAGCTAAAACAACAAATATGACTTTGCAGGAATTACGGCATGTGATGCAGTGGTGCCTCGTATTCCCATGGTAAAATTGTCATTGGTTTGCCATGAAATTTGCAGAACAGACCTAACTATTTAATAAAATTTTGCAAAACCTGGATGCTCACAGGTCATGCAGATGGTAAAATGCATCTTCTCTTGCTCCTTCTTGTGCCATACTGTTCTTTCACCCACACTGTTTGCTGGTTCTTGCATATGCCATGTGGCAGGAATATTGCAGATGCATGATTTCAGGTAAAAGTGCAGCCAAACTGTCCCCCCATATCCAAATGCTTCTAGAGTCCGAGTGCTTGAAACCAAATCTGAACCCAGAAAAAACTCTTTACATAGCCCTAAACTTTATGATGGACTGTCTCCAATATTTGAATTCTTACTCTCTCCATATTTTGGTTGATGGAGAATCTGGAATTTGTTTTTAAACCCAGAATCATCAAAGGCTGAGTTCAAGACACAAGCAAGATTTGTGACGCCTACCAGAAAATCTTTCAGCTAAACATTTCACAAGCAAGGCCTGAATGTGTAGCAACTGGACACATCTCAAAATGTTCCTAGTTGTGCTATGAATATCTCATATAATTTCAATAATTAGAAGTGATTCCTTCTTTAAGACAGAGAAATGCTACCTCATGGCTTGAATATTAATAAGATAAAATTTATGAGAGAAACAGAGTAATATAATATTTTCTCCAAAGGAAAAGGGCATGTGTTTGTTTAGCTCTTTCATCAGCCGTCTTCAAGCACACACAGTGTGCATAAAATACAGTTATGCAACCCATGTGGGTCAACAACGGAAGGTTGGTTGCTTCACCAGGATTATAAGAATCTTTTAAACACAATGGTACCACAAATTAAAATGGAAATCTATCAAAACCATTATCGTCCTGAAAGCTTTGGCCACAAGCATAATTATTGTAGAAGGATGTTGTCCTTGGATGCAGCTTTGGCTCGGTTAGCTAGTGTTATTTGTATCCCTCCATGGCTCAAAGTCAGAATTTACATGGCTAAGGACCATAAATTTTTAGAGAAAAAAACAGGCTGTTTCCTCCATGCTAACACTAGCAGTTTTCTATTGGTTTGCAGTGGGTTGTAAGCAACTCATTAGGTACTAGAGATAGGAACAGCCTGAATGTGGTGGCTGAAATCTGCCTTGAACTTTGGAAGGATTCAGATGGAGATTTCCGTCTGGATTTGGTTGTTTTTGTCTGAGTCTCTTGCTTTACTGGATGTGAACAAGAATGAGTGACTGTGCAATGTGCTTGGGTTTAAATCTAGACCTGAAATTCCACATTTTGGATAGTAAAACAGTGAAGCAGCTCTTGAGCTGCAGTCCACAGACTTAAATAGAGCAGAAAACCTGTCCTGAATTTTATAGCAGGCAGTCCTGGAGGGATCAGAGTAATTGAAAGAATATAGGGTCTGTTAGATGTTGCTCGCCATCAGCAAGGGACACATCTCCTTTACCCAGAGCTGCCCTCAGGAGAGGCACCAAGTTGCTTTCTCAAGCTCCTGACGAAGGTTGAATCCTGGACTAACTCCATTTTTGTGTTGATAATAAATTCTATTAAATAACAGGCACTATTGGTTATTTTTGAACTGGCTGTTTTTCTTTCCACATCCAATTGTTCACCCTGAGGGAAGTAAGTGACTAACGTGTCTGAAATCTATTTTCTTCTCTCCCCATCCCTCAGGCTGGTATCGATGGAGAGAGCATTGGGAACTGCCCATTCTCCCAGCGACTCTTCATGATCCTGTGGCTCAAAGGAGTTGTGTTCAACGTCACCACTGTTGACCTAAAAAGGTAAAGATTGTTCAGTTTGATTGAAAATAGTGATATGATCCAGTGTTTTCCCTACAGAAAGGCCCCACCAAGTTCAATCAGGTTTCTGTCTAGCCTAGAGAGTCAGTGGTGCACAACAAAATAGTTGGGATTCAGATTTGGGCTTCTTTAATTTTTTCACTTGTGGAATGTTTTGATATTAAACAGTGTGCTTGAGGTAGTTTCAAAGTCTTCTAACCACGAACTACATTAAAAAAAAAGGACAAACTGATTTTGTAGGAACTATAAATATCCGTGCAACTACCTGAACATAAAGGTTAGTGATTTCCTGACTTCTCTCTCTGCAGAAAACCAGCTGACCTACACAATCTGGCTCCTGGGACCCACCCACCTTTCTTGACCTTTAATGGAGAAGTCAAGACAGATGTTAACAAGATTGAGGAATTCTTGGAAGAGACTCTCGCACCTCCAAAGTAAGAACTTGGGATTTTTTCGGTCAATATTCCATTTCCGAGGAATGAAAGATGTCCTAAGAGGAGTTCCTAAAAAGCACTCCTTCCTACAATCTTTACTTACAGGAGTAATATTTATTTATGAAATTTGCTGGCTTCAGTGAGATGACTTCCATGTGTGAAGGTTACTTGTATGACTAATAACTGCAGAATGTTTTCTCTGTACACATTTCATGATGTCCTTGTATGCAGAATTAAGGAGACCAATACTAGAAAAATTGTGTAGGGGTCTGGTGTCCACATTTTACAAAGCTAAAAATAACTTGGAATAGATGCCAAGAATTGCCACGCAAAATGTCTGTGCCAGGAAAAGCATTTTACAGCACAAAACTGGAAGTTTCCGAGCTGTATGGTGTATTAGAAAGGTTGGAAGGGGAACTGATTAAAGAGTATGAGAGGCTCCAGAGGCAGAAAAGTGCTAATTATTGTAGTAAAGAAATGACAAAAGCCCATGACTGGAAGTTATACCCAAACTAATTTGGATTAGAAAAAAGATACAGATATTTTTTCAGTATGGATGATTAACCCTTGGAACTAGCTACCAAGGAAAGGCTTGGATTCACCAGATATGCCTTAGTTAGTCAAACATTTTGGCCTTAATACAAGGATAATGGGAAAAAAAATGTTGGCTTGTGTTTTGTTTTGGACTTTAAAATCTATGAATCAATGAAAATTGGCTCAGTTCCTTATGGAGTCTTTTACCTCCAACTGAATCAGCCAGTCCTGAGGCAAGAGATCAGATATTTAAACTTTGTAAACTCTGGTCCAAGACCACAGAAATCAGTAGGAGTCGTCAGTTTGTGTTGGTCTTTCAAATCAATATATTCCTTTGCACCAGATGTCTATAAAAACAATTCAGAGACTGAAAACTTTATGTTCCTTCACCTGGGTAATACTAACATGCCTTGCTATTACATCCTGGAGTACATTTTCAGTGTAGAGAATTAGACACGACTGCCATTCATAATAGAGAGAGCTGCCTGCCAGACTGCCCTGCACCTTTCTGGAAATTTATGGTTCCTTCTGATTAAAGGCCACTGTATCTTGGATTGCGATCACATAAAGCACCAGCGCAATTACCTTTGTCATGAAACCATCCTTGTGTAACTATCCAAACGCCTGCCTTGACAGACACAGGTATTATTAAGAGGGACTTGCCAAGCTGTTGTTTTGAGTTAAATGACAACCTTAATTGCAGTTCCTTATACAGGGCTTTTTTCTTTCTTCTTGTAAATTGTATTTCTAATCATCACTATGTTGCTGGTAACAAGATGTTACTCTCTGTGCTGCTTTGCCCTTTTCAGGTACCCAAAGCTGGCTGCTAAGCACCGGGAATCAAACACTGCTGGAATCGATATCTTCTCCAAATTTTCTGCATACATCAAAAATACCAAACAGCAGGATAATGCTGGTGAGTAGGATCATTACCAAACGTGCCGGGGAGTTTGTGTACTTGGAATTGAAATAACTTGCCGTTCTCCCATCATTTTGTTGTAAACTCTGTTCAAATGGCATCAGATACTGTTGCTGATCAACTTGAGATGGTGGATTCGGTGGCCTCAATTCACATGTCCAAAGCCAATCCAGACTACATTTATACTTGTAAATAAAGCAGACTACAGAGCATTCAGTAGCCCCTTTACCAATTGCCATGACGTGGCTCCTGGCCATACAGCCCTCACCAGAACAATATCCCACACTGCTTAGTGGAAGTGACTGGTGGCCTGTGCTACCTCCTCTATTCAGGCACTAGTTAGAGGAGTGTGAATTGACTGGACCCAAACCCATGCTAGTACTTAAAAATTAGCAGTGAATGACTGGGTGGGGGCAACCCATGCCCTGACCCTTCACAATTCATTAGGTGTGGCCATCAGACTCTTGACCCACTTATCTCATGATTACATTATGCTCTAATTTGTTCATATAAACTGAGTTATATCAAGATATTCAATGTAATTAACCAAAAGAAGTGGCTTTAAGAAATGTAATTGCACTCTGTAAACTGCAGAATTTCCCGCACATGTTTTGTGTCAAAAGAAATACCCCTTCCCCAAAGCTGGAAGCCAGGCGTATTTACATGCATCCTACACTGACTTTGTAATGAAACTGCTTTTCTTCTCCACATTCCTTTCCCCTCAGAGAGGCAAGACTTCAGCTAGTCTAAGCGCCTGTTGCTCCATGAAATCTAATGGATTTACACTGCCTTATCCCTCGAGAGGATCTGGTAGAATATTTGCAGTCACTCACTGATGTACATCTTACATTACTAGTTTCACAGACAGACACTTAAGGCATGTTAAACACCACACGCTTATATGATATCATTCAGAGAAGACTAGATCATTTCAGGTTTCAGCTCTGCCACAGATTTCATCTTGGTGATTATGTTTCATTGCCTGGGGCTGACCCATGAGATGAAAATGGGTAAATGATGATTTATGTCAGATAGCAATCTGCTCTGTAATACTTTTGCGTTGTTAACAGGAGGAAATAATTATAGTGCTTCACTTCTCAAGGATGTTAAGAAGTTATTTTTTTTGTCTGATGCTAATGGGATGCTCATCTAACCTCTGTAGGAAGTTGTAAAAGGAAGATAAATTAAGAGTTAGACTAAATAGATGTTAGAGTGAAAAATAAAACATCTTGGCCATTTACAAGGAATTTTTACGGTCTGCTCCACAACTGTAAATCTTAAATTCAGCAGTGCTGCCCCTTGCGCTGTAAAACCATAGGTGTATGTCCACATGCATAATCCCAATGTGTTGCTTCTCAGTGACTCTGCAGTATGCAAATCCCCAGACTCATAAGGGATGGAAGATCCATCCAGTAATAAAAGGCTGTCCTGGAGGTGTCTGCAGCTGGCTATAGCCAGAGATGGAATTCAAGGTGGGATACCTGCTACTGTGAGACAAGGAATCGAACCCTGCAATGCGCTCATGACCAGGTTTCTCCATTTTTACTAGCTGCTGCGTGATTAATGAGAGCTTTCCTTGGTCCTGCCTAGCAAACTCTTGCTTTAGATACTCTTGAAATTAAAAGGAAAATACTTCTCAATGGCAGCTGAGCACACCAAGGTTACAGAGAAAAGAGGTGTTAAGCTGCAGGAGGGAAACAAGTTTTGTTCCCTGCAAACATCCTGGCTCCGTTTCCTTAGTTGATTCATGCTCCTGTGATATCCAGACATGTTGCAATCTCCCAACATACTCAGCTTTCCTCTTTGAAGTAGAGAAAAGCTTTTAGCTTAATTTTTTACAGCTGGAGTGCTGCAATGCAAGGAGAATAAAGCAGAGATGAGCAGAGTACCTACATGTTCTTTCAATCAGGAATAAAGTACCTGAGGACCTCAGAGTCCTTGGGACTGTCAGGGCAGACTTATACCGAGGGAGAAGTAGAGCTCAATTTCAGCAAATCGACTTCCAGTTTTGAAGGGTTAAGCAAGAATAGCTTCTCCCTTACCCCAGGGACACTGTACTCACTTTCCTATCCTGTTCATCTAAACTACAGCAGTTATTCTGCAGGTTGATTTGGATGGCATATAATGAGTTAATATGAAGTTAGTTGCGATAGATCACTTGAGCAGTGGAAAAACTGTGTAGAAAAAGGAAAGGACAGCCCCACTGTATACATATTTCCTACTGAACTTACTTCTTTTTTGATTGGTACTTTTAAAAATTGCAATATCAATCAAAAAGGGACTGGTGCTCTGGCCCTGATCCCATACATGTCATTTTGCACCAGGTTCTGATGTTTTATCTTTCCTGTATAACAGCAGGAGTAGTTGTATATAATTCTGTAATTATAAAAGGCATTTTATAAACATAAAATGTAATTACGTAGGAGAATGTCCTTTCCCTTATTTCCATATGAGCAGGCGAGGTCCAAAAAGAAGAGAGATCAGCTGCTTGTGGATGTCTTAAATGATTCCTATGCACCTCAGCTCTCAGATAAAGGTAACACATGTCTCATAGTCATACTCTATATCGGCTCCTAGCTGCAGCTGACCCAAGTGCTTGGGTTAATCTGGAAAGCCATACCAGTGACACCAGTTTCACATGATCAAAATACACAAATAGAAGGCTTGTTAATAAATCAAAAATAGAATGGAGAATCCAGACCAGTATATAAAAACTAATTTTAATTTCCTTTTCGTTGTGAATAGGGGAGTGCTGAATACCAAGTAAGCTAAACCACCAAACATCAAGTTGTTTAAATTATGTTCTATTAACTTGGGGTGAGGGAGGTTAATTCATTAATGCGTGGGATACCAGTCTGGGAATTTGTAGCATCAGCCTATCTCTGGCTGCGAGAATGTGGATTAGGTGCAATTATATATGATCATTCTTTGTAGCATACTGGTTTGGCAGAGAGCGTGTGGTCTGTGTAACATGAGCTCTCACTGTGGCTATTATATCTTCATGGAAAAGTGGCGTGAAGTGGCTGGGATAACTAATGAGATTTATGCAGTATGAGGATGCTGGATGTGAGAATTAATGAGAACCTAATGCACGCTGAAGATAAGCCCGAGCTGGTGTTCCTCCCAGGAGGGTTTACAGTCAGGGTCATGCAACAATTTCAGACTTCAAGTGATGCCATCACTTCGCTATATCATTGCAAGATTTGCTATCCTGTGAGAGTCAATGAGAAGACACTGAAAACCGAATCTGTAGCTTTTAAGTAGCTAAATGATTATTTATTTTTCTGTCGGTGCAAAAGTTACTGAAGAAAACAAGATATATAATTTCCTGGTTTAGTGTGTGTCTGAATTCTTGCATGTAAATGAATAGACACAATGATATGAATGTCTGTTTGTTTCTAAGATTGTGATACCCTCTGCTGGCAAATATGTGAATATATAAAGCAAGCAGCTTTACAATCAGGGCTGAAACATCCCCTCAGCAAAATAGGCTTCTTTGTATCAAGACTGTTTCTTCTTAAAATGCAACATTGTCAAAAAAGAAGTGTTTCATAGTAACCTATCAATTTTGAAAAAAATTTCATGGAAAAATTGTTTGTTTTGTTTTGTTTTGTTTTGTTTTTTTTTCTGTATGAGTTAAAATCACTTTGATTTAACATTACAGAGAAAAATAGTGTTTTTATTTTTCTGGATAAGTGCAGTACTTCATTAGCCACATTATGTTTTATGCCTGGCATAGGAGCAGGTGATAACCTTCTTCTGGAAGTATGTATGGCAATATGTTATTGATCGTGATTCATTTACTTACCGAAGGTATTTGGCAGCCAGGCTGCCCTGATTTAATAGTTCCCTGAATTTCTGATGCTTTTTTTCCATCTTTGTTTTCCTAACTTTTCTGTCTTATAATATAAAAATGTTGAAAGGTTTGGAACGGGCTGGCGAGGGCTGTAAGCCCAGAAGCAAACATGCTCATGCCATATCAAAGTCCCACCACTTTTAAGCTTCTTGAAAGGGAAGGAATTGATTCCAGATTCTCAGGATGTGGCAAGCTGTGTTTAAAGAAAGTGTGTGCATTTATTATTTCAAGTCAGTTCAATTACAACGGGCTTGATTCCTTCCACCCCCCATGCCACTCGATAATTTTATCACAGGCTTCTCTGAAGGAGCCATCTCTTAATCGCAGGATTAGATCTGTGCCTCTGTTTGATGGCACAACTGGGTTATTCAGTCCTGCAGCCATTGCCACCAGGCTTCACTGCTGGTACTTGGGATGGCAAGTCCTCATTCACACAAGAACAGGAATCCTTGGGCGAGTTGAGTTTGTTCAGCCTGGAGAAGAGGAGACTGAAGGGAGAGCTCATGGCGGCCACAGCTTCCTCACAAGGGGAGGAGGAGGGACAGGTGCTGAGCTCTTCTCTTTAGTGACCAACAACTGAACCCGAGGGAATGGCAGGAAGATGTGCCAGGGGAGGTTCAGGTTGGACATGAGGAAAAGGTTCTTCACCCAGAGGGTGCTGGACACTGGAACAGGCTCCCCAGGGAGGTGTCACGGCCCCAAGCCTGACAGTGTTCAAGAAGAGACTGGACAACGTCCTCAGACACACGGTGTGAACTGTGGGGTTGTCCTGTGCAGGGACAGGAGTTGGACTTGATGATCGTTGTGGATTCCTTACGACTCAGGACATTCTATAAGTGGCAGTAGTCTTTAAAATTGTTTCCTGGATGCTCTTGCTCAGGTTTTCATGGTCAATTTGAGAGGTTTTAGTTGCTTAGTGATTGTTTAATATCTAGAAGGAGATATTGTCTAAACAAAGGAAAGTAAACTAAAATCTTCTGAGTTTACTTTGGCTCCTTTGGTTCATGCTGAGCCAGTCACTGAAGCTCTGTACAGTAACTAGCGTAGTGACAATTTATGTATTCATTGGAGGAGGATGAAATTTAATTAATTGGAATGCTGTGTACATATTTTGTATCCTGTTTATTATTTTTTCTTGCAAGACTGTATACTGCAAAGCAAGGTGACAACCAATAGTAACCACCCATTAACTGTCCCACCTAAAATTGTAGGTTCTTTGGTTCATAGAATGAGCCCTTTGATTTCATTTATGAGTTTAAAAAGTTGTTCTTGAATTGAGTTCTTAGGGGGCACCCGCTCCAGTGTGGGTGGCCGCATTCATTAGTGGTATGGGAGGATATTTCACTGTATGGCTCTTCAGAAGGCGCTGAGCCGGGAGACCACCAACGTGATTTCATGCAGAGGAATTTCCAGCCGTCTGACCAGAGGACTCCACTTGTCTGGTTTGGATTTACATCAAGAAGCCAAAAATAAAAGCGCATTTAAATCATTAACTTACATGTGATTAAATGCTGTTCACCTCTTTCAGTAGCTACATCACACTTTGTGGTTAAGTGTGTGAGGTGGGAAATGCCTCTCTTCATGCGCTGCATGTGTATGTATACAGTAGATATGCACTGACACGTATAGGACTGGGATTGAAACTGGCCTACACCAGTTTTAAGGCACCTTTGACTTTGTGGAGTTCCTTGTGCTGAGAAGAGAGTCAAATCCATAGTATCAGGACATCACCAGGCTGGATGATATGCTCTGATCCTTACTAGAAGCCATCGCACACCTCATTAAATAAGCAGAAAATGAGTTCACTTCAACACCTTATGTAGAATATTTGCAGTAATAACAGCTCGGTGGTGCAGACCCTTTGTGTCACACATGCTGACGTATGTAGCCAGGATAGGAGCTTTTTGATGTTTTAGGTCAGCTTGTGTCACCCTGACAAGCCTGGTCTGGTCAGGTTGGTGCAGGAGAGCAAACATCTGTCCCCAGATCATCTCCATGCTTGGTATGGAAAGGGCTGGAGGTCACTTCTCTTCCTTTCAGCCTGGCTTCTCACATCCAAAGGGGTCAGATTGTAACTATAAACGTGACACAACTTGTCCTGAGTCTTTGATCCTTCTGGACTACTCTGTACCTAAAGGCTTCATCCTGTGCTCGGCCAAAGCTCCTTTTGACTTTAATGGAGCGAGTTTTAAATGCTGTTTGGCTGTCCTTGAATCTATGGGGAGTTTTCTGCGACAGGGATCTTGGATCAGGCTCTAATTCAAGACCAACAGCAATACTTTATGCTTTTTACATAGATTTTCAAAGTGCCATATAAATATACAGGTATATATATATGCATGTGTGTGGGTGATGTCTGTGTATCAACTTGCCATTCAATTTTTCCTTCTTCCTCTTTATTTGCACAATTTCCCTTTACTGCTACAAAACCCCACACCTGTCCAAGGCCCAGCATGAGCCACAATTTGCCCTGTCCTCTGACAATATTTAATTTTCTCTGTCACGCAACCAGGAAGGACTAGAAATAGCTTTTAAAATTGTTTTAACAAAAAGGACTTGCTTCGTGATGGAACATATCGGGATGACAGATCTTTAACTTTGGCATTTTGAAGTACAAAAAAGCTATTTCAGAACATTTTAAAGAAGTTTTTATGGCTCCCTCTGAGCTGAGCTGAGTACTGTTGGGCTCGCGGTAGCTAAAGTGCCTGGCAGCTTTACAAAACCAGCCCTAATATAAAAAATACCCAGTCTTTAAAACACATGTAAAATAGCTTTTCTGCAACATTTGTGGCACATAAAGTACCAAATACATCTTGGTGAGTGTGATATAAAGCTTTTATTGCCATTCATTTGGGATGACCCATATAACTCACTCATGATATGTTAATAAAACTGTTCGCCACTCTGTCTCTTTATAAAAACACACATATGAAGACCACTAAAACAGTGGTGATAGCTGTGTGCTAACTTGTTAAGTAGAGCCACAAGTTGCATTTATCATCCGCCCTAAATTGCTTTATCTGCTTTCTGCCCAGCAATCAAAGACTGATTCTAGAATACTAAGAAACAGCAGTTTGCAAAGTAAGTTTGCTTGAGAAATAACTTTATGAAACGTCTTCTCAAAATCATGATGGCTGGAGGCCCAGAGCCATTAATATTCTGTCTGGTACCAGTGACAGCTTGAAGGACCAATATCTTTTGACCTGCCAAAACTAAGAACTGAAATTTTATGCCCTTGGAAGGAAGAGGTTTTCAGTTTTCTGAAATTATAAGAAACCATCATCTTAACCTTGGAAATATGTACCTTACTAGGGACTGTTTCTGAACTTCCCTATCGTTTAGGGTTTTTTCCTTCTCCTAAGACCTTGCTAATTAAAATACGAAGATTTCCTGATAGACATGTGAAAAATATTACGTAAAAGCAACAGAAAACTAAAACTCTGTGTAAGTTCAAATGCGATCAGACTGCAAGCCCTCTGAGGCAGGGACTTGGTATACCTGAATAGCAGAGTTAGATGCAGCCATTCAGGGAACAGTAAATATTTACAATTAATGTACCAGCAGACATAGTTTTCTGACACATCTGTGATGAAGTAACTTTGAAATCATAGCACTCCACAGGGAGCGAGAGAAAAAAATGAAATAATTTATCTATATAGATAGGTTCAAGACAGAGAATATGCAAAATCCTGAAAAACAATTGACAATATATACTGCAGTCAATGAAGTTAATGATATGCTCAGATTAAGGCATGTCCTTAAGCTTTTGCTGAATCAGGGCCTATACGCACAGGCCAGGCCTAGACTAAAATACTTGCAATGGGAACAGTAGTTGGCAGATGCTCTTCTTTAAGAGGGAATTTATTTCCCCCGTGTGTTTGAATATTCCTCCAAGTGCTGCTGGCTTTACTGGGATGCTTTGTTCTGTTTCCCAGCCGAGCTCCCATGCTCGCACACAGGAGCAGTAGCACAGCTGGAAGTGGATTAGAGCAATCTGGCGGCAGCAGTCCTGGGAGGAATTAAGCGCCTTGCTGCTGGAATGGGAGGCCTAAATTACATTATTATTTAGAACTGAGTTTTAACTTCATTGCTCTATGGTTTTGCGCTGGTGGGTAACTCTCCTCATTGCAATGTATTTGGTGCATCTTAAGTATGTTCCCCACAGCAAGGACTTAGATGAAGTTACAACCTTGCTCAGCAAAGTGTCCAAATCTTATATAAGCAAATGTCCAGATTTAAGCACCTAATTGGTCTTATTTTCCCAGGAGGATTGTTCACAGGCTTATATTAATATTTAGCAATTGTAGAGCAAGCTATCACATGATAGAGAACCCAGTGACTGGCTCCTGGAAGCCAGTTTGCAAAACTCTTGGTGACTTCAAAGGGAGAAGCATTGGCCCAGAATCTGTTTTTCCCAAAACATATTTTTTGTTTTATGCATACAAATGTTCTTCATAAAATAACAGAAAAGAGAAGAATGAGACATAACTGAAAATCAGTATTGCTAATTTTCTTTATTAGATCCAATCTTAAATGGCTGACCTTTAGCTTGAAAACAGTGCTGGGAATAAGGTGACTAAATGGCAACTGGAGACATGATTATTTACTAAATATCCTGATTCTTCTGATTGCAGGAAAAAAAATCAGCATTTAATGGAGTTTGAGGCTAGAAGGATCTTTGGGTTATTTACTATGATCTCCTGCAAATCACATCCCAGACAGTTTTGCCCTTTGAGCAAACATTTTATTATTTCGGCCTTTAGACTATAAGTTATTTTGCATCAGAGCAGAGAACAGAAGAAACTGAAGGGTTTTTAATACACAATGCCCTTGTAAAGAATGGGGTGCAATTTACTGGACGATCGATGCCCAGCTGATGGCAATAGCTGGTCCATATTCTGCACTGCAGAAGAAAGTGAATCATAGTGATTCAGCCAGTCAAAGCTGAAAAACAAGTATTCCTGGACCTTTAACCTGGAATCAGGATGGCTCTGAACATGTGAGGAAGGCATCTGCTCAGCAAGACTTTCTGCACCACTCCAAGGAATTGGTGCAACCATTCCCCTTTCTAGCAGAGAATGACCTAAACGACAAGGATAAGCCCCGTAACACATCTAATTAATTGCATAGTGGGAGAAAAGATACCGTGATCTTTGCAAGCATCTTAAGTCTTAAAGTATGAGATTTAATTACAGTCATTGTCTTAATGATGAGTAGCAAATTCTCTGATGTTGATGGTGGTACAGTCAACCTACCTTGGGCCTTGTTCCAAGACCTGGAAGATGATATTAGGGATTTTAAAGTGCCATGAGACTCTGTCCCTCTCCAGCCCAGTTTTTCCCATTTCCGCCAGAACTGGATGAAAGCCTGCCTTTTCTTGGTCTCATTATTAACGCCTAAAGAAGTAAGTCCACCTCTCCTCTCTCCCTGTTTCATCCTTAAACAGTTCATTGCTTTGGCAATGTGAAAAGTGAATTTATCCAGCTTTCAACCATTTCACACTTGCGTCTGCAGGGCTGAAGAGCTCCCTCACACTTCCCAGATATTTTGTCCATGACTGAGGATCTGTACCCGTTGGCCTCTCAGCCTTCTCTCCAATAAACTGAACAAATAGACTCTTCGAATCTGACATTTTGAGCCTTGTTTCCAGTCCTTGAGCACCCCATTATTATTCTTGTTTGACCTCTTTCTTGAATTTTCAAAATCCTTTTTTTAACTGAGGACATCAGAGCTGGGAAAAATGTTCTTAATACTTGTCACAACAGTGCAGTTGCAACAGAGGGAATATGACCTCCCTAGTAGTACTTGAAAATTTTTTACACCTCCAGACATAATTATAATTCTTTTTGCTTCTGCTCCTTTCAGAGAGCCTAAGTGGAGGCATAATCGTGATGATCTCTAAGTCATTTCATGGGGCTTGAAACAAAAATCTCAAAAGCAGAGAAACAATGGAAAAGAATTAAGATGTGAGTCATTTGTAAATCTCATCGTCTCATGTTTTTTTTGTGTCTGAGTAACAAGTTTTGAACACAAAGGCAGAAAATACTGGAAACATCGAGACAAAACTGTTTGAGACTGAGATTTTCTAAGTGGACTGAAGAGTTTCGGAACTCAATAAGCTTTAAAACTTCATCCTCAGGTGCTGCTGGTAGGCATTGCTGTGTTTCCCTCTCCCATGTCTTCGGTCTGCTGCTGCTGAAGTGAAATAATTTAGCTGTAAACTGTGGAGTGCAATTCGGATTATCCTGGTGTAAACAAAAGCAGATTTTATTCCTCTACATGCCCAGGATTGAAATAAATTTATATTAAAGATGCAAGTGCCAACAGCCTGTAAAACAATCTTCTTTGCTTCAATATTAGAACACAAGGGGTCCCCACAGCACTGTCACTAAAGCCTAGTTGCACTCCCTACCAGAAGCTAACTTCACTCTTATTTTAACGCAGAAACACATACTTTTCCTTTGTTAGTCCCAGAATCATCTTGTTTGCTCTTCGCTAGTAAAACAAAACTTTATACTCTGAGTAAACACACAGCATCTTAAATATTCAGATACCAAGGTGGTAATCTCATACTATAAATAAGTGATACTATAATCTGCAGGGCTCGATGGTGTGGGGTTTTTTTGCCTTTTCAGTTTCCTCATTCAAATCAGCTGCTGCTTATCTGCAGTTGGTTTAGGGACACCTGTGCAAGACTAGCTTTGCAGAGGTCAGGTTTAGGCACTTGGGGACACACTCTAGAAATGATGCCTGTCACCGACGTGCTGCTACAGAGTTACGATGATTTGTGAAATGCAAGTTAGGTGCTGTTCTTCCTGGGCAACTTGTAGGCCAGTAGTTTTACATTCACTTTCTTCCTGACCTCAGGGTCTCTTGGGCTCCTATGAGACCTGGAAGTGAATCCTTCTTTTGGTGTCATTCTAACACCTGGGTTTTCTTAAAAACCAGTATCTGAAGGTGCTCCAGCTGCATTCTTCATTATAACATTACAAGTATTACATTTATTAGTTGCCCACCACTCTAAAACTGTATAAGGGAAGGCACAAACCTGAGTTTTTAGTCTAAAACTATAAACTAGTCCAAACAAATTTCCTAGATGCATGGAAAATACGTGCTTAAGTGTCTTTTTAAAGACATTATTGATTCGCCTGTTTCACTGGGTTTAATTTGGGAGTACAACAGACGGTATCACAAAAATAGGGTGATGACTCTTTTTAGTTACATTTACAGTTTCTCTCCTTCAACTTGAAACATACGTCCACAGCTCGTGCACTATTATTTTTATCAATGTAAAGTTTGTGACTGAAGAGTGCTATTATCCTTATTTTGTATATAGGAAGTTGGAAGACAGAGAATTTAAATTATTTGTATAAGGTCATGTAGAAAAGCTTGAGAAGACACTCAGGTCTCCTAACTCCAGATAACCTCTTAAGCCTTGGATCACTGAGCTCTGGCTTAGGACGTGGTACCTGGGGAATCAAGGTCTCAGTCTCTCTGAGAGACTTATGTTCTGTGGAGCTTTTGAGACAAGTCTGTCAAAATACCTCAGACTTTTGGGATGAAGCTCTAATCAATCAACCAGTGTCATCAAGGGTTTGTAGATGGATTGGGAAAGGAAGAGGGATGATAAGGGAGGGATTAGCTCACTTAACTCTGTCTAAAATTATACATCAGTCTTTCGATAATCCCAGCTTCTTTTGTGTTCAGTGGAGATGGACATAAATGCAAATATATTTAGGACATAAATACAAATGTATTTATGTCTAAAGGACAGTTTTATTTATCTTAAAATATGGATCTAAAGCTGGGAGAACTTCTTGCCTGTCTTGCATTTCTGTCATTAAAGGAGACTTGGACAACTAGGTTAGTCTAGTTACCTAACACTTAGGTGGCTAAAGTTAGACAAGGTGAATCTTATCCATAAGTAAATCAGTAGATTTTTGATGAGTCTGGGTTCCTAAGGTTGCTTTGCGTATCTAATGTCTGTTTTTCAGCTCCGTGTTCCTCTGAGTCCTGGTTGAAGTGCTGCTGGCATTTACTACCTCTGTTTCTCTCACTAGACATACACAGAATGTATGTGGCAACATATATAGAAAATATGTACCTATCTATGCTTGGTTTAGTCCAGGTCTGAAAGGCAGATTATGACCAAAGTTGTGTGGCTGTTTGCATGTCTACAGCTGTGTCTGTGTGACTTGTCCCACTCCTGGTCTCTGCTCTGACTGATCTGGAGGATGAATATGAACCCCTGTCCCCGAAGAGAAACCCCAAGCCAGGAAAATAGAATGGAGGAATGAGAGATACTATTTTTTTTTTATCTTCTGGGTGCACAACTAGGTATTTGTTGATGCATCAAGTGAGTAGAAACAGACAGATCACAACTTTTCAGCATAGTTGCATGGGAATTTACCTTGATTGTGGGAATATGCTCAAGTCTCAATTCCAGTGAATACTGAATTATTTATCTGGAGTGGAACATCTTTAATAGGAGAGGTGACTCATCCCAGAAACTCCCTTCGGCCCAAAGTTAGGCATCCAAATGCTTTGGATGCATGGGAGCATACAACCTCCATCCTTCTCCTCTGCATTTCCAATGGTTTAGTGACTGCCCACTCATTTGCCTCTCGATATAGACGCTGACCAGAGCTGGGGATTTTACAAGGCAGAAACATGCCTGGCAAGGATGCTGCAATGCACAAATTGGCAATGTGTTTGCCCTTTGGGGAGTGAGCCCTAATATTTAAGCACCTTTGAAAAAAAAAAAAAAAAAAGAGGTATTATCCTACATCACTTTGGTGAACTGTGAAATTGGATTCAAAGAGTAGGATTCATCTCACCTAAATTCACCTCCCTGAAAGTTAGGTGTCTAGTCTGAGCTAGTCCTTTAGGCTTCGCCTGTAATTCACACAGTGAGAAGGGCATGTGTGAGGTGAATCACACCACATTTAAATCAGGCAGTTGGAAGGAACTGTCCTCTGGAGATCATAGAATCATAGAATACAATCATAGAATCATTCCAGTTGGAAGAGACCCTCAGGATCATTGAGTCCAATCATAACCTAACCTACCTCTAGCACTAAACCATGTCCTTAAGAACCTCGTCTAAATGCCTTTTAAACCCCTTCGGGATGGTGACTCCACCACTTCCCTGGGCAGCCTGTTCCAATGCCCAACAATCCTTTCCATGAAGAATATTTTCCTAATATCCAATCTAAACCTCCCCTGGCACATTTGAAGCCATTTCCTCTTGTCCTATCACTTGTTACCTGGGAGAAGAGACAATTGCTACAACCTCCTTCCAGGCAGTTGTAGGCAGCGATAAGGTCTCCCCTCAGCCTCCTTTTCTCCAGGCTGAACAGCCACAGGTCCCTCAACAGATGCTCAGTATCTCTGAGCCGAGAGAGAACCTCCATAACCACCTTGGACAAGGTACCTGACTCTGAAATGGCTGAACAGAAGAAATCAAGGCAGGGCTCAAATCTCAAGGATTATACTGAAATCATAGTGGGGAAGATAAATTGTTTGAGATGTAATACAGTGGCACGCATATTGCAGTCATAGCTCCTCCATGTGAGAAGGATTAATCTACACAGATTAAATTTACAATACTCTGTTGAGCCTCCCTGAAAAGAAATGAGCAGGACGGAGAAAAAAGAGAGTGAAAATATGAATCCTTGGTCTTTAATCAGACTCAGAGTAGTAGAATGATGTTATTTTCTTACCTTAAATTGCTGTTTCTTAGCTGGTTTCTCTCTCCTGCCAGAAAACAGTATTGGGTCTCACATAATATCAAACTCTGTGAATCTGGAAGTGATCAGGAAAGGTGGTTTGTTTTTTTAAAGGAAAAATAAATCTCAGATTGTTTGTGTGAGACGGTGAATATTTATGTACTGTTCCCCCTTTTCCCTCATTGCCTGTTTCACCAAGTTCATTTGCGTGTGTTACAGGATAAATCTTACTGGAGGGCCGTGGAAGAAAGCAGTAAAAAGGAAAAGCATCAATCAGTAATCCAGGGTAGCAGCAGGAATCACTGTTCTTTTTTGTACATGGGTCATTGTTTGTTGAACCTGCCTGGGCTTGACAATTAAGAAACTTGCAGTTCTGCTGAGGTCAGTCTCAGGTGGTTTCAGATGATGGCTACAAAAGCCATTATGTTACTGGGCTTTGATGATTTTGAAGCCTTGTTGTCACCGTGTTTTCAGTAGTATTCCCTATGAAAAAGGGCACATATACTTTACTGTGGCTTGGAGAAAATATTTTATGACAAAATGAGAACTGACATGTCAATTTTGAAGATTACTAACATTTGAAAGTGATGTGAAAATAATTAAATGTCTGGGCATGACTTACTTAACCAGCCATCCTAAAACATGGCTTTCTTTTTGTTTTCTTATTTTTTGGAAGTCTTATGTTATTTTGCTTTAAGTTTGTTTCAAAAATTGAACTAGTTTTGCTGTCTTTTAATGTAAATCAAATAGTTTTTATATTCAATTTGGCCAAAGAAACAATTGTTCTTATTGCTTTCATTGTGCCTTCTATGCTTTGCATCTCTTTGCATAATAACTATCAAGTAAAATCCTCATTCTGCAAATGGCTCCACTCAGACACATAAAATAGGAGTCATCTCACCTAATTTTAGCTATTTTAAATTTAGGTAGCCAGTCTGCTTATTCTCAAAAGAGAGAGAGAGGCTCCTCTGGTGGTAATTCAGCTTTTCCAAGGCTACTATTTCAGGATGGAATGAATTGCCTTCCAGTGGCTCCTTTAGGCCACTGTGTGTTTTTTTTCTGCTTTGCTATTTCTTCTTGTCCCAGCATTAAACAAGGAAGGAAATATTTGGAGTTCAAGGAAGGGGAAGAAGAGTCCTTGTCTGACCTCTGTGAATGCTGTGGGTGTGGACAGTCTGAATCAGTTTTACTTTTTCCAAACTGTTTTTCTTTTACTACTTTCTAGTTACTTTCCGTTTTGCTTCAGCCTCATTTGACCCACAGAAAACAGAGATGGAAACGGCCAATGACGCTGGAAGTTTTATTGCTGGTATTATTTAGGAGGTCAGATCAACTGATTATAATAGTCCCTTTTGGCTTTAAAAACTGCTGGAGAAATCCTAATCCCACTGAAGTCAACAGCAAAACTTCTACAGGCTCTGATATGGCCAAAACTTCACCCTGATTACCTAGCAATGAATCTTTGTCATCTGGCTCTCCCCTTGACTTGCAGGAGTGCTCCATGCATTACATTTTCCAATGTTTTGTTCAGTTGTGGTATAAATACTTCAGGACACAAAGATTTCTCCTTGTCCCCTGGAAATAGTTGCACAGGCTAATAGTTTAAGGAAGTTTTTGCTTGAAGAGTTGAATATCAGAGCCAAAGTCTGTTCTTGGTTGAACTGGAGTAAATATGGAATAGCTTGTTGACAATGCGGAGTCACTCCTCTTTTATGTCACTGTAACCGAGAGCACAATTTTGCCAATTATTAACTTTTGTTACATTATTTGTATTTCTGTGTGTGTCAGGATTTGTTAATCTCATTGTTCAACATCAAGTAACCTTTCGCTGAAAACAGAGCGTCATTGTGAATTAGGTATCCTCAGCTAAATTAAACCTCACCCTGTGCATTTGACAGATGGTAATACATTCATTAAGTGTTCTGTGGTTGCTTTGAGGTTGGAAAGTGCTATTTCTCTGGCTTCTAACCCAAGATTCTTAAGTAAAGTTGTATAAAACCCTAGTTTTGAAGGGGGAAGGAAAATCAGAAAGAGCTTGTGAGATTTTTTTTTATCAATATTGTTTCTTATTGGTGGGATGACACGACAGGACTGCAACTGCTGTAAGTTGTCTTGCACAAGTTGTCTTGCACAAGTAGCCCAGAGCAGAGTAGTGTAGGGTGAGAAAGATGGTTGCACCATGGATTTGGCATAAACACAGGTAGAACTTATTGGAATTAGAAGTGATGTTAAATACATCAGTGTAGAGTCAATATAGTGCTGGTGCCTCTGTGCTTGGTGATTTCACTGTCCAGAAAGATGGTTTTCAGGAGCTCAGCCATTGCAGTAAGTAGATGACAGGGCTTCTCTTGCAGAGCTGGTCACATTTGGGATCTCTTAATTCATACTGAAAGTCTGCAGGGTGGGGAAGCAGTTGGAGGACAACTCTGCTTTGGTGAGATCCCCACCTGGACTACTGCATCCAGCTCTGGATCCCTCAGCACAGGACACACATGGACCTGTTGGACAGGGGCCAGAGGAGCCACAGAAATGATCTGAGGCTGGAACAGCTCTGCTGGGAGGACAGGCTGAGAGAGTTGGGGTGTTCAGCCTGGAGAAGAGAAGGCTCCAGGGAGAGCTTATTGCAGCTTTTCAGTACTAAAAAGAGGCCTGTAAGAAAGATAGGGACAGACTTGTTAGCAGTGCCTGTTATGATAGGACAAATGATGATGTTTTTAAACCAGAAGATGGAAGATTCAGGCCAAACATGAGGAAGAAATTGTTTATGTTGATGGCGGTAGAACACTGTCCCAGGTTGGCCAGAGAGGTGGTGGATGCCCCATCCCTGGAGATATCCCAGGCCAGGCTGGACAGGGCTCTGAGCAGCCTGATCTGGGTGAAGATGTCCCTGCTCATGGCAGGGGTTGGACTGGATGAGCTTTGATGGTCCCTTCTAACTCAAACTATTCTATGATTTCAAAAGCAGCACAGAGCCACATTTTCAGGCATAGTTCCACTTGGTGTTGTAACACTGAATCCTCCACCCTGACATTACCAAGACAATGCAAGGCTGAGATTAGACACGTGAGTAGAAGTTTTCCTTAATGCTGATTTAGGGGTCACCTAAATCAAGTGTGGAAGACTCCACTGACTATAGAGGAAGATCAGGATGTTTAATTCAAACCTACTCATTTAATGTCCTCCAGGGAAGATTAATCCCACCAGTTGACTGCAATGGAGCCTCGGCTGTTACCAGCAAACCTACTTAGTTATTTAATTATGTTAACAAGAGGATAAGTTGCCAAGGGAATTAGCTGATTAGCCACTTCTGAAATTTGTTGTGGGTAGTATGTTCACAAACGTGCAATTAGTAACTTTTTAGTTACTCACGTATTTTAAATGTCTTCATTCAATCTAGTGCTGTGACTGGTATTCACAAGATCCCTGCTCTGGTGAGTGCCTGCTGTCCCCATATTATCAGTGGAGACAACATGTAGAGTCATCCAGTATGGGAGGTTTAGAATGAAATCTTTCTTTCCTCTGCTGGGTTTACTCAGTAATACTAAATATGACAACTCTTTCCTCAGCATGAGTCCCAAAGCCTTCAGAGCTGTAGGATATTCTGAGAAGGTTATTTATTGGTCTCTTCTTACATATTGATCAGAGAAGAGAGAAAACGAGAGCGCTTTTCTGACTTTTACCTGTGGTATCAGGCTCCAGTTGTAAGCCATTAAAATGCTAAGTTATTTATGGAAAGTGAAAGAGTTCAACAGGAGAGCTGTACAGATTAACTGATACTGTACTGGTGGCGTCTCATCTGGCAGATCTGAACTGACATCACATTGAAAAGCCGTTAGAAACTCAGTCTTCCACTTTCCAGGAAAATGCTCTCCCTATACCACTGATAAAATCATTGCACTTCCCCCAATTTTTTCGTAAGAAAGAAAAAAACCTGACTTGCTCTTGATACCTCTCTCTTCTGGGAGGTGACTGGTGAACTGAAACATAAGGTGGGTTCTCCTACCCATGCCAGGATTATACACTTGACTCTATCTCAGGTGTGGGGCTCAGAGACCTCTTGCTTCAATATTTTTCAGATTCTTCTACTCATGCTCCAACTTTGAGTGGGAATTTCTTTGAGCACCTTCTCAAGGATCCTAAGACTTCAAATTATATAGATGAAGTTGAATGTGTCAACCACCTAGAAAGTAGGATTTGCAACATGAATATTTTCATACGGATTTCAAAAAATGCCTCGAAAAACTTTACATGCTTTAAAAATTTGACCCTGTGCATCTTAGCTCCACTTCAAATGGAAGTTTTAAGATCTTAATACTCTTACATTTTCAAAATTCTGTCACTGCTCAGGTGGAAGAAAGGCTGTTCTTCCTTTTTCACTACTCCTTTAGTTTCATGGCTCTTCTGAGAGTTTACTAGGATCAGAAGAGATTTGATTAATTAAATGGGGACATTTGTGTCACGTGTAGTGGTCCAGTTCTTGATTATAAGGTTATGAGATGGTCCTGACCATGTGGTGATTTTACTGTGAGAAGTCAGGATCCTGTGGGTTTCAGCAGAGCCTGTGAATTAGGTCACAGATGCGTTGAACCCTGAACGTACTTATTTCTGGCCTAAAGCTGCCATATGCAAGCGCCAAGTATGAATTCAGATAGATTTTTTTCCCACTGTCACAAATAGGCTTCACTCCAGGCATTGTTTTTGAGAGAGCCATGACGCACTTTGATATATCAATAAGAGCGAAAAAAAAGCCCCAACCCTAATAAGTTCCAGAAAAGTTACATAAATGCGTCTCACCTGATGCTCCTGTCTTTGTACACTCTCTTAACTGACCCCATGGGCCAGCAAAAAACATCTAATGTAGTACTGATGCTGGAAATACTGCACAGATGACTCAGAGAACCAAAGGGAATACTGGAAAATGCTCAGCGTTAAGCCAGTTCTCTAAAATCTAAATGAGCAAAATTGAATTAAATCAGAGTAATTCAATTCCATTGTCTCTAAATGAATTCATTGTGAGACGACAGAGTCTGAGGTTGACCAAGAGAAGGAGGACTATCTGTTCAACAGGTGGTACGGGTCAAACCAAAAAGAGATTGCTAAATCTTTTGAGTGTTGCCACATGGGGGTATATTACAAGCTATGCAGTTATTACCCTTCAGTAGACGTTGTGCAGCAGAGCACAGCTGTAGATGATTAAAGAGACCATTGCCAGCATCTGACAGCAGAATGTCAGTGTCAAAATTCAATTTGAATTGATTAAATAAGGGATGGCAACACTTTTGTTTTATGGATGGCAGCACTTCAGTCGCTTTAGATGCTCTGCTTTCAGAAATAAAATTCTTTCCCTCCCTGCTATGTTTGTTGGGGTATTTTCAGTTGGATCGCAGTCATTTCTCCAGTCAATCAATTAAGCCAGGGTTTGCCACTGTGTCTAAGAGTCAGCCACAAAAGAGCTGGTATGGTTCCTTGGTGCTTGGCCAAGAGGCTTCAGCGGGAGCAAGACATCAGGCAGCTTAATCTGACTTCCACCACTGGCACAAGGTTTAATGGATGTTAGGGCAGCAATCATGTTCTGTGGCGCTGCCTTTCTCTCCTTGCCAAAAGCATGGGGGGGACGCTGACAGCAGAGCCAGCGGAGCTACCTGTGCCAGCCGGCTCCTCTATGCAGGGCAATGGCTGCAGCCTTTTGAAGTTTGTGTTGTGCTCCATAAATGTATTTATCTCCCTAGGACTTGTAGAGCTACACCGCCTGAGTAACTTGGCGCATTGAGTAGTCTCCCCGAAGTTAAATGGCAGTAAGTTACTCAGAGATATGAGATTTTACAGGATTAGGCCTTAAGTGCTGACTCCAGGCCAGATCTGCAGCAGGTATAAATCACTGCAGGTAATTTTCAACAGCTGAAATTCTGGCCCTAAGCCCATGAGTCATGTTGTTATTTTTTCACATTGTAAATTTTTGCTGTTTCTTATTTATATTGCTTTAGCACTTTGGGGCACTTGTCAGGGGCCAGGACCCCATCGTGCTTGTCACCCTTCGAACAGAGATGCAAAAGACCCTTCTTGCTGCAGAGTGTTCACAGTTTAAATAGCGTGCAAACTTTCATATAGTCGTTCAGCTTTTTCTAAGTGTGTTGCTGCAATCAAGCTTTTCTGTAATCCTGCCAGTAACACATAACAACACAAATTCTGTGCCCAGGTTAATATCTTTAAGTATAAATTTGCATTCTGCTATAAATTATGTCTAAAGTAGCATTTTAAGCCTGGAATTTGTTGGAACCAGCGGCAGTGTGGGACATGGTCTTCAGTAACTGAAGTGAGAGGTCCAGAGTCTCTTCTGATACCCGATTTGAGATATATCAAAAAAAGAATTTGCATCTAATTTGAACCCGAAGTGAGGGGAACCTTAACAGTGGCTGAATATCTCAACTGTGTTGTGTAGCATTGTATTTAACTAGTGTTATATTACTTTTGTTTCAGTTGTAGTGTACCTTCCAGCTCTGTAGAGCTCTGGTTAGCATCTCTGAAATTGTTGCTATTGCCTTCAATTACCCTGGAAGGGGTTTAAAAGTAGTAAAGGTACAACTTTTTACAGCTGAAGTAACGCTAGGAAATTCCCCTTCATTACAGTCCTACCTGGCTGCTTAGAAAAATAATGTAGTGGCTACAGATCTCAAATTTATTTTGTGATAGCCTTGACAGACAAAAAAAATATGATAGAGTGTATATGTTTTATTGGTATATAATACTGTTGACCTGTTCTTTTCTTTCATGTTCTCTTTCACTGTTTTTTGTTTGTTTGTTTTGTGTTTGTGTTTTTGTTTTCTTGGTTTTTGTGCTGGTGAGAAGATGTGACACAGCAATTCCCTGTGTCCCCTTTTTCCATTGCAGAAGTAGCTTTACCCTCAGGCAGACCTTGGTGGGCTACTTTGTCACCATATTGTGTATGCGTTGGAGCACACATTAACAAAAAATAAGAAGAAAGAAATACAGGGTGTTTCAAGAAGATGGACCCAATTTGAAATCACTATATCTCTGCAACCACATGGAAGGAGATACTTTGAGAGATGTCTGGGACAAATTCAATTATTGTCTCGATGTTGTCTGTATAGCAGGTGGAGGGAACATAAAGCATTTATAAAAAGGTTACTAAAACTTGGTAACTCATTAAACCATTTGTAATTTTTTGTGTAATTGTAACATGTTGCCATTGTGAAATATACTGCTTTGAAGTTTGGTCCATCTTTTTGAAACACCCTGTTGTACTTGGCTTTTTTCTAGATACTACTGTAGCCATTGATGATGGGTGTTTCTAAATAAGTCTTACTCTGCCCTAATAATTTATTCATTGCTCTTTTTTTTTTTGGCAAAGCCCTTGAAAGAGGCTTGGTGAAGGCTCTGAAGAAGCTGGATGACTATCTGAGAACACCTCTACCAGAGGAGATCGATGCAGGCAGCACCGAAGAGGAGAAAGTGTCTAAACGCAAGTTTCTGGATGGAGATGACCTGACTCTTGCTGACTGCAACCTTCTGCCCAAACTCCATGTTGTCAAGGTAAAAGATACCATGTGATGGCCAATGAAGCCTTATCTGACAATTAAATGCCTGCTCTGACAGCCAAGAGCTAAAGCCAACATGTATTTCACCAGAGTCCTTTTAAGTCCTAGAAGAGCGGAGTTTGAAACACGCTTTTGGTCCTCAGTATGTCTTCTAGTTTAAGTGTACTAAATGACTTAAATTAAATAACTTCGTATTTAGTACATGAAGAAATTGTCCTATCACTAAGACACACAAAGACAACATTAAGATCTAGGTATCCCATCTCTTTATTTTTACCATGCTGCAAGTAACAGCATATTTCATACTCATTAGTTCCCATTAAGAGTGATGTCAAAGCTTTAGTCAGTTCCCACCCATTTGTAACTTAAGAAGAGCAGTCAATCATTTTGGGGAGTATTTGTTCCAGCTGGTATTTCACACAGGGAAGTCAACAAATCAAACTCACCGCTGAGGTCCAGGATGCAAGATGTACAGTGGTCGCTGGTGTACATCATCTTGGCTTCTAAATGTTGCATTCATTTAATTTATCAGATTACATGTTTCTTTAGAATAAAGCAAGTACCTGGCAGACCTTGGCAAGCGAGAAAGCTAGGAATTAAGGCCAAGTCATGCATCTAATTTGGCTCCATGAGCCAAAACATAACCTGAGCCTGGGAGCTGACTGCACACATGCAAAATATTTGAAAAAAAATAGTACATAAGTCACCAGCTAAGATATGTGACAATATCCTCACAGATCTAGTTCTTTTTTTGGCTCATTTTCATTGGTGATGAAGTCAGACAATGCAAAATGAATGTGTGGCCCCTTACTGGTTCCTGTCTCCTTGGGATGAAATGAAAGATGTCAAAAGAGAATTGAAATCTTTCTCAGACAAGTATAGCCATAGGTTATTGCCTGAAAAGTCTTTTACAGATGGAAGAAAGTGTAAATTATTAACACTTATTCATTTGATGGAAGATGTGTGCTAGAAATTGTGAAAATCTTGATTTAAGTTGCCCAGCATGTTTTATCTTTTCCATGTGTGTGTGAAACATCATTGAAGGCAAGAATGCTTAATTAAATGCAGTTTAGGGTAGGATTTGGACTTGCAAATACCAAATGGATCTTGATAATAGAAAGAAATCACAGTCATTTCTGAGAATCTGACTGTCTAAAGAAATCTGTGATGGAAAACACCTCTACCATGTGCTTGAAAAATAAAGGGGAACTCTGTGGCACATATGTATGTAATTTATGCCCAGGAACAATTTTATACTGTCAGAAAAATTAGAGATTGGAAGCGGACATTAAATCAGCTAATCCATCCTTTCCTATCAGCTAGTTCATTCTGTCACCACAGGATTATTCTATGTGGTACATTCTTACAGGAAAACTGAAATATCCCAATCCAGCACGCTACTTAACCAACCAACTAGCTTTAAGCACAGATTAGTCCCATTGACTTCAATGGCACTATACAGGTGCTTAAAATTAAGTGTGCACTTAACTGTTTTCCTGAATAAGGGCCTGAGTGTTTTCAGAAATCAAAAATTTCCCTTGATAGACAATTTCCTAGTCTAACAAGTCTTGAAAGAACCATTTTCTCCCCCAGTTTATCCTAATATTCCTGTTCCTAATGTCTGCTAAATCATCTTGGTTTCTCAATCATGGTACACATACCACCCTGAATTTTCCCTTTGAGTGAACACAGATAGAGTCTTACAACAGCTGTAGGTGGTTACATTCTCTGACATCATTGGCCAGGCAAAATATATTAGATGTATTATAAGTAGAAACATAGTATATCTAGAATATATGTTAAATATATATAATGATTAATTATGTTAAACATAAGTATAGTAATTAATGTTAAACTATGTTATATGTAAAATGTTACTAATGACTTTCCACTCAGTCTGTCTTCCTTTCTATGATTCAGCTAATCAGCTTTCTCTTATTTGGCATCTCAACTTTAAGAAGTGATGTACATAAGACTGGCAAAACCACCAAATACCACTAGGGTAAAATTAATGAGCCTTGGGTATCATAAAAGTAATAATTTGGTGATATAGCTGCCAGGACATTGCATTAGTGTGTCCTTAGGCCAAGTAGCATCCTTGCAAGATAGGGTATGACCAATGGTCTCTTTTCAGGCTTTTATATTCTAACACCCTGATCCTCCAAGCGTTTCTCTCCTTTGCTATTAATTACATGACAAGAAAGAGTACGAAGCTCTCTAAAAGGGAATCTAGAGATGTATCACCAGCAAGACACCTTTTTTACCCCCTCTTTTCTCTTTGTTTTAGATTGTTACAAAGAAATACCGCGACTTTGACTTCCCGACAGAGATGACGGGGCTGTGGCGATACCTGAAGAACGCGTATGCCAGGGATGAATTCACCAACACCTGTGCAGCAGACAAAGAAATTGAGCAAGCCTACGCAGACGTAGCCAAGCGGCTCAGCAAGTCCTAACTGCCCTTGGCCATGGCTCAGTATCCCCTTTTACAGACTCTTCTCCTCGTTGCCTTAAGATGTACTTTATCATTATGCTATCTGATTGGCATCCCAATGACTTCACCTATTCGAGTGTATTGGTCAGGGACAAATCTGCTTCTCCCTGGAGAAAACAGAAGGCAGCTCTAGCGTGGGGGGTGGAGAGCCTTTGAAATCTGAACTTAAGATCTGGCTAAACTAGTATTATTTGCAATCAGTATTGGAAATGAGTCCACTTTACTAGTTTCTTGTTTCATGTTGGGGGTATATCAACCACCCTTGGAGTTTCAAAAATAAGATATTAGCTGAAATTTCAAGTAAGAGATTTAGGAATACACAGAACTGGTTCTTTTGTAGGTTATGTCAAGGATGCTTCCCTTCTGCTGGTGCTATTGGGATCCTTGAGGCAGGAGCAAAATATGAGAGAGAGAGAGGTAAAGAAGTTTGTCCCTAAAGGTGAAATGCTCTTAGCAGTTACACTATAAAAAACTTTCTGAATGCATATTCTGTCCTAGCAGGCCCAAGAGCTTCTAGGGTATTTATTTTTAACTTGGCGCAAAGGGGGGAAGCCTGAGTGAATATGTCAGACTTGCAGATGCTACTTTGCATAAAATTTGCATGATATTGCTGGATCCGAATGTTTGAAGTGAAAGTGAGTGAATGAGCAATTAAGCCGGCAGCCCTTGGAAGAGCAGGGCTCATGCCAAAATGCCCAGTGGATCTGCTAGTTGGTAGAGACACTCAGACACAGCAATAGCGGGGGCAGAATATTGACTCCAGCAAATAGAGGGAATTGGCACAGTGAACCAAACCACGTAGGATATTGTCGTCTTGACTGTATGGCTGCCAGTTCCTTTATAATTACTATCTTGGGAAGCTTGGGTCGGCAGGAGAAAGCTGTCGCTGCGCATGAATTCCAGGCAGGGGAAGCGCTTTCTCCATGTTGAGCTCCAGATGGGTCACTTTCAAGCACTCATCGTCTCACCCCAGGAGAAGTTTGCTCCAAAAGCCTCAAAGAGGGCAGACTAAAACAGAGGGAGGCACATTTCCAGCAAGAAATTTGGCAAGGATGCTAGCAGAAATCCATGTGTGACGCCTTAGTCCTGGTCCTCCAGGGTTTACCAACCCAGGTTACACAATCTGGAATAAGGATTGTTCCCTAAAACTGATTATTTTGTTCTGTCTGTAGCATTTTCCTGACACAATCTGCTTTATACTAGTGATTATTTGCATGTTATTTTAGCAATTTCAGAATGACAGCTCTTTTACATGAAACTCACATGCCCTGATATGCACAACAGTGCGCATGGCTCTTGATTTTCAGTTTGGGGAGATTTAAATGTTGTGTTTAAAGATAAAATAAAACCCGATGTGACTCCCCTTCTGGTCAGAGTTGCAGAGAGCTGCACTGATTTGAGGGTAACCCCAAGCTGTGACCAAGGGGAACCTCACAGCTGGCTTGTTTGTAGCCAGAGAGCTGAAGGACTGGAGACAGCATCAAAAATCAGCCTCTGCCCTGTGATGCCGATGACAATCTGAAGCCATCCCTGTTGCCTGATTATTCTGCTTTTCACGCTAACCCAGCTGGGAGCAGAATGTTGCTCGTTGATTGTGAAGATAGCTTGTGGTTGACTATTGTTTTGCATGCGATGGTCAATTTGTTTTGAATGTTTCAAAACCATGGAAGAAAATCCGTGAACTCCCAAATCTTCCCTTAAAATGGGCTATTTTAACAATGGCTAGACTGGAGGGCAAAGGCTCACACTCTTTAAAATATTGCTGAGAAATCAGCTGGCTCAGAGAACACTAATAGCAGCCAGAAAAATCTAATAAGATTAGAAGTGTCTGTGCAAGCACATGTGGCTTGTTAAAAACATTTCTTCATGAGATTGGAGTTATTTGTGATTTTTTTTGTGTGTGTGTAAATTAAGGCAACTATTTATTTATTTATTTTAATTGACTCGGTCCTTTCTGTCTGTTTTTCTGGTTTTGTTTTCACTCAGCACAGTGATCAAGATGGCTCTGTCTGTTTAGAAAAGTGTTATTAGTAACGCTCTGCAAATTTGGTTCTGGGGAAAAGTCTTCTGTCTGGTTAATGGTCACTGGGATTTTTTACTTTCGGTATGATTTGACCAGGAGCATGCCAATCAACAGAATCTACATTGTCTTTTTCCAGGTTTGTTTCAATTAGTGGCTTTGCTTAATCACGTTTGCAGTGAATCTTTGAATGAAGACTCAGAGGCAGATGCAGATTCTTCCTCTGTGCTTATTATTTTTAGCTCCTTAAAGAAGATTGCCCAAACATGCAGTAGATGTCAGGCTGAGTAAGCGAACCAGTTCAGGATCTGTCATAATTTCTTCCATCTCTGTGAATCTTTATCAATTTCCTGAATCCCGTGGTCCTGAAATGTTCTAGTATGTCTTACTTGAGTTTTGCTAGAAGAAGGCCAAAACACAGTTGATTTCAGTGACTTCAAATTGCATCTGGTTTTAAAAAACGATGTTTAATAATAGTTTGGCTTATACCAAAAAGAGCTGTTAGTGCAATGAGTTTTTTCTAAGATGTTTTGCACGCTCTTGTTAAAATTCTTTTAGGATTTCATTGTAAAATCTGAAAATCCCCAAGCTACCTTCCTTTTAATTAATAATTAAACAACCCCAAAATATCTCAATTTTTCTAACAATGCCCCCCCAAAATCTTGATGAAACTTATCGATCAATATGAAAAAGAATAAGAGGAAAATGAAAACAGTTTTCAGCTACCGTGCCTGTTCTGTCTTACTTAAAATCTCACTCTTAACTTTGTATTTCACTCATAGCCCTATTGTGGGCTGATGCAAGATTATAGACAAATTCAGGCATTCCCTGACCTTTGTTTAGATTTGAAATCCAAGCTCATGTTTTCAGACCTGTAACTTTTGCTCACCTTTGTGCTTTTTGGCTTTAGCCATAGTCAGAAGCAGGAAACACTGGAAATCCTACATAGAAAAGTGTTTTGCTAAGATTTTGAGCTCAGTTCTCAAGACTCAGGATCCATCACCAGTGAGGTTTTAAAGGGCTCCAGACTCCTTTAAGCAGAGTATTTTTTGTGACCTTCCATTGTATTTAGAATTATAAGTAATAAATATTAATCATACAGGATTGTATAGCTACATTGGCAAAGCAGCATTTCTGAAAAGAATCTAAGTGACAAGACAGACATTGCAGATTTACAATAACTTTGTTCATAAATTTTTTGCAAGATGTAAAGAAAGACATAGTGCAGAGGGGGAAGAAGCCAACAATGTGGATTTAATCATCTGCATTACAGAAATGCAGACCAAATGTCTGTAAAGATGTCCATTTCATCCAAACATTTCTTAGATATTTATTTCAAAGCTCCCTGTTCAGTCAATCCAACACTCCATTCATATTGGAACTAATATTGATTCTTCTTCTATTAGCAGTGGTATGGGAGTGCTAGAGGATCCCGTATATTAGTTATTCTATTTTCTGTTGGACTGTTTGATTTGCCAAGAGGTCATCTTGCTGTGCAAGTAGGACTAAAGAAGTACCATTTTCAAGATAAGTCTTCTGACAAACATTTTTTTCCAATATAACGAATCATATAATGACATTGCTTTATCAGGTCTAGTGTGAAATATAGAGCTACAGGTTACTCCTATGTTTGCATCAGCTGAAAAGTCACTGCCATGGAGGAATGACAGCATAAATCACGGAGAAACTAGATGCCTTTTTTTCCTACAAGTTCAGCTGAATTGCACGTTGCAACTTATTTTGCATATGTATTTTATTTTAACCCCCAGCCACCTTTCCTCCTCTCATCCCTGCTAAAAGTCAAGTCTAAATTAGCCGTGAAAATTCTACTGTTTCCTCAGTGCTAAGTAGCAGGGGGCTCATGGATGGGCACACGGGGAAGCGGGTTTTATCCCTATTGTGGGCTGAAGTCCAAAGGCCACCACTGCACCAGCAGCGAAGGTGAGAAGCGGCGAGAACTCCCTTTCTGCATTGACTGAATTTGGCTAATTATCTGAGTTTCAGGTATTGCAAAAATATAGGCAGTGGAAATCCCACTCATGTAAAGCCCCAGGAGCAAATGGAAACATTCACTTTTCAAAATTAATTGGTGCTATAAAGAAAAAAATAACTCGAAAATGTTGTGTCCTCTGTCATGTATATTCCTTTATGCATCAGGAACTTTGCATTTGTTTATTATTCTGCTAAATATAATCATTATTCTTGAATTGCTTTTGATACTAAGAAATATTTTCCAGTAAGATTTTGCCTTTCTGCTGAATCTTTCATCTCTTCTTTAATTGCGATGACTGCAACGACCTGGCAATTGCAGAGGAGGCAGGAAAGCTGTGAGGCTTATACTTGTTGAGAAGTTGAAGGAGGTAATGATTTTTTTTCAGAAAACAATATTAAAAATATTTTTTAAAAATGTGTTATTTCATCCGGGGTATTTTAACCAAGAGTGATAGACTGTTTAGTCTGGACTCCGATTTTCAGCACAGACCTGTGCAAGCCACCATGTTTAAGATGCCTTTGCCTTGGGATTTCCTCAGGATACATAGAGACGTTCCTGCCGAGTCACGAAATTTCCCATTTCCTTGATCAGGAGGGATCTGCTGGTTTGTACTGGCACTGGACTATGACAGCCCACTAACTCAGTGCTAGGCAGTGAAAAAAGGGTTCCTGTTCCCTTCTCTCCCCTTGTAGCTCACATACAGGGAAAGCAGAAAGCATTAACCTGTTTTATTTCCTTGCCCCATGTCCCAGGCAACACTCCAATCCTGGGAAAGCACAAGAACCCCATCCAGTGCTGGTTTTCAAAGCTTGATCTGCCCATCTTTTAACATGGGACATAAAGATCTGAAGACCCCTGTGTAGCTCCTCAGGCAGTCTTACAGGACTCAGCAGTGTCTCAGAGACTGCAATGATCACATTATTCCCATTGCCCCAAACCATTCCCCTTTCACCGTTTACTGGAGAGATGCTAAAGCTGAAAATACTCTGGAGGATGCACTTGAATGTGGTCTATTTTGAGCTGTGCTCATCACCTAACCCGCTCTGGACGATGACACCGTGGCAGCTCAGCAGGTCATGGCTCTGCTGCCAAAGGGATGACCCATCGCCTGTTGGAGAAGCAGTACTCGGGTGGGAAATGCTGAAGCTGCTTGGCCAAGGGTGATGCAACCAAGATGAAAGGTTTCGGTGCCACCTTTTCTCTGGCCTGGCTCTTGAGCTGAAGTGTGTTAGCAGCTCAGCTGGGGCCATGCACTAACGAGCATTTCTAGCTTGCAGCATGTGAATAGAGACTACTCGTGTTTAAAGCTAAACATGTGCTTGCCTGCTTGCCTGGAGAGGGGCCTAAAAGTCATGACAGAGAAGCCTATCTTAATGAAGAGCATTATTATTCTCTTTTCCTTTGAAATCTGGTGGCAGGATTCCCAGTGGGGGAATTCCCAATAGGAATTCCCGGTAGAGCCCAAGGCTATGTAAGCACGAAGATGTTTCAAGTGTGAAGGTGCCCTCTGTGAACAGAAAACACTCAAGGAGAAAAGGAGGCAGCTTCTTACTACAGAAGCAGGACACCAGCTTGGTCCCAGTGGTAACTGGAAGGTCATCACCAGTGCTGTCAGGCCCCATCCTGGTTTAGCATGGAGACGTTCTGAGGGGAGCTGGGACCAGGTCACGTTGATGGTGTGATACTAAGGCATGTTCTGCTGTATCTCCAACCACACTCTCTACGGTGGTATCCCACAGTATAACACCACCTCCATTTTCTCTGCCTCTTATTATGAAGTAGCTTGTCTAAAGAAAACTAAGAAGGATGGGGGATTTTTTTTTTTTATGTATACATGGAGTAAAAACAATCCAAATATGCTCTAATGGTTCTCAACATGATACTGTCAATTCTCACCACAGGGTGGAATTTGTTGGTGGAAATTAAATTACACTAAATTAAAACAGAAAAGCCTGGCTGTTGCTAATGGGTACTACTGGGAGCCCTAAAAGCAGTTTACAGTGCAGAACCATAACAGGAGTGAACATCCTTTAATTCCCAGCATCACTTGGGTTTCACAGAGTCGTTTCAGCCTATTCTGCCACACTGCTGAGAAGTTGCTTTTTCCCTGTCTCCCTAGGTCTATAAACTCTGAAGAATTTGGGAAATGGCTACAGGCAACACATTAATGTCTTTCTTTTTGACTTTTTTCCTCCCTCTTCATTAAACTAACTACTTTAGTTTGGAAGTAACCGATAAGTAAATAGAATTTGCAAACAGCGAATTTCTCTGCTTTTTCATTAAGGAAGTTTTTAAGAGCTTTCAGGAAATGAGAGATTATACCCAGCTTTGGGAATAAAATGTGGTATAAAACATATATAGAAGTGTGATTCTGATTAAATAATTTAAGCAAGAAGATCACAGTTTGCTTTAAGGAGCATACTTAAGACTAAACAAACAGGATACTCCAGAAACTGCAGTAGGGATTTAAGATTCAGTTCTAGTCTCTGTTGTGTGGTGGTTTTCTATTTAATTTTATTTTTATTTGAACTAATGATTGTACAATGTGAAAACTATATATATTGACTTTCTTTAACTGCATTATTTAATTCAAGAATGCTGTGTAATGTATTGGGATGGAAGGTGGCATAAAAGGAAAACTTATACCCTTGAAGCAGCATTATTACTACTGAGTCTTTGATTTTGTTCCCACTGGAATAAACAAGAGCCGCACCACTTAGTTGTGTAGAAGCAGGATCTCAGCTCCCCAGATGCAGATAGTTTGGCAGCCTCTGTGGAGGGTAATTTGCTGTTTAGCAACCTGAGCCTTGCGGTGGGCACAGGGAAGCGGACAGGACAGTCCTGGGCTGAATGGATGGTGTTGCTTGCGCATGACCGCGGAGAATCCCCTGCTGTTACAAAATGAGATTAAGCCATCATGAGACGTGGACTGGCTCACCCTGAACCAGACACATTTGCCGACAGCACAGCCGCTAAATTGCTCTGACATCAGGAACCGCAGCGCAAGAGCTTGGCCTCAGACGCGAGGCAAAGCGGCATCTTCGCCACCAGTCGTTTTCTATTTATAATGACACGGATCTATTTTATAATCACATGGAGGCACGACAGGAGTGGCCTTTGTTCTGCCTAAATCGCATTTCTCATGCGGGTGGGTTTAAAGACAGCCCTTGGCCCTGTGCCGCGCACCACACGCACCCGGGGCAGGCGATCCTGGCACCACAATGCACACCCTGTCGTGCTCCAGCACTCAAAGGCTCCGGCACTGGAGCAATAAACTCCTGCTAAATGGCTTAAAAATATTCCCTTAAGTGTGCTGAACTGCCACTCTGCCTTGCTTCTCCTTTCCAATGCTATTTTATGTCTAAGACTATTGTGTCAAATAAGCCAGGAGTATATTGCGTTGTTTAGTGCTGGAAATTACTCGATGTTATTGACCATAAGAAATTGGGGTGAAAAGACCCAAAACCAAATTCAACCCTCTTTCCTAGTGTAAAACTGACTACTTACGCATGCGACCATATTTTCAGAGGCTGCAAGTCAATTGCCAATAGCTGCTTCATTTGGTTTCTGGATAACATGTCCTCATCTCTGCAAATCCTTGTAGACATAATGGTACACCCATGTCTTTTATTTTCTGCCCTTTTTTTTTTTAAATGAAGTCTTCTGATCTGTATGGCCTACAAATGTATGATCTAACAATCAGTAGATTTACTTTTATAGTCTTGACTGCTTGACTGTTTTCAGTTCTAAAGCCTGAAGATCAAAACCAAGTTGCACAGTGGTGAACAGAAATGCTTTTTTTTCCTTCAAAACCCACTAATTTTCAAATCTGACTCACTTAGGGCACAATTCTGGTTGCTTAGAGAAAGGTTTGAGGCTGAAAGAGAGAAAGGGGAGGTACCAGACATGCTACTGTCCTTCCACTGAAAGAGGACAGCAAGAACCAGTCTGGAAATCCTAAGAGTTATATGGACATATTTTCCATATTTAGTGTGAAAGCAACTTGTACAGAGACCCGAATTGCCTTATACTACCCCACAACTGCTTAAAAATTGCAATAACATAAAAAAGCAAGATTTAGGATATGAACAATGACATGATGATCAGGCATGGTACCTTTTCATGGCATTCTGTAGGCAAAAAATATCTCATTTGAAAGGACACTCAGCTGTTTAGGTATTGGCCCAGACACAAGGCCATGGCTGAATTTTCTCCACTGAAATGTCATCAATCTCAGAAACACCTAATGGCGGATCTGCGGGAATAAAAGTAAAGATTGGTAACTCTTAAGGAGAATGCAGGAATTATCTTTAAACTCAGATCTGGTAAGCTTCAAAGAAAAGTAGCTTATTTATAAACTACTATTTTATAGTGGTTGACAGTGACAAGTGACCACATATCTAGGGGTCTCCATCAGATAAGAAAGACAGGATGAACCCTTTTGCATAGTTGTGATTGTCAGTTGAGACACATCCTCTGTTAATGGTTAATTTTAGATTAGACTGTAACCTTTTGGGGTAGGAGCTATATGTTTCTTCTCTGTATGTGCAGCTCCTAACATAATAGGAGCCTGATTAGAACCTTCATGTGCTGCTCTAACCCTTGTAATATATAATAATAGAAATAATATATTTAAAACATCATTGCAGTTCACCTTTAATATTACGTTTGTGTGGCTGTATTCTGTCAACTGTGAATAAAATTAATGTCCTTTTTGTATAGTAAGAAGTATATTTTATTATTGAAGGAACAGTTAAATTTAATTTTTAAAAGAAAAGAAGTATCTGCTCTTTGTTTCATTTTAAGCTATTGGATAAATCATCAAACATTTCTTTTGTATCCTTCAAATGAGTATGTGTTAAATGAAGAAATCCACCTTCTTAAATTGGAGCTGTTTATAATCTTATATTCCAAGAGTGATTAACACCTGATAATTTGAATAAAAGTGGTTTATTTTCTCATTGTGTTATTCCTGAACTTTTATTTAATTTGTTAATAGTTTTTGATTTAAACAGGCAACATTCCCTCAGCTGCAAGCAAAAACATGCACTTACAGCTTGAATACAGCTATAGTCATCATGGGGTCTAAAAATCAATTTAATAGAAGTAAATGGAAAGACAGAGAGGACAAGCAAGCTACATCTGTGGTAGAAGAAGAAACATCGCCAGGGTATAACTCCTGCACTGTCCCCCAGACTTTGGTGCCAGCTGGTGGCACCATGGTGGCCTGGATCAGAGACCACTCTCCAAGGTGGTGTCCAAGTGCGGCCACGGGATATGAGAACTGGTGGGGTTATAATATAGGTCTATACAATAATGGATGTGTTGAAATGAGGAATGATTATTCAGTGTCTCTCATAACCCAGGTTAGGTGTTCCTAATGAAATAATTAAGCACTATGTTTAAAGCAAACATAAAGAAGTACTTTTTTACAGAATGTGTAATAAAACTTTGGAGCCCTTTACCAGTGCATGCTGTGCAGATCAAAATGAATAGGGGGCTCAAATATGGACATGATCACTTCATGAAGAACAGATCCATTACTGTTGTTAAACACTGAAGTTTGGATGCAATTTTCAGGTCAAGTCCCTAAATACCAGGTCTGGGAGAGAGTTAGGGAGAAGTAGTTTCCAGTTACCTTATTTCTTACATAGCTTCTGCTGTGAGAGCTGAGGTGGCTTGGCTCCAGGATGGCCTTTCTGATGTGATAAAAAAGCAAAACTGATATTATGATAAACAACACTTTGAATTTATCTTCCTCCAAGCAAACCACTTCCAGAGAGGCGTTAGAGACAGAGGGTCTGAGTCGCTCTCACAGTAAATCATAGAATCAGACAATAGTTTTGACTGGAAAAGACATTTAAGAACATAGACTCCAACCATTAGGCTACCACTGACAAGTTCACCTCTAAACAATTCCCTGAGAATCTCATCTACACGAAACATTTTATCTGTTAATCCCATGTTTGAAGACCATATTATTCAAAGCACAGCAGTCAGGAGAAAATACTCAGAAATACGAGAAATATAAAACAGTAACTAGTAAATAATAAATATTAATATGAAATATTAAAATTAAATATGAATTAAATTAAAGTAATATTTAAAGTAAATAATAAATAAATATTAATGATAAATAAATAAAGAATGTCAGGGAATCACTGGCCATCTGAAATAACAAGGGTTCATCATCCAACAGCTGCAACTGGAGAGGAACAAATAGGATTCTTCCTGGTTTATATTTCAACTCTTCCTCTGGTCACCAAAGACTCTACCTTTGGGCCACATCTCTCTAGTACCAGATCTCTCTTGATGTGCTGTGTGATCTAACAAAGAGAATTTGGCTCAAAGTCTCCAAACCCAAGCTGATAAGTGTCAGTTTAATGTTTTGGCTTTAACTAGTGCTGAAATAGCTGTTCAGTTGTCCAGAACTGTACCGGTCCAGGGCCTTGGCTGATTGCTTTTGGACTAAATCTGCAAGTGCAAGCACCCAGGTGCACCTTCATAGCAGACATGGTCTTCCCCTTCTCTCAGATTGTGACATGGAAGAAAACCAAGGCATCTGCAAAATGCATCATCAGGCAGATCAAAGAAGGAATAAATAAGGTAATTCTTATTACCTTATTACCCTATTCTTGCCTGATTTGTAACCAGTCCTGAATGGAACTAGAGCTTTACTGTTTGGTCATTCAGCTGCATGAATGTTGACCACAGCCACTGCTATGGGTTATTGGTAACGCTGCCATGCATTTTCTCATAGAAACCCACATGTTGCACAGCTCCACCATGTCACTGCATTGCCAGAACCACATGCATGAGACTGTGTCATCCTGATGAGCATCTCCAAGAGCAACCGGTACTGAATTCTTCAAAGACTGATGCCATGAACCCCAGCACTTGGGGTTTACCATACTGACCAGACTCAAAACATATTCCACACTGATGGTGTTTTTTTAGTGTTTATTTGATTAAGAATAGTTACCTATAGCTCTAAGTCCTCTCATTATACAAACAAACCTGACACTAGTCTCAGACTCTCCAGACACTGGTCTAGGTGATATTTTATGGCAGTGAGTGCACCAGATCCACTAGGCACTGCATAAAATGAGAGGTTTCTGTGCCTGAGTGATAGTGATTGCAGACCTGAATGATGAAAAATGGGGTGAGTAACAACCTGGATCACTTATCATTTTTCCTGTCTTTATTTTATCATTCCTTATGCATCTGCTCTGAACAAGCCAAAGCTTTCCCCCTTTTCACAGCTCCGTCTCTATGCTGCTGGCCATGGTTTGGGTCATTCAGCCTCTGAAGGATCACTTCTACCCAGCTAATCGCTCTATCTGATGGGGATTTGTTCTGCTGTCTCCCCCTGCTTGCCACGTGAAAAATAGAGTCCTTAGCAGTGTCCACAGAGCTGCTGGCACCTCTTCCTTCAGGGATGGGGTTGCGGGGAGCTTTGTCAAAGAGGGTTTAGTTTGGGGTTTTTCTTTTTTATCTCAATACCTGCTATAACACTCTACACATCCTACTAGACACACTGCAACCAGTTCAGTCTGCACCAGGCAAGAGTTTAGACATTTCAGGTGTCATCCATCCTTCATATCTCGTGCATGCCTTGCCTTTCATGAGCCCAGCAGATGCCTTTAATTGCCAGCCACTGCTCTTGGCTTTCCAAGAATCAGCAGAGGAACTATGGAGTCCCTTTGGCGAAGGATGAAACGAAGGGGCCCAGCAGTGTTATGACATTTTCTTGCACTGAATTGGCTTTGGGAAGAATGGGCTCTTTCCTCCAGTTAGATAAGCACAGAAATCTTAAGCAGATGCTTGCAAAACATCAAACAAATATATACTTAAAAAAAAAAAAATATAGGCTATACCCACATACTCCATAATCTGGCCAATATTCAGCCACCGCTAACAGTATCTAGCCTTTCTCTGGTGAAGCCTAGATGAAAAGGAAAAACCCGCAGTCTAGTCGCTCCACAGCAGGACTGCAACCGGGTCCTCCATCACCATCACACCAGGGCTGAACGTGGCAATGGTGGAGCGGGTGGTCAGTCTCCAATCTGCCCTGTTGGTCAGCAATTAGAGGGAAACACAGTCCTTCTCTCTCATGTGTTGTGTGTACACTTCAGGGGCTTTTGCAGAATGTAAAGGGGAATATCATGCCATAGGGAAGAAGGCACAGCTGTCTGGAAAGCCTAAATTGCCCAAAATAAAAAGAAAGGGTGTTTTCTCTAGTGCTTAAGTACTGTTATGCTCCTGATTTCTCAGGCAGAGATAATAGGGTAGATTTCTTCTAGTTTCCTTGCATAGGAAAACCATAGGATTTGGGAAAAGCTGGATGGAACTATATTCACTGAGAAGTATGAGAAAATGCTTACTGAAAGAAGTTCCCTGTCTTTCAACCCTTTCTTAAACCAACATCAAAGAACATCACCAGTGTCAAGAGAAGGGCTTTTAGAAACCTGCTGAAGCTCAGGTTACCCATCTAACCCTCATTCACCTTCTCACATGGACAAGCTGTGGTTCCAGCTTTCATCTTCACTGTATACAACTACCTGATATGAGGCTGTAGCATGGAGGGTGCTGGTCCCTTCTCCTAAGTAGCAAGCAACAGGGTGAGAGGAGATGGCCTTAAGCTGTGCCAGGGGAGGTTTAGATTGGATATTAGGAAAAATTTCTTCATAGAAGGGGCTGTTGGGCATTGGAACAGGCTGCCCAGAGAAGCAGTGGAGTCACCATCCCCGGTGGTGTTTAAAATATGAGGTTCTTGGAGACATGGTTTAGTGCTAGATTTAGGTTACGGTTGGACTCGATAATCTTGAGGGCCTCTTCCAACCAAAATGGTTCTATGATTCTATCTGCTCATGTACCAAGCCCTGCACAAGTCCTGCCCCTTTCAGTTCCCTGAATGGGTGATGTAATTTGTTTTCTCAGCAATATGTGGTGCTGGGACTTCTTTATTCCTTATTAGTCAGCCTGTTAGGAAGCTCTATAAAACAGTCATGGTATCATGTGCTTTCTGCAGCAGTGTTGTTTGCAACTGCTTCACAAACATTCATTAGATCACTTCATGTGTCCCTAAGGGGGAAAGTATGATGTTTCACAGCGTGGGAACCAAGGCTTAGAACTTCAGATATAGGTTTTCTCTTCACATTGGATACTCCGTTTCACCTCTTTAAGATGTGATTTTTTTCTCAGGACATTGCACTGCACAGCAATTTCAGGGTACTGCTGTACCAATAAATTCAATCTGCTGGGAAAACTCCCAGTCTTTGGGACAAACTGGTTCAAAATAGCTCATGTCCACACTGGTTTTACCCTCTTAAACTGGATGGCTGCCTGCAAACTGCTTATTAGAAACAGGCCATGGACAAACAAAATTCCAAATGATGCTGGGGACAGATTAGTTTGGGAGGGTGCTAGATGGCCTGAACCAAGAGAGCTTTCACAGTCTAGACATATATATATATATATATATATATATATATATATATATATATATATATGGTGGGTACATACCCTAAGTAGTAAATGCAGGTATTTGGGCTATGTTCCCACTGCTTTCCAGTGCAGCTGGGAGTGCTCAGAGCTCCTGCACCAAACCCACCATAAAAAGTAGCAAATTTGGCTCAGTTGAACAGTATTTGGTCTGGCTCAAAGTCTGTCTGGGGGCAAGCTTTTTAACATGGCCTGTTACGATAAGACAAGGGGTAATAGTTTTAAGCTAAAAGAGGGGAAATTCGGGCCAGACATGAGGAAGAAATTGTTGCCCCTGAGGGTGGTGAGACACTGGCCCATGTTCCTCAGAGAGGTGGTGGATGCCTCATCCCTGGAGACATCCCAGGCCAGGCTGGACGGGGCTCTGAGCAACCTGATCTGGGTGAAGATGTCCCTGCTCATGGCAGGGGTTGGACTGGATGAGCTTTGAAGGTCCCTTCCAACCCAAACTGTTGTATGATTCTATGATTTTATGACTTTGCAAGTATAGTAAGGTTTTAGTGTAGTTTTTTCCTTGTATAATGTTTTGTGTGTGTGTGCATATGTATGCATACACACATAGTTACACATATTTATACACATGTGTGTATACACATATGGTGGCATCTTTCCCTCCGAGCATCATTTTAATTCTGGGTATCTGTAATGATCACAGAAAATCAGTGCTGAAGCCCAAGTCCTAGGGAAGTTATTCATCACAGGGCAGTGAGAGTCACGCTGCTGTGCCTGTTCAGCCGGGAAAATTCACTACCCCTTGCCATGGGGCACAATTCCCCAGGGAGAACCGTGTGGCTGTCAGGGCCTGCACGATGCTTTGCTCTGCATCCAGCTGGAGCAGCTCTCATATTTATGGTGTATGGGCTTAAATCTTTATTCATAAACCAGCAGCTTTAGCTTTTCATTGTCAATATGGATGTTGAACTAATCAGAAGGGAGAGCAGGGGAAGGGTGGGGACAGGAAAAAAGGAGTTTGTGGGAACATAACATTGTAAAAGAAAAAACTCTGCTTGCTGTCAGTTAAGTCTCTCCATTAGTTACCTCTACCATTATGGATTCATTTTAAGATCCAGACTTCAATATACATAACTTTAAATCACTAACATTCTTCATGGCTCTGTGATTTGCTGGTTCCATATGTAGCCTCTTGGCCCATTGCATTGGCACAGCTTCAATTCTTGTTCTTCCTTTGGGTTACGGTTTCCTTGCTTTGATGGGGGAATCGGGAGGGGAAGAAGAGGGAAAGGCCAAAAAACTGACGGTGAGATAGAAGCCAAGTGATGGGAGAGAATGAAAGAATGGGAGGAAAAGAAACGAGCAAAAGTACAAGTACTACAGAGAGAAACAGCTTAAAATAAATAGGAAGAAGTAAAGAAATAGTAGGGAAAAAGCAGAAAAAGGAAAACAGTGAGAAATATTTCCACGTAAAGCCACCCCCATCCCTCTGCTTTTAACAGTGCTGAGACACTGAGTAGTGGGAGGAGAGGACTGATAGTCCCTTCCCTGAGAGCCCGAAATGGCAGTGCCATTCTGCTCCTCGTCCCCTCGCAAACAGGCTCAGTTCCCGCCTGAACTTCATAATTAAGCTCACTGAGATTTTGCTTGGGGTCTGGGCTGACAGCTGTATTGAATTTTGGTTTATTGTGTGATTTATCAGAGCCGTCGATGGGCGTTTGGATGATTTAGTGCTGCAAAAATACCTTGGAATGCAATGCACAGCAATATCTGCATTATTAATAACAATAATAATAAAGATAAATGTCCCTCCCCAGAGCTTTCGATGGCCATGCCACTCAATTTAACATTTTAACAGTGGCATGTGGCCTCTTCATGGCACCTGGTAACGTCTGATGGATTCAAGCAGGCAAAGAAAAGGTTATTTGTCAAATGCTCAGCCTCAACTGTACGGTATTTTGAAAGCTCCAGGTCAGAGCAGCCTGAGCTGCATTCCTGTCCCTGACATCCAGCGAGACTGAACTTTGTCATGTTATTAAGCTGTCAGCAGAGCTGGGGCGTTATTTAGATTTCTGGTGGGAACTCCTTGCACATGCTTGGGGTGCTCTAGTGGGATTATATCAACACCATTGTAAAACACACACAAATGAGCTGTGCTGTAATTACCACATGAAGACCTCGCTTGGCTGGGTTAATCAGCAGAGAATGGAAATACCAGATAAACACAAATGGGCCACCAGGATGTTTATTCCAGTGGCAACAATGCCATTGTTTCCTATGAGACCAGCCTGATTCTGGGGCTCCTCTGGCAGCCAAACCACCGTTGACGAGCATCTGCCATGCATGAAGGAGCAACATGGGGCTCTGCTTCATCCTCTGCACCAGAGTCCTACATAAATGACTGGCAGGACTGGGGCTGGGAAGATGCAGAGGGACCAAGGGCTTTAGATGGCGTGATATTTGCTGTTGTAAAAAGAAAATAAAAAGAAATTCTCTACATCCCTGCACCAGTACCACTTTGCATGAGACTCTTGTGCCCACCAGGTAGTACAGAGGCTGCATTCTGTACACTCCTCCCTGTGTTCTCTGAAGTGGAAGGTGCAATTATGGCTTTATCAGTTCCAGCTGCCTGTCAGAAAGGGTGCGCTGGGGAAAAGCATCTATCTGGGGAGTTTTGTTCTGTTGGTTGCCATTCAACAAATCACATTTTGACATGCTTTTATCATTCGCTTTTCGGGAAGAGGCACAACCTGATATAAATCGACTGCGCCGCACTGCAGCCACAAGTCACAGTGGAACCACGGTGGCATCAACCACCCTGGGTAAAGCAGAGTGCTGAGATCCTCCCTCATGAATCCTTTCCAGTACATCAGACCTGTTTTATCCACCTGAGTGCTGTAACTAACACCATGGATGGTGGTTTGCTAAGCAAACAGCTGAGCCCCTGGAAGATGTCCTTGTCTCACATGTTTGCTACCACATCCACGGCTCTACCTATGGGCAAGGGCTTGCCTGAGCTCTCCTTAAATCAGTGATGGTGGTTGTCTGGAGGAGTTTGGAAGAGCAGTGAGGATGGTTGTGCACAAGCCTGCCTGGCTGTGTCAGGAGCTGACAGCAGAGCATTTGGTTAATCCCTTCCTCTGGAAAAACTACAGGGAAGCATAAGGGATGGTGACAAATACTGAATGGGTAACAGCAGCATCATTTGGCACAGGAAGCTTTGAAAGAGGTTTTCCACTCATCCTGACATCCTATTACAGTAACATCGCAACAAAACAATGAAAACATATAACACTAGGTCAGTAATTGAATAAGTCCTTGAAATGACTGTGCTACTTCCATGAATTTGCGATCCAAATGGGATAAAGGTGTCTCTCTGCAGCCTCCCTTTGCAGACAGAAGATTGTCTAAAGATATTCACTCATCTCTCAAATGGCCAGATTAGTTGTTCAGCTCTCATCTCCTGGATAATAATGTATGAAGCACAGGACCATTGGTGCCTTCCCATTCCTGGTATAAACAGAGGGGCTTGCAGGAGGGTTTTCTTCTCCATGAAAAAGAAGGGGAGAGGAAAAGGGTGGTGGTGAGGTACAAGAGAAACCTAGACACAACAGGTTTGGGAGAGAAAGCCAGAGCAAAGAAGGAATGAGGTCTCCTTAGGGTTTTTTGCCATCTGTTTGGCCTACAGAGAAGTATAGCCACGTCATGCTCTGAGAGGCTCCTCTCTGAGTTCCCAACTGTCTTTGTCTTCACTTACTTTTGGGACCATATAGGACACCAGACACTGAATAACCATGCCACTCTCACTGCTATTTCTTCTTCTCTGCTCTGTTTGGCACATCCATCTGTGCCATGCCTCATGTTAGCTCTTGACTTCCCATCTCCTGTAGCAGGTTGAGGTCTACCATGCTCAGCTTTGGGTCTAAAAATGCTATTGATAAATAATACTGACCAAAACTTCCTTATCTCCTCAGTGTTAACACTACTATAGCAGACAAAGGAATGGACATCACAAATCCACTCTTCTCCTGCCTTTATTTGCCGCGATTGAGAGACGGGACGCAGTTTGATGCAAACAAAATGTCCGCTTTATTAGTGTACCTCACATACATTTATACTTTTCCTCAGCAACGTGCTGCGAGCTGATTGGTGTTTCTGTTACCGTGTTACAGACTGATTGGTCTAAGCCATTTTCTTAAACAGTTACTACCCTGACCCAAGTAATCTTCCCTGTGCAAAAACAAGAGTCCCCTTTTTTACAGGACAACCTTATTAACTTGTGGACCTTGTCTAAACATAGAATCGGCACTCTCCACTCCTTCTAATTAAGGTTCTTGCCTCTATCCTTCCCATGGCCTGTGACCAACAAGTTCCAGCACATCTCCTTTTACCAATTGATAAGTGCTGGGAGTTTTACTGAGGCCAGCCAAATCCTGTCCCACATTTACTCACTCCTTAGCGAGACCGATAAAATCCTGATGTCTCCCAGGAGCACCCTGAGACTCATGAGAGTGGGTCATCACCTGCAGGTACCTGACTAGGAACCTCTTGCTGCACTGGTGACTTGGGTTCCCAGGGGAACAACTCATTTTTATCACCAGTTTTGAAAAATTAGAATGCACACCTCATAGATCTTCTGTGTATGACTCCTCAGTTAGGGGCTCTTCGGTGCAATGTCTATCCCTAATGAAAAGCATTTTTCATCAAAAAGGAAATTCTTAATAAAAAATGTACTCTAGTAAAACTTTTCCATATAAAATTGCTGGTTTTGACGCACACTCAAGTCGCCACCAAAACAATTAATCTTAGTTTACTAACCAGGATACTAAAGTTAAATATCTCAAGTCAGTATTTGGAAATGAAATTACATTTTTAAGTAAGATGGCAGCTCAAAAGGAATTGTTCCTTCCAGTGCACTGAAATGGGCATTTTTTTGCTGACAGTCATTGTCACATCGTGTTCCCCCTGCCTACTTTACTCATTTGCTGTCCTCTAATGTGTGGACTGGGTGAACATCTTCATTTGTGTGTACCGTAGCACATAACACAGGGAACCCACAATTTTTTACTGATGAAATATGAATGGAGAGGAGGAATAAATGTTTCCTACCTCGGTCTCAGGAATGGGTGCAGGCAGCCCCTGACTTCTTTTCATGGGTGTTCAAAGCTGGTCAGATGCAGATTGGATGATATCTTATGTTTCTTTGACTCCCACTTAAAAAAATACATACTGACTTACTTATCCTTAAATCCAGGGTTGAAGTCAAGGGCATTATATGGTACGTTGACCTGGGATAGAGTTTAGCACGTGCTTGAAGACTTCCTCATTTGGTTTACTGAATGGGACCATTTTTGCAAAGTTGAAAGAGAAAGTGAATGATTGAAAAAATAAAAAGACAAGATAAGGCGAAAGGTCATTGTCACTGGATGGGGATGACACAGCAAGAGAAGCACCTTCAGGTAGCTCTGTCCTGTGAACAGCACCTTTAAAGCTTGGTTCTTCTTTGAAGTGCCTGCAGTTAGGCACTAAAAGCTAGTGAAAAATAAATCATTAGGAAATCTGAAACATAAAGATATGTAGACTATAGAATTCAGAATAATGAGAAGTTAATCAGAAATTAATCATTCACTATGTAACCCACATTTTCCTTGTGGTTTTATGAAACATCTTAAGCAGGAAAATAAGAAAACAAACACCTTTACTTCCAGTACGCTTGAGCATTGCATGTTTCATATTCTGCAGTATGAAGATTTCTTGCCTTGGTTCTTGCTTTCTCTTTGCCATCAGTCAAGATCTTCAGCTCCAGAAGAAAAGGCATTGTATATTATTTTCCTCATAGCTGCAAAATCAAAGTATTTAAGAGAAAGTATAGAGCTCACTTGAAAAAGAGGATTAAAAGTGTTCCCCTGCAAAAGAGAAAGTATTGTGACATTTGAAAGATTATTCTTCCTGGGACTCAAGGCTTTTACCAGTGATCTGCGTCTGTAGCCTTTCCCAACACACTCTATCATCAACTGATTCAATGTCATCATCAAAGAATTTTTGGCTACTGGCTTTAATAATAGTTGAGAAGTTTAATGAAAGGAAAGATCTGCATAGATTTATTCCTAAATTGGATGAAACCCTGCCTTTTTTTTCTTTTTTTTGGTAATATTTCTGCTCAGAGAAAATTATAGCCTCTGCTGCCAGTGATGTGCTCTGTATGTTTTGTTTATTACAGTGGTTTTAACTGGAACCATTGGTGAGGGAGTATCATTATAAAATTCTTGATCCCCTTGATATATTTGTGCAAACATAGTTGTGGGCACCAAAGGCAGTAGAGGACATGACATTTTCAAAACATTTTCTCCTTATTTTAAGTATCTGCTCAGTCACTCAAATGCGGTACATGCCCACATGCTCTCTAGGCAGAGAGAAACTAAGGTCATTGTTCAGACTGGACGTCTGACCTCATGTGTTTGACCTCACCTGAGTTGAAGCTGGTCTTCTGCAGCTGCTTCTCCAGCCAAGCCATGGCTTGGTGGTGGTACCCAGGTGGCCAACCCCTTCGTGGCGTTTGCCATCACCATCATGGCAGGAGCATTGCAAGGAGATGTCTGGCTTCTCGCTCTGGAGTTGTGCAAACCAAGAGTGACAGTGGTTTGTCCTAAAAACCTCCTGGGCATGTAGGTTACACACACGCAGTTGTTGGGGGGATCGTGTGGTTGCTCCACATCTAAGAATAGCAAGTATTGGGTCTCAGAGAGCTGCAGATTCATGCTATGTCTGCAGTACCTGTGAAGACGAGCTCTGGAAATCAGGCCTGCTGGCACTCTCTTTCCAATTATCATTTTTTTTTTTTTATTTTATTTGCTATTGTCTAGCATTGAATTGCTTCCGTCTCCTTGGGGACTGCAAGACATGAGAGCTATGGAGGACATTTGAAATGCAATGGGCCAGGTTCTTTAAAGAGCCAGAAGCTGGGTTTCTTCCATTTGGTGTCTACAGACTGGGCCAGATTTTCCAGTGGGTTCATCCAGCAGCACTGGGTGACTCCCATTGGGACACTGGTACCTCACTCTGCAAAAAGCTTCACTCACAAACATGTTAAATGTTTTTTGAAGCCTGGCTGCTGAGAATCATAGGTCAGCTTATTTATTTATGTTACTTTGAACCATGAGGATCAGTCAGCTGAAGATGATGCAGAGGGGAAGGGAGCTGAGATTTTTATTTATCTTCAGGAACTACTTTATAATAAGGTTTGAGTGTTGCCTCTGCAGAGCCCAGTGACCCTTCATATGACCTGGCAAAGGTTTGGCTTACACCAAACCCTTCAGTTGGGCTTGTCCTCCTCTAACTTTGGCCATCTCAGACCAAGGTGTCTCTGTCAGCAGTGACGTGAGATGAGAACCTCCACAAAGCTGTTTATCTTGCTGGTTGTAGACAACTCTCTTGGGATATAAGGAACCACCTTCCAGAGGACCTTCTCAGACTACGCATTTAGCTTTAGGATGGTTGGAGGCAGCTGAGAATTATCTCATATGGAGATGAATGGGACTACAATTAGCTGAAACTGAAACACTGGACTTACACACTTTGCTGGATTAGGCAATTGGCAGCTGCAATAACCAACCCCTAAGACTGCCCGTGGTTACATTCACTGAACCACACCTCTGAAAGTGACAAATTCTACTTCAGTCCAAGAAAGGCTCCTCACATTGCAGCGCCATGGGTCAGTGATTAGGAGATACATAAATGAGAACACATTTGTCCCTCCAATGGTAGAGGTAACTGCCAGCAAAATGTGATGAGCAGGAAGCAACTAGGCAAGACCCATCAATATCTACTGCTGGAGCCAAGGAAAAAGGTTCTGTTGACATCTCTGCAAATCAGGGCTGAGCCAGATGAAAGCTGTGAAGAAAGAGCCTTGTGCACCGTAAGGTTGTGTTGGTCTACAACCAAGGAGAGAAATATTCTGTAGCCAACAAGTTCCCTGCTGGGCAGCACAAAGGCAAATTTCTCTTTCATCAGCACAACTGGAATTAATCTGGATTTGTTCTAGTGCAACAAAAGAACTAAATTGACTCTGTATGTTTCTCGTTTCTCTTCCTCCATCTTTCCCCAACCCCTGAATATGCTTTAAAAATCAGTCCTGAGCCCTGCTCTGAAGAAGTGGCAACTTGGGGTCCACATGCTGGGTGTGTTTGGGAAATGTTGATACAATAGGATCATCTTCTGAGATGAAGGAGGGGGCAACAAAACACTCAAGAATCTTTTGTCACTTCAATGAGGTGAATTAACTTAGCAAAGGGTCAACGAAGAAGACCTGGGCAAGAGCTGCATCAGAGAAGGTAAAGGAAGGGATCTCCAAGGGTCTTAGTGGGACTTGACCCTGGTCTATGAATATCTCACTGATGTTGGTGAGATCCCGTACACAGGTTTACACGCCCTCCTCACCTGGGTCTCACCATTCAGCAGGTCCATTTTGTTGTGTATTCTCTTTTATCTTTCCTCTCACAGCCTATGAAGTATTCCCATCTCCCCGTTCTCTTCTCTATTGTATCTTGGCCCGTGTTCTCCTAAAGAACACATGTATCTCATGAACATGCAGTCTTGCACTTATGTGGCTCATGCCAAGTGTGAGCCCATTCTGTATCAGAAACAGTCATTTATGGGGAAGGGAATAGTCAAAAGCTTGCTACTAATAGTAACTCCTGGCATTTGACAGTGAGCATTCAAAATCTTTAGATTCTGGGAACATGAAATTCATTGCAATCGCCTCAGAAAAGCACACATGAAGAAATCAGGTTTTGGTACAATAAAAAAACCCACCCTATTCTGAGGTTGCATCCTACTTATTTTTTAAGGGATTTTCTGTTCCAAAAGTCCGGTTATGAAAAGATATAGAAAAAATGGCTGTTTTCAGTACTTTCATAAGCATTTCTTACACAATGAGCACAGGGAAAACCAGCACTTTCCGTGAGAAATGACCAGTTAAACACATAAATATTAGAAAGGGAAGAACAAAACAAAACAAAACAAACCCCAACCCAACACATGGGCGTTATCCAACACAAAGAAATATAGGAATGAACAAAACCAGGAAAATTACTAGAAAATGGGAAAAGATTGGAAAAAGACGGTTAAAAATCAAAGGGAAAATAAGGAAATAGTTTTCCTTAATTAATTTTATAGCAACCCTTGATCAACAATTTTTCAGATCTTCTTTTGTGGCATATTTACTAATATTGTATATGACTTCTGTTGTAGAACTTCCTAAATAAACAGGACTGGTTAATTTTACTGTACTATCTTGCATCCGTAGTGCTTCAGGATATATTAATGGTCTTTTAAGGGTAAGCAGAGGCACAGAGGGACATCAATAAGACAAGTACTAGAATACAGAATATTTAGAGTGTATCTCCAGCTCCTACCCAAATCAGTTATCCATGGGACAATACTATCTACTTAAATTTAGACTATGTTTAAAGACACGTCATGCAAATTGATTGTCACTGGTTTATTGCTGTGCACTGGTGTTAAGGATTTGACTCCTGGCAGATGCAGAACGAGTTTAAGTCAACTAGTACAACTGTGCCCAGCATGTACAGACAACCAACCCATTTGTTTCCATACTCCATGTGTTGTTGTCACTTGTAGATTCAATTGAAAAAGTGGACGAGTCTCTGTCCCTGGAGGTGTTTAAAAGACATGTAGATGAGGTTCTTAGGGACATGGTTTAGTGGTGGACTTGACAGTGTTAGGTTAAGGGTTGGACTTGATGATCTCAGAGGTCTTTTCCAACTAAAATGATTCTATGATTTAATGAAAAATGAACATTCTTCTAGATTTTTTTTTCTTTTTTTAGCTTGAAATGTGGACATGTCAAAGCTGTCAGTCAGTCCAAATGTAGAGAAACAGTGTAGGGGGACTTGGTGGCTCATGTCATTCAGTCTTTCACTGTGACTTGGTAGATCTTACTTTACCCCAGGATTACAGTTTCTACCATGTCTGTTTTTTATGAAGTAAATGCTTTTAATAAACTCAGTGCCTTTACAGTATGTACCCTCAAAAATTAGTTTGTACATCTTGATTTTCTCTGTGTGTTTTGAGGGAAACAAGAACCAAGAACTGATGTTCATGGTGGGAGGAAACACACTGGGCCATATGCTACCTCATGTCCTCCTCTCTGTGTTGCTGTTCCTGAGTATGGACACTTTGGCAGATATGGTGATGCTCCTTGAACTGCTTGGGGTAAAATAAGACCTCATTTTTAAATGATTTTTGGAAATCCCTTCTTGATATACAATTTCAAGGGCTTTCCAATTTCTTGTGTGTGTCATATCTGTAAAAGTTTCTCTTCAGGATACAACTCTGCTATCAGTAGTTCTTTCAAGGACTGTATTCATTATGGAAAAAAGAAACATTTCATTGGCAAGGTCTGAGTTAAATGGACATTTTTTTCACCCTGCTGATACTGGGGACTTGATTGGAATAAACATGCTCTGTCTTGAAAACCAAACCACATGAAAAAAGGGGCATCATGGGGAGGCAGGAGTTCAACAAACAGTGCTGTTGGAATTGGCATTGATGGGTCCAGGTACCACCGTTCCCAAATTTCCACCCTACCTCTCTGCTGGGAGCCAGCACCTCACTCTTTTACTCTCATTCTGGTGTCTTCATGCAAATATCGGCAACACCAGTTCATACACAGGGATGTGGCAGAGCCGAGGAGGCAGAAAGTTCATTGCACGCTAGCAGTTAGGTGGAGGTGATACAGACCACAGGATGTGGCATTGCTACCGCCCTGTCTCTTGGAGCTCTAGTTTTTCAGCTCTTTCTGCCTGCCTTGGCTACTTGCACTAGTGAAAAGAGTCGAAACATGACCGAATCGTTAATTCAGCTGAGGAGGACATAGCCACATTACGTGCAAATGTGCTGATTGCTTTTTGGCCGTTTAATGGGGCTTCAACACTACAGCAATGTGCACTTGCAGCCCAGAAGGCCAATCATATCTTGGGCTGCATCACAAGGAGTGTGGCCAGCAGGTCGAGGGAGGTGATTCGGTCCCTCTGCTCCACTCTGGTGAGACACCAAATGGAGTCCTGCATCCAGCTCTGGAGCCCTCAGAACAGGAGAAACATGGACCTGTTGGAGATGGTCCAGAGGAGGCCACAAAAATGATCCAAGGTTGGAACAGCTCTGCTGTGAGGACAGGCTGAGAGAGTTGATGTTGTTCAGCCTGGAGAAGTCTCTGGGGAGACCTTATTATGACCTTTCAGTAATTAAAAGGGGCTTGTAAAGAAGATGGGGACAGACTTGTTAGCAGGGTCTGTAGTGATAGGACAAGGGGTGATGATTTTACACTAGAACAGGGGAGATTCAGACCAGACATGAGGAAGAAATTTTTTACACTGAGGATGGTGAGACACTGTCCCAGGTTGCTCAGAGAGGTGGTGGATGAACCATCCCTGGAGACATCCCAGGCCAGGCTGGACGGGGCTCTGAGCAACCTGAGCTGGATGACGATGTCCCTGCTCATGGCAGGGGTTGGACTGGATGAGCTTTGAAGGTCCCAAAATATTCTATGATTCTATGAATATGTCATAACAAATTGGTTCAGATCTTTGATTGATCTGGCACAGCAGAGAAGCATATGTTTCTTCCCCACCCATTCTACTCTCAGTGGCTCCATATTCACACCCCTCAAAAGAGCTGGGAACTAAAAATTTTGAGAGGTGCATTGCCTCCAGAGGGAACATGTGATGCTCTAGCAATGCCTAGCGCCTGTGGTTCTGGCACCAGCAACGCTGACTGCCACACTTTCACCAGCAGATCACTTAAGGCAATGGAGAATTCAATTGAAGGAGAATTCAGGGAAATTGCTTTTTTAATAACAGGGCAAGAGCTTTCACCCACCTCTTTCACCCTAGCATGAATGCTACAGAGAGCAGTTATCAGTATGAATTGGCTTCCTCAGACAGTCTGAGTCATTTTTCTGAGTCTTAAGTTTTAAAGGATTTTTTGTGGCTACACATTGACTCTGGTTTTGTCCCTGGCATCCCTACAGGAAAATCAGCTCCACAGTTTTGGTGTCAGACTCAGCAAAACAGCCCTAGACTGAGTGGGAAGAGTTAGACCCTCCGGGAGAACAGAGACAGCGTGAAGAGGCAGCGTGAGGAGAGGTTGCCCCGTTGCCCTTGTTATTCTAGTTTTGTGGATAACCAGAAGGTTACAGCCTTCAGCACTTCTGACAGTCAGAGCTATTTTTAATTAAAAATAAAACCAGGAAGTTTTTAATATGGACAAACCAATAACGGGTTGTGTCACTTGCAAGTTCTAAAAATTATAGTGCTGAGTCTTTATTAAAAGGCAAACACATTTTGCTATGGCCCCAAATATTAATAAATCATTTTCTTGCTAAAGACATTGCCTACAAACTTCTGCAGAAGCTGAGAACCCAGTCTTGGACACTGGTGCAATAGAGACTTTCATGTATAAACTGAGAAGGGTATGGTCAGCAGTATGTTCTACACTAAGTGACATTGTCCTGTTGTTATAGCATGTTTATACCTTGCTCTGCCCTCCAAAAGCCCCACAAGATATCAGAATATATGTGGTAGTCCATCAGTGATCAAATATTAATCAGCTGGAAGATGTGTAAGAAATTAGCTCAATAGAAAGCAAAAATACATGCGATGAAAGAAGTTATGTGTTTGGCTGGAAGGAGATTACCAGATCAGTTTTTTCCAAGAATTATACTTGTCATTAACCATTTATTAAGAATAAACATATTTAATATACTCATTATTCACTTCAGCACAAAAGGCTGTTGAGATTACCAATGAAAGAAAGAGACACTGGAATATCACACAGGAAGAACTGGTGTCCTGAGGGTGAGAAAAGTAGTAACAGGATGATATTCAACAGAGCAAAATACAAGGATTTCACTTTAGAATTAATAATGGGAATTTTTGCTGGAATATCAAAGCCATCAGCTAGAAGCAACTGAGATGGGAATAGCATTAATTTATTATCTGATGACATATTTATTCAGAACCACCAATGTAATGGAACCAGAATAACACAAAAGTCTTCTCAGGATGGAAGATGTTTCCAGCAAGGAAGATGTTTTAACACTGTCATGAAAGATCTGCAATATTGCCTATGTCCCAGGTACTCATTGTTCTGTGGACAAGCCTGGGCAAATGAAGTCTGAGAGAGGAGACTGAGGGTTTAGCTGAGGTGCAGAAACATCCTCACCACATTTGCAGAAAACTTTCTTGAAGCCAAATTAGCGTTCACCTGGCATGTGACTAGATCTGAAATACCTCTTGCAGATCTGTGGGTACAAATCTCATTGTAGCCTCACCCCATTAACATCTTTTGCAGGAAATGCAGCAGCTTTTCCAGTGCTGCTACCCTACAGTTGTCCACTTCAATGTGCCAGCGATCTCTTCTGAAGCATCTGACACCAGTCATGCTCAAAGACACGATTGTGGTAAGATGAGTAGCTATTTCCAGTTTGGCAGCCCGGCAATTTTTGTTTCCCTGGGAACTGGCAACTGCCCACATACACTGAGCCACTGTGTAGGAATCCATAATTGATGTCACATTTGCTCTACCATCAGTCTAGACACATTTGTCTAAACTATTGTTTTTAAAAATGGAATAAAAATATAAAAAATGTCAATCCCCAACAGACAGGGAGTAGAGAGTAAATAAAGCCTGGCAGGCTCTTTTGCCTTTGATCACTTTTTCTACATTCCTAGTTGTCTTCTGAAAGGGTCTGGCATAGATTTGCAAAAAGTTATTTCCTTTACTCTGTTTGGCTTTAGGGTTGCCCTGCATTAGTTGTCTTCACACAACAGAAATGCTGTTAGAGGTAAATAAAGCACGCACCATGCTTAGGGTTTAGCAGAACTATGTTGTATGTTACTTGGGCACCTTTTATTGTTGTGTTATTCTGATGTTATTTTCATCAGCCTCCAAATGTCCAGAAGGTTCAGAAATAGCTTCACTTACCTTTGAAGCCGAGTCATTTGCGAAGTGTCGTACTGAAGGAATAATATTACAGAGGCTTTTGGATCAAAAGTATATCATTAAACATACAGATGAAAGCACAGGAAAAAATTCAATTGGTAGGATCCTGATTTGATATCTTGCTTTATAGCAAGTTAGGATTTGCCTTTCAAAATGCTAGTAAAGGTGACTGTATAATTTCTGAATAAATGATGTTATTTTCTAACCAAAAAGTGAAATCGCTCTTTTTTCTCTTTTATTCTTTCTTCTTTTGTTCTTTTTCTTTCTTTCTCTCTCTCTTCCTCCACCCTTCTTCCATCTCTCTTTCTCTTTTTCTCATCTCATTGCATTTCATTCATCTAAAGATGCATAGGTAGCTTAAATCACTCATCTAGGGTTCCTTAGAAGCTAATGAAGTATGACAGTTGTCTCACAGGATGGAATAAGAAACATTATGAGGATTCCCACTCCTCTCCATCATTTATTCAGGGAACACAGGCAAGTAACTTTGATGTCACCTTTAATTCATAACTTCAGGTGTTTACAGATGTAACTTGTGAACTAGTTGTCTTGGCTCCCATGACAGTTAAAATTGTATTGGGAAGGTATTGGAACTGGGGCACAGATCATCTGACCAGATGATGGCGTCTACAGAAAGATGAAGCTTAGTCTAAATGTCACTGATTGTTGGGATTGAACCTCCACTGACTATAACAAGGGTCTGGATGCCCAGCACACATGTAGGTGTCCTGAAAGCACTTTGGGCATGATTCATCCCACCCTTCATGTCTAACTTATAAATAAACCATTTAGGTGAGGACTCCCAACTGTAATACTGACCTGTAAGGTACCAACTCACTCTGGAGACATGACCAGCTCTCACTGCTAGAACTGTCTACCCAACTTAATGAAATCTGCAAAAGTTGCCTGCAGTGATTTTTTTTCTCAACACGAATTAGAATGACCTCAAACGCATTCTTTGGAGATCATATCTACCTATTTATAACATTTCAAAGTCCTTATCAACATATCACCACAAAAGCCTTTTAACTGGAGACAGAGAAGAGCTGGCTTTTTGTTTTAATGCATCCAAGCATTTATGCCACCCTCATTCACATAGTTTCTGAGCATTTAGCAAAGGATGCAAACAGTAAGCTGTAGTAGTTTGTATGTCTACTTTATCAGTTTTTTACTTCCTCTGATAAGAACTATAGCCCTAGAAGGCTCTCCACACAGCTGTCCTAAATATATTAGTGTAAATAAATGCTAAATTATTATTGGATTTAATGAGAAATATACACCAACATCAAGTGTCTTGCAAAAACCTGTTTTAAAGTGACAATAATGGATATAGCGTAAAACCAGGGGAAAAATCTATCATAAGCAAAGCTTGTGCCAAATTTGCGTGAGCAAATTGTCTTTGTTGAGTGATGACAGGCTTTATGTACTAGTATCTGAATGCATGGGATATAGAAAATAAGTAACTATAAGAGAAAGTAACCCAGACCACATCTAAAAATTAGACTGAGTTGGAATAAAATTTTTTCCCTCTTAAAACATTTTAATAAGAGTAGGAATTCAGCTCTGTTCAAAATTTTGACTGAAGAGCTTAGAATATTTCTTTAATGACTGTTTGTCGACTTTGGGGGCATTTTTGGGGAAAAAAAAGCACTCTGAGTATCAGAGCTCAGTTCTGTGTAGCTGTTGCAAGTTTTTGGTGTCCCTTTCATACCGTTTCCCCAAGAACAAAACCCAGAGAGCATTCTGAAAGGCCAGGGTGTATCTTATAAAGCTCCATACATCACAGGCCTATGAACATACACACACGTGAGCTGGACTTCTCCCTTTCCCTGAGTGCACATCAGCGAGCAAACAATGACCTGCAAGATGGTTGAAGCCTGAGACATACAATTAGCAGCGAAATAAAAAACAGCTGGTGCAACTGAATAGCTGTTATTCTGAGCACATGAACCTGAAAAGATACTGTTTATTTTATAAGACAAACAAAATTTCCCTTCTCTTTGATCTAGGAGAGCATCTACCATTGGGAGCTGTCCATTTTCATTTGGTCTTCCTGGTGCCAGGGCCAACTGTGCAGAGTTATAAACAAGAGCAGAAAGTATCACTTTCCTTGTTAATTTGACAGTAAACAGTACTAATTCGACTCTGCAGCTGTTTATTGATACCACCCCCTAACAATTCAGTATACAAAACAGTAGCCAGTGTACTGGGACTGCACTGTTTATAAAATTTGATGAGCCAGAGTGCCCCCAATCTCTTGTTGGAAAGCAGACATCAGGAGGTGCTCCGATTCGCACCTTTTGCCTTGCACCAGGGCAAGATATGGAAATGCACTACTGAGATCAAGATGAGCAATTTTTTCTTCATGAGTCTCTTCAAGATGGTGTTTCCAGAATTATTTCTTATTAGCCTTTCTCTGATTTCTGTGAGGTCAATGAGAGCATTACTGTCTACCTCTACAGCATCTGCTCAACTAACTTACAATGCCTTGACACTGAAAATAGGTCTTATGTGTTTAATTATAAGATATTCTTAATACCAAAATAGATTAAATACCCGGTTGTACAAAATAGTGACTGGCAATATTTGTGCTGAAAAATAATATTAAGTTGCTCCGATGTTGTTGTGAGATCAAAATGGAGGAGAGGGACCATGCAGGAGCATATTGATTTCCTTATATAAACATGTGCATTTGTATTGGCAGGAGCCAAACTACAGTCTTCACCATCAGCTTGTAGGATGAATGTCCTTAGACCATTTGTCATTAAGGGGCCATGAAGGCAATCCCTTCAATCATCCATTGTTTTCTTGTTAAATACATTCTGTTTAACAGTCTCCATTTGATAAGTTTCTAATCTCGTGCTGAGCTGCTGAATCGTCTGCTCCATACAATATTCCCAGGTTTCTCATCTGAAATATAATAAAATGGTGGCATTACCTTGCAATCAGCAAATACTTATTCTTGTAACATTTCTCTAAAGTTTTCTTACTTTACACTTCACACCTGCCAGGTTCCAAGGTTTGTCTGTAAGCTGCTGAAAGACAGATTTGGGAGCCAGCACTATGCTATGTACTACCCTGTTTTCCCAAAAATAAGACAGGGTCTTATATGAATTTTTGCATATATAGCTGCCTGGACACTATTTAAATTGACTTTTTTTTTTATTAACTGTAATTAGGGTTTATTTTTGGAGTAGGGCTTATATTTTGAGCATCCTCAAAAATCCTGAAAAATCATGCCAGGGTTTATTTTCTGGATATATCTTATTTTCAGGATAGATCTTATTTTAGAGGAAACAGGGTACATATAGCTACTACTACTCCATGATACTTCATCTGTATTAAAGTACCACTTCCTCAGCATATCAGCTTATAAACAACTCTACATGCTCTTAGGTACCAGTAAGAGCTGAGTGCTCTTTGCAATCTTTCTGCTGTATTTTTTAGGGTAAAAATAAGAGAATCACAGAAAGATTTGTAGTTCCACAGAGAACAAATAGTGGTAAATCATTGTACTTTCTTCCCTTGGTCCAGACTGGTGAGAGAAATTGGTCATTATTCCCCATTTTGCTTGCAATCTGTGACTTGCTTGGAAAATATGGATCATGTAGGAGAACAAGTAGTTACTCCCATGAAATTTCAAGAGGTCAAGCTCTTCAGATTTTATTCTGATGGCAGGTACAGTGAATGGGGCAGAGATACCCTAAAGCAGTAGCTGGCCTCTAATTCTCTGCCTCACTTTCTGGTTTTGAATGTATGAATGAATCAAACTGGACTCAGAGGGCAGTCTAGGATGCCTCTAGTCATCAACAGTAACAGTTCTGGGGCTCATAGTTCACTCCAGCCATCTCTCTATCCTACTAAAGCAAACAAGATGTTTATGTACATAAATCCACAAAAACTGTTCTTTTAGTATGTAGGTGGGCATTTGCTGTTGATTTATTTGCAACCTTTCCAAATGAGAAATGCTCCAACAGGCTGCCTGCGTTATGACATCTTCATAATGGCTGTTTTGGTCCTTGAATACTGTGGAAAGAGGAGAGGAGAGGAGAGGAGAGGAGAGGAGAGGAGAGGAGAGGAGAGGAGAGGAGAGGAGAGGAGAGGAGAGGAGAGGAGAGGAGAGGAGAGGAGAGGAGAGGAGAGGAGAGGAGAGGAGAGGAGAGGAGAGGAGAGGAGAGGAGAGGATCACAGTGTATTGCGCCAGGGCTGGATCATCATGGCAGACTGGTGTGGCAGAAGAAGTGTGTCTTGGAGGAAGCAAGGAGGCTGCAATTGGCCGTTTGTGTTCTAGGAGAAGACCCAGGCTGCTGTCTCTGCTTGGGGTGTGTGTTGGTAGGTTAAGGCTCACTTATCTGTTGGCAGTGGCCATATTAACCCCAGGTCCAAGCTGCCACCAAAGGGCATGAAAGGAAGACAGCTGGTGTTGCATGTTGGGAGGATGAGGCTTGCACCAAGAATGCATTTTCCTTATAGTGATGGAGGCTGCAGAGGCTCTCTCCAGCCAAGGATAACTCCCATCTTTTTTGGTTTGAGCTTGTGGTTTTGGCTTGCAGCTACCAAATGCTGGCAGAGATCTTCAGCCTCCCTGAGGCACTAAGGGAGAAATTCTACAGAGCTGCCATCTTGCTGGTTTTATTCTCTCAAAAATAGTGTAGACATGGCCTTTGTGTGGCCGCAGCCCTGTGACACACTGCCAGGATGTAAAGTGTTCTACAGAAAAGCTGTTGTCCCCATCCAGAGAATACTCAGCCTACACAGATGACATGCAGAAGTAGACAACATGGTCTGTTATACTTGAGAAGCGAGTGTAATAAAAACAAAGACATTCCTTGCCCAATTTGAATGATTTTTATTAAGAACTTTTTGCTTTTGCCTTTTACCTATTTTGTTAATGCTTCCTTGGAGTGATGACTGATGCTGTATCAGCCTTTTGGGTGAAGGATTATTTTAAAGATTGTAATGAATGCTTGGAAGGATTCATACTACTTGATTATGCCAAGTTTTGATTGGATCACTCTCACTTGGCAGAGATGGTGATATCAGCTTTGGGTTTTTTTTTTTTAAGTCACTGTTGCCCAATTTTCAAAGTCAACAGCTTGATAATTAAAAATATATGTATGGTTTTCAGTGGGCTGAAGGAGAATTTAAGTGTGTGCATTATACCCTTATGTGCATTGACGGTTTAAGGTGTACCAGACAGAGCTAGCTGAAAACTCCTTGCCCCCAAATGCATAGAATCTAGAAGAAAAGTATGGGTGTACCAGCAGAAATGCTATTACTCCATTTGCTTTGAGACTTTTCAAATAAATTGAAAGAAAAAAAAAAAAGTATTTAATGTCCATATTTCCCCCCTAAAAAAATAAATAATCCAAGTATTTGAAGTAACACCCTGACACTGTTCATTATTCTCATTGCATGCAAAATCAAGAACTGCACAAATCTGATCAGTGATGCTTATGGTTGACTCATGTTGGGTAGCTGCTGAGGTGGTACTGAGTTCTGTCGGATCAGCTGTATCACCCTTTGTGATACAGCTAAGGACCACTGCCAGTTCTCAGCAGGGTGGTATGTTTGCAAACAAGTAGGGATGTACCTCATATTATATACACCCTGGACATGTTTGCAACAGTGGTTTAAAAACTACGAGTGCCGCTGAGCATTATTCTTCCAAGGGAATGTGAAAGATACCAAGTCACTGAGCTCAGCCAAGCTCATCTTAGCAGAGAAACATACTTTTCCTCCCTTTCTGGGGTTTGTATTTGGGTAGCTGTGCCCAGTGATGGATTCTTCTGCATTCTGAAGTGGCATCACTGAGTTCTTATAATTTTGTGGCTTTGTGTTTTCTCTGTATAGGATCATGGAATGTCCTGAGTTGGAAGGGACCCACAAGGATCATCGAGTCCAACTCCTGTCCCTGCACAGGACAACCCCACAGTTCACACCATATGTGTGAGGATGTTGTCCAGTCCCTTCTTGAACACTGTCAGGCTTGGGGATGTGACACCTCCCTGGGAAGCCTGTTCCAGTGCTCCAGCACCCTCTGGGTGAAGAACCTTTTCCTCATGTCCAACCTAAATCTCCCCGGCACATCTTCCTGCCATTCCCATATACGATACCACAACTTAACGAAGTAGCTTACATTGTTACAGAAAGGCAGAAAGTTGCTTACAGCCAAAAGCTTACTCCATACTGCTTACTTGCTCTTTCATACCACTTTGTGTATCATTTTGTATCTGTTGGACTGAGGCAAGGGGCAGTAGCAGGAAAGCTAATGAGTGGTTGTAGCATTGGTCTGGTAGTGCATCTAACTGAATCATTTGTGGAGCCCGATTAATAACAGCAAACCTGAAAGTGTGGTCTAGCACTTCTCTTAAGTAGTTGCAGAGCAGCCCTTGCACACCCCTTTCAACTCGTTTTTTTCTGTTTACGTTGGCCTGTCTGTTGGCTCCAGATATGAAGACCAATGCTTGGACTTGGTGAACCTTGGTTGGGTTTGGCTCTCTCTTGAAGCTTTCGTAGGAGACAAAGCCTGTTGAGCATTTACATGACCAAGGTCTTAAATACCTTTGCAAATGATAAATTACATACTTTTCAATAGTTCTCTTTTGTTGCCTTGGCCTTAGAACACAGTTTGCAAGTTTCTTGAGTTCCTGCAGATGGCAACTGCAGGCGAGTTGTTCCAAACTCTAAATTAACATCTAAACTGTGAGATTTAAACTCAAGGAGCCAGGAACAGGAAGGGTCCTCCCAGTTGAAACTAATTGGATCCATGCTCCGATATCCGTGCCTGTTTCCAAAAGGGTATAATGATTCCAGCCAGACTGTTTGCTCAGTGTCAGTCTGAATTTAACTTCATGCTACTTCGCTTTATTTTAATTTGACATTATTTTCATGTTTATTTTACCTAATAAGTGAATCATTTAACTATAAAAGACTCATTTTGAAGGGTTAAGGGTGGAATCTGGAATGGGTGAAGCTTGGAATAACCACTGACCTGCTCAATTATGCTGGAGTAGGGCATGAGCAGTGATGTCACATCAGGGAGGCAAGCCAGACACGTAGAGGTGAACAGGCTTGCCATTCTCCCTTCCTCATCATTCAAAATGTCAGTAGACTTGTTTGAAGGACAGATGCAGTTAAATTTGTGATAAAGACACACTGAAATCTCCACCAATAAGAACGCATCGAAGTTATTATTGAATTTCACTTTGAGGAGTGGATTTTAAGAGAAAACTAATGGCATTAATACATGAGAACACTGTTTCACTCAATCTACAATACCATGATATAAATGAAATATGAGACTTTAAAAACGGCTACTGATTAAGGAAGCTTCACCTGAGGGGTACATAGTCTGTGATTCAAAAAGTGTACTGCGGAACCATAACAAGCTGTTTCTGAAAACTCAGCCCTCAAACTATCTGCCAAAATAATTTGTCAGTTGAATTTCAGATTATTTATGAGTTATTTTAGTTATCCCTGATATAGGCTGTTCTGAAGGTATAATTTAGTAAATGATATGTTAATGTCTTCTGACTTCAAGGGAATTAGTTTCTTTTATTGTCACTTGAGGTGGGATTCATCTTGTGTAACATTAGAAAGCTACAGTGAGGATATCTACATCTAGGACAGTCAGCCCAAGCATCTTCTATAGGCAAAGGAAAGAAACAGGATCTCTTGGGGATTGCTTCATCTAGCTCATTTTTGTTATCTATATTTGGAAGAGATATATCATGATTTTAAAATGCATATCACCTTATTGACTGTTGAGAGAGTTGAGGTTGTTCAGCCTGGAGAAGGTTCTAGGGTAACCTTATTGCAGCCTTTCAATACTTAAAGGGGGTTTATAAGAAAGATGGAAAGACTTTTTACCAAGAACTGTGGTGACAGGACAAGGATCAATGGTTTCAAACTGAAAGAGGTTAGATTTAGAATGGACATAAGGAATACATTTTTCATCATGAGGTTGGTGGGACACTGGAACAGTGTCAATATCAGGCTGGATGGGGCTTTTATCAACCTGATCTAGTGAAACTTACCTGCCTATGGTAGGGAGATTGGACTAGATGGTCTTCAAAGGTTCCTTCCAACTCAAACCATGTTGTGATTCTAGAATTCCGTGACTATAAAGGGAGTGCAGAATTACTAGTTTTATGCAGAGGTCTGAGTTTCAGGTGTCTACCTGTGGTCAGGTGAACTTGGTTCTTGTGGACTAAAACTGTAAACTTTGAAATAATGTGTTCTAACCCACTGCATGTTGCAGACTTTTACAGTTTACTCCATTATCCCTGTCCTGGGCCACAACTTACCTGTCCAAAGCACAACTTTCATGTGATTACCCATATTTTCCAAAAACATATCTGTTGTTGTTCTGAAGATCTTGTGCACCATCTCAATACTTATTTCTAGAGGTATACTCACATCCAGATCCACTAAAATATCTTTTGTTTGACTGGTATGAGGTTACTGAATGATCAAAATCACTTGGTGTTGAGGATCTGCCTTCCTTTATTATGGTGCTAAGGATCTGCCTTCCTTTATTATTTAGCCACCTGGGAAACTTCATGTAATCTGAAAATATTATGAGCAGCAATTTTTATACTTGTTTTCAGAACAATGATTAAAGCACTGAATGACATGACACATTACACCAATCCCTATAGAGCCCAGTGGATGCACTGAATTTGAAACTGATTTCCTGGTGACATTCCTACTTCTGAGATCTATTAGCTAATAATTCCTTAATCCATTTAACATATGTGCTATTGAGACTGCAGTCAAAGGAGAATGGTGGCACAGTCAAGCGACCTTATGAAAGTCTGTATACCTCATATATCTCAGAAAATATAATTACAGATCAAATGTGTTGTTTCAAAAGAGAAGCAGTTTAGTTTTAACTTACTGAGTGACCCCCAATTACACCTTATTTCTAAATTTTTTACTTATTGAATCACTTTTCTGCATTCCTTTAATTTTGCCGTGAATTGAAATTCTACCAGTCTTAGCTGTCTCCTTAGCTATCTGTGTCATCGCACTTCTGCCTCGAAAACTTGCACATTAGTTTTGACCCAACTTCTGGAATTTTCCTGAGCTTCTATAGTTATTAAAAATAGGTAGCAACTCATCAAAATTTCTTTCAGGTAGTTTTTAGGTACAAATTACCAAGATTTATTGAATTAAAAATTGTTCACCCCTCATAGATTGCCAAAGCATGTTTCCTGAAGGCAATTAGGCTGGAAGCCAAACTCTGTCCTGACCTACAGACCACTGTCATCTGAGTTCAAGGAGAACCTTTTTATATGGGCTTCATACAAGCCTTGACTGAAACATATGACTACACTTGAGTTGTTGTTAATAATACAAATACACAGCACCACTTGTCCTAAAAAAAAGTTTAGGTAAGATCCATATATTCAAGAAATGACTGACCATGAGATTGAATCACCTGGAAAAGGAAAAAAAAAAAAAAGAAAAAAAAAAAAAAAGAAGAACAAAAAGAACAAATAGCTGACTTGCACAAATCCAAATCTTGACGATCCTTCTCCCCTTACGCATCCTTCTCAAGAATTGAACACTGAAAGCCTTCTGTAGGCCAAGCAAGAGAAGGGCAAATCCTGCCCTCATTATTAACAATTCAAACCCACAGAAGCCATTAAGACTGGAATAGTCCAGCTAACTGCTGCTTTTAACCTAATGCTGGCACTTTGCTGTTTGTACAAAACCTCATCAATGAGAGTTTGGATAACCAAAACCAAATATGACTGATTTAAGAGAAGGATAGTGTTGTGGTCAAGATACTGAAGTTGGGCATAGGATACATAAACTCAGTTTCTGGTCATCTCATAGTTTCCCTGTTCGACCATGGGTGAGTAGCACTGTAAGGGTAATACAGTAATAGATGGTACACGAGGGTTTTGGCTAGCTCTGAGTCATATTTTAGTTGAAAAAATGAGGATCTAAGAGAGCTAATTTTAATTCCACATCAAAACAGACCTAAAAGACTCTTTCTTTCTACAATAAGGGAGCAACTCAAAGGACAAAGAGGTTAAAGAGATAAATGATAAAAAGCATTAGTGTACAAGTCATGATGTCTTTTCAATAAATTATATCTGAGTAATAAATAGTTGATGATCATTTAGTCATTCATAAAACATCATTTTTACAAAGATTTTTTTTACACTGTACCTTAACATTAATAGAAAATTACTATCTTAAGGGAACAAAATTATTTTGCTGCAAGGTCCCTTCTGTTGAGCCAGAATACAGACATATAATTGCCATTCTATTAAGCAGCAGTACTTTCTTATTGACAGGGAAATAAGGCTTTGTGCAACCAGACAACCTGTAACAAATAAACTGAGTTAGACAGATTTTTCTAAAGTTGTCTTGGACTCTCACCCTCTCTCCACCACAGTAATCTGATCCTGCAGACTTTCACAATGAGTTTTTGGCAGTTGTTCCCCTAAGGTCCATGACTCTTCCGATAAAATCCTAGGCGCTGATCGGAAAAAAACCTTCAAAGCTAGAGGGAGAGCACATTATTGCAGTGGTCGACATAATGACATCTGGAGGAAGACATTACCATTCAAAAATTGGCCATGGCGGTGTGGTGAGCACTGTGGCTTCTCCTAACTTCAAAGCTCAACATGGTAGTTAGCAGATGGCAATACCCACTTCCTTGGGCCTTCCTGAATTTACTTACTGTGCTTCTTGAAAATTATCTTCTCCACCACGTGAGTGACCAGTAAGAAAACCTCTACAGAAAAAAAAGAAAAAGTCACTAGCATCTGTACTATGAAGTCAAATGTGCCCATGTTTATTTGGGGCTTTGATGTGTGTGAACAAGTGCTGACTCCAGATCTGGTAAGTTTTGTATAACATATCCCTATTTTTATTAATTTTTTTTTAATGCAGTTTTGAACACAGTGAGGATACGAAATCTGTTATCAGCCTTTTACCAGGTCAAAGAAATACATACCTCTTCTTGTGCCGGTCCACTTATTTAGGAACTTTTATCTGTTTGTTTGTCTGTCTTGCTGTTCTTCAGTCTGTCCATCCAGGAAATAATAAAACGCCCACAAACATAATCTGACACATAATTCTAGCTGCGTGTTGAGCAGCTGTATTTGAGACTGTCTAGGGGAAAAGGATGGGATGAGGTAAAGTGTCAGAAGTATGAAAGAGATTGGGAGAGGTCAGTGAGGAAGGGGAAGAAGGAATCAGCCCTGGTTTTGTGCCCATTGGAGTCTGGATGGGTCCCAGCATTTCTATTGCTCATTATTCCTTTGAAGTCAGTAAATGCCTGTGAAAATTACTGGTGAGGTTTTCTCACCTCTACCTGGCTCCAGCAGAAGTCAACGGTTTCCTCCCACCATTACTTTTTCTTTTACCTTTAATAGTGGTTGGTCCATAATCTGCACTGATACAGTCCACTCCTTCCCCTGACCCAGGCAGATGTCAGCATGACAACACCTGATAACCAAGGAGGATGGGGAGAGGGTGGGGTTTTTTTGAGACCTAGGATATTACATCTAAGAATAAATAAATAATCCAAGCAACCTGAAAGTACATTTTGGTGTTGTAGAATCAAGCACTTAAAAGCTGATAAATGTCAGAATTAAGGATGTCAATCAACTTCAAAACATTCTCTTTTGGCATTGTAAATTATGATACAGCCTTTAGTTATCTCATCACATACAGTTTTTTCCTCAAGGCTCCTGTCTCCGTTAATCTACATGTAACAATGAGAAGCAGAAAAAGAAGTGGAAGAGTTGCCTATTAAGTTTGCGTCAGAGTTGAGTGAAAAAATGCAGCTGCAAAAAAAGGAACTAATAGCTGCAAAGAAGAGATAAACAACTAATTTTTAGATGATAAATTTTTGACAAGTATTGTGGTCTCTTCTTCATCTCTGTACCTGGGAAAGTGTTAACTCAGATTATAACCAACCTTCTAAGAAGCCATCGCTTTGACAAAGTGGTTCCTCTGAGGCATTGCAGACTCTAGCTGGTTGTGAAACCATAGATAGAATCTTCACTCCCATAAAAATGTAGAAAATATATAGAGACACACTAGAATTGCTATTTCACTTTGGTGTTTTGGCTGAAACAATATTGATAAATGATTAAATATTTCAAATATTTTACCCAGCAAACTGAGCAGTCCTTCTGCATTCTCATTCATTCTTCTCTTGCTGGTAGAAAAAGTAATTAAAAAGTAGAAAGTGACCTGGTATTTGGCTCCCATATGTATACAGTGTGCTATTGTAGTTCCTCCTCTCCCTCTGTAGATGTGAATTTCAGACACCCATGTATTATCAAAGACCACCACTGTTACCTGCACCAGATTTGGGGTTTGAATTTGTAATTCTGTACAGGAAAGCTCAGGCTGTATCCTGCATAAACCTCCCCAACTCTGAAATCCTCCTGATCAGTTATCCCCTCTGTTGGAAACACTGCTGGGGTGGATGATGCTGGGGTGTCTTAGAAGGGCTACTTGCTGCAGGAAGATGTCTGAGGCCAAAAATATGGACATTCAGGACAGGCCAAGTCCCTCCTTGTAGGTCTGTCTAATGAACATTAATAAAGGACAGAAAAAAGACTTAGGAGTGAAACATCTGAGTAGAAATGGGCCCAGATGCTTCTGCCACTACTGAAAATGGCAGACAGGCAATAATAACGCTGCTGGCTGTCTCATCATGTGTGCAGGAGGCTAAACATAGGAAAATTATAAAGAGAAGAACAAAGTCTAATTTTTATGAACAATTTGAAGACTGCTTTGTAATCTTACTGATTTTTTTCTGGTGTAGTTTTACATGTGCGCATGTGACATCTCAGAATTAGAGGAACAGAAATCTGCAAAAGACTTCAATGAGACATTGGAAACAAGGCTGAACATCATCCGTATTGTTCTTGACACATCTGCCTGTTTCAAAAAACACTTTGTGATGACAAACTCAAAGTCCCAAGCAATATGTTGTCTTAACTTTAAGAAGCTTGTCCTGTTGTCAAACCTAAATTGTTCTTGTTGAATTTTAAGCTCCTTATTTCTTGTTTGTCTTCTCTTGCTCTTTGTGTGCACCTTGTCTTTCTAAGCCCATAAAAATCCTGAACTGTCCAAAGCAGAGTTTTGAATCCCTTTGTCTCCCAAAGGAAGTTTTACCTTCAGTTACGTGTTACTGTCTAGGAAGACATGGTCAAGGGAACAGAATTTTCACTTTGATCTTTGAATTTGTGTTTTGTTTTTTGGTTTTGTTGTTTTGTTTTCTTTGGGTTTTTTGGTTGTATTGGTTTCTGTGTGTGGTTTTTTGTTTGCTTGTTGCATTGATTTGTTTGTCTGTTCTTAACCTGGTTTTCTTGGTTTGAGCCAGGTCTGGAGGAAGCTCTGGGATTCTACAACTCTGGAGGAGCTTGTCCCCTCCAGCATCTCAAAGAGCAGCTGCCCACAGCACAGTGAAAAGTTGCTCTTGTGAGGAGGGAACCGTACTTTAGTCATCTCCCATTTACCAGGAGTAATTTCTGAACATCTTCTTTCACCAAGGCTTACAACAGGCAAGTCTGTCTCACAGAGTGTCCAAAATAAAACCTTTTGTATTTACAGTTAGAAAGGACTTCAGATGTTGAGTACGTCTTGAAGTGAGAGATACCTAGAAAACCACTGTAGTGAAATTTAAAGTGAATATCCAGCTGCCTACCACCCTCTGTCACAACTAAATATAATAATTGTGCTCTCTGCCATATTCCCTGAGAAATTTCAAATATGTCCATATTAGATTTGATGCCATCTCACAGACAGCTATTTTCAGTTCTCTCTGCTATCTCCATTTCTAAAAATGCTTTTCTATTGCTTGATGGGTTTTCTTTTTTTTTTCATTTTCCATCTAATGACATTACTGAAAAGTGATGTGAAATACATAAATCTGCTAGTTTCCTCTTTCATTCTCAGACTCACACAGATAAACCAGAGGGCGCGCACAAAGTGCAAAAGACAGAAAAAAATACCCAAACCAAAACATACATGTATGTGTTCTTTACTTCTGAGTGAATGAAAACCTAAGGTCCTGAAGTACCAGAGTCCTACAAGACTTGAAAAGCCAGCATGCTGCCGCCAAGAGCACGTTGTCATTTGTGGCTCCTCACACTTCCTTGACCACAAGAGAGCCTGGAGACAGGAATCCACTGCTGAGGCTTTGAAAAAGCTGCATTAGGTTATTGAGCAACTGGATTCATGAAACTCGCCTTGTTATCCTATTTGTGGCATCTCTCAGCTTTGCAACCCATAGCAAAATGGTAGTTTCTGACTGCGTTTTTGTCTAGTATAATTGTAGTTTTTCACACTAGATGGTCTGATGTCTGTGTCATCCCAGACACAAATTAGCTGGGAAAAAAATATATTTTACATACATATGCATGCACAGACCCTTCTGTGCTTCAAGAGCTTTAGGTTACAAAGTCAAGCAAGAAATTAGGAAAAGCCACAGTTTACATAGCCTTTGCAACCTCAGTTTTCTTCTGCTGTGCAGAAGGTCTATGATAATATCTCAGATCAGATGATCATGTCCTATCTCTTCCACAATCTCTGTCTCATCCAGTGCCCTGGATCAGTAGTCTCAGGGGTGAATGAGTAGCGTAGAGACCCAGGATCTGCTGTACGGCAATACCAGACCGCATGTGAGGATGTGGGGCAACGGAGTAGGGGACTACGAAGGGAAAAAAGAGTGGTGTAACAGGCCCCATCTGCTTTCTTGTTGTGATTCCTGATCTTGGTGCTGCAAATACTTGTCCTTATATCAGCACATAAAGCTGGCACAGAAAGTTCATTCTTCATTTAAAAAACTATATAAATTCCCCACTCCAGTGATTGTGGGAAAAGCCTTAACAGACAACCCAAGCAGCAGACATGAGCTCAAACCCCATATTTGAGGGATTTGTCTTTTCCCTTCCCCGTTCATACCCATCTGCCACCCAAATGCCATGCTACCCCAGCAGGAGGAGCAATGGGAGCATATGAGAGGCGTCCTCCATCTCCCCCAGCATTACCAGTGCCCCTTCCACAGCCAAGAGCAGCAAATTATCTGGAAACTCATATTTGGCTCAGGGCTGGAGGAAACTCCAAAGCTGTTAAACTTGAAAAAAAAAAGGAGAAAAAAAAGTTCTCTGTGGAGTGTGTGCGACCTCAGAGTTCCCAAAGGCTCATTTTGTAGGATAATTTCACCGGGTAATTTCACCGGAGAAGGTTTTTGCAGGAAAAGGCATGTCTCTGACATTATGGTAAGCCCCTTGCTGAATTCCAAATCTCTGCTCCAGAGAAGAGGGATAGTAGAATTTTTTAATGAAACACCTATTTGGGTTTTGTTGTGTTTTATGCTGTAAAACAATGGATTTTTTTTTTTCTTGGGCTCTGTTTTGGAAACAGGTGAACCACATTTGTAAAATTTCAGCCCAAATGGTTAAATTTACAAAGTTATGAAGAGCTATAAAAAGAGTGTCTTAGTGGGAGGAAGTACAAGCTTCCTTTACCATAGGCCAGGATATGAAAGCCACATATATGCTGTCCTATTTCACTGAAAATAAGACAGGGTCTTATGTTAATTTTTGATCCAAAAGATGTGTTAGGGTATTTTTCAGTGGATGTCTTATTTTTCTGTGAACAACAATCTACATTTATTCTTGAACAAAAATCAGCATTTATTCAAATGCATTCTACTGCCAATTAATTTTAGTTTTTTACGTGTATAGCTGCCTGGACACTATTTAAATTGACTTTTTTTAATGAACTGTAACTAGGGCCTACTTTTGGAGTACAACTTATATTTTGAGCATCCTCAATAATCCTGAAGAGTCATGCCAGGGCTTCTTTTCAGGATATGTCTTATTTTCGGGGTAACAGGGTACAGGACAATTTTCTATGAACAATGGTATAGAGCTAAGGGCTTGCATATTTCTTCTGCAGGTGAGGATGTGTGCTCCTGCAGCTTCTTCCCAGTGCTGTCACAGAGGGTATGTGCCACTCTATGGGGTGTTAAAGGAGGGCTAGACCTTCCCTAATCTCCTTTCCTCCCCAGTGGTGAGTGTATTCCTGGGGAGATACAGGCATACACCTAAAAGAAGATTGGAAATGTTTAGAGATGCAGCCTGTGTTAGCGTCTTCACTATTTAGTCATGTCAGGAGCAAGGATTAGTGATAAATTTAGGGAATATAGCTGGTGGTGCCTTGGAGGCATCTCCAAGGTTATGTGGGAGGTAAGGCAGAGACTTGGGTTTCATAGGAGCTTAGAGGGATAGTGAGGAGAAGTTAAGCAGCCAAGACCTTTTGTGGCTCTTGCCCTTCCTGTCTGATCTCCACTAATCCCCTAACAGCTGTGCAATGAAGGATATTGTAAAAAATGGGACATTTGAACTGGAAAACACTTTTAACAAAGCCAAGAAAAAGGTCTTCAAAAGCTCTAGAGAAAGCCAAGCTGTCAGAAAATAAGAACAAACACTGGTGTAGTCCTCCTGGGTTTCTAGTAGTGCATTTCAAAAATGGAGTGGTGCCATCCAGATGACACGTCCACCCGAAAACTCAGCACCAAGCACTCCAAGAGATCCATGCAACTGTGATGGAGGGTGATCCAAAGTGCATGGTTCTCACCCTTTAGTATGTCCCCTCCGGTACGCTGTTAATTACCTAGATGGCCACAGAGGCAAAGTGCAGCTGGTCATAAATTACCCTGAGATTCCTGAGGCTGGAAAGGGCTGATGGGGCTGAGGTTGTAGAGCAACATGCTGCGAATCTTCTGCTCTGCTCCACTGGGAAAACAGTGAGACTGGCTTGGTACAAGCCACTGTGAAATGGCAGGACATTCTTGTGGCTGGCTCCATTATAATTTGCTTTGGAAGTATTTTGACATTTCTTTTCTTCGTTGGGCAGGGGAGGAGGAAGCATTTGAACCTTTAAACCCAGTGCATCTGGCTCTGTTCCTACTTACTGCTGTGTGAGAGGGTGAAGACAACACTTGAGCTTAGAGGAAGAGTAGAGTTGGTTGAGTGTCTCATACTTGCTAACTGCTTTTCTTAATTTATCTAAGGGGTTTATGCCAATATGTTGTGTTTTTCTGTTTTACTGTCTCTGAAGAACAACAGTTCTTGAAACAGTTGGACACCTTAGAAAAGGTACATTTACCTCACAAGTGATTTTGCTGTATTCAAAAAAGCCATCCTGTTTTCTTTTCACCTGCTTTCTTTTCTCAGAAGGCTTTGGAAGTAAAACAATATTCCACTAACATTTTAGCAACCACCCCTTTATAGACAGATATCATACATACAGTATTAAAAGTGCATTGGGGCAGAAAAAGGCATGAATTCAGAATTTGCTGGTTGAAATGTAACATCAGTAAGAAAGTAGCTTGGTGTGTGCAGGGCATGCAAAACTTGGACTGTGAGTCCTAATACCAGAAGTTTTACTTCTCTGTGCCTAGAATTATTATCCTATAAACCAGAGTTAATTATACTTGTCAGCTTTGTAAAATGCTTTAAGGATTATTGGCAGAAATGACCATCTAGGAAAAAAGTGTTGCTAATATTATTAGGACTGATGACACAAAGTTAAGCTGTTTCAATTTTATCCAATGGCCAAATACAAGCTCCAATTTTACAAATTACAGTGTTGGGTCTTCAATTTCATGAGCACACTTGCCACCCGGTGCCACAGCTTTATACCTCTGGCTCCACAGTTAAGGTGAACAGAGTATAATCACCATAGAATTTATGTCAGTTTAGTGGAACTGTTATGATTATTCACAGCTGAGACTTCAAAGACATCTTAAAGCACTTGATAGGCATTGAGTTTCCCATCATGAGTCTCACAAGATCTACCTACTGCACTCACCACTGAGCCTGGAAATCTGCCCACCAAGCTGAAACCAAGGCCACATGGGGGGCCAGCTCCTGTGCTTCTGGGAGTGAGCCCGGGACAGAAATATTCACTTTTGCTTCCATTAATTGGCCCAAAAGTCAAATTTTCTGGGTCCATATAAAGGGATGGACAGGGGATCATCCATAGCTAAAGTATAAACAAGGAGCTTAAGGCAACTACGATGGAGCAAAACTCCATTAAAATTCTGTCCATAAAAAATATTTATTAAGATGAGAAAACAAGGTCGGCAATTGTGGGGCTGATTCAAAATCCACCACATCAGGCACAATCCACCACATACGATCAAAAGAGCTCTCCTCATGCTTTTGATGATGTCAATAAACACCCACCTGGTGCATGGTGCTCCCCACAAGCAGTACAGATGAAGACACATTGGAGTTTTTGGAATGTGAGAGAAAAAGACATGAGCATGGGCTATGCTGTGCTATTTGCCCTGAGGACCAGAGAAAGGGGACCGACTGCATTTAATTTATTTTTATAAATGTAGGTGTTCTAAGTGGGATCCTTTTTCCTGTCTGTTAACGTGCATCTTTAAATAGCCATTTTCAGGATGGCAAAATTAGCAAATAGCCTAAAATTAAATAAGTAACAGAAAACAATACAGAAAATTGTCTTTCATGTGGATGTAAGCCATGCTTTTAGGATCATAAGTATCACTGTTGAAATCTAGTCAATCACCTTCCCTGCAGTAACCGAAATTTCCACACACACACTCTTGAAGTTGCAAGAACTTTCATAATTATTTCTATTGAAAGCTAAGAAAAAACCCACTTTTTGTTGATTGCAATTGGTATCCACAGGGTTAGTAAAATGGGCTGAGAACCACAAGGACATTTGACAAAATGTTTCAAAACAGCAGCGACACACATAAACAATGAACCATGTAACACATATGATTTAAGTAAAACATTTTATGTTTGAGCAGTAACTATAAGCTTTTGATACCATTTCATACTACCTATATGAGAAAATAAAAAAATTGTGAAGTTCTGTAGTGTGGGAACTTAAAGTCTCAAAATAACCTGGTATTTTTTTCTTTTCTATGGTGGGGAAATGAGAGGTCTGAGAAAAAAATCAAGGTCTTCTGATGCTACGTGTTGTACAGAGAGGGAGGAAGAAGCAGGCTCTGGTGCTAAAAGATAACTGTCTGGAGAGATGAGATTACGGGCAATAAAATGCAAGTACTGTTTTCCTTACGTTACGAAAGAGGAACTAATAACTGCATGCATCACAAAGAAGACTGAATATCAATTTTATCTGAGATGAGAAATGTGCAGCTTGGAAAAAAGTCTGTTTGAAAGAGTGTCAGACCCAAAGGGAATGGCAGGAAGATGTGCCAGGGGAGGTTCAGGTTGGACATGAGGAAAAGGTTCTTCACCCAGAGGGTGCTGGACACTGGAACAGGCTCCCCAGGGAGGTGTCACGGCCCCAAGCCTGACAGTGTTCAAGAAGAGACTGGACAACGTCCTCAGACACACAGTGTGAACTGTGGGGTTGTCCTGTGCAGGGACAGGAGTTGGACTCGATGATCCTTGTGGGTCCTTCCAACTCAGGACATCCTAAGATTCTATGATCTGATCTTGCATTTCAAGGTGGGGGGATCTAGAGGACTTTTCAGTATTATCCTGTCACTGTCACTTGGACAGTTTGATGCAAAGATGGACACTGACAGGGAGGTCATCTTGTGGTTTCGAGGCTGACATCCAGTTCTGGTCCAGCACTTTGCTTGCATCTTTCTATGATGGAGAGGCGAGCAAGCAAGGTGCTGGGCTCCATTTCCTTTTATTTTTTTTTTTATATCTTCTAAGCAGTTTGCTCTGTGCTCTCTGATTTCAGCAGCTGCCCTTGCAAAAGATGCTGCTCCACAAACAGAATAGAACAACCTGCTTCTGATGTGAAATTTGTGTGAAAACCCAAGCTCCAAGCCACCGGGGGGTTGCACTCTTCCTCTGTTCAGAGGCAGCTCGTCTGCAGCACCGAGGTCTGACAGCTCCGCAAGTGCCAGACGTGTCCCGCTTACCTGACACGTCATGGTGCAACTCAGGAACCTCCAGACCGGAAAGCCAAGCTAGAAGTTGTAATAACTCATATCCGCTGCGGGTCGGCAGAAAGAGGACCTGAAACTCAGGCGCGCCAGCGGCGTGCACAAGCCGCACGCTATTCTCAGGGCCATTTGGTGCTCATGCATCACTGGGAGTTTTGCATTAGAATTAAGGTTTGGTGTTAAGCAAATAAAATGCCTACCTTGTGTCAGATCTTCAGCTGCATTCTTTTTTCCTTTTCAAGCAGTGAAATGGTGTCTTATGCATTTGCAGCTAAATATGGCTACAAGATTAGGTAAGCACGGTAATAAAGGGTTATGGAAATGCACTGACCACAACTCAGAGCGCATGTCACAGTGTATGAGAATACACGTTTGGGGGTTAGGTTTATGAGAAAAAAAGATCTGAATGGTGCTGTGCTTGCGAGTCATGGGCCTTGTGTTTTCTTAATGCCAGGAGTGATTTATTTCTTGTAAACAGTTTTGCTCAATTGGGGCATCCAGTTACTACAGACCTTGTTTGGTATAAAAACTAACGGCGTAGAAAAATATTGCTCTAGCAAGGCTTAACTGGTTGTCAGCCCAGACATGTGGCTGAACATGAATTCCACTGCTTGAAATATCCTCTAGTCGCTCAGAAACATCTTAATGTCAAGAGGAGATTATAGTCAGCATTCCCATTGAGCCATGACTCAGAGGTCCTGTATGGAAAGAGGACATTTCCAGCAAAAGTATGATATGGAAACTGAACACAGAAGTGCTGGAAATCTTCCCTCCTCTAGGAAAAAAAAAGAAAAAAGTGAAAGGCTAGCTCTTCTGAAATGGAAGTTCAGTTGCTGCTGGGAACATTATGAAAATACACATTACATGCACAGTTCCTCATATATAACTATGTTTCACAGCACATTTCATTATCCACCTTCGCCCTCCCTTTTTCAATTCAGAAAATATACAGGAAGAAACCTTGTTTCTCAACAAATAAAGTGCAAAACCTTGGGAAGGTGACATTTTTGCAAAGCAGGAACTCTGATAACTTGAAACGGTGTAGTTTTGCTTGCGTTGCATAAAAGCTGGCTATTAACATACCTTAGATATTTTGAGAGGTATGGAAATGTTTTAAAAAAACATGGACTGAAGAGATTGGCTTCAGTGAAATTTACATTAAAAAAACCCAAGGAGACACTTAAATATTCGTAGTTTCCATTTCTAATCTTTCTCCCCATAAGTTTCCTGACATACATAATTCTCAGTTATGATTGTGAGATGCCCAGCATTCTGAGGTCAGATGCATATTTCTTGTTTGGATCCAAATAGGTTATTTTAAAAGTTCTGATCCTGTACAGGCTTGCAGAGAAGCATAACTCTAAAATGATCAGGACTATATGCAGTTTTAAAGCCAGTCATATGTTTGCGCATATATATGAAAAATAAAAATGTGTATATAACTGTTTGCAGGTTCATTTGATATAGCATATAGGTGAGAAAAGAATAATGCATATGTAGTATGTAAGGCTTAAAGAGTTGTGACCAGTGGCATGAATACATTTGGAGGCTGGTCACTTATGGCTTTCATCAGGGGTTTACACTGGGGCCAACAGTGTTTATCAGCTTAGTGACCTGCTTGATGGAACAGGATGGACCCTCAGCAAGTCAACAGATGATACAAACCCAGGATGAGTGGCTAGCAGACCAGGTGGACGTGCTGCTCTTCAGAGGGACCTCAACAGGCTAGAGAAATGGGCCAACAGGAACCTCCTGAAGTTCAGCAAAGGAAAATGCCAAATCCTGCCCCTGGGGAGGAATGACCGGGGGGGGGGCACCTGGGTGGAAAGCAGCTTTGCATATCTGGGGTCCTGGTGGACAAAGCATTGAAATGCTTTGCATTCAAGAGCACCCTGGGCTGCATCAGGGAAAGCGCTGCCAGCAGGTTGAGGGAGGTGATCCTCCTCCTGCACTGGTGAGGCTACACTTGGAGTGCTGTGTCCCAGTGCACGGCATGGACATGTCACAGCGTCTGTCACAGAAGGAGAGGCTGAGACACCTGAGGTTGTTCCACTCGAGGAAGAGAAGGCTCAGGGGGATCTTCCCACTGTGTATAAATACTTGATTGGAGAGGGCAGGGGGAAAGAAGAGAGAGCCATACTCATCTCAGTGGACCCCAGTAAAAGAAGAAAAGGCAATGGACACAAACTGAATTATAGTAAATCTCACTTAAGCACAAGAAAAGTTTTTTCACTGGGTGAGTGGTCAGACACTGGCACAGATTGCCCAGGGAGGTTCTGCAACTTCTGTCCTTGGACATATTCAAACCCAACTGGACACAAGTTGTGGGCAACCTGCTGTAGGTGACCCTGCTCAGAGGGTCAGGGGATTGGACTAAGTGATCTCCAGACGTGCCTTCTGGACTCAGCAGTTCTGCAATTTTGCAGTTCTGTTGAAGAGAACACAATTTCTGTGATTAATGATTTCCTCATTTGCTTAACTTCATGAAAACCCATAAAAAAATAAATGAATGATGGCCTTTGTGCCAAAATTAAAACCAACAAACCAACAAAAAACAAACCTGCTCTGCTCATACGTAAAGTTGCTTTCAAATCAATTGTTTGGTTTAGGTCCTCAGGTATATTCGATAATCTTATCTAAAAGTAATGAATTTCACAGGCTCACTACCCAGCATGTTAAAAAGCTCTTTCCTCTCATGTGTTCCTCTCAATTTTCTTTATTCTTTAGACTATCAGGAGGAGGAAATAGGAAAACTTGTTTTTGCCTTTTATCTCAAATATCTTCTCATGAAATAGTACCCACACAAAACCAGCATGTGATAAATTTTGCTAGCATTGGAATAAAAGTATGAAAAAATAGGGTTAAGCAGACCTAAGTGTTATGAATGGAGCACCCAGGTAATAGTCTTTTGTTGAAAGGGTTCTGCATTAATATTTTTTTTGCAATATTTTTTCTTTTCAGTTGAAATTTTTCCATTTTTCTATGTGCAGTGATTCAGTTCCTAGCAGGGAATGGCCTGGGTCCAGTTATGGCACTGACCTTAGAAATCATTTGTAATGAGTATCTGAGCTGAATTTCACAACCAGGAACAAAATTTATGGGTGTTTGGATCCTGAACTGGATATGAATTTCGTGGTTGGCGTTGTCTGAAATATTTGTTGTTGTTATTGCAGGAGAGTTGGACCTCACTCCGCTCTCTGCTCAAACTCCATTAAAGGTGGCTTCTTCCACTAAAAAGCCAACAGTCTAAAATCTAACTTTCCTGCATTCAAAAGCCAACCATTCATCTGGCTAGTGTGAGACTGTCCACCTCTCAGGTATACCAATGCAGTGGGCTGGAATAAATCATCTAGCAGGACAGTGCTGACCATGAGCCACCAGCTGTATGAGAGTAAGCCAAGAGATGGCCCCACAGCAAAAGCCACCAAGTCATTGCTGGTCAGTAAGTGACTGGGGTAAGATTTTTTTTTCAAATTAGTCATCGTTAGATAGTATGGCAAAGGGGATGCTTAAGAAGGGAACCAAAGTAATAAAAAAAAAAAGGTCAGGTTTACAAATATTTATGGGAAACTTCTTCCAAACTCTAAGGGGCAGCTCGGAAAAATGCACAGACGTTTGCGTCAGAAAAAAATATCAAATAGACAACAACAATTATCTTCATAGGCAGCTCAGAGCCACTAGTTTCTACTGGGCAAAGATATACACCAAAATGATGCTGACTGTTGGAGACCTGTAACTTGATTTCTTCAGCTGCAGTTTGGAAGGGAATCCAGGCTCTGGTTACTGTAGCTCTAAAGATACTATTACTGCTGACGTAAACGCAAACCTCTTCCACATAGAGATAAGCAGCAAAGGATGCAATGTTGAATTATTCTGCCAGTCTAAAGGTGACCCTTCTGAAACATTCTTGAGGCCCACATGTGCATGGCAACACGGTGAGGTATATTCCACTACTGCTTTCACTGTATCTCTTCTGTGGCTAGGAGAAGACTGCTGTCCTAGGAGAAGGGCTGTCAGCTGGGCATCTTTCCTGAGCACTAAATTTATTTTAAAAAGTAAATATTGCTGGGCCAAAGTGTGCACTTAGCTTTGGTGAAGTCACTAATGCAGTTGCCAGCAAATTGTTCATAAAATTCATGGCGCACTTAATTGCTACCATGTTCTTCCTCCTCACATATTTTTATATTAATAAGAAAAAAATCTGAAAGCCCTAATAAATGACACACAGAAGAGGAACACTTGAACTACAGTTAGCTGGCCGCATCACCACAAATATGCAGGCCAGTTGTCAAATGGGGGATTATGTGTCACTCAAGACACTGAATAAAGGCACAGCCAGCGAGGTGGCTCAAGCCCAGTTCTCCTGACCCAAATGCCACCAGCAGTTCCACCCCTGATGAGTGGGTGGGGAGTGGTGGGAGTGCAGTTTATTTACTTTCAGAGTTGTGACGCCTTTTTGGTTGGTGCTTTACTCCTGCCACACTGACGTGTGGGCTCACTGAAGACAACTCACCAATATTCTTCTAGGAAAAGGTAGGGTTGTCCCACCAAGGTGCAGTTTTTCTTCCTGAGAATTCCTACGTGGTGTTTCTGAATTAACATCTCTACAAATGGCCAGAACAATGACTGGGTGCTGCCCAACCTGCTTAATGTGAGTCTTTCTCTTGGAAAAGGGGAAAAAGGGGAGCAGGACGCTAATCAGCTGATGGGTTTATCAAAGAATTTCAGGTGCCTGAACTTATTTTTTGCCACTAGCTTGGTACAGATTTAGAGAGTTCTATTAATCTCACCTAAGTTTAACTCTTTAAAAGCTAAATGTTTTGTACAAACAAATTGTTTAGTCTCTCTGTATGGTTAGTACCTACATTTATTTAGGGATATTTTAGCCCCCAGTAACCTCTTCCTGCTCCTGATTTTTTCCTCCTGGGTGCAGAGGAAATCTCAATGGCTTGCCTAGGTTAGGTCACTAATTCTTGGAGAGCCAAAATTAGGTGGGATAAACCCCACTATCTGCAAATGAATCTCAGCTCCCCAGCTGCTAGCAGGCTCTGTGCTGGGTGGGGTGGTAACACCTTGTGCTTTCATTGCTATTTCTCCAACTCGAGTCTCCAGGGAAAGTTTGAGTGGCAACTCCACACACAGATCAGCATTTCAAGGGCATCACTTTGATACTCATATCCTATGAGAACAAGATCTTTTGCTTTGTAGGCATATGACAACATAGCGAGATCAATCGAGTTGCGCCAAGCAGGCATTCAACCTCGCGTATCTGATTTATGCCAACACGCAGGTTGCTGGAGGACATTGTCAGAGAGCCAGGATCCTCCTCCAGCCAGGTTAGGTGGCTTGTGCTGCAGAGTGGACTGACGTGCACAACTCAAACAGCTGCAGTGGCTTTTCCTTTAGCAAGTCTTTTGTACTGGCCTGGGGTTTTAGTTTTGTGGACAGCCTGATGACTGGGGACTTGCCACTCTCTGCTGCAGAAATAATTTGGTTCAATGTTGAAATTTGGCTTGGGAAGCATCTGGCTGTGCATAATGCTACATACCACCTCTAAATGAGACTGAAAATATGTTTTCCCACTGTGGGTGAAACAAGCTGTAAGCAGAACATAGTTGTCCTGGGTAGGGTTCAGCCAAGGGATGGGGAATGGGACCTTCAATTTGAAGTCACCTGGCTGCAGCAGAATCAGGAAAAAAACCCTTTGTTCCCATTTCCTTCCAGAAGCTGACATTCAAAGCTTAGCAAGAGGTATCTACAAAATGTTTGAGGGCTAAACGTATCATCATCTGGAATGGGAGTGCCAGAAAGAGAGCGAGAGAAAGACTCCTCTTTCGCAAGTAACTTGTTTAATAAAAATAAAATTCCTCTTGCATTTCTGACATGGGACTGTAACCACTCCACCCTAACTCGCTTTGTCATGCTCAGATCTATGAAGTAAGAGGAAATTATAGAAATTTATCATGTCTGGGTTCTCAGGATTGATTATGACTCGCCGCTTTTATCTTCCAAACAGTCACTAAATCTAATTGCCTTGTTGTAATGGATTAACCCCTGTGGTCCACAGTAGCATTTATATTGTGTTCAAAGAGACTGTTACAGAGTCAGGGTACTTTTTTGCAGCAATATACTTTCATAACATGTAGGTGCTCTTTGAACATAACTCACCCTTTGTGGGTCTTGGGGGTCTGACCGGCTCATTGCACTGCCTGTCTGCAGGGGATGAATTTCACATCACTTTGGGAGCAAGTATAGATGGGTCAAAGGGCCTTCCACAGCATAACCATTTATTTTAAATTACAATGCAAGCAGATTTTGAAACCCCATGTTCAAACATCAGCATCTGTATTGTAATCAAAAACACTCCCTTGCTGATATTCATGGGATTAGTATTATTATTAGTCGTAGTATCTTCATCCCTGGGAGACTTGAACTCCAGGGTCAGGTCCCCAACAAGGAGATGTATAAATAACAGTCTCTGTGTTAATAAAGTTACCACCTAAGCTGTCTTACATTGTGTTTTCTGTGGGCTAATGGCTTACACACTGGCTGTCCTGGGGACTCAGAAGGTCCTGGTGACTCTCCAAGTGCTGGCAAGGAGATCTTGTACAACAGCGATAGGGAAGAAACAACAGATGGAGTTGGACAGCAAGAGAGACAACCATCACTAATTGTGACAATCAGTAGACAAAGCATAGTGGCACCCCAAATTCTGGCCAGTATCTTTGGAGGTACAATGTTTTAAGGAGGGGTATGGAAGAGGACAATACAAGAATGAAAAGAAAGTGAAAAATCCAGAGGAATGAGGGACAGGATGTACAAGGTTGTCATGTGAGGTTGCCAGCATTAAAGGAGGAACACAAATGTCCCTGTTCGTATCAGGAGGAAGGAAGGAGAGTGCTGAGAGGTTGTCACCAAAGAAATGAGGAATGCTATGATGCACCTCTGAAAGCATTGGTGAGATCTGACTTGGAGAAAGTTCAAGAAGAAAGGAAGGTGAAAGGGACGACAGTGAGGCAAATGTGAGGTGGGGGAAAACTGCATTGAAGGCTTTGGTAATATTAGGATGTAGATTTGTCTGGAAATAGCTTAAAAATATTTAGCTAGATGGCCAGCAAAGTTACAGGAAGATGTATGGAGTAAGAGGGAAACTGGCCAAGTCTTGGGCTTCCCACAAGAGTCTCTGCACACAAGAGTGGTGGGCAAGAAGCAGCTGGGGGTGAGCCCCAGCGGTGGGAGGCAGAGCAGACCTGGCAAGAGGGAGGAGACACAAAAGGTAGGAGCCAGGAAGCAGGGGCAGAACCCACCACCAAAGCAGAAACCAGCAACAGAGATACTAGGGAGAGTACGGGCCATGCTTGATGAAACCAATTCTAAAGGGCAGCCAGCTGGTAGAATGGGAGAGGTGGTAAGCCATGAATCTGAGAAGGGGTGTCAGGACAGCAGGTAGATATGGAGATGTGCCTTGGTAAAAAGGCCTATAAATGAGACTTGAATCAGGTTTGAGGTTCATAAAAGGATTTTAAATGGAATTATTTCATACTGCTTCTAGAGAGAACAGGAAGCAGTTGTGATCCAGGCTCCACAGTCAGAGTAAATCTAATCTTCTTCTTTCATCACGAAAGACATGATTGCAATCTCAAATCAGTGTAACTGAATGTTTAATAGCTTCAAGCAAAATAATAGAAGAATCTTTAAACTGTTTACTTTAAAGAAGGGCAAATTGTCTTATACATTTTTGTGGGTGCACAATCTCCAATATTATTAATTTTATTTCACTTTTTACAATGTACTTTTAATTAAAATGATTAGGGAAATTCTTGTCTTAACCATTAGCAAAGTAATTGCTTTTAAAAATCTCACTCTCTCCCAAGTTGACTTTATATCCTAATTGTCATACTGATAAGTGTTTAAATGAGGTGCTTCACAAAAAATAATTGCCATTGGAAAATTGAATCTACTTAAAATCTGTTAAATGAAAATATTTTTTTTTTTGTTACAGGAATATTTTCCTACTGTCTGTACAGCTTGAACAAGACAGTTTAGATTGTGCTGAAATGGCTCAAGCTGAACTTATTTTCACCTCTGAGTTTGGTACAATGGTTTTCAGAGGTTAGTTCAGGAGACTGCATTGCTGATCACTAACTTGATGTCTTCTGACCCATCTTTAACTCTGATATTTTCCCGCTGTAGCAAGTCACGAGGATTCACACGAGCAGGCTGAGATTCCTGTGTCTAGAGATACATTATTACTATGGGTATAACCATGACATCTTTGCAAACAACAAACTTTTCTTATCTGAGATGAGCTTAACTGTACTACTCAGAATCTGTATTGCAGGATAATTTATAGAAGTTCATTGGGACACAAGCTGATATAGAGAAAGAAAACAAAATTTTTACGTTTCTATGCAGAGTTTCTGCAGGGAGCTGTAGCCTGGGTTAACTGTTTCGCTGCCTTTTAAGGAAAGTTGTTAATAAGTGTAGACTGCAGAAATTTGCCTGTTAAGAATGCAAAGTGCTGCTTTTCCTATGCACGTATTTTTATGCAAGCTAAGATGCTTCTGGATGTTTCTGTGGTGTGTTTCAGCATCTATATTTTGAATGTCAGTAGGACCTTGGTTTCAATTCTATCTAGTGACGACAAGTTCCCCAAATTAATTGTGCATAAAGGCTTTTGTGAATCTATTAGCAAGGCTTGAGAAATCTGCTGCCATTTCAAAGCTCTGGGGTTTGAAACCCCCACAACGCTGGGGCTGTGGCTTCTCAGTGGCAGCTCTGGTGAGAGCCCCAAGCCCTGTCATAGCACTTTCGGGTGAGCTCCTGTGGTGAACGTGTTCACATCATAGACACTTATGCACTTATGCAAACCCATGTCTTGAGGACCCGACCTTTTCCTTGGCAAGGGGCCACAGTGTTGTTTCATGAGCGTGTGTGCTTCTGCATGTCAAATGTAGAAGGTTGATCACAGTGAATGGAATAAGAATTTAGAAAAAAACAAAAAACAGCAAAACAAAACAAAACCACCAAAGCAAAATAAATGGCTAGTCTCAAAATGAATTTGACACCAGAAAGCTTCTCCCATGTTCAGACATCTGCAGAAATCCCAGGCACTGGCAGGAGGAGGATTTAAACAACAAACTAAACAGTAGAGTACTGTATTTATGTGGGACCAACATGACAAACTCTATTTAGCTTTTATACCGAAAGGTTAACCTTTTGAAGTCTGTGGGTTTGAGCTGCACTAACAAGAAGCAATTACTGTGGTGATTTTTTTTTTTTCTGACGGTGTAAGGCCCCAGGCTTTTCAGTGTGGCTTCTCGCATAGCTGGCACACAATAACAGGGGTATACGCCAAATCTGCTCTTACTTCTCCAAGGCAATGAATCAGAAAGACTTGTGGTGTTCTAATCTGAACTCTTCTTTTTGCTAGGCTGGAAGGCCATGGCTTTCTTAGAAACCAGACAGATATTGCAATCCCTCATGCTCTTTTATGTGTTCCACCATAGATAGCTCACTGGAGGCATATAAACACACTTTTTTGACTAAGCAGCATGATGGACGAGGAGTCTGGTGACACACAAAGTGCAGTTTGCTTTATTTAGATGTCTGGACCTCTCCTGTAGAGAGGGGATTACAACCGTGGGCAGAGAAATCCTTCCTTCCAAGATGTCTCAACATGGAAAACAGCTCCAGTCACAGATTCAGGGAAAGAATGAAGGCCAAAGTCGACAAAAGTTCAGATTCAGCAAGTTATTAAGAGTTCCTAAGTGTGTCTCAGCTCTTCACTTTCCCTTGCAGTCTCAGGGTTGACTTGGTGCCCTGAGATTTCGTGATCTTCTGTCAACAATTAGCTAGAAAATTAAAACTCATAACAGCGTAACAGCATGTCTTTACATGGCAGAAAATTTTGTTTGTATGCCAGGAGATAGAACTGGAGATTCTGTGGGAACGCTGCCATTTGGAGACACCTGCCATAAAACTATTCATATGTATGTGGATGTGTGTGTGCATGTATCTGTCTCTCTGTAAGCACATATGTGTGTGTGTAGATGCACATATTTACCCATAAATTAGGTTAATGAACATGCTTGATATATTTGAGACAAGACAATGTATTTTCTTCTCCAAATTTCACCTTTGCTCGGTTTTTGTAATGCCCTTGGATGCTTCATTCAACGTAGTTTAAAAAACGATTCTTTTGGGTTTGGCTTCATTGCATGAATTGATCATAACCACAACAAACCGAGCATTTAATGTAATATTCATTCACCTCAAAGGGAAGTATTCCATTGGAGATATTGCCTAAAGACTAAGGGGACTGGAATGTCAATAATCTGATTGTTAAATGGATACACATACTTGACACCTGGAGTCACAACTCTTCCTTTCAGTAGTAACTCTGTATAACTGAAAAAAAGAAATAAACAGAGGTTTGAATGGTTTTCATGGAGATATAATCAGCTTGAGCAGCTCCAAGATTCACTGTAATTCAAGTCTATCTTAAGACTTCTTTTCTAGGAAAATTAGTTTATAAGATATATGTGCTATGTGCAGACTGCAGGCTAAGAGTTCACAAAAATATGCAACCAATAAGTGCTGTATTTTTTGATTCTATTATTGATTCCCTTGAATTTTTTCCATATTCCATGATAATTTATTAAATAATTTTTTGCAAATTATTCTGAGCTCAGTGGTCAGTAATGGCCAAGCTTTTAAATGGGTGCCCACAATTTACCGGTTTCAGTGTATCTGTTTACATGACATGTTTGTACACTTACTGCTTTAAACAAAGTTATTTGCATTGTCGATGTAGCTTTGAATACTCTTAGCTGATGATGCACATTATTTTATTTGAAAACTCTTTGAAGACTTTCTTTTAATTCATGGCACTGGAGAAAATCCCCAGCAATGATTGTTTTCACTAAAATATTTTGGATTAATGAAAAATAGACAGAATACAAGCAGTCAAATCTTTCATCTGTAGATGAATGGTGTACATGCAGGGATATTGTCAGAATATAGATTGTGTTTGCTCAAGTCTCATTAGTGTGTAGCGTGCATTCCTCTGTGTGTGTGTGTTCATGTGTGTTTCTAATGAATGCCTCAATCAGATAGTTTTACAGCTTATGACATTCCTGCTTTGTCTGAGATCTGAGGCTTCAAAAGTTAACTTTTTGCAGCATCAAATACTCTGCTTTGAAATGCAAAAAACCAAAAAAACCCCTTTTAGCACTAGTGCCTTAATACAGTCCTACAGTAAGTGATGCAATGGAAGTACACGTGGTCCTGCAAACTTCACCTATTTTACCTTGTATGAATTTCAAGTTTTAATGTGCGCAATTTACCTGGTGACTCATTTTGAACTACACTGATGGCAATGCATGGTGGAGAGGAAATTCTCTAAATCACAAATATTAAGCATAGCTAATGAGCTTCAATGACTGATCTAGTTCAAATGATAAACCTACGGCAGTGACTGGACCCCAGTACCTGTCCTTTTGTGTACTCAAGCAGATGCTATTTCGGCTCTGCTGTCTACACATACCCTTTTAGGAAAGTATATGTTTTATTATAGTTGATTTTATGGCCCTAAAGATGAACAGTTGCCATTTCCCAGAGCTAAATAGGCAGCGGATCTGCATTTATAGCTCATAGCTGACTACTTTACTATGATCTTGGTTAAAGGCAAGTAAGAGCTCTTGTAATTTATCTGGGAAGACACTGCTCCGCAGAGGGAAGGATTAATCTACATGTTGATGCCTAAACCCAGCTTATTTTGTACACAGCAGCCAGGAACCAGCCAACTCCTCATGCAGAAGCTGTGAGGCAGTTGGCTGTGGAGAGCCCTGACCTGCTGGCTGACAGGTTTGGAGCTGTCTAAAGGCTTGAGATGAGGAGATCAATCCCAAACTTGGAGAAGTCCAAACAAGGAGATACAGGACTCTTCATAGATGCCTGGGAGTCATCCCTGGCAAAAGGCAGAGAAAGAATTCAAGTGCATTTGATGAAGAAATAAAGTTAACATGTTTCATGGACTCTGTGAGCAAACATGAATGTACAGAAGACACGTTCAGGAGCCGTTGCAGGTTCATTGTTTTCTTAAAAACTGTTCTTTCAGTTTTTCCTCCCAAGCCAGGATTTCTAGCTGTTCTCCTATCCTCACGTGAGCTTCACTGCTGTCCCCTGGCTGCTCCCTGGTCAGTGGGTACGCTTCCTTCAGAGAGGTGCCAGAACTGGATGCTGTATATCTCAGCCAGGGACATATCGATACTGAAGGAGAGATGCTTCATGGTCTTGTGGGCTACCCTGCTCTTTGACATGTTCACCTTTTTTTTCCCCAACAGCACGACAGTGTTGACATACTCAATTTCTGATTCATTGTAATGTTTTGATGTTTTTTCCACAAAACTACCAGTCATTCTCACCTCATATTTGTGCAGTTGATTATTCTTACTCTGATGTGGGGTTTTGGGTGTGCTGTCATTAGATTACACCCTGTTCCTTCAGAGCATTTCTCCACTTTTTTCAGCTCATGCTGGTGACAATCCATGCTTCCAGCATGCACGCAGCCTCTCCCATGCTGTTGATACCCTTACATTTATGCTGCCCCTCATGCAAGCCATTTGTGAAAATACTGAAAGTGCCAGACGAGGGCAGATGCCTCCATATGTCTTACTTATAGAAACCCAAGCTGGATTTTCAAGGAGGAGGTAGAAGAACTTCTGAGTTCAATAGCATTGAAAAACCAACATGATCTCCTTAAAGAAATGAAGAAAGTTTCATTGAGGATTGGAGTGGATGTTCAGGGTTCAGAATAACTTACATCTGTACATGCCGATAGACTGAAAAACACTGCAAAAGAAGGTGAGGAGCAAAATAGCTCTGGGCAACTTCTCTTGTTTCTCTCTCTACCTACACACACTGCCATTAAGTGACCAGATGAATCCAGAACTTCATCATGTGCAAATCTCTGCCAGATTACAGCAGCTGAGCCTCCAGATTCTTGTCTAGAGAGCTGCAAATCCAAAGCCTTTCATACATACGAAGTTAAGCTGAAAAGCGAGTTTCTTCATTAAAACCCACAGAGGTGTCAACGTGCCATGGCACTCTGGAGGATTTAGTTCTTTTTGTGTCAGAAAGGTTTAACTGCATTAAAGACACGGCTTTCCATAATGAAATGGAAAGTTTTCATCCGTTATATTCTTCCTGGGCTGATACTAATATACATGGTATGGTTCAATAAAAAGTTAATTTAAAATCAGGCTGTTAAAAAATGATGATGGGAATATTTGGAGGAAAACAAACAAACATACAACCCCCCTTTCCCCTAAACAAACAAACAAAAAAGCTCAATTTTGGAAGTGAAATGAAAGCTTCAAGTAAATGCTGAAGAGTATGTTACATGTAATCCTGAAAAACTGTCTAGAAAATCTCAGAAATTTTTAGAAATCTATTGATTCCTTATGGCAAGTGATTTATGTAAAGTTATGAACATTAGTGTAATTAGGGTCTTTTACTGGTGAAAAAAACCATAACTACAAGAAACGTTAGTATAATATATTTATATACATATTTGTGTATTTCATAGATGGTTCACTGCAACATGCAAATTCCTTGGCTCTCGACACAGCTCTACACAGATGGTGAACTTCAGTCAGCTAAATAAGTGGAACATTTCCCTTCAAACTTTTCCTTTTATCTTTCACCTTTCTCTGCTGTTTCCCTCCCATCTTTTCTGTCAGCTACTCCACAAAGAAGCCTGGGAACAACTACAAGGCAGTCTCCTTAGATCGCTGGGAAGATCTTCCTTTCTCCCTTGGCAGTGCTTTTATGCTGATAAATAGCACTTTGCTCTGCATTTTTTCAGTTAGGAGAGAAGATCTACACAGTCTGACAAGCATTAATAGCCTCTTCCTAAAGTAGTCAAACTCCCTTTCAGCTCATTTAGGGCACCACATACACAAGCTATATGTGGCCTACGTCAGCTTTTAAACTAATTCCATGCAACTAATTTCCAATATTAACACCATAATTCCTCGGCTGTGCCAGAGCACTGCAAACATGTGCTGATTGTGCAAAAATTTGACCAGTGGCTTCACAGATGCTCAAGTCTCGAATGAGGACACTGAGGCCAGAAAGGCAATGAAAAGGACACTTCATGTGGTGATGCACCTATCAGATTATCCACAGCGACCTGGCTATAGACTCCAATAATTTTTGTTTGATAAAGCCATAATTTTGTATTGGCTAAAATACACCTTTGACATTTTTATAGCCCCTTGAAAATATCTACAAGTTAATATTTCATTGCTTTCCTTGTAGTTTGTGATAATGATTGATCATTTCTATTGTCATATTCCTATATGTAATTTTTAGGGCTTCCAGTCCCATTATCCTTGTCTCAGAATGATTAAAGAGACATTGTACTCTGGGTCTTTCCTCCTTGAGAACATTTTCACAGACTTTAATTTCATCACTGCTCAATTATCATCCTGATAAACTCCATGGACTGAATAAGTTTGACTCAGTTTGAATTCCTCATTGAAAACTACTTCCAGTCGTTTAAGATTGGCCTTCCAACTTCCTGAAATTTTTTTAAATATGGAGTCACTGGAAATGTATTTGTGCAATATTCCAGCACTGGTCTCACCAATACTTATATAAAATTAGTTTCCTGATTATCACCTTTCTATTCATATTTCAAGATTGTCCTTATCCAATAATGTCTTTTTGGGAGTTGATGTGAAGTTGCTCCTTTTCTGAGTCATTACTTTCAAGAAAATAGTGTCTGACTCTGATCCTAGGTCAGACCTTTGATTCTAGGGGGACATTATTACCTTTATATGTATTAAATTTGAGGCATGAAGTTAATCTTTGTGTGAAAGGTCTGTGGAAAAAGGGAGACTAAATTAATGAGAGTTTTGTGACCTGATCCCACACAAAAACCATTTGCTTCACCGATCAGACAAAACCGGAGACTTATTCGGTTTTTAAAAATAAAAAAAAAATTTGATAAGCATAGGCTATATGCTGGTATTTAAATTTGGATGCAAACCTTCATATGGCCTGAATCAATGGACGGAGAAGCTACTTGGAGACATTCAATGGCAAATTCACTTGCATTAAGACTTATTGAACTGCCATAGAGCTGAAGGTGAAAGTCTATGAGATAAATGTGTCTGCAAAAGTGCTGTCAGCCTGAGCGAGACATCTGGCTATTTTCTCTGGCCTGAAGAGAGCTTGATATTAGTAAGCAATTTCTGTTTAGTGAAATAACTTTTTCTCATTGCATTTTTTTCCTTCTTTTTACAATAGCCTTGGTTACATTTTCCCATTGTTTTGGCAAATGGGTCAAACTCCTTTTCTTTTACTCTTCTGATCTCAATAGCCTGATTGCTACTAATTTTTTTGGTAGCATAGCATCCGTCATGTTCTATTCCATATATTTTATTCAGCATGGATGTTGGACTCTGGCTTTTGGCTAAGACTGACCAGCAGAAGGAAAGGAAGGAAGGTCTGTCTAGTCTATGATTGAAAGATGAAATTTCCAGATGTTTGGGGATTTGTTTGAAAATACACATGAAATACCTTAATTTAAAACTTAAGTAAAAAAAAAGAAATATAACAGACCTCTTTCTTTTGTAATCTTTTCAATATTACAATTTTTAATCTTTCTTTTCTTCTCACGTTAATCCCACAGATGCTCAGGGGAATGAGAGATTCACAGCAAGGTCTATTGATCCTTTCTTTTGCTTGGCTGCCAAGGAGAGCACAGTGAGCTCGGTGGTGATCCTAACTCCTGTCCTCTCCTTTCCATTGTCCTCAAGCGAAAACCTTCATTTCATATTTCCCAATCAGATGTGGTATTTCCCTGCTCCTGGATCATTGCCTCTGTCAGTGTATGGGACAGGCATTCACTGGAATAAATAATTACTCCCTGATTGAAAAGACCTCTGTCTCTGCTTCATTATCACAGAAATTCATTACCACCACATGCTGAAATCAGAAAAAAAGCGATGAAGGTTGCAGAAGGAGTCGTGTGGCCTGGTTCATGCAGCTGTATAATGCCCAGGAATGTGACTTTCCACCAGTTTCTCTTCTATCTCCTTGCTTTCAGACCCCATCAGGATATGATCTGAGTCATCTCACCCCAGAGCTCCTATTTTAACTACTCCTGTTTTTCCTTTTCACCAGACCTCTGGCTCCTTGTCTGATCTTAACTGCCCTCAACTTGCTCTCTTCATGTCTTGGATAACAGAAGTAAGAACATTTTCTGGGCTCTGTACTTAAAAAGGGCTGAAGCGTTTTGATGACTCTTCAAGAGAAATTCAGCTTGAAGGGAGCACATGGCATGAAGAAAATTCAGTCAAACTTTCAGAGAAAGACTAATGAACACAGGGTCCTGTGATGAAAAATATCATGTAGCATTAAGGCAGTCAGAAGAACTGTAAAATCCTGAAGGTAAAATCTGCCCTGTAGGTTCTGTGGAAGGTAAGGTACATCTGATCTTAAGGAAATGTTGTACCCCTTCTTCTTTACCATCTCTTCTACTATTGCAAGCAAGATGATGAAAAGCCCCCAGGCAGTTCTGCTCTACCTACCTTTGTGGCTAATCTAAAGTCAAACGTAGTTGCAGAAAGCTAAGAAAAAATTCAAAACCCATGAACAAGCAAACCAAGACATTATCCCTTCCAGGGTGGATTTTGAAATGCCAGAAGAAGTCACCAAGTCCATGAAAAAAGCTGTGAAGCCACTCTGGGGATAATCCACTTTATGTGTTTTGAGAGGTACATTGGTGATAGGCACCAGTATAACACCCTGAAACTGACAGCTGAGGTTTTTATAAATGTTGAGAGATACACGCTGCCCTAAAATTAGCAGAAGTGTGACACGCTCAGTTTTATTAATGTTGTGTTTCTTTTCCAACAGTGAATACTGCTTAAACTACAGAAGAAACTTCCACTCGTCCTGGTAATAGGTGTGAGGAGCGAACCTGGCTTGTAGCTCTGCGTAACATATACCCCTCACCCCAACGCTGCAAACTCAAGGCTTCTCAGCCTCTTGGGTTTTAATTAATGAACTTCCTGTTAAGGACATTTTTTTCATCACTTGCTCTATTCCAACACATTTCTTTCATTTGAAACCTGAGTGCTCTGCCAAGCAGGCCCACAATGTCAGAGGGGAGGGAGGGCCTGTCTAAACTACAGTCGTCTCTCTGTTCAACTTGATTCAATTTAGTGGAATTTCACTTTGTCGAATGACAAGATGCTGTATTTTGACAGTTGCCTATTTATGCAAAAGTGGAGGCATAATATAATCAGTTTGGCGTCTGGCTCACTCTGTAGATTTTACTTAAGAGTCTGATGATCCTTTCTTTGGTTTGACTGACATTACTGTTTAGTTTTTGACTTGTGTTGGACTGTTTTCCTTTTTTTTTTCTTTTTTAGTGTGTGTGTGTATTTTGCTGTTGTTTTTTTGTTTGTTTGTTTTGATATCTTTTTTTGTTTTGTTTCTTCTCCTTGTTAAACAAAAGCTTAAAAGAAACTGGCATCCTTTTCCTCAAACACACCCTTCCTGAGCTGCAAATCTAAAAAAGGAGGCAGCATTGTTAAAAAGGAAGGAATTTTTGTAATTTTTTTCCTTTAAACTTACTGGAAAAAGTCATATACAACAAAAGAACAAAAATCTGCTGCTGTTTTAAAGCAGCAAATACTGAGGCTGTGAGTAAGAAGTGTTACGTTACTGAGGCAAAATCCCCCATTGGCTTTGGCATGAAGTTTGTCTGATGATGGGCTGACAGCTTGTATGTTGGTGTGTTTGTATGTTCATATGTTAAGCTCCCAACCATAACGTGTGACCATCTACCAGTAGGCAATTTAGAGACGTGACCAGCATTTATCTGCTGTTTGCTTTCTCATACTTTCCCCAGGAGACAATCATGTGCTATGGGGGATTTTGTATTACCAACAAATATTTTTAAGTGTTTGCTGATTGTTTGGTGTTAGAGGAGGCAGCTCAGAGGTAGACATCTTGCATTTCAGCAAAAGACAGTGAGTTTTTTGATGTTTATTAATTCCTGAGGAATTTAATTCTACACTCAATCTGGGCATTGAGAAATCTTTATCCTTCTCTCTTTTTCAGAAAATTCTCATGAGCTAGAAAAGTGATGTTTTTGGTTTTGATCTTCATCTTCGAGCTTTTTTTTAGGGATAGGGAACCCCAAAGCCCTACATTGCAGCAGGTCATACCTGACATGGTGCACTAACAGCAACCATTTTCTTTTCTCCTCAGATCAGTATTTCTGGCAGAAAGGAGACACAACCTTTGAATGCAAGCCTCAGAATGTAGCCCAATCATGGTATTTGCAATCCCAGCCAAAACTCAGACTTAAAAGACAACCCAATTTATGACTCGAACCAAAGAGCACTTGTGTCAAGAACATTTCTATGGTCCTCTCTACCTGAAAGCAGGAGGATTTGGAGGAGGAAGAATTAGTAACTCTGGTCCTGGGCTCATCTCAAAGCAAGATCTGCCTGTTAAAATAATGGTTTATATTGGGAAGAACCCAGAAAGACAGAGCACTGAGGAGCTATGATACTCTCTCCTTAATGTCTCTTACCTGGACAATCAGAACATAGAAATGGGCCCCAAGGCTCTAGGAGGAACCTGTTGCTCAGCCTAAGTGCCCTGGCTCTAGCCTTAATTGCCCCAGTCTAAATCAAGCCTTGTCCTGTACAGGCCCAGAAATATTTTAAGGCATTTTTGCAGTCCCATCCTTGTGTTATTCATGCTCTAGGTGGTCATGGATGTTTATCATCTCTCCTCTTGGGTTTTTGGAAGAATCAGTCCCTGTGTTGGTGCACATCAAAAAGACAAAGTAGAAAAGCCACGCTTAAATCCTCTGGTCAATAACATGCTTTATTTAAAAAAAAAAAAAAAAAAAAGCAGTGTTTTATGATCTGTATAGTAGAACCACTGCATTTTGGGTACCTTGTGAACAAAGGAGTTTGTCAGAGTCCTAATATTAATTATAATAACCACAAATCCCTATTTATGCCCAGGAACCGTATTATCCCAACTATAATAACAAGGTTTTCTTTCAGGGTGAGTAATTAACTGCAGTCCTCTCACCTGAAGGGAGGAAAAGCCATGGTCTCCAGCTTGTTTTCATGCCAGCTATCAGGACATCCTCTCTCCACCTCTGGTTCCAGCCTTGGTCCTGGATTTGGGCTCTACCCTGAGCTCTTCTTTAGCAGCACGGCAGCCAGGCACAGCTATGAACCATGCATCAATGTTAAAGCCTTTAAAGGCGGTTATAAACTGTAATGGGAGCCTGTAATTGCCTAAAGATATCTATCTTTATTGAGGCCTGCATTAGAATCTCCTTAAAATTTGTGGCTAGTTGTCATTTGCTTAGTTTACCTTTTCTTATATGCATGTCGCCCAAGAATTACAAGCATAAAGTAATTTCAAGCTCTGAGTTCATGCTGAGCCATCTCAGGGATGTCAGACTGGAGGACATCACCTGGATAATGTAACTTACTCCCCTATGAGTAAAGATGTAACAGCTGCTATGCCTGGGAGGTCCCCTGAGGGCCTTTTCTATGCACAAATCCAAATATCGTTGGCTACATTCCCCAACACTGTGCTAAAAAATCAGATCTGCAGGTCAAGAGAGAAAATCTCAAAACAGTAATATTGCACAGGATAAACACAGCAGAGACTCAAGACATTGCCAGTGGTTCGGGCACCTTAATTGCAGGACACTGGACAGGTGAAAATGTCCAAGGAATCTAACCAACACATAAAATTATTGCAAATCTGATATGTAGAAAATTTTCCTGACCCTCTAACTCATGAGTTGTTTGAACCTGACCACAGAGCAAAAAGAAATCAGGAGAGAAACAACAGCGCACCTGACCTCATCTCCCAAGTCAGACTGCTGCCAATCTCTGATGAATCTGAGAAAAATAGGGAAAAAATAAACACCAAAAATCAGCAGCCAAGTTATTCATCAAAGGTGGGAAAAAAAACCTTCCTGGCCTCTCTAGGCATCCAGTGGAAACCCTGAAGCATGGAATTAATTAAATACAAAGAAATATAATTAATTTAATTAAACGCAGTCCTTTTAAAAAGGGTTGCTCTGATTAATGCCTGCTCCTGCAAAATCTTGTGAATGTATTTAGCCCCTTTCTCAAAGTCAATGGTTGCAGGATCTTGATTAGAGCAGCTAAAAACTCACTAATATGAGTGCAAGTGAATACCTTGCACTTATGGTGTGAAAGCGGACACAAGAACTGCTATTGTAAACAACACACTCAGAAAAGAGATCAAAACACCCCTTGGTTTAATATCTTCTGGGGCCAGGAGGCACCATTCAGATCACCTAGACCGACTCTCTGCATAATGCCAACCACAAAACCTCACCCTGCAATTCTCACATCAGGTCCATCAGACTCTGATCCAGCCAGATCATGCCACCCATTTCCATAGCATAAGGGATGGTGGGGTTTTTTTTTGATACATTGATTTCACTCTCTGATAGCACTTGGCAGTGGCTGAGCTCAAATTTAGTAAGTCAAACCATTTCCAAATTAAGTGGCAGACCTTATCATATCATTGGTCTTAATCAGTTCCCACACAACAAAACCCATTAAATAAAGCATCCCAGCTGAAAGCTTTGGAAATGAGTCTCAGTCACCCCCAACAGAGTTTGGGAAACTAAAGCTCAGAGACTGACAGTTCGCTACCATCCCGTGGTCACGTACTCCAGGATTTAGTAGGTCTGTTGTATTTCCTAACCTTCAAGATCTGGTGGAAATGGCTACTCTTTTTTTTTTTTCTCCCCTGCCAGATGTCTTAGGGGGTTTGTCAAGGGTTTAGATTGTGGGGTGACAATAAAACCCTGGCAGATGTATTGTTAACCTCCTCTCCCCCCTGCTTCCCCCGTTTGCCCCTCCCTCTCCCCCCTTCCCACTAATTACAGGTGATTGGGAGGGAAAGAAGGACAGAGAGAAGAGAGTTGGAAAAATTAACCATGTTTTACTAATGCTACTAATAAGAATAGAGAAAATAATACAAAATATACAAAACCAACCTTGAAAGTCTCAGCAACTGCAGAGATGGCACCCAAAGTCCTGGATCGGACTCTGCAGCCAACCGGAGCTGGATTCAGTCTGTCACTAGGCCTCAGTTCGCAGGGATGACTAGCAAGGTCCTCTCCTAACGTCGGCCATAAGCAGAAGGAAAAAGAAGAAGGGAAAAGGGAAGAGATCCTCATGGTCTCCCACTTTTATATGAAGTATTCACGTGAATGGAATATTATACACAGTTGTTCAGTTTCTTAGTCACTTGTTTCTCGTTGCCCCTCCCGCGAGATGTCCATCCGTGCTTATCAATAAGTTTGCATTCCATTGCTGTGTTTACCAAAACATGTATCTGGTTCTCCAGGAAAATGCAGCTAATATGAAGGCTTTAGCTGACAGGCAGATTCACTAAAAGAGAAACTTGTTTTTTAACAAAACCAGAACAGGGTTGTTTTCCTAAAAGGCTGGAGCACTTACTTGGAGAGATGAGTTAAGTTTTATGGAAGAGTGACCAGTTTGTCACTTGTCATGTGGATTTTAGTCTTTAATAGTATTAATACTAGGTTATGTCCTGAACACAACTGATGCGCATCATACACAACTATCAGAAGTTACAGTCCTCCACATCATCAGTTACAGAGCCAGGAAAATGTTCTCCCTATCAGATTTGCCCATGAATTTGGGTGTTGTTATTTTAAGTGTTGCAAACAGTGAATATCACTGGAACAGAATTCATAGCATTTCCACAGTTTACCACTCTTAACACTATGAATACTTTCATTTCTTAAAAGCAGGATTAATAGAGGCTTTAAGAATGATCGTTGTGATTCTTTGAAAGTATTTATAGTTTTCCAGTGAATTTACTGCTCTGTGAGAGACACTATAAATATGAAGAGACTTGTTATTTTTAATTCAAGCTCATCTTTTTGGTGTTAATTCATTATTTTTTTTTCTTAGAAAAGTAAAGCAAATGTTAATATCCTCTGCCTCCAGATAGGAAGCAGATGCAAGAGTTTTTAGCTGCTCATCCCAAGGCCTGTTATGAGTTTTGGCTCAAATGTCAACATGAGTCAACATTTTACTTTCAGTGACAGGTTGGTTTAGTTTCCTATTTAGTATTGGTTGAAACACTGCAAATGCCCCTTAGAGACAAAACACCGATTCCTTAACAGAAAATTGTTCTAAAAGCCTTAGCGAAATTTTCCAAAGTATTTTATGCATTTTCTCCCCATTTCCTTGAAATTGCAGTGAGAAGGAATTTTATCATCAAAGTGAGCAGAACTGGCAAGGCATGAATGAACACAAACCAAAGAGGCTCCCGATTGCATCTGTCTTTGATGAGATCCATACACTGCACCTATGTGCTCCTGTTTCATCTGCAAATTTCAGCTCCTCTCCAGACCTTGAAGAAGTGGCTAGAACTTGCCTGGATTTCATAGAGCTCATTGGGTCACTTTGATTAAATCCCTGAATCTTTCTTTTTTGCTAAAGGGATTTTTTCATTCTGTTTCCTAGCTGGCCATGTGAGCAGCCATTGGGTTATATGAGGACCAACTTCCACATAGGTATTTGACCAGCAGGGCACCCCAGGACCTTGCAATTCGAGCTATGCAGATACAACTCTTTTGTGAAAAATATCTCAAAGTTGCTGCTTTGCAGAAAATGCAAGTGAACAGTTAGGAAACTTGCCAGACGAATAACAAAGTGCAGGTTCAAATCCTGGCTGTGAACTGGGAAAAGCATGGATTTCAACATGGTTTTTGCGCAACTGAAGCAGTAGCTGTGAGCACTGGACAGACATAAATTGCCCTCATATATTTGTTGTCAAAAGAGAGACGCACTTGCAAAGAACTTCCATTTTGAAGACACAGCATTTGCTGACAGAAAAGATACTTGGCAAAAAGGGATTAACCAAAATTTTAGTTGATCCATCAAATTCTTGACATAACCTCTGCTTGGCAGTGGGGAAAGGAGTGACCCCCTTACTCAACCTACACTGTACCTGTTCCGCCTGAATTAAGGTGGTACCAACTCCACGTACTAGCTCCAGGTACCAAAAATGTAACATACCAGCAACAGGCTCTAGCAGCACCCAGCTGGACCATTATAACCTTGCTTAGACCTTCAGGTTTATGAGGCACTGTGTAGTTACAACTGAGATGCGGAAAGACATAGACTATCACCAAGTGAACTTGGATGTATGAACACCACAACAACACAAATTAGCCTCAGATATAAGCTAAAGTGAATTCCCTCTGCCAACTATTCTCCTGAGCTAGATTTCATTAAGACACTGGTGCCAAAGGCAATTTTTTGCATATCTGCCTCTGCTCTCTCGTTTCACTTTCCACTCCCTGCAAATGAGTACCAAATACTGAACGCGGCTGTTCTTAATTCAGACACACTTGGGGGCTTCTTTCATTTTCAATTATTCCAAAATGACCTGGCAAATGGCGTTGAAGAAATATTTGACTTCCACAGTCAACCCTTCCTGCCCACAGGTGACAATGGGGAAGGAGATTTTATGGGGCTGTACCACAAGCTGAGGATAATGTTGTCAATTAATTGACAATTAATTGTGAATTAATCATTGTCAATTAAAATTAGTAATGTGTCAATTAATTAATCAACATTAATGTCAATGGGTAAGGAGACACAATTGTGTCAAATGTCCTTTCAGTCACTGCAGGGTGCTGGAATATACTGGAACATACTCTGGCATCATTTGCCTGCCTGAAGTGCTAAAAGCTTCAATAAGTCTGAGACCAGAGACAGGCTTAAAAGAAAAGAAAAATAATTTTCCTTCTAGCTGTCAAAATCCCATATAAATGATCAGATTGCAGGAAAAAGATCCTGTTACTCCACTGAATTTGATCACCCCTTCTTATGCTTTTTCCAAAACTCCAAGCTTTAAGTGAATTCTCTTCCCTGAGCTTAAAATCAAAGTAAAGCAAAAAGCTGGACACAGACGTGACATGGAGCAATCATTTTACAAAATACTACAAGGAGCATTATGTACTATTTCACATAGACACTGAAAGCATCACGTTGCTATCCAGACTTTGCCAATAAGATGGCAAAAACTTCATTTTGAGTTCTAATCTCTAATCTAATGTGATCACAGCAAACAGCAGACTGGTGAACGCACTGAATTTATTTGCCTTTGCTACATATTCAGATGCTTGTCTACCCAGGTGTGAGTTTGGCACTGCCATTTCATCTGCACACACTTTCTAGAAGTAAGCATGAAGTACGTTGTTTTACTGCACTTTTGGGCTTTGGAAAATGATTTTCGAATCCTCAAAGGCTTTGAACAGCCATATTACTTGCCCATGTGAACTGCCTAGGAGTTAGGCACCTCACTGATATTTATGCCAATGAAAATCTATTCCAAAATCTCAGCTCTATCCCTGCTTGATTTAGTGTTTTTTTGGAGACAGTGGAAACATGAGGTAAACCAAATAAATAATGCAGGGCTGCAGCAAAGATTGTTCTGGGATTAGAGACTTGACATGCTTATCCTATAGGAATAAGAATCAGATTTGCTGTTGAACTGGCTGTGATGAAAATTTAAAAAAGATTTGGAGAATATTTGGAAGCTTTTCACTCACTAATATATAGAAAGCAGATACTGATTCCTAAATAATTACTGAGACAAGAGGTATGTTTCAACTGGAAAGCACAAAGCACTTGACTGCAAATGTGATACATGGGAAGAATGACTCACATACAAAAGGGGTTGATTCGAAATGGAATTCTTCACTCTTGAAAGTGTCTGTTTATGGGATGACTTGAAGGAAATATTGAAACTAAGGTTTACAATACATTTACACTACGTGAGAGTTTCAAGGAGAGATGTTTGAAGGAAGATGAAATGTATTACACAGAGGAGGGAAAGTGTCGTATTGCTGCTGGATCATGGACTTGAAATCCAGAAAACAAATAAGGATTCTGTTTGCTAAGGTTTCGCACTGCTAAGACTGTATGTATCTGTCTTTTGGGTAAAAAGATTTTTTGCTGTACTTCAATTCCCCACTTTACCAAGTCAGAATAATTCTCTATTTTTAGGGCCATTGTGAGGATTAATCTATCGATTTGAGTAAGAACATCCTGATTTCCTCAGATGATGTCAGCATAAGAAGTGAAGGAGGTATTGTTTCAGGGAAAGAATAAATAGCCAGGAAGGATTTTGGTTCAAAGGAGCTGGAGGCAAATATTATGAGCATCCTTTAGCAATATTTAGATTACTTCACTCCTGATAATAAGGGAGTATTCAATGGTTTTACTCTTGAGAGCAATCAATATGTTAGAGGAAGACAGGACTTCTTTTTAATAACTAGAAATCTCTGCTGCATCAGTATTATAAATGACAGCTAATTTTTTCAGCATGTTTAGCTCCTGGTCCTATGCAACCTTGTATCCATCTTGAATATGCCCTTTCTCTGTGACTTACAGTGGAGAACGGCTTTCAAAATCGTCTTTCCCGTCTTCTAGTTGGTGGGGAAGGTATTTAATTTATGTCAAAGGTTTCACAAAAGGATAAGCCTTAAGAGGCAACACAGAAGCTAAAGGCAATGGGTCTGAGATTATAATTCTTATTTTAAATTACAGCATCTTTCATCTCTGACTATTGTTGGATGTCATTATCCTTCTCAGTCCTCCTTGTATCTGTTGAAGTATTAAACTAATCAAAACAGTAAATATGAATAAATCACAGGGTGTGCCATATTTTAAAGGGATCCAGGACTAGGGAGAAATTTATTTATTTTATTTTATTTATTTTATTTAATTTATTTTATGACTAGCAAAAACATTACAGAGCAACTTGAAGCTCCTTCAGAGCACTCATCTAGATCTGATGAGAGACAGTAGCTTATATAGTGATCGCTGCTGTGAACCATGTCTCTCAGCTTCTAGTTGGGATTTCAGCTGCACAGGTATTATATAGGTAAGTTCATCCCACTTAAGTGAGGTGTTGTATAGAGGTATTGTCTTTCAGTGCTTCCTATATCATCAATAAAAGAGACATAATCTGTTGACCGCATTGGAAAGCCTAATCTAACTACCTACATACCTTACCTTTGTGGGCTTTAAACTCAGGTGAAACGGTCTGGACTCATGTTCATTGGTTTAATGAAACCCTTACAAAAACATACCTATTCTTGAAATCTAGGGGCCAATAAAGTCAGTGGAAAATACCTACACTTACTTAAAAGAACAATCAAAAAGCCAGCAGTACCTACAGTTAAAACCTGAGGCAAAACCAGAAGCATCGAAGTGGTGGTTATGAAAAACTGAGACTAATAATCTCAATGGTATTGGGAGCTATTCCAGGTGAGATTCATTTTGGAGTAGTGTGTTCTGAAGGATTCATTTCTTTTGAAATGTTGTTTCAGTGTTTTCTGCTCTGTCCTGAAGGATATAGAGGATTCATGTAACATGCTATGAGAACAGCCAAGGAAGATTTTGGTTTATCCTGCTGTCTTGGGGTACATGTCCCAAAGATGAGGTTTTTCAATCTGAAACAGTGTATGGAAAAACCCTGTGAAAATGTAGGGGAAAAAAAATCTTCTTCTTTATTTTTCGGGATGATGTGTCATAGTCTTTCTAGTTAGACTGCCTTCACTAGCAATCCACTAAGGAAAATATGAAATCGGAATATTAAAAAGGGGAAATTAGACATTTGCTTTTTCAGATACATAATAAACAGTCAAACTGAATTAGTTTCAAAATAAATGCTAAGTATAATCTACCAGTACTACATCCAAAATGAAAAGAAACAATGGAAAAGGTCTGCAGAGCAATGTGTTTGGCATTCACTGTGCTCCTTGGAGTCATAACTTCATAACTGGTCAGGGCAGGATTTTCTATGACATCTCTTTTTGTTTGCACAGCAATCAGATACTCAAACATGCAATCACTCCTCAAGAAAAGAGGAATTTCATTTATGCAGTGAACTCCAGATCACATGGAAAAGGACCATATTCAGTTCATCTGAGGAACACAGTTAGATACCTGCATTAGGCTAAGGCATATATATACATATATTTATATATAACTCCAGTACAGAAGTTACATCCTGCTTAATATTATAAAAATGCATAGCCTTTTGCATTCAGTACTTCTGCCAATGTCTACAAAAACACTAGGGTACTGTGCCTATAGATAGACCATGATTTTGTCCTGGCTCGTGGCCTGCATCTTCTGTCTTTATACCTATTATATTGACTTTGTTGCTATAATACACTAAAATATTATGGTATTGTCTATTGTAATAAGTTCCATTTTCAAGAAGGAAAACTGAGGGACTAGGCAAAGTAGCCTAAGACACAAACAGTATTATTAAGAAGGTAAAGCTAACCCATTCTTCTGCAACTGGAATTTTTTAATGGAAAAATTATATTCAAGTGGAAAGAAACACAGTAGTCCTTAGTTTTAATATAAAATTGTTATTCGGGATAGTAAGGATCTTAAGGAATAACAGTTGGCTTCTACTATCATCCTCATGTTATTTTATATCCTACCTGATGTCTTACTGTCCCAAGAATAAGGAACTACATAGTTGGTTATATGAATGCCTGTGTAGAAGAAATATTTGAATCAGAGATACTTCAAAGAACAACACAATAACTCAGAGCATAAGCAATTTCATATTAAGGAAAATTATTGTGGAAAATGGAGTATTTTAACCAAAGTCACATAATACTAGTGGAAATACCGACATTCTTACAGCTTTGCCCCATAGATATAGTGCTCTAGTTGACATGTTACACCGTCTCACACACTCAAAATTGTAAAAGAAAAGGATGGAAGAAGTCTTGAAAGGTCATATAGGCTATCATGGAAAATCAACCTTAGCATAGTGATAGTTGTATTATTCCAAACAGATGCTTGTTTTACCTGTTCTTAAACACTCCTGTGCTGGAGATTCCACAGCCTTGCAAAGCAATCCATCTCTGCTTAATTACATTTATGTTTACATTTTTCCCCACAGGCTATCCTAAATCTTACTTATTGCAATTTAAACCTTTTACTTCTTGTTCTACCTGCACTAGATGTGAGGATAGTTTACTCCTTTCCTCTTTACTGCTAATTTTACATATCTGATGACCATTATCACATCTCCCTGCAATCTTCTCTAAATAACAGACTGAATAATCCTAATTCCTTCCACTTACAGGTCATGTTTTCTTGACTTCTTACACTTGTTGTTGACCTTCAGTGCTTCTTCTGCCACTGGACTACATATTTCTCGAATTGGACACAGTAGTTCAATTTAAATTTAGCCAAACCAAGAACAGTGGGATTACATCACATGCTTTATTAGTAATATTCCCTATTGTCCTTGTCAAATAGCATCCCATTTTTTACCAGCCACTTCTTTATTTTGTGAAAATTGGTTTAATTCTATTCTGATCCCTGAATATACTTTCAGAATTCACTTTTGCATGCCCACATAATTCATGATCTGTGTACTTTATGAGCTTTCTCTTTCCTCTATCCCCAATTCATTCATAAGGGCATTGAATATTACTACAGAAAACTACTACAATACTCTTCTCATGACATATTTCCTGCTAGAGAGTGTAGTATTGAAAACTATTAGTTTCTCAGCAATTTTTTTTACCATGTATTATTACTAAGACTTGCTTCAAAGAATGCTGTTTAAAACAATATCAAAAGCTTATTAGAGGCAAGATGAAACATCTATGTTTCTCCCTTATCCAAAAGGTATGTTGCTGTGCCAGAAGAAAAAAAAAAAAAAAAGTTTAGTTTGGTTTGGCAAGATTTCTTCTGAAAAAAAACAAAACAGTGATTTTTTTTCTCCTGTGCTGTTTTGCAGGCACTGCAGTTCTCACTTACCAACTCCAGACCCTAGAGTCACCTAGCTTTAGGACTTTGATGGAAGCCCTAAACAACTTGATTTGTGAAATAAGTGCCTGAAGTGCCTTTTTTCTTTGCTTCCTGCCTGCCAAACTATCCACCTCAATTGTAACAGTATAAGCAGACTGGAAGCCTATTATTTTAATCTAAAGGAGGGGGGGATTCATGTTAGGCTTGAGGAAGAAATTGTTTACAATGAAGGTGGTGAAACCCTGGCCCAGGTTGCCCAGAGAGGTGGTGGATGCCCCATCCCTGGAGACATCCCAGACCAGGCTGGACGGGCTCTGAGCAACCTGAGCTGGGTGAAGATGTCCCTGCTCATGGGAGGGGTGGCACTGGATGAGCTTTGAAGGTCCCTTCCAACCCAAACTATTCTGTGATTCTTATAAGCTTCCAAATTTATCTAAACATGATGATAAGGACTTTGTTTCAACACCGACTGCAGCCCAACCTTCAGCTACCAAATGTAGGAATAAAATAAAATAAAATAAAATAAAATAAAATAAAATAAAATAAAATAAAATAAAATAAAATAAAATAAAATAAAATAAAATAAAATAAAATAAAATGTTTAAAGTATTTTCTGCTTTTTTGCTAGACCTCAGCTCTGTAGGGCTGGAAGTAGCAGCTGTGCTACTGTAACCCCAGCAGCTGACCTGGATTATGCACCACATTGGGTGCTGCTAACGAGGGGGCTCCTGTCCCTGCTCCCACCCCAGGAGCACCAGCTGTGGGTTTTTCTGCACCAGCTGTGACTGCAGACAGATCTGCAGTTGCTCAGCTGGACACGAGCCAGCTCTGATTTGAAAGCTGAGCAGCTTCGTTAGCACAGCGCCATGCTTAAACAGATCCGTAAGTCCTGCTGAAAGCTCTATGCTGCTCTCAGCGAGCCACTTGCTGCTTTTGGATCAGAGTTGCTTCATCTGCAGCCATGCTGTAGTCCAGATGATGCGAGTGTGGGTCTGCTCTCTACAAAGGGCAGTACTGACAAATTCACTTTGTAACGCATAGCCAAGCACTGGCTGCACCTTCTTCTTGGAGAGAAAAAGAGTCTGTATCCATTATTTCAGCATATGTAACAGGACTACTTAAAGCACTTCTCAAATGTTATTCTTTCTTGTCCCTAAAAGTCCTTTTAGGCAACCAACCAAAGTGTTACTTTTTCTTTTTCCTAATAGATGAAGACAGTGAGGGGAAATGGGGCTTATATTGCAGGGTGGTTTCCAGGCCTGGTCTCTAGTCAGTGCCCTACAACATGCAGCTGCTGGATTGTGAGAGAGATTCAGCTCTTGGGATGCTCCTGTGTGGCTCCTGGGAGAACAGGAAATCAGAGGCACAGCTCAACTTGCCTGCAGATATGTGCAAATTGAGATATCCTTGGATTTGACCTTTATTTAATGAACACGCCCTAAAAGTCCATGTTGCCCACCACAAACCCTGCACAATAAGCCACTGCTTTCCAAACATCTTGACCCAAAATCCCCAAAGAGCCAACAGATACTTATCACGTACTTTAGAAAGCAGAAAGTGCTCTCCAAAAGTCCTTAGGAGGAGGAGGAGAAGCCAGTGGCTCCCAGATGTGCCATTGCTTCCCTGCAGAATGACCTTAACTAGGTGCTCAGCTGGCTCTGGGGTAACCCAACAGAGTTGGCTTCAGCTCATCTGCTTTCTCCTCAGATCAGTGATTTTGAGTCTCCAGGCATCAGTGTATTGAAGTAGCTGCCTACCACACGCAACGGTACAGGATCCACATCTGGACAGCTGGCAACTGTATGTAATTCAGGAGGCTACATTGCCACCAAGACAACGTACAATGTGCCCCATCATTGCTGAAAGTAACATCCAACCTTTGTATTTCACATTCTCAAGTAATATTTTGCTGCTTGACTTGCCACCGAAGCCCAGGAACAGGAGGGTGAGAGGTTTCTGTCTACCATGCAATGGCCAAAGATGTGGGTCTGCCTTAAACTCCTTATTATTTACCCTGGGACACCTCCTGTTTAATTCTCAGAATGTAAAAAACAGAGAAGATTTAGTTCACAGTACATTTGCAAAAAAGCTCAGACTATACAAATAAGCATCTTGCAGCAACTGCAAGTAGAGGCAAGTTCCAGAAAGAGAAAAAATAGTCTGATGCATGTCATCTTGTGGTTTTTTGCTAGATTAATGAAAAGCCCACACAGCATAATTATGTTTACAATAAGCTTACAGGAGTTTTCCCACAAGGTAGAGGAGAGTCATAGAGGGATCAGGTTAAACCAATTATTTAACTTTTACAGAGCTAAACTTGCAAGAGTTTCAGAGGGAGGGAAAAAGGGCTTTTTTATTGGTTGCTTATGACCATGCATTAAAATAGTGTTCTCCTTTTTCATTCTGTCACATTGCACGAGCACATCCTGGCAGATCCAATTCAGATGACCGGGAAACAAATTTTTGGATGCCTAGACCACTTAAATATTCCACTGCTAGCACAAGTTTGCTTTTTACTACCATGAATGAGTCTACCCACAAACAACCCAACAGGTCTGGTTAGGCTCTTCCCAGAATGTGGCATCCAGATTGAGGGATTTTAATGATAGAGTGAACAAATAAATCATAAAGCTTGACTGGGAGTTGTATTCACTAAAATCAAGATTTCCTTTTCTGGAGCTGGTCTTTTGGGCTTGAAACAAGTGGGCAATGGTGGAAAGCACTGAAAAGAAAACAATATAATATCATTTATCAGGCCTTTTGCAATGTCAGCTCTCCATTGTTCTTGCTTAAAAAAATACATACTTCTTGGCTTTCCTAATTCATCAGAGAGACATGCAGTTGTTCTGGTTTAGACATTAGCATTTGTTTTGTTTATTCCAGTTCCAGTGGGCAAAAATCAAGTAAACCTGATTAATTCAATGGTCTACCTACAGTTTTTCCAAAGGATATGGCAAGCTATGATAGAGTAGAGCTTGAGAAACACAGATATAACACCCTAGGGGCTAAATTCTATGGATGTTGTTGACAGAGCATCTGCCTAAATGATCTTCCAGCTAGTACTGGGCAAAATAATTTTTTGTTTTGTTTTGCTGACAATTTGAAAATGTGGGGAAAAAAACACATTACTGTTCAGAATTCAAACACTTTGGCAAACTGCACCTTGGGGAAAATATTCAGAACACATCATGAGGTTAATCTGGATTTGAGAGCTTCTTATTTTTCACTGAGATTAAAAAAAAATGGATTTTGTAACAAATTGTCATTTCTGTCAAAAAAACCCCAAACAATTTCATTAAAAAATACTGTCTGAACCCCACCCAATTACCAGTTATAAGGGCTGCAGCCAACATCATGCTTTACACATTAAATAATAATTAGCTGGCATACAATAATAACATAAATGAAAATAATACCTGGATGGTCAACCTGGGGCTCTCCGGCTACTTAATCCAGAGCTGTGACTCCCATGGCTGTAACACCCACGCAGGTTGGGACCCACTGGGAAAGCCACCCCTGTAGCTGCCAAGGAACCCATCCAGCACAAGCATCCCAGCCTGTGCTAGGACTGAGCACCATGTTCAGAAATGAGTGACAGGACCCCACAGGGAGACATTAACCTTTTCCACCTGTGGATGCCTCCTGGCACTCCTCCGTTCTCTGCCGTATCTGCTTTGCATAGGGCGGGTCCCATTTGCATGGTGATTTTGGTAAGCAGCGCATGGGGTTATGGATGTGCGCCACCTGGGTGTGCATGGACTGATCCTTCCTCTGTGTCCTACAGCAGGTGACATTTGCCCTTTAGAAGGAATCCTGGTTGCAACAATCAACAATAAATTAGTTCCTGACCTACCATCTGGCCAAGTGACAGTTCATTCTGCAGACGCGGAGCTGCACATCAAACAGTACTCAAATTTCTCATTGGCTTTGGTACAACTTAGATGAGATAATGCCTTGAACACTTCAAGAGCAAGGTCAAACATTGTCAATCAGAAGGTTTCCAGTTCAGCAACTCTGTTCCTATTTGGGCAGCAAAGATGTGTGATGGATTTGTGATCTTTTCACAGCTCTTAAAATTAGGCCACTTATCTAGATACCGTAGAAGAACTGGCTGACTTAAGGTCTCATCCAGGAGTGGGAATAGATGTCGTAAGGACCTGAAATTTTTAATTGCATATATTCTCACCATTTCAATCAGACCAGAGTACTACAAAGCCAAGCAGAGATACTAAGCCAGTAGATAGATAGATTACATTTTCTGATTCACCTGCATTGCTGCAAGTGAACTGTAAAAAACCACAGGCAAAAGGTAACTTCTTGCAATGTGTCAACTTTAAGATCATGTCGTGGATCCAAGTGAAAGAGAAACACATAAACATCATTTGTCACAATAACTTTTAAGATTGCCCAACAAATACTGTTAAAACACTCTAATTTTCAGTTCATTATGACTTTCCCAAGATTTTGTGTTGAGTCTGAAATTTTCCATTTTCATTGCTAGTTTATAACTGATTTTGTTTTCCTTTTTAGTGAGAGAAGAGATTTGAGGTGAAAAGATTTACCACTTCCAAGAAGAAGGATAAATTCATTTCTGGTGTTAGATTTTGAGGGTATTTCCTTTGATTTCTAATGGGAACCTCAAATTTTACAGCTGGCTGGCTGCTGTGGATGGGACAAGTCTTTTGCATTCCCCGTGAGAATCTGCCCAGAACTGGCAAAATTTCAGACTTTTGAAAAACCACAATTCACACAGTTTTTAGATGTTAGAAAACCTCTCCAAAGCTTTTCTTAGCCCAATTATTCTGTTACTTTAAGTGACAGAAGTCCAAGAGGGTGATAAAGAAGCTCCAGTCTTTCTGATGGCCCATGTGGGTGTCAGGACCATACCTCCTGCAGGAAAGACTACTTTTTCAGACTGCCTTTTTAAGAACCTAGGAAATAAAAAATATTAGCTGCAGGAAGATGCAAAGGTTAGGAATTATCAAATTCAAGAGTGCTCACGCAACTTCGATTTGGTTTTCTGTGTCTAAGTGATGTTCACGAAGATTTTAATGACTCAATGAGTTCCTACATTTCCCACTGACCCCTGCCTCATTCAAGGCAACAAGGCTCTGTTTTGGGAACTGATGTTTTGAGGGAAGGAGGCTTATTTTCAGTATTTCTATCTCAGTGCTTTCAAAGCCTGGAAAGTGTAAGATAATAATAGAAAATGAAGGTTGCAAGAAAAACAAAACCAAAAAACAATGGTATCTCAGTTAGGTTAGTTAGGTTGGATTCACTTTTATCCTTGTGTCTGTTTAAGCCCATCTTTGGTCATTGAAACCAACCTTTTCCCACAAGTCATTAACTGTGCATTTCTCATCTTCTAGGTATCTAATAAGATAATAGATTCTGACTTGCAGAAACAGCCATGATTTCTGACTGCAGCTGAACTCAGCATGCAAGACCAGGTCATGTCTCATGCCATGTCCCTCTAGATCTAACTTTTCAACTATTTCCCTGTGCCTTGGCTCTCCAACAGACCAGCGGGGACAACAGCACGCCCTCCTCTCTGGTTTGGGAAGAACGATGAATGAATGTTTGCGAAGCCCTCAGATGCTGCGGTGGTGAACCCCACGGGAGAAGCCACAAGGAAATTAATAATTCTGTCTTCAGAATGAGATTTGTACTGTAAGTAAGGCCTGGGGTCACACTTCAGATAATAAGCAGAGAACTAAATATTGAATTAGGAGAGCACCATCCATTCTGAATGAGGTGGTGGAAAATATACTAGGTGTTCATTTAATTAAAGACTTGTGTAATTCATACATACAAGGGAAATGATTTAAGGTTCATTTTTGAGTTAAGAATTGATTTGCAACCTTAATAATGTTCTTTTAAAGCAGTGTGTGGGTGGTATGTATGTTTGTTATAGCCTGCCAGCCAGGTAATTCAGGGAAAGAGGGAAGCTTTGAGCTTTCAGCCCCTGGTCATTTTTTACAGATAATTCACTACCTGCACATCCTTCCTGGAAGCTGCTACATGTATGTTACTGATGGCTTGTAAAAACAAAACAAAACCAGAAAGATGTAATGCAGTATTTATTTAAAATCTCTGTTTTGGGAAATCATTAAATCATGTCTGTCTTGAGGCATTGTGGTTCCTTTTCTAAATACTTCTTACTGAAGATATTTCACTGTAAAACAACGAGAATGAGGGCTGCCCATTCCAGAGCCAGGGAAGAATCGTTTGAAAGGCAACTCTCAGCCTTTCAAAATTAGAAATTCTTTGTTGAAACACCCTCTGTTTTCTTTAAGATCAAAACCCAAACCTGGCTTGAGAACACGGGTTATTATTTCAAGGGATTTAAACAACTTGTCCTGAGTAGACCAATGCGGATCACAGGGTTTTTACCTACGAAGGTGTTTTGTTTTGTTTTGTTTTGTTTTTTTTTAAATTAAGACAGCAGGCACTCAGAGTCTGTCAGGGCTTTTGCCTGAATCCAGCTACATCCTTCAGGTTGATGTCACTCCCAGTTTCAGACATGGTCCAATACTATGGAAACAGAAAATTGATGCTGCACCATGAAGCTGGCACTCAGGGAAGGTTTTCTGGCTGGAAATAGCTGGGTCCCAGTTTGAGGAGACTTGTAGGGGCCTGGGACTGTGACAACTGAGCAGAAAACTCAGGAATTAACCATTGGAGACATCTGGGGACAGGTCTGAAGAAAGCAGAAGAGGAAACCCCGATTGAAGTGTTACTGTCCTGCACACGTGTGCATGGCTGTAAAAATTCCTCCACAAGGAAGACAACACCTTCCTGCCTTAGTGATGCACTTGGAGAACCACAGCCAAAGTTGCTTTTCTAGTGACAGATACAAGCAGTCCGAAAGCACTTTAATGGGGGAAAGAAGCTGGCTTCCCTCTTGACACAAAGTGCCCACAAATCCAAGAACATTGTCCACTGACTTTCAGGACGAGGGGAGAAAAATTATCTTCCTCTCTGTCCACTAATTCTTGGATCTTCTCTCTTTCTTTTCTGTATCTCTCTTTTCCTCTCACTAAATAAAAAGACAAGCTTGCTTTCCTGGGCCTCCCAGGAGCATTTAAAATAATCCTAAAAATGCCACCAAAAGGACTGTAAACATATCTGTCCCCAGGATTTAATTAGTACAAAGAGCTGTTCAACCAAGTTGTATACTTAAAGCAATTTAATAGCCTTTTCCATGATGAAGTCTAACATGCCAGTTCGTTGCCTGAAAAGGAGAAGAAGGTCTGGACAACACCTTTTCTGTCAAAAAAAATCCCTACCAAGGCCACCACAACAATAACAACAACAAAAAGAGTGAAACCAATAAATAATATTTGTTCTATTGCCAGTTCGTCAGTTCTTATTTAACCAGCCAATGCAACAAAAGTTTAATGCAAAAATCTACAGCAACCTTCTTCTACCCCTCCCTCCCTGTTCTGCTCTCTCTCTTCCTCTCTCTCTTTGGGATTGGCTTATTTAAAAACTATATTTCTGCCTAGGCATTCAAAAATGCTGAATGCCTCAAGCAAACTAGTAGAATAAGCATGTTTCTCTACTGTTTCTTGGCAGGGTCCACTGCCTGAGTCCTGCTTTAAATTAAAGCACATGTGGCTTGAGTTTAGTATTATCATGAAAATGAAATTACCACTTTAGAAAAGTCAAGTTATTTTGGAAGTGAAAACTGCAGGTCAGAGCCCACCAAAATTCCAAAAACTTGCTCAAAAAATGTCTCGTTAAAGGTTCAGAGCTGCTGCTGTGGACAGTGCATCCTTTTGGGTCATGATTTAGAGTCTTCCCCTTCATGGTTTCCTAAATTTGTTACACACTCTTGGGAAAACCTTACAGACGTTGGCTCTTTGTCACTGGCTCCCTCTGCAGCTCCTCCTCTGGAAAGGGGAGAGAAAAAATGTATCTATCAGAAATTAGCTGAACTGACCTGGGGCTCATGCTATTGTTTTGAAATCCTTTTGAAAATTGCCCTGGCACTGGTAAATACAACAAAGCCATGCTGAAGTGCTGGTTGTTTGCTCAGCTAAAACCCCTCAGTACTGTTACATTAATTTTCTTGCCATTAGATGAGGGCTGCATAGAGGACACTGGAGTCTATGCTCTCCCACCTTGGAATGGGATCTCCTCTGCTCTTTTTCATGCCCAGAGGTCTGAGTAGGTGGTAAATCTCATATGTTGCAGCAACATGGTGGTTTGAACAGAATTTGGGGTTTACATTTGTGTGTATGTGCTCACATGTGTGTGCATATAGGTATTTTGAGTAGTTAATACTTCAGTTAACTAGATATTTTCCTTTTCCTCTGGGCTTTTTCATGATGCAAAACTAAATACATCATGTCAAAAATAAAAGCTGATAGACATCAAGTCCCACTGCTTCTATTGAGAACGTGATATTGGTGGATCCTGTCTTGTCACATTGTGGTAGTAATGAGTCCATCTATAAAATGTCACTTGCCAGAATCTGACCTATATGAAATGAGTGGATTGTTACAGATATATAGTCAGATGGGCTTGATTCTTTTGCTCCACAACATTGATTTTATTTTATTTTATTGCAATTCCACTGACTTTAGTGGAGAGAAGCCAGTCTCTGGGGGGGTTGGGAAGGAGGAGGAGTCAACCAGCAACATGTCAAATTGTGCAGTTGAAGTTGGAATGACCAGTGTTTTTTATAATCCTGTGGAAACATGTATGGTGATTGTGCAAATGGAGCTGGTAATCTGGATAAGCAGACAAGCCACAATAACTCACCCTGTCCCCTGCACACACAAGCATGTACACATACACAGAGGGAGAAAACTGTGTCTGGAAGAAAATAATTCTTCAGCCAACAATTTCAGAGACAGTTGGAAGAACAGGGGAATGGTAAGTGCCAAGAAATTTTTCCCCAAGCTGAGAATAAGTAATACTGCCTTGCATGTTGAGGTTTGCCAACATGACTGGAATTGGGGGTAAAGTGACTACTGATTTTCAGAGAATTTGGATCAAGCCTTCATCCTTTTCAAGGAGTATATAGGATGGAATAGAATAGAATAGAATAGAATAGAATAGAATAGAATAGAATAGAATAGAATAGAATAGAATAGAATAGAATAGAATAGAAGTAGGAGTTCCATTGGAAGTGGCCTACAAGATCATCTAGTCCAACTGCAAGAACCCCTCAGTAGGCACCTACTCCTAACTTCAAGCCAGCCTACCTACAACATGAAGAGTTGGAGTAGGCCAAAATCCTACTATGGTTTTGGAGGCAGTCAAGAGCAGAGCCCAGAGTTCACGTTTCTTTGTATTGTACTGTGAGATACTAGCATTGATCTTATCAGGTGATGCACCTCTGCAGCCAAGAATTAGTCCTGAGGTTCCTGTAGACCTCCTTTCCCCTCAGACACACTCATTTTTCCTCCTACCTGTGTCTTTTCCAGAAGGAATTTTGATAAGAGCAGTCATGACCCAGCTTTCCAAACTGTCACAATGAGCAGAAGGTGGATTTTGTTTCTACAGAGATCCAGGGCATGTGTCATGGCTTCATCAGTGACAGTACCTCAGGGCTTGGGTGTGAGAAGAAAGGGATGCTGACAGCTTGAGGGTAGACCACACAACTCCAAACCCAGCAAGAAGTGTAGGGACAGCTCTGGGGCATTAACAGGGCTGGGAAGGGAGTGACTCAAGTCAGAGGGTTTAGGGAAAAGTGGTGACGGGCAAGTGTACATTAGTGGATGTAGCACCCAATTTACACTCAAGCAGATCATGGCTGTATTTAATTTTGATCAGATCCTATGAAAGGACACCTCCCTTGAGTGTGGAGGAGGTGTGCAGATGTGGGATCCAGATGAGAGGTCATTTGGGCAGGGTGAAGGTTGGCAGGGTGTGCAGATACAGCTGCCTGTGGGTGGCTGTGAAGTAGCAGAGGGCTTTGTGAGGAAGGAAGCACAAGAAGCACTGTGTTATGGGGCAACAGGAACGAGTAAAAGATAAGGAACAGACTAAATGGTCACCATACCACATTCCTCCCTTCCTGGACGCTTTTAATCAAACTTGAATTTGTGCTCCAGATCTCCTGCCCCAGCCTGTCTCCACACATCTCCATGTGTGGTTCTCACACATGACTATTCCCTTTCATCCCACGTGCCAGCAGATCCTCTCATCAGTTGAACATACCCACTATGTATTAGGAAGTTTTCCAACATATTGGTTAGCTTGAGTTAGGTTTTACAGGTCTCTTCTCACCAACAGAGCACTCCTGTCTAAGGTCGTGGGATACAACACATGCAGTGAGTGGCTGCTTCTGCTCAGCTGAGCTTCCAACCAAGCATCCTGCTTCTGCAATAAGAAAATAAATTATCATGTAAGGAAGAAGCTTGAGTTCCACATCTGAAAATACAATTTTCATAGGTGAAGTAAGATACCTGGTGGAAAAAAATAGCTCTTAGTGTTCATAAACAATGAGAGGTTCTGAATAATCTATTGCCAGCTCAGGAAAGAAATCCTGGAATCACTGCAGCTCTTTGAAAACAGGACCATGGGTACCAGCAGTTTAAAGAGCAAAGAGAGAGACAAAACTTGTTAACAAAGACTAAAGTATAAAACAGAAAACATCACTATTAAACTATACACGTCTCTTGGGCTCAGTTCTTTAAAACTGTGTGCACATCTGCTCACCTCACCTCAGCAGAAAGAAGGCAGGGATCAGGAAAGGTAAAGATTATAAGAGTTAATGATGATCAGGTGTGTGTAAGATATGGTATCTGTAAAATGGGAGACTGGAAAAGAGACAGCTTATAGAGGGTTGTAGAAATGGAGTGTCATGAAAAAAGCAAATAGGAAACAATTGCTGTCCATTTTGTAGAAGGTGGGAAGTGGAAAACAACATAGGAAATCATCAGTCTGCAGGTTTAGTTCAAAAATAAGTATTTTTTAACCAAAAATGTAATTAAGTCAGGGAACTTGTTGCAGGCTTGTACAGAAGCCAGAGGTGTTAATGGGCTTAAGGTAAGATTCAAACATCCAGGAATATGTGTCCTCGTGAACAGGCTGTAGCTTCTAACTCAGAACAGTCTCTGCTGAACAGTCTGTGGGACGATGAGTGGGTCCACTACTAAAAATCCCTTTGTTTTTACCTGCTCATCATGAACTTTACCATTGCTCTAGCACAGAAACAATGGGAAAGGATCCCCTTAATTATTTCTGGGTTGGTACACTCAGGGTTATTTGAATCCTTTCCCTGGCTTTCAACGCAGACCCTTCCTTTTTTTTTTTTTCCTGCGGAGTACTGCCTAACTGCTGAGCCATCCTCTTCCCTGACTATATCTACACTGTTGCATTAGCTCATGCCTCAAATTCACACTCAGCCCGAAGTCTCTGATCATCTGTGCCAGCTTCAGGCTCATTCTCTGACTCATATCTGCAACGATCTAACTGGCTCTCCAGGCAGAGGAAATTCAGGAATCCAGGAACAGAAAGGTAGGTAGGAGATGATCTTTTCTAGTGTTTAGCACATGCACTTGAAATACCTACTTGCCAGTTCCGGTCCTATATATATACAGGAATATACATGGTTTATTTTACTATAATACACACACATATACACATGATAAATATTTGTATTACATATTATTTCTGAAGTATATTGTATGTCTAATGAGGAGAGTAATAAACCTGAGGGAGAGCAAGACTGACAAACTCTATGTGCGAATATCCTGTAGACCTTTCTGCAGCAAAAGGGCATGTTTCAGTTTTGGATTCCCGTTTCAGACTGTGAAAAATGACGTTGGGCCCTTAACAGCCACACTGAGAGGCAGAATTTCAGCCTTACTTCTTGCTCCCATGCTGACCTGACTCAGCCTTCAAAGACTCCCATAAAGCCACAAGAAGGTCATAGCTGTGGACACCATCCTTTCTTCTGCAGATGGGCTATGGCTCTGGTGGTGTTTCCCTTGAGAAAGTTCCAAATCAGAGGGAGTCACTCAGCTGGTGAGATGTACACCTTAGGTTGCCACTTGAACTCAGTTTGTAGTCCAAAGACCTCGGCGGTGTTTTAGGGGGTAAAATGTCTGTCAGAATGGAATACAGGTCCAGACTGGGACAGGTAAATGTGCATTGTTACTTGCAAGTTGATCTCTAAACTCCAGGTATGGTTGATGGAGATCTAGCTGGCAGAATCAGTGAGTTCTAAAAAGTGATTCAGCTGATCAGATCTAGGTGTCTCTGACCTGCAAACCAGCTCTCATCCTGGCTTCCCATGGCTGAAATATAAGAACCTACATTTCTGAAGGGAATATATGCCTTTCTAATGTTACGCTGTAACATTTAGGTTCTCAAGGATCTAAATTTTGTCTGCAGACCCTAAAAACATCTTATGTTTGCTCCTTTATTGGTTTAACTGTCCTGCAGTTCCTCTATTTTAAGAAGGTGGCAAGGTTACTTCCTTTCCTCTATGGGATATAGCAAAGATAAATACAGTAAAAGTTTTTAAACCTTCAAATACTATAGTTCAAGGTGAAGTACCTTAAATTGATATTGGCTAAGTAAACATAGCATATAGTGGTTCTCATTTACAAAAATAAGAAAAATATTTTTTGTTATGAATTTTGTATGTATGCCCAGAATTCCACTGTTGTATCTTCATAATTATTGTAAAAGTGTGATAAAGAAATATATATTTAAAGACTCCAGTATCTCTTATTTGGTTAATATCCTACAAGTATTTAAATGAGTCATTTGATGGCTCTGCACTTCACGATTGGTTAAGCTATTTAACATACTTTATTGCTTCTGTGATTTATTACCTGATGAGGACACTCAAGAAAGTCTGAGAACCTCTTTGGGGTTTATTGAGCTGGTACATATTTTATGCTGATTTCAAATAAATCAATGTCTATTACAGCATAAAAAATGGGAGCATTGGAAAGAACACTGAGGAGAACTATTTCCGGAGCTTTGTGTTCTGCTTCATGCATAAAGCATGAGGGCTTCATTAACATGGAAGTATGTGCCTGTGAACCTTTAGGTCCTTATTAATCATTTTGGTGACTAATACATGGAGCTCAATGATTCCCATAAGCTTCTCTGAAAGAAATCATAACGTACACACTGTGTGAGATGGTTCCCCAAAGGAGTGTGCAACAGCAATGTCTCAGATACCCCGTATGTAGGAATCTCTTGACAGTTGTGTTGTTCAGCACATCCTTCCCTGCCCCACTTATTGCATTTCAAACAAGACCATCGAGGAATAAGGCAGAGTATCACTAGTCCTTATCTTGTTCAACTGGCAAGTTGGTCATTCACAGCCTTCAAGAGCTCTGCTGTTGGTTTAATGAGAGTAGGACTGAATTCTCTGTGAATCAGGAAAAAAACAGTGTAAGCTTATTGACTGTACTCCTGCAGATGGAGTGAAGGTTTGAGGATGATTAAGTCATAACCCTTTCTCTTGGCAGCCATCTGTGAGCTATGAGGTCTTTTCTGGGTACCATCCTGAGGCTGGAGAAAAACAAGAATCCTTGAATCTCTAGTTCATGCTAAATGGGAGTGGGGACAGCAGGTAGAGAAGTGCTTCCCAGGTGTTTTCTTGGTGGTCATTCCCAGCAGAGGACATGAAGAACTGGTAGTGGTAGTGCTGAAATGTTCTTTCAAGTAGTCTCTTCCAGCCTTATGTCCTCTGCAAATTTCATGTATCTGCTCTCAGTTCCATGGTCTGGACTGAGTTCTGTGGAAATCTTTTGACAAGTTGTATCTTCTGATTTGGGCAGATTGCTGCTTAATCAACAAATAAAATAATTAGGTCAGTTTTACACTTAAACTGATTTCACCTGAACTATATCTTTAGTTGGCTTATGAGAATGGCAAGTGAAACAAAATTGATTATGAAAAACTTTAACTTTCTGCAACCAAAAAGACCTGTTTTCCTGTTTTGAAGGAATACTAGATTGGTTTATTCTTGGCAAATCCTTACTGGCTGCTACCCACCTCCCTAGTATTTTCCAGTTGTAATAATTTGTTCACTTGTTCATTCCAGTTTTTTTCTGGGCCTAAAATGTGAACTGACTGACCTATGGTTCCCTGGCTTCTCCGTTCTCCTCTTTTTGAAATGGGCACCATTTCCAGTTCCAGTTTTTCACCTTACCGCCAAAGGCTTGTCAGATATAATTGCTAACATTTGTAAGGCTGTTTTACCCAGCTTTTTCAGACTATGTCTGTTTGTGCAAGCATTGTGGTGCAGTAGGAGTGGATCAGTCATAAGAAACAGTCCCAGCGACCACACTCCATTTGTTTGGGTTTTTCATCAAACTAGCTCTAGTTTGGTCCTAGGGACTTTATGCCAATTAGGAACTAGTAATTAACACTCCCAAAGTGGGTTTTCCTGTTTAGTTTCATCATAAAGTCTAAATTTGTCTGGAAAGCAAACCAGATGGAGTTGATGGTGATGGAGTTGATTAGGAGATCCTCTCTAAAAGTGCATCCCCCATCAAACTCAAGGGATGTGAAGCTGCACCCTCAGCATCCTAGAAAAGAGTTTATCAGTCACAACCAATCTGAGAATAAGAAAATCCTGGAAATGCTCACTATGAAAATTTACTGAAAAGATGCTAAGTGTATCCTTGTTGTCAGCTTCATCTGACAACAGTTATTCCTCAGGAGAGCTTTCCTTAGGTCTCTTCCTACCGCTGATGTAGCTACAGAATTATTTCTTGATACATTGTATTTTTATTGCTACTTTTTGGGCTCTCTGATTTTATTCATAAACATGTTTCTACTCTTCTCATGTACTAATCCTAGTACCGTGCCCCTACATCCATTTCCTGTATGCTTCTTGTGCTTGAGGTCTACACATGGGTTAACACTTAAGCCAAGCTGTCTACTCCTGTGTTTCCTACTGTTCCTTTGCACAAGTTGAGAGCTAATACCAGAGCATGAATTTGGACACAATGATCACTTAAGATCCTCTCCAGTCCTTCATTTACATGATACTATGATAGTTTTCTTTGCGATGCCACAGCAATGATTTATTAATGCTGCTGGTACATTGCTCCTTGGAGAATCACAATCCATTTCAGTAAGACTGTTGCTTACATGTGCAAGAAAGGAAGAACATGGCCTGTGTTCCGACCTGAACCAAAGACTATCCAGGATATTCAGATCATTCAGGAAGAAAGTAGGATGCTGTGTGCAGCCACAAAGTTGTGTTTGCAGAACAGCACTCCATAGCAGGTCATGAATAGACATAAGGGAAATTTAGCAACTGGTCTGGCTGAGGATTAACATTTCTATGAGTCAACAAATTGGCTTTTAACCAGAGGGAGTCATGTCTAGCATCCTACAGCAGTTGAAAACCTGCTATAGCTTTGGAAGTGTCCAAAATGTTATGCAAAACCAGATTTTTTTTGTTCATCGTGTGTGTGTTTGGTTTCTTTTCTTTCTTTTTTCTTTTTTTTTTTTTTTTTTTTTTTTTTTTTTTTTGCACAGAAGTTGTTCTGAGGACACAAAGTTCTCATCCAGAATCAGAAGTCATGGCTTGTGTTACATGAGTACAGGAGAGCTGGCAAGACGCACGAAGCCCATGAGGACAAACTAGCAACACAATGGATTTGCAATATTTAATCAAGTTCTTGATGATCACAAATCTTGCAACACATTCCAAAACTACTAAAAACGCTATACAGAAACCAGCTGAGCCAATATTTAAAGCTTTTTTAATTTAACAGAACCCATTTTTTATAGTATCCAGGATATGTTTCTGGCTTTCCTACTTGTCACATGATCTCCTGTCCAGATGTGCTGGTGTATATCTAGTAGTGGACCAGCCAAACCACAGCACTTTCCTCCTGCTTGTAGCATGTTACTGTAATTCAACCATATTTCTCCCAGCTACAGAAGCACTACATTAATATGTGGTGTAACAACAATAACACAGGAGGGGATAAAGCTAACTATAACTTTAACTATGTATCTAAAAATAATAACAACGGAGTGACCCTATTCAAAGAGGTTAATTTGTGTGCAGCGTATAAAACCCAAACACACAGTTGTTTTGAAAACCTTCCCCTTTTCTCACCTGCAACAGAAAATTTGTGCTGAGGAGATGATTTCCTGCAGCTCTCTTCAGGAAATTAGCCTCCCCCTTTGTTTAGATCCCACAAATCATGCCGTGTTCTCTTAGGCAAACCCATGGGCAGTCAGCTCAGATCTCCTACATTTTTGCAGCCGTTATTCTTTTTTTTTTCAGTGGTGGCTGCCATGCAGACTGAGGAGGGAATTCAAGGCTTGCAGGTTAATTATTAGCATGGTTAAGCATTGGCAGCATGCTCACAATTAGAAAGGAAAGGACTGATGGCTGATTCTTCCCTCCTGTTCACAGGATAACCCCACCGGGCTGACTGTGACCTCCCAAGGCAAGGGCCGTATCCACACTCCCTCACGGAAAGTTAGTGGGATTCTTATGAATGGCTCCATTAGGAACCGGATTGGCTTGATGCCAAAGAAATCACTGGAGTTGCTTCTGATTTACACAGGGGTAAGCATGAGGGTGTATTAAATCCATAATCCTTGTCCCCACAGCGGCCAGGAACTCAGCAGCTGGATCCTGCAAAGTGCCACAAAAATACCCTCTGGTGTCAAAAAGCATCGAGAACCTTGCCCGTGTCAAAAAGCATTGAGGATGCTGACACGGCAATATACCAGGCAGCTCAGGAGATGAGGAAAAGTGGGTTCAGCCAACTCAGTCATAAACAGTGATTTCACCTTGTGTGCTTCTGCAGTCTCCATCACCCTAGGACCTCAGCACTTCGTCTTGTAGATCATTACCATGCCTTTGGAAGGTGGAGTGATGTTATTTTAAAGAAAAAGAGGTCCAAATTCTTCCTGCCTGGCTTTGCACACCAACTTAGATGACAGATGAGTCTAACTGGCTTAGATATCCCCTGCAGTCAGTGTGGAAAGGAGGCCACCAAGACCTCAGCTGCCTTCTGAGGATGATCCAGAGCTACTACGCTCAGTTATGTGCCTTAATTTAGATGGCTTAACTCTAGCCCAGAAAACACAACAGACATATTTTAAGGGGAGGGAAGCATTTTTTGAGGAAGATTCCTCAAAATACCTAGTTCCCACTGAACGCTGAGGAAACAATGAGTCAAACTCAACTGGGCAACTTTAAAAGTCCCAGTGATCATTGCTTTACTTTTGAAGAACCACCCCCCTATCACCCAGCTCTGTCATGGAGATGTCCTCAGCATATAGGGAAGTGGAACAGAGGTCCCTGGTTGTCACCCTCCCCAGCGACCTGTCCTTGCATGAATACAAAACACAGACAGGATGTCCCATCACTGCTCAGCCCAGAATTAACCCTGAGGTGCTAAAGCTCATATTGCTGCTCCTCAGCCAGTCTAGCACCTCCTTGGTTTTGATGACATCTCCACTCCATGTCTTAGTGCTGAAGCTGTCCTGTCATGGGTATGAACTGCTGCCTACTCATCCAAGGAGCAATAACATTGGAAAAGATCTGGCTGTCCATTTCCCCACTAACACATGGGCTTTCTAACGATCAAAGGGGAAGATGAAGCTCTGAAAACCAGAGACCAATGGGTTTCTAAGCCCCACACAGCAAGAAATACTCACCCATTCACCACAGCACATGGCTGCTTCATTTAAGTAATTTTGTTATGGTTTTCTTGGGTTTTTTTTCTTTCTTCTTCACCTCTTGCTTTCCATCTTCCCTGATTGACATCTCTCAGAAATCCTCCGTTCTGGAGTCCAAATCAGCTCCTGCCTGAGCACTGATAGTGGAAGATTGATTTCTCCTAACCCAAAAAATGTATTGTTCTTAACAGGGATTTGTTATAAACCAAAAAGAAGAAAAAAAGCATGCTGGGTTTTTTTTTTTGTGAAGTCACTGACATTAAAACACCTCCTGGTTCTCATTTATTCCCTTAATAAAACAATTTCTAAAAGTCTTTCACTCACCACACAGTATTAACCTTCAAGCAGGAAGGGGACCGAATGCTTTTATTATTTCAGCAGCATTTCCTAGCTTGGCTAGGCAGCTAGTGCTAAGAGGGTGTGTGTGTAAATATACATTATAATCACATTACAAATCACTGCCAAACAGAGCAAAAGCAGACTAAAGGATGTCTGCAATCAGAAAAGAACTTATAGATTGTGTTCCTGCAGTCCTGGAGTCAATGGGAAGGTACTTTTCAGCTTCAGTTTATGGCAACTCTTATGGAAAGGTAGCACCTTCAAGGTCAATATGTCTGCATCCCTGTGCTGGCATAGCTGTCCTTATCTATCTGGTAAATTGTATCGGCTTAATCTGTATTGATAAAGCAAGCTTTATTGATGCATATATTACAGAATCAACACCACCTTGGGAGTGTAAACGAGGGCCAATTCTACCTCGTGCATCACCAAATAAAAATTTAAGCTGCTCAATTGGAATAACAAGGTTCTTGCCTTCTGTGTCATGGAAGCTGCAATGTTATCTGGATACAGCCAGGATGTCTGTACCTGGAGTTATGAATGAACACCAGCAAAGATCTCCCAGCAACTGCATCAATTTTCCTCTTGGTTTTATGCACTTCAGCAAAAATGAGATAAATCAACACACAGTGCCAATAAATGACTCTTACTTGCACAAAGGAAAACCCTGCAGTGCTCTGTACTGAGTCTATTATTTGCTCAGTTCTAGAGGACAGAGAGTTAGATAAAAATAAACACACATCCTCCAAAAGCACATCAATATCTGTCTCATTGTCTTATTTGCATCCTTGGCATCTGGGCATTAATCTATCCTTTTGAAGAAAGTTTATAGTGCAAAAAGACAATTTCCACCCTACATTTCAGACTGAAGAGATTTTTTTCTTTGTTTTAATTTTGGAAGTCTATGGGTTATCCATGAACATGTAACAATTTCAGCAAAATTTGATCTCACTGTAAATTCATTCCACAATTCCCAGTGTTAAAATCAGTGTTGTCTCTGTGCCTGGACATCTTATTCTGGATTTCCTTATGTGAAACTGTGATGCTAATAGTCAGCATGATATATGCATGGAAGCACATGCCTCTGCTGAATCCAGGCTTCCTGAGTCCTATTTTGATATTTAAATTCATCTGAACCCTCTGTATTCTCAGTTGGTTCACATTGCATTAGACATAAAAGGCAGCTAAAATAGAGGTAAGAATAGCTCAGATGCTCAGATGTGGTTTCAGGTGCCAGGTGTCATTGAGAGCCAACATCATGCTAAAAGACTTCTGTTGCTACTGTGTGATAAGTGTGAAATAGCTTAAAAACCAGTCCTTTCCCAAAGAGCTGATGGTCCAATGGAGGGTGCCGACCATGAATGTGCATTACACGGTAAATGGGAAAAGAGACAGTGAAGAGTATCTCCCAAGGCTCTGAATGTATATTTTAGTCTTGACATATCTTTTAATAATTTTTATAGCTCATCTTTTAATTATAACGTATCTCTGAACATATCTTTTAATTATAATTTGTCAACAGACCGGAATTAAGGCTTTTTTGCCTGGCTAGGGTAAGGGAAGGCACCCTTTTCTGAGATTTCAGGAGGCCTTCAGCTCTGCAGAGTAGGGTGGCTGGGATGGGAATAAGGTCAAAGCAGAGGGGCAGTGTGGGAAACAGCATCAGCAGGAGCCTGGATATTGCTGTCATCTGCAGCTGCTTTGGTGAGATGAGGAGGCGGTTACTTCCAGAGAGAAATCCAAAGACCTAGCCTTAGAACCATCAAGATGATTTCTTCAGCTGTGACTTTTATTAGGATACCATTTGCTCATAAATCTACACAAAGTAAGCATTTTAGAAAATTGAACTAAAAAAGCTACCTCTCACAAACACAGAAATAAACTCTCATTTTGTTCCCTTTTCCCTTCTCCTCCACATCCTCACCTTGCTCTCTGCTCCAACTCCATCTCAACAACCATTTGGGCACTGGATTATGCTCAAAAAGCACCTTTCTGACAGTGAGACACAGACAGCCATGCCTTCTTCTGTCAAAACAAGGCCCCTGCGAACGATTCTGCTTTTGTTAATGGTATTTTCATTTCCTAGATCTTCTTAGTCTAACAAAGGGAAGATGAACCCTAGAGGTATTTGGAAGACATCAGTCCTTCAGAGGTATAGAGGTATTTCCTTATGCAGCCTGAAGGATAGATCCAGCGAGGGTGTGAACGTGTTTCGAAGGAACTGAAGCAAGGACATTACGGAAGGTAGGAAAAGGGATATCCCCACAGCACCCCTGACTATTCCCTGAAATCAGCTGAGACTGCAATCAAAGGAAGACATCTTCGCAGATGATTTCAGAAATATTAATAAAATCTGATTTACTCCTTTGTGCTAAACTGCTCAACCAGAATTTCAAAGTGGCCTGAAAAATGACACAAGTGAGAGACCAAAGCCGGACTGGCCAGGCTTCACACAGGCTCTCTGAAGTGCTGAGTCTGTTTTGTTTGGGTGCATGGTTCAGATACAGAAATGAGAAAAACAAGACCAAGATCCCAGACCTGCCACGGTTTTGACCTCTGCAACCCTTTGCTCTCTGCAAGTTGTGAGACATGGGGGAATTGTGGCTGCAGGCAGTCGATGTTCTGTTTTACCAATCCAGCTCAGTAACCAGCAGCCCTTGCTAGTTTGTTTTCCTATTTGTTGAAATCCTAGTTGCCCAAATTTCTGAAAGCTGTTTTTAAAGGATTTTGACAAATGCTCTTTGCACAGGAGTCATTTTGTATCATCACATACAGAAGTGGTTTTTCTTGACTAAATGTAATCTTTATTAAGCTCTCTCACAAAGTGATATTCCTTCTTCTTCCCTACATTTCATCTGCAGTATGATCTCACTTTAAATTACTAATGCAGCCAGATGCATCCTGGATAATTTGGCTTCATGCAAAGTGTCGTTTCCCTGAAATCTCTTTGTTGATACAGTTGTTGATACAGTTCAACATTATCCAATGATTAAAACAGGACCACATCACATCTCTGCTTTTGTGAAGAGCAATTCTGCTCTGAAAGGTTATCATGTACAAAAATGGCTCAATTTTACTCAGTAGGTACCCTGTTCTAATTTTAGTGACAATGATAACATTCCCAGTTCCCTTTAGGCATGCCCAGGTGATGCTGGTGAGACCTGGCTTGAAAATCCTCCCTGGTACCAATATGGTTTGTGGAACTCAGTCCCATTGACTGTACAGGGTGTACAGAGCTTTACTGACACATTAACAAATGAACCAACGAAATAGGAATTATGAAAAAGTAAAATAGATTTGTCATAGTGTTACAATTGAAAAGAGAGAGTATGGAGAGAGGAAATGAAAAATTTAGGAAGTGCTAATACTGTGGTATGGTACAGAATTTCAGTAGGAATCAGCAATTCATGCTCTTACATACAGGTGGACCAAAAGCATGCTATCAGTTCTGAACCCACATCTGCAGTGATCTGTGTCTGTTGCCAGAATTTTTACCACTTGCCATGAACAAAATGATACCACCGTGAAGTGACTACATAGTTTTAAAATGGCTCTTTCTTACCTCATTGTACATCATGGATTTGTCTGCAGCCAAAAACACATGTTCTTTTAATTGAATTCAAAGTGGAGAAGGAACCAGCAAAGGTTTAAATTACAAGTGGAAAAAAATGAGTTTGCAAAGTGAGGCCAGTTCTGTGACTCCAACAACCCTCTCTCCCAAATCCCTTGCTCCCTTAAAAAATGTTCAAGAGGTTTGCTTGCCCCAGACTCCGCAAAGTTCAGCCCTTCCTTATTTAATCACATAAACTCTGCTTAACTGCAAACTCCAGCATGTTCACAGCTTTCTGTAGATGGTTATCACATTCCCTTCAGCCATTGTTTAGGCAAGCTGCATGCATGACATTCTTTTAATCCTTGTAAAATCAAGACAAACCAGCTAGCATTTTTGCATGTGCACAGAAATGCATCTTTTCCCAACGCTATCAGTGACCCACAACCATTTATTAGCTGTCTTAGCCGTCTGCATAAATCCAGTAGAGGGAGGCATTACACAGATGTGGTTCTTCAGCTGAGAGACTGTCTCTAGGTATTTAGGGTCAATAATATAAAGCAAGGTCACAAATGACCAAAGCCATGTTTGTTTTAGTGGCCAGGTTGGTAAGGAAGAGAGAAGGTTTGTAAGGGAAGGAGAAATTTGGTTCCTGGGATAGCAAAAATTAATCTCCTAGTGCTTGAGGTGTTTGAAACAGTGATGAAATTACTGTAAAGGAAGGGCGCTTGGGGGAGAATAATCTTTGATTTAGACTTTCCAGAAAATATGTGGAATAAAGCTTTTTCATGAAATCCATAGTGTTTCATGGTGATTTAGCAGATGTAACTCATGTAACTCGACATGTTATTTTCTCATCCATCTAAGTGGTCTTAAAAAAAAAGATAAAACACGGACACGTTACTTATCATGCCTGTTCTTATTTATGCTCTACCAGTTTCTTTACAGCTATGGTAGCAGGAAAAGTTATTATAAGGCAGGACACTTACCCTGGAACATGCATGATCCCATTGGGAGCCCACAGAATCAAGTTCTCATTATGAACTCTATTTTCACCTCCCACATTGTGAGCATTGGAATAGGAAAAAAAAAAAAAAAAAAAAAAAAAAAATCTTTGGCCAATAAGAACATAGAATTTCTTCCTTAGGAAAAGTGAATTGAAAACTAATTTTCAAGGTAGAGAAACTTTCTATCAGCAGTACCATTATTTCTTATTATTGGTTTGTATGGCTTTAGCACCTGGAAACTCCATCCATGATGAGGTTTTCACATTTCTGGTTGCTGCAGGGGAAAATCACTCTCTAAATAGGCAAAGGAGTGTGGTTTGCTCCCATTTTACAGATGGAGACCTGGTAAAAGGAGACATTAAGGCACTTGTCCACGTTTATGCTGCCAGCAATGGAACCCAGATCTCTTGAGTTTGAGTCCAATGCTTTAACCACAAAACCCTCCTCTCTCCAGTTTCAGGGTTTAATTAATGATGATGATGTCTGCAGCTTCCTCTTATCAAGCCACCCTTTCATCAATGATGATATTGTGGTTATTCCCCTGCTATGTATGTGGCTGTCTTCCAGTTATATTACCAGCTCCTGAAATCATGTTCATAAGCATAGAATTTGCTAATCTTTCCCAAGTCCCTTTCTAAATGTGAAGCCAAATTCTGCTTTCAGTGCACACTCATTTTATACTACTGAATAAGTGGAGGTGTAATGGTAAAACTTCTTGAGATACATGGATTTACTGAGGTTTCTGCTGCCATCCTTGTTGCCACCTGAACTATGAGGTCTGATCCTTTCTGCTTGCCACCAGTTCAGCACTGTAACCTGTTTTGTAAAGGATTTTGAACATGGAAGGAAAACAACCTCTTTCCTTCATGCCTTTTCTGGCTGAATCAGGAAATAAATGTCATTTGGTCCTGAAGGTTTTTCAGGTATGGGTCTTTTAGGTTTTTTTTGTCTATTGTGGCACATCCCCCTGTTCCATAATTCCATAACATATATTCCTCCTGTTTCTGAGCATCAAGGGCAGAGCTTTGTAGGGATTTATTGCCACCTTTACCACCATCCTACCGTTAAAACAGGGCTAGGTTTAAGACCATGACACAGACCTGATTCAGGACCAGTTGTAGATTCTTCCAGCATATTTACATCAAGCTGAATACACTACATTATATGTCAGCAACATTATTTTTACTGATGTTGCTTGGAGGTGATCAAAAGATAGATCATCATATCATCATAGGTGGTTTTGTTTCATTATTCATCTTATCTTACTTTAATTGTCTTTTTCTTGATCCACACCAATACCCAGACATAAACACTACCTGGCACAATGCTAGCTGGCCTGGACAAAATTCTGGATTATGCACTAAACATTTATCAGTCTGGACAGTCCTATGCCAGGGCTTGTGCCCATTCCCTGGCTAACTGAAAAGTACTGATACAGTTCTAGCGTCTGGTCCTAGTCTTACATCAGTCTTCATTTCTTAGCGAGAGTATGAGAGAGTAGGATACTTGCAGGGTTCAAATCAACTATGAAGGGTCCAGTCTGTGGACTGTGTGTGCAATAGGTGGCTTCTTATTAGCGTAGCACAAGGTTGAGGAGAACGGTCTCATTTTGTGTCTCCAGTCACCAAGACTGAAGTCCCTATGGACTGAAGAGAATCCTCAGAGCCCTAAAATATCCCTGTCTGTCCTGAAGAAAACCTGGAATCAGAGACGGCATAACAGTTGCAAGATATCCCCAGTTGTGTAACCATTAATGACAAAGTGGCAGCACTGTGAATGGGACTCATCTTGTCATCAGTGCAGACATTTCTGTTTCAGAGCTTTCTGCAATCAAGAGGGGGAAATAGACACTTGCTACAGCACAAATAATCTAAACTGCTTTAAACATTTACTTTAAGATGAAGTCAACTGTGTTCTCAAAGTATTTGATTTATTCTCTGTTGATAGCCAGTCTAGTAAATTAACTCAGATGGAGCCAAATGCACGTGGTCATATGGACCAATAACCTTGCGCCTGGCTTGCATGTAGAGTGGAAGCAGCAAAATGTGTGATACCAACAATAAACCGAGATGGGGAGAAGTAAAGAAAGTGGGCAAATGACATCTCGTGAATACATTTGTCCACCAGAGATTATGGGAAACCATGCTGAGGGCTCCTGGCCAAGACAACGGAGCATTTTTCCTTATTATGAAGTGCTGCCAGCTCCCCACTAGTCTTAGGTATTGTTTGTTGGTTTTTGTTGGTTTTTTTTGTTTGTTTTGTTTTGTTTTGTTTTGCCTTTTTTTTTTCTTCCTGAATTAATGCCATTTAATTATTAGATTCACTGTTTATAAATGGGAAATATTGATTAGGGTACCTATGGAAAGTATTTGGTTTCTTAAGATTTCTGGACTGTTTTTTCTAAGCCATTTTATCATGTAATTTTAAGAAAAAGTCGTAGATACTCAGTCTGGCCTTCACTGCTGCTGACAACACCTGGCAGGCTGGTTACATATACAGAAAATCTCATCTGTCATCAGTAAAAAGTCAATCCTGTAGTCTACGCCAGGACTATAAGGCTAAAAGAATCCCTCCTGGACAAGGAAGAAAGAACTGGGATCTTATTGTCCAGGTTCAACTTTTCTTGTGTTTTGGTTTTTATCCCTTTTATCAGAAAATAAAATTTGCTGTAGTTGACCATTGAATATCAGTTTATGTCTCAGTCTGAGATTGGAACACACCCGAAGTTTCAAGCAAAGCCAGAAGACACAGAGAGAGGGAGAGTGAGAACAGCCCTTATAAAGACCCTGTCATCCAATTTTGCAATGTTCCAGAGAAGGAAAAACTTACTTACTGACCCCTGTGGTTACCACCTTGTACCTTGAAGCATGAAATTTGATTACGTTCAATTCCAACCAGAGTTTTTGACTCATGGGTCTTCTACAGCATGAATCCATCAGTCTTGTTTTGTCCTTCATATGTTTTTTGCACTTTTTTTTGCACGTACATTTGGGCATGCATTAGTTGATCTTTGGACATACTCTCCTTCCCCATCTGCTTCACTGATTTGTTCCATTAAATCTCATCCAAGAGTTCTCACATCAAATTGTGCTGTAATTTCCTCTGCTGAAGTTCAGCATCCTTCATGTTCGACTCCTGGGTCTCTCCATAGTTCTAATTACAAACCTGGAGGATTTAGTTGGAATTTTAATGGTAATATAATATTAAGCATAGAGCCAAAAAAAGTAGTCTGTATTTTGGAACTACCATGAACTGAGAGGCGGAGTGGGCTTTAAACACAAATATGCAAAAAAGGAGACTTAAATTCTTTCTTTTCCTCTTGACCAACTCATTTTATCAGGGAACATTTAATTTGTTAAATTGAAATGTTCAGACTCTTTAAAAAGAAAAGACTCCAAAAATGTAGTGTGTGTTTCATGCCAAAATGTTATTCCAGAGTTTGCCACCCATTTGTGTTTCAGTAGAAATACTTGCCTCCCACTCCTTGGCACTGGCTCAAAACTCTTTTTCTCAAAGGAGGTGTTGAAAAAGCATCTAAGTATTAATTTGTCTTTTGTGGGAGGTTTTAGTGTTGTTATAAATCACTATAAATCACAAATCAGGCTTTAAATGGGAGACTTCATAAGCTGCTCTCACTGCATAAGGCTGTGAAAATGAAAAGCTTAAAGGAAATGTTATCTCAATGTGTTGCATTTAAATTGCCTCTAGTAGACTTATTGGCCTGATTTTACCAGTGTCTGACCTTGTCTTCCCAATGGTGAAGGAAGCGTAGTGGGCATCTCCTCCTAGAGTGATGAACATGATTCAAAGTTCCATTTATCAAAGGAAACTGCTTCAAGTACCACACTGAAATTTCCTAGGCAGACTTTTCCACAGGTATCTCATATCCTTGCAAGCATATTGGTAACTTACTCAGTGCACAATATAAATTTAAGATCTTAAGCACCACAACAGCACTTCTTGCTCCATATATGTAGTTCTGAGTGTTTCAAAACCTCAGCCAGAGATCTACTAATATCTGATATTTACATGATGTTTTTAATTCTGAGGTATTTTTCTGAGTCTGATACACCACCCATGTGTAGGTAATTATCAGTAATCATCACTAATTGTTTTTACAATTCTTTTTCCATTTTGGCATCAACTTTGAAATGGCAGATTTACATGAACTCATCAAAACGCAGACTTTGTGAAGACAACATTTCTGAATAGGAGCTGTACAGGGAGTTCAACAAGACAAAGCGTTCCAACTTGGAGCATGTCCAGGACACCAAACTCATCGCTAGAAGTCATGGGATCTTTAATGCCCACATAGTGGTCAGGACCTCCGCTGCGTTTTATGAGTGTAATGTCTCACCCAAAGAACAACTTCTTCAGCAGCACAGTACCCCATTGTATTGCACTGGACTCGTTCATGTGCAAGGAGAAGAGTACCATTCAGCGAATTGCTCATGCCAATGTGTCCAGCAGACCAGACTGTCTTAGGGCGTCTTCCAACCCAGCAGACCACCTGTCTTGGCTCACCACAGGTGGCTGAATGCCAGTGGAAGATGGCAAAGCTCTCGACCTTCTCAGATAAAGACAGTTTTGGGGCCTCAAGGGATTTGTCTAGGTTTACTGAATTTTGTTCATGCCTTCATGCTCCAGCCCAACAGTTTGCAGATCTGAGGGGAATCCAAACAAGGGCTGGACTGCTCTTCCTTTGGGCTTACAGAAGCTGGGGTTAACATCTGAGCACTCTGGGTGGTCCAGTGATAATAGACTACTGAGAAAATGCACTCAATCAGCATGTCCTAATACTACCTAGACCAAACTAGATTTTCGCACATGGGGCCATACTTTAGGTGACTTAAATACACTTGAACCATCTACTCAGTGCTGAGAAGAGAGCTGTGGACATTGCAACTGCTTTCCCACCTTTGCAGATATCACAGGTCCAGTTTCTCTCAATGTTTGGATCCTGATGTGAGTTTAGTCCAGCAATGCTGAACTGGCACATTTTCCATTAGACAAGAACTGTGTGCAGCCTATCATAGGTTAAAACATGGGATTTTCCAGTTTTCTCTGCCATTTAGAGCTAGCCACAGGATTGTGATTCTTGCTTTAGTGGCTTTTGAACACTTCTCTGCCCACATCCAACAGGCTTACAGCAGCTCTTTGCAGAAAAGAGGAAGCCAAATTGAAACCTTTAGGTACATGATGAATCTGTAGAATTGTTTTAGGATATCAAAGCAACTTCAAGAATTATTGGACTATCCCAGATACATTACTGACAGTTCAACTCACTGTCCCAATCTAGTTCTTGTACCTCATCTCCACACACCATCAATTGACAGGGCTAGGAGTAAAGATTAAGTCATTATTTTCTGCAAAGGAAAAGGTGAAAGATTACCTCATTACTTAAATAAATCCAACTTTTAAAGCTTCTCTGGGGGTTTAGGCACAGGTTAGAGGCCTGTATGCATAACTGAGTCTTCACTGACATCCAGCCAGAGACAGGTCCTGGGGACATAAATATCTGAGCAGCTCTAGTTAAGAACGTAAGGAAATTTCAGGGTAAAAAGGGACATTTCCAATGAATCTAGGTGAGGGCAGTACAAGGCAGACAGGAGAAAGAAGCGGATTGGATGTTGGCTTGGTCTGAAGGTGGATTTTATCATAGATATGTGATCCTGCAGTGGTTGGGATTCAGGCTGACCAAATCCTCTCTGAAGAACACAAGCATCATACAACATGGACTGATCTGGCTTAGCAGGCATTGCTTCCAGAGAAGATCTTGAAATCAAAGAGAATCATCTGAACATGAGCTAACCATGATGCAACACAGCAAATAGATTTAGAGCTTGGATTTAAATAAGCAAATTGTGAGTAAGAATAGGAAGTGTACTCACTGTGAGACATGCCACAGTAGAAATATTGTGGGTTGCCTTGGTCTTCTGTGTCTGTGGCTGGTCTCCAGCCTTCCACAGTGAAGTAGAAAAAGATGCAGAAATTTCAAGAAAGAGCCATGAGGATGGTTAAAGGATCAGATCTTGAGAATGGTTAAAGGACCAGCACCCCTCACAGTGCAGTACCTATGAACACCAAGATTACGGGTCATTTGACAGCAGTCAAGCAGTGCTCATGTAGAGAAGGGGAATTTGACAGCACAGAAATCATCAGTGTAACCAGGAAAATATTAAAATAAACAATGAGTTGGAGCAGAGGCTATACAAGTCACATGGAGAATGAAAGCAAAATGTGAGATGTAATTATCTTTTAAGACCTGTGCGGAACATCTTCACTGGAAAATCTGACCATTTGGTTAGTTTTTTTCCCTGAAAATATCTATCTCAAATACAGATTTGAATTAGAAAGAGGAGTGAAAACCCAAGAGGTACTGTAGACTGTAGAGACAATCACAGAGACTTCCATGTCTCTAAAACCCATGGAAGAGTGAAGGTTTGGAATTCTCTCTGTCAGATGACCATGAAAAAGGGGATCCGCCTAGCCTACACTGTCAGTGGCGGGCCAGTGGTTTGAAAATGGGGCCAAAATTATGTTTTCAAAGCACTGACTGAATATCCGCGCTTCAGGTTATCTGTTTATCTTGCATTTCACAAAGAAAGCCTGATAGTTTGTGGGAGGCAGGGAGAGAAAAGAGGATGGAGAGAAGGGAGGGAAGTAAAATATTGTTGATTTTAATTTTTACTATGGTTTGTTAATTTTGGCATGTGGGAGGTGGAATAGCTCCTGGCTTTTCTTTTATTGTGATTATGCTCTTTAATGTTGGCAAAAACACCTGGAGCTGACAATAGGCATTTTTCAGTAGCATATTGTTATGAATAAACTAAAAATAAAACAATGAAGCTAAACAAAAAACTGAGTGTGTGGTTATCTTAAAGTGACACCCTGAGGCCTTGCTTTCACACTGTATAAGCCTGTCACTCTGACAACAAACAGATAAAAGAACAAAGATGTATATTTACCTCTTGGAAATGAGGAAGGCATTTATTTGGCTAATTCCTGTGGTCTTTCTGCAAGTAGAAGTCCTGAGCGATTTTGTCTGAGTCAGTTCTAAGTAAAGATATCAGTTTGGCCAGCCAATATACCCTGGTTCTGTTTCTTCTTCTACCACTTAAACAAAAAGTAAAAATAAATGCCTATGGCATTATGATTGCCTGAAATAGCGTACAGGAAGTAAGTGTGTAAAATATGGAATGCTTCTGGGTGATAAATGTTTTCTTGAATGGTACACATCAACTAAATGCTGACATACATTATGTTTTCAGAAACACAACACTGAGGCTCCTGTTTTTAATTCCATAAACTTATGTCTTTATAAGAAGTATTTGTATAATAGTTGTCTATATTTTTATTCATATGTTCATGCACATGCTAACATACACAAGCATGCACATTAATAAAATGTCATTCCTTAGGGGTAAAGGCATCTTTGCTTAAGGATTTTCAAAGGCAAGAAACTACTAGTGTTTAACCCATAAATAGATTCGAACACGATTTCAAAGACCACATTGTTTTTTGCGCTAGTTTGTTAAAATCTATGGGTCTCAGTTGGTTACTTCATGGTAGTAACTCAAAAAGCAAGACAAAACTGAGGGCAGGGAATATAACATACTCATTGATTTGGAAGCTGTCCCACACTTGATGAGTATAAAAGATGAAAGCTACTTTTCTTCTTCTTCCTCTCACATTACTATTTTTACAAAAATTCCAGGTTCACTCATAAGTCCCAGAGATCTGAGGGCACATCAGCTTGACAGACTCATATTGCATGCGCTGTGGCAGTGTGGAAGAGCTGAGAATTTTCTTTTGCAATCTTTCATTAGAACACAAGGATGGTGTAAAACACATTACAAACACAAGGATGGTGTAAAAATACATGTCACTGTCTTCTGATACTGGCTGTCTTTGCCCAGTGTGCAGGTTGTGACCATTGCATGATTTCAGTCATTGCTTCAGCAAGCAATTAAATTGTGTGAAAAAAAGGTATAGAGCGATACTGGAAATGGAAGCCAGAATACAAGACTCCTTAGTGTTTTGTGTTTGGGAGGGCCCTGTGTAAGACAGAAAATGAGCCTAAAAACACATTGTTAAAGACAAATTTGAAAATTATTTAACTCATGTTCAAACAAAAAATTATTTAATATGCGGTCTACTTCCTTAAAGTGGATTTCATTTCACTACAAATGAGTAACAGCAGTGGTTAGGCTCCTGTAAAGACAAAAAAATTTCAGAATTTGGGGGGTCCTGGGAAGCGGGCATGCATATTTTGGTATTTATGGCTTCTACTTAGGAAATTAATCCTCAAAAAAGAGTGTCTCCTTTTTAACAATATCCTGAAGACATTTATGATTATATTCACCATTAACAGGTGGCAGCTGGGTCAAGACCACAGGAGAAGAATTTAGCAGGTGGTCTTGTGAGGTGACTCATGTCACTTCTGCTTTCTGCTTGTAAGAAGAAGTGAGGGAGGTTCAGCAGAACAATAGCTCCTGCCAAAGGAGGACCGTGCCAAGAGGAACCAGTGCCGGTGACTCAGTGGGTGGCACGCTCTCAGTCTGAGCCAGGGCTGCTCCCAGTCATCACCCAAACTGGGGGTAGGATGGTTTGGGTTGTACAGAGACAGCATCTTTCCGACAAGGGGGAACAGATCATAACCTGAGTTCTCATGATCCATTTTCCTCTAATTATGATTTTTCTTTTTTTTCTTTTTTTTTTTTTCTTATTAATTTTGGGAACTGATAGTTTGTAGAATTAGCAGTTCACTGACAAAAGCCTGATGAGTTTAACTGAAGAAGTCTACTAGGCTACACTCTGAAGGTATCTCTTTCTATTCAAGAGGCCTCTGTTCTGTACCATGGCTACCTATTTATTAGCAGCTGGATCCGTGTTGATATGATACGAGTGTGGCTCTTCAAAGAGATCACATACCAGCCAGAGAAGGCGCACATCATTGCATGGCTTGCAATGGGGTGAGCAAAAGGATCTAGCAGAAGAAAAGTCTGGTAAATGAAATAAAAAGCAATTAAAAACTAGATATTTTTATTTTTTTTAAAGTAACCCCACTAAGCAGGGATGGCAAGCCTGCAATATCTTTCCCATACGAATGCCACGTCTGCTGTGCTAAACAAAAGCCAGATAATCTTTCAATTTTTCTCTTCAAAACATGGCACAGAGACCATCTGTGGTCCAACACTCCGAAGCCAGTGGAAGCTCCAGGGGGATGTGATCTCGCAGGCTAAGCCTGGATGGAAGCTGTTTTTCTTCCCAGAAAAGCACTTTAATCACCAACCTGTTATACAGACTAAAAGCCACCTCTGCCACCCTGTACTGTGAGGATCTTCCATCCATGACTGTAGTTCAGTTTTGGTTTAGGAGCACCTACCAGCGTGAGTCCATGGGGGAATGTGTAGTCTGGGCCGAGGTGTGAGCTAAACACCAGTCTGCTCAGCCTTGTGGACTGGTAATCTGAACATGGGTGGAAGTAGTCTTGAGAATAGTTTTGGAATCAAACAGAAGGTGTATACAAAATTTAAGTATCCATTCAACAAAGAGTTTCAGTTGTTGAAATTAACACCTCCACTGAATGAACAGCTCTGGCCAAAAGTCTTTTACTGCATTTGCCCGGGAAGCTCGTGACAGACCCAGGAAATGGCCTCTTTGGTCATGAACTCTAGCTGGCACCCAAGTTACAATAATTATATCAGGGGTTTTGGGCAGCATTGCCCTTCCAGTTGCTTTTCAAAGTGGTTTCCTCCAAATCAGCCTGCTGGATGACCTGAGAGAAGAACCTGGACTTCGCCAAACCTCTACCCCCACCTAATACAGACACCTGCCTGCTGTTACTTCTTGTCTCTGGGGCTAGATTTGTCCCAGCAGGCAGCATGCGCAGTGGGTAGATTGTTCTGAGCATCCTTAGGAAGCTACTGGATTTATCAGGACCAGCAGTAGGCCTACAACAGAGCTGTTCTGTATTCAAAAATATAGTTTCTACCTGTCAAGGGAGTGTTATATACACAACACAATGGAAAAAAATATACCCTTCAGAGCTTTTTGGCATTTCTTACAAGGAGGAGATCATGTTGAAATATCTTTTCTCCTCCCATTTCTTTCACACAGACTCCACTAATGACCTTTCAGTTCTTAAAGGGGGCTTATAAGAAAGATGGGACAAACATTTCAATAAGGTTTGTAGCAATAGGACAAAATATAATGGTTTTAAACTAAAAGAGGGGAGATCCAGGTTAGACATGAGGAAGAAATTGTTTACAATGAGGGTGGTGAAACCCTGGCCCAGGTTGCCCAGAGAGGTGGTGGATGCCCCATCCCTGGAGACATCCCAGACCAGGCTGGACGGGGCTCTGAGCAACCTGATCTGGGTGAAGATGTCCCTGCTCATGGCAGGGGTGGCACTGGGTGACCTTTGGAGGTCTCTTCCAACCCAAACTATTCTATGATGTTATGATTCTGTAATTGCTGCTGCAGAGACAAATCCTCCATTTTTCCTGAAATCTCCACTTGAAAGCAACGTAAATGAAAAAAGAAGCAACAGACATGGTGATTCCCTTGGATTTCCAATAGGTACCAAAAACCACCCAGCTCATTCTCTCTCTTGTGAAGTGACTGACATCCAGGCAGCACAAATTTTCATAACTTCCTAGAAGTCTGTGCAACCATGGCAAGACTACACCATGCCTGTCTATATTAATGAATGAAGTATTCAAAGAAACTCAGGGCCATATGTTTAGCTAATGTAAATTAGATCAGATACCTTGACTTTGGTGCAAACACAATGATTTATACTGGTCAAGGCTATGGGCCAAAGCCTTTCAGCCATTAAAGATATTCAGGAAAGAAATTCCTAAAAGCATAAATTACAGTGACTGTAAAAGAAGCCCAGGGATGAAACTGGCCAAATGGATAGACCTTACATGATGACAATTAATAAAAAAACCAAACCAAACCAAACCAAACCAAGCCAAACCAAACCAAACCAAACCCCACAACAACCTAAACTAAAAAAACCCCAACCAAATAAACAAACAAAACCAAAAACAAAAAACCAAAAACCAAAACAAAACACACACACACACACACACACAAACAAACAAACAAACAAACAAAACCAAGCTGGGAGGAGTGGCCGACACGCCAGAGGCTGTGCTGCCATCCAGAGACCTGGACAGGCTGGAGAGCTGGGCAGGGAAAAATTTAATGTAATATAACAAGGGCAAGTGTAGCGTATTCCATCTGGGCAGGAACAACCCCAGGTTCCAGTATAAGTTGGGGAATGACCTATTAGAGAGCAGCGTAGGGGAAAGGGACCTGGGGATCCTGGTGGACAGCAGGATGACCATGAGCCAGCACTGGGCCCTTGTGGCCAAGAAGGCCAATGGCATCCTGGGGTGTATTACAAGGGGGGTGGTCAGTAGGTCGAGAGAGGTTCTCCTGCCCCTCTACTCTGCCCTAGTGAGACCACATCTGGAATATTGTGTCCAGTTCTGGGCCCCTCAGTTCCAGAAGGACAGGGAACTGCTGGAGAGAGTCCAGCGCAAGGCAACAAAGATGATGAAGGGAGTGGAGTATCTCCCTTATGAGGAAAGGCTGAGGGAGCTGGGGCTCTTTATCTTGGAGGAGACTGAGGGGTGACCTTATTAATGTCTACAAATATAAAAAGGGTGAGTGTCACAAGGATGGAGCCAGGCTCTTCTTGATGGCAACCAACAGTAGGACAAGGGGTAATGGGTTCAAACTGTAACACAAAAGGTTCCACTTAAATTTGAGAGGAAACTTCTTCTCAGTGAGGGTGACAGAGCCCGGAGCAGGCTGCCCAGGGGGGCTGTGGAGTCTCCTTCTCTGGAGACATTCAAGACCTGCCTGGACACCTTCCTGTGTAACCTCATCTGGGTGTTCCTGCTCCTGCAGGGGGATTGGACTGGATGAACTTTTGAGGTCCCTTCCAATCCCTGACATTCTGTGATTCTGTGATTCTGTGAAACCAAAACAAAATTAACTAAAACAGAATTTTTATACTGGAGCAGCTCCAAGCTGCTTTTTTCTTCCTAGAATGGAGATCTGGGATATTTTTGTTCACATCTTGATAGCTTTTATTGGGCGATAATTTATAGGTCAGCTGATGTCAGCATAATCAGAAGTTAGTATGATTTCTTTTTCTTTTTGCTCAGCAGTGCTATATTTATTGGCTTGTTAAGTTTCATTTCAGTAAGGTGCAGCCTGAGCCAGTGGAACATAACTTTGAAAAACTCCCATGAACTGTGTCTCTCCATGCATTTCATACTCCCCCTCATGCTTTATATTCTCATAATATATTAAAGCTTTCTAATGTCACCTCCAAAGAAATATCCAACTTTTGCTCATAAATAATTTCTAACAGTTTTGACTTTTCTGAATATTTGTCATTTTTATTTTTTTAATTCCCACTTTGTCTAACAAAATGACAAGTTCAGGGGCAAAGTCTGATTGACTGACCCACATTTGACGTTTCACAACTGTCTAAGCATAGTTCAGATGTCACCAAACCCACTCAAGAGGCCTCTATGGAGTTCAGCAGGTTATCATTTTCCTACTGTTTGATTTGTGGTTACTCTGCTTCAGTAACTGTAAAGAAATTAGTTCCCGGCTAGACAGGAACTGGTAAAACGAAAGTGGTGTTGATAGAGGTGTTACTGACACGACATTTTTTTTTCCCCTGTAAGTGATATTTGTTCTGTCTTGTCCCAGTGCATTTTCTAAGGTCATTACTTATTAATTGCTCTGTTGACTTTTTTTTTTTTTTTTTGAGTAATAACTACTTTTTCTAGAAACCTTTTTTTCCACCATTTCTTCTTTGCATTCACATATATATATTTTATGGTCTGCAGTCAGCTTTCACTGAACATAGAGCTGGTCTGCTGCCTCTCTTCCCTGAAGCAGCTCTTTCATTGTTAGATGTCAGTGAATTCAGCCATGCGCTTAGCACTTAGAAGAAACAGATATGAATTGAGACTAGAAGAAATAGATATGAATTGAGACTACAGAGTTAAACTCTTAGGGCTGAAGGTTGCCAAAAAGAAAAACCAAATCCAACTTGCACAAATGAAATCTATGTCAGAAATTCACGCAGTTCCTCCAGCCTCATTCATGGTACACTGAATCTGTCCTGTAACATACCTATTATTTTTTCAAAACATGTGTTTTCAGGGCCAGATTTAAACTAAGAATAAATACAGGTTATCCAGCACAGGCACAGCAGAAAGGGCCCTTTATTATCTTGACTATATTTTCAACCAGTTCCCACTCAGGCAATAAATAAGAAAAAGAGAGATGTATTTTTCTCTTCTATGGAAATGTTGATATTTTGAACTTTTTTTTTCTTAAGGAGATAAAAATTCTCAGACAAAAGTTCACTGTAGCTGGGCATATTAAACCATTTTTCTGAGAAGAAAGAAAAAAAGGAAAAAAAATCAGTTCTCTTAGTTATAGTGGATTTGTTTTACTCTAATTAGTTAAAATTTGAAAAGAAAATCTGCTTCTAAACAATTTTAAAAAATCCATAATGTTTCTCTTTAAAAGATGCCATTTGGAATATAATGACTTCAAAATTTTGGGTGAACTTTCCTTGAGAAATGTGGTGGAACTGGCCCTTCCCACAGACAATTTTGACTGTTATTGAATCAACTTTTTTTAAAAAGAAGATTTATTAAAATCTTTAGGAAGAACTCTATCAGAAGGTCCTTGATGGTTAAATATCCCGGATGCAAGAATCAGAATAATAATTTGTCCTCATTACTAGGGAGTCATATTTGCCTCTACTGAAATAAGACCTTCGATGGCATGCATTCATTCCTTGTCTTGTACAGTCCATTTAAATAGGGAAAATTAGTACATGACAGTTGCATTCTAAACTGTTTTGGCATCTTAAGTTCAGCTTTTTGCTCTAATGTGTCTCGGTTCGATCCTGGGTGTCTGCTGATGTGTTAGCTGTCACATTGGCGTCACTAGATGCTGAGAAAATCCACCTCTGTGTCAACTTTCTATGTAGCTCGAGTGTGTCATTGAAGCTGTGGCCAAGCAAACTTAAACTGATCCTTTTAGAGAAAAGTGTGATAGCAACTTAGTGGTTTCTGATTATGAAAAGCTTTGTTAAACAAGAGGAAGAAGTTAAGAAAAAAGTGCAAAAAATGCAAACCTGAAGAATGAAAAAGGTCCAGTCAAAAATGACCTGAGTTCATGCACCCTGTGGCCCCTGGGTGGGAGCCACAGGTAGCCAAAGTCCCAGCAAGGTCAGCCTGTGCCTGGTAGACCTCAGCGAAGATGCCTGGAGGTCATAGCTCTGGTGTCTTTTGCATCCTGAAGACTGGTTTTGTGGGAAGTTTTCCCAAAGCAGCACTGATATGGCAGAGCACAGGAGTCATGTACTCTACAGTGTACCCTTGTAATGGTTGAGTCAGAGAAATTAGAGATGGAAAATGCGCTTAGGTCACTTGGTCCATTCCCCGACCATTTAAAGGTTGCTCCCTACAATGTGTTCCTCATTGCTTTGTCTAGTCAGTTTCCCCCTTTTCCCTGGAGGGACCATTCCACGTAGTAATAGACCTTGTTGTTAGGAAAATTTTCCTGATGTGCAGCCTAAATTTTCCTTGGCTCACATTCATCCCACTATTTCAGTTAAAACCTCCTAGTCAGCTTTTAACTTCTCTCTACCTCAGGCCCTTTTCTTCCATCAGAGGAAACAAATGAGTCTGATCGAGTAAAGCCCCATGTGTTTAAAAATTAATGACATACCTACCTCCTAAGAGTGATAGTCAATACAGAATTAACAAAAATGTCTTAATTGCCTTATTTTATATGGAAGAATTTAATAAGCCCCTGGAAGCTTTTATCGCATGTTGGTTGGCATGACTTGAAAAGTCCAACATCTACCATCGTTTACTAAAGCACATGGAATCAGGTCCCATCTGGAACAGATCAAATTGCTGTGCCTGGTCAATCAAAGCTCAAAGTCCCATGGAAATTTATATTACCTAGCAGCCTGTGAGTTCCCTTTCCAATCAATGTTAGGGAGTAGAGTTATATACCACTTCACTGGTGACATATATAATGGACTGTGGGACACCGGACTGGTGTCACCAACACTTTCACTACTTTGGAGAATCTGGAAGAAACTGTGGGGTTTGTATTTCAGCTCATATATAGCCAAGTTAACCTAAGAACTCAGTTTATTCTCCTAGCAGAGCCACACAAGTATCTGATGTTTTGATTCTGCTGACGGGGAGAAGAAATGTCATTTTCTATTGACCCAAAATAAATACTGTCAAAAAACTGAGGAAATGGGTAAAGTAGCAATGCAGAGGAAACAGAATGCTTCAATTAATTCTTGAACTACTGGCGTGGTTTTAATACCTTCAATAAAATAAATATTAAGAAATAGAAACAGTCTTTTGCATTTTTCAGACTTTTTTCGGGGGCCTCTTGTTTTTGTTTTGTGACAAAAACAATCTGTTGCCATCACTGTGAATCACCAAGTGCTTCAGTTGGCGTAAATCCACATTTTTCTGTGCAAAATATGTTTTGAATGACAGTTATAAGCAGTAAAGCTCTCCATGAAGGCTGTTCCAATAAGATCTGTCTCTGACTAAAACGAGATTTCAGCCAAAGTTCAAGATAAATGGGAAATCAAGACTGAGTAGTAGAAGGGAACGATGTGGATCAAATCAGATGTCGACATTAAATGATGTACAGCAAGTGTCTGGGAACCACTTCCACAAGCAAAAGCAGTAGTGAGAAGTTACTGTTTCTGCCCAGCTTATTTTAGAGAGAGACTCTGCAGCAAAACCCAGCAAGAGGTTGTGGTGTAGTTTTCTGTCTTCAACTTCTACATAACTGAATTCCTCTTCATTGAGAGGAAGATTTCAGTTTCACGATATCTGTTGCTATTAATAATTACTTGTGCTGTTACAGTGGTTAAAAACCCCTTCCATACTAAACTTTGCAGAACAGCAAAACAAAATCAGAGTCCTTGCTCTGAAAAGGTACAACTTAGGTGTAGAACAAATGGGGGCAGAAAGCAATCAGGATTATGGAGGAGCAGATGGACAGAATTTCTTGTGCCGTGGTCCAGGAGAAAGAACAGAGTCTCATCCTTTCACACCATCAGAAAATCTGTCGCAGAGTATGTCACCTTTTTACCCTTTAAGACCAGTACAAATTGCCTTGCATCTTACAGCCTAATTCTTCATGGCAAGGTCAAGAACAGAGCTTTGGTGTCTGTCAAGGTGAAAGAAAATTCCATGTGGGAGATGACCAGAAGCATCCAAGCAAGTACAAAATATCGCACCTTTCAACTCGCATGTGGAGTCGTGTGAGAGCAAAGTCCCCCAGCTCAGGCATGGCAGGCTCGTGCACTGGGGTTCATTCAGTTCCAGTGCAATTTGGGAGCAGTGCTGCCTGCCTTGGGATTTCCCTGGAGCCCTCAGTACAGGAAAAACATGGACCTGCTGGAGAGGGGCCAGAGGAGGCTACCAAGATGATTAGAAGGATGGAACACCTCTCATATGAAGACAGGCTGAGGGAGCTGGGGTTGTTCAACCACCTTATTCTGGCCTTTCAGTACTTAAAAGGGCCCTATAAGAAAGATGGGGACAGACTTTTTAGCAGGCCCTGTTGGGGTAGGACAAGGGGTAATGGTTTAAACTAAATGAAGGGAGAAATTGTTTAAAATAAGGTTGGTGAAACATTGGCCCAGGTTGCCAGAGCTGGTGGATGCCCCATCCCTGGAGACATCCCGGGCCAGGCTGGACGAGGCTCTGAGCAACCTGATCTGGGTGAAGATGTCCCTGCTCATGGCAGGGGTTGGACTGGATGAGCTTTGAAGGTTCCTTCCAACCCAAACTATTCTCTGCTTCTATGACTCTGTGATTCTCTGGCACAGCGGTCTCCAAAGCCAGCTGAGTCCAGACAGACTTTGTATTTCTGTTGCAGCCTGTATCTTACGTGAGCAGAGGGTTTCCCAACCCATGGGATGGGTGTGAAGTATGTGGCTTCGGTCACTGGTAGGGTGACTCGGAGTTACCTCCTCCCAAGCACAGCCATGCATTAGCACAACCACCGTGCTCCAGGACAAGGACAGTCGTGGCCACAGGGTATCCTTGCCCACACTGGTGGCTTAGTATCTTCTGCCCCATGACATCCAAAGAGCATCTCTCACCAAGCTGCCAGCTGTGGACTCAGGATGTAGCCTTGTGGTTATGGGTGCAACCAATACCCCCACACAGGTGTCCTGGCTGATTGCTCGTGGACTGAAATAAATTGAACAGAAACTGAAAGAACTCTGCAAAATGCTGTAGTGAAAGGTCTGGGAGGAAGCTGGAGGCACACAGGCTGTATGGCTTTGTGGGCTGAGATGGACATCTGGCAGAGGATACCTGCTTTATGCTTCCCAGACAGAGCTTTGCTGAATAACCATCTTGTCTGCAGGAGGGAGCTCACTCCCAGGCTCTGTGTGCTGCCAGCTTGCAGCTGGGCTAATGCGAAGGAATGCAATCCCTAGCAATGCTTCTTTATAAATTATTTTTACTGGGGGATTTGAGTGTTGTTACACTGAATGTGTGTACAAATACGGGAAGAACAATGTGCACTAGAGAAAATGAAGCGAAAAACCACCCGGCTTCCTATTCCTCCTGGGTAAACCTGTGATTTCTCCCACCTTCTTGAGTTGCAGCTTAATACAACATCGTACAGCTTGCTGCCTCCTTAAATAATTCCTGCTGGAGTAGCAGACACTGAGTACATCACTCAAATTCCATGAATTTGCTTAGCTTCCCATTCCACATCCTGAGGAGTTAAATCTCTGGGAGAAGAGAATGACCTGGGTGTCCCTCTGGGTGCTCTCCTGGCACAGGATAACTCCTGGTCTGGGGCTGGAGCAGGATATTTCACAGTGGTTTCCAGTTTTACTGTCAGTTATATTCTCCTGAGTTTCCATTTGACTCTTCCAACTCCTCACACATCTACCAGGTCTCAAATAAAGGTGATGTATTGATGCTTCACCAGTTTGAAATGAACTGCAATTACTAAACAGTGGATTCATTTCATTTACCAGCCATCTAGAAGTTAAGCATCTGGCTTAAACTCATTGTCTATAATCAGGGGAGAGGGATGGACACTGCCAGAAGGCAATTGCCTTTCTGCTTATTTTAAATACCTTTCTTAGGCTGGGATCAATCACATTCTGAAAGCCCTTGTCTCCCCACAGCTGTAGAGGAACCTACAATCCCAGCGTTTAGATAATTAAGGTGTGGTGACTTGAAACCCACTCTCAATATTTGTCTACAAAGCAGCTGTGAAACACGAGATTGGTGTGTTTATTATTTCGATGGTGGAGGCAGAAGAGGGTGTGATGATCACCCATGGTGACTCTAAGAATAACAACCTTGCCTCTAGACTTTGAGTTTCATTCATCTGGAGTGTTTCAGATGTTTTTAGTTGAAATCCAAAGCAGCATCTGTCAATTATAAAATGAATCTTTCAGTATAAATTGCTGTCTTTGCAAATAACAAGACTGTAGAAGAGGAGGGAGAAGGAGAGACTGAAGATGTCCCAAGAAAGTGAAGAAGAGCAGGGAGTTTTTAACAATTTAACAGCTACTGGAGTGTGAGCCCATGAGGTTATCTCTACACAGGACTTTGAACACACACTGAGATATTACAGCTTTCAGCCTCTCACTCTTTGAACTGAATCAAAATGAATAATTCAGAGAAGTCTCTTAAACTGTTTGCCGTGGGTTGTGCAGCTCTGTCACATCGAAGGAGCCTGGACATGCCATCTCCACAGGTGGTGCGGGACTGCAGGGACACAGTGCAGGGACAGTGCTAGCTGTACCGGGGTTTCTGTCCTTCTTCAGCTGCTCTGCTGCTGGCTTCAGATGCTTTAGGAGACTTCTGTTTGTGAGCTGAACTCCAGTTTTTGACTGGTGGAGTACCCGTGTATGCAGCAGCAGCTCAGTAAAGCTGTTAAGCAATGAGAAAGAGGCAGCGGGGCTGACAGTGCTAAGGCAAATTCAGATGGTTGCAGATGGAAGTCAAGGAGAGCAAACAAACCCTGAGACAGGGGCAGCCTTCTTGCCATCAAAACAGTGCAGTCAGAGCAGCCACTCATTTCTTGCAGTGCTTAAGTGGTTCAGTTAAGTTGAAGGAGTTAATTCCTAAAGGCTATGAGCCTATTGGATGCACTGAGTAGACAATAATGCACTTTACTGAATGAGACACCCATGGGCAGGACCCCTCTTCACATAGCAGTGAAGCCCTTTTGTGCCGTGGTGGGGCTGCCCAGACATACCTGAGCTGGGTTTTAACCAGCTGGCTCGGGTGCTGCTGAAAAAGCTCAGCACACAAACCCTGCGTGAGGAATTGCAGAAGTGGAGCCTGTGGCTGCAGCATTAGTGGAGCTTTGGCTGGGCTCAGCCTGGCTCGGGTCGGTCAGGACCAATGTGGTCACTTCAGCCGGACCCTACCCGCAGACAGGCTCTGTCTGTCTTGTCTGAAACCCACGTGAGAGCTGGCAACACATACCAAGTCAATCTGAAAGTTGCCAGTTCTGGCTACAGGCTCCGGTCCTGCTTTGCTGTCAGGATGCCGCAGGACCAGACAGCTCGGAGTCTAGACTGCAAGGGTGTTTAGCATCTAATACCGTTGACCTTGGGACCACAGAAATCTCATTCCTTTAGGAAGAGTCTCAGGAATTGTGCTTTTCCTTCCCTGCCAGCTGGATCACGTTCATGGCATCTTTAAGTTGAGCACTGCCTTTGCAGTTGAATACCTAATGCCACAGGTGACTTTTTCAGGCTTTTTTTTTCTGGATTTGCAGGCCATGTAAACTGTTCTCGGATCCCTTAGACACCTAAATGAAACCAACTCCAACCTTCGTTGATAAAGCAACAGCAGCTGCATAGTAGGATTTCCTGAAGTTATCTGTACAGAGCAATATGGCTCTGTGTCTTGTTGAAATCCAATGAGATTTTCATCAATATTAGGCTGTGAAATGTTACTAATCAAAAACAACAGGATAAATCAAGTAAAACTCTCATGAATGGGAGAATATGCTATTTATTTACTACCATGCTAAATTCAAAGTGAGAAAGATGGGTAAAAATAAAAAATATTCCTTTTATTTCTTTATTTAACCATAGAGCTTTTCCTTTTCTTTCCTGTTCTATATTTCCTAAGGAAAGGAGGAAAAATGATAAACTTTTCTTTACACTTGCTTTTCTACTCTGTGGGAACTGTGACAGCCAAATTGAAAGCCAAAAGGTTTTTAAGACACTCCTTTTATCTCCTTTTGTTGAAACACACAAAGCTAAAAGGTAGTGAAGGCCATCTATGAAATGTCTTTCTTTTCACTTTTTTTTTGCTTAACACATCAGAGCCTGATCAGCTCTAGGAAAAAAAAAATAAACAAAACATGATCAAACAGGGCAGTTGCTTTGTCTTTCAGATGCAGACTCACAAATATGGATAGGTTTATATATAAATATATATACAGTAACCAAAACCTCAAATTCAAATACACCTGAGCTTTGGGGAAGTTTGTATATTCATTCAATCCTTGTGGCTTAGGCTCATCTGTAACAGAAATATTTGCAAATAGACAGAATACTTCCTCTTTAATCTTATCTAGAGATCTGTCTGTTTGTCAGGGTTTTTCCTAGAGATGGCCTCAGATCCTGATATCTGAGGGCTGCATGGCTAATTTAAGGTGAGATCATACCGAACTTCACAGAGGCCTTTCTTTCGTCTTGTTTGCCATGAGCATTTATTTCATTTTCATTCATTGGGATGAAAGACAGAGCAGCCACATAGCCTGGCTCAGCCTCCACTGTCCCTGTACTTGGCCCACCTTTGGGAAAATATCTTATTTTGACTGATGGTTGTTTGCTCTATGGGCAGACTGTGGCTGAGATGAACCAAATGGCTCTGGAAGAGCTGCGAGTCCCCTTTCCTGCAACTCTTCCAGAGCACCAAGCACATCCCAACCTTCATCTCCCCTCTCTGGTGCCTCTGCCAGGCCAGGCAGCACCCAAGGGTGCCTCACCAGCTGCTCTCCAGGTCACACATCTCAGATTCATGCCCAAGAGCTCTTTCCCCACCCACAAAGAGGATTGTTCAAGGTTTCACGCCTTCAGTGTCACCTTTAGGTAATCTGCTGCAGCTTGGCAATCAGGAAAAGATGGTGAAATGTCTGGATCTACCCACGTGTGCCTGGCTAATTGCTGTGAATTAGCCTGGCCCATTTATTTCCTTGAAGAACCCCAGGCACCACTGGCAAGATGCACTCTGCCTACGTGCTGCGCTGCCTTCGGTTCGTGCTCTCTTGGAGGACAAGAGGTAGATGAGGCTGCTTGGTAGCAGACCAAGTACTGGTTAGACAACTACCGTGTACTGTATTTTGAACAATTTATCACAGCCCTTACCTGTGTTGGCAATTACGATTACCCCTGAGATTTAATGTACTGGGAAGGGCTCCAAATTCAACAGAATTGTTCCGTGCAGTGTGGATGGAGAGAAACAGGAAAATTTTTCAGAGTTTTATTTTGTTCTTTCCTGTCTGTGTCCCCTCATGTTCCTCAGAATGGTTTTGTCACCTCCCCAAGCATTCCCATAGAATCATACAATAGTTTGGGTTTGAAGGAACCTTCAGAGCTCATCCTGTCCAACCCCTGCCATGAGCAGGGACATCTTCACCCAGATCAGGTTGCTCAGAGCCCCATCAAGCCTGGTCAGGGATGTCTCCAGGGATGGGGCATCAAACGCCTCTCTGGCCAACCTGGGACAGGGTTTTACCACCCTCGTATTTTATCATGGGTAACTTTGCAGCATTTCAGATTCTCCTCATACCCTGTGTGAGACCTCACTGATTCCTACTAGTGTTTGTGTAGTTAATGGAAGAGAAGAGGGGAGCAAGCACATCTGAAAGGAATGCAAGAAATATAAACAATTTTATTAACAAGACCACAAAACGATTTTTTATTATATGCAGCCATTTGCAAGGAGGAAATAAACAAACAGAAAAACCCACTGGGGAGACATGGTCATTGTCAGAGAGCAGAGCAAACGGGCACAGACGGTACGGACAGGTTTGGGTAGGGTCCCTTTCTTCCACCCTACTGCCACCATGGGCTGTCCCCCACCGTCACCAGCCCCTATGAGCAGGGTGACCAGGGCAGAGCCTGGCACTAAGGAGGTGGAGTGCCAGGAGCATCCTGCTGCGGAGCCAGCGATGATGCCAGCTGTGTCAGGGCTTGGGCAATGATGGACAGATGGCTGTTCATCGTTCTCAGCTCTGCTAGGAGGTCGCTCACATTTGCTGGTGCCTGCTCAGAGCTTGAGGGCATGGCGTGGGCAGCCAGTGGTGAGGAAGCAGCCCCCAGAGCTCTGTCTCCCATGGGTGCTACCTGGGGATTTCCCTCATGGGAAGGCTGTGGGGGTGTGGTGCTGCAGAGCTTCATGTCTTCCAGGGAGCCTGTTCGTAAGGGTGGCTGGTCTTCCTCCTTCCCTCGAATGGTGGCAAGTGTTGCAGAAGCAAGGAAGGGCAGCCAGTTGATGAGGTGGGTGGCACTGCCAGGTGGGACTACTGGCAAATATAGTCCAGGGTGCAGGGATGGAGTAGAGGTGGGTGGTGAAGGAAGAGAAGGGAGTCCAGGGAGAACAGTGGCAGCAGAAGCTGATGATGATGGTGGAATAGGAGGTGGCTTGGGATGTAAGGCTGCAACACAGGCAGGTAAGGGTGGTGAAAATGACGCAGTACCAGTGTCAGAGGAACAGGAGGGTGATACTGGAGCTGTGAAAGGTCCAGGTTCTTCAGAGGTTGGTGGCGAAGTGGCAGCGGGTGGAGCATCAGGTGTGCAAGGGCCCGAGTCTGCAAGGAAGACACATCATGAACCTCGATTCACACATGTACTTACCCACATGGACTGTTGCTTGCTGTCACCTCAGTGGAACTAGGTCTTTTTGATGAAAGGGGGAATTTCATCAGCTGGTGGTGATACTCTCTGTAGGCCAATTAGAAAAAAACAGACATATTCAAAGACAAGAGCCTACTGTAGGTAAACATGTAACTTAATATTATTAATCTAAATTATCCTTCCAGTCTCATTCTTCATAAAGCCTGTGGACAGGCCTTAACATTTTTCTGGTTGATGTCTCATAGGTATGCATTAGCTGGTGAATTACCTACTGTGTTTTCGTGGCCAGTCATGGAATGATGGTAATGTCCTAACTGACTCAGATCTCCCGTGGAGATGTGAGGGCTGGACGGCTGCTGCTGGAGCCAAAGTTACATGCTACTTCATAAAGGGTCCCAGTTTTCAGCATTCTGAATTGAATGGACAGTTCAACACCAGAAAGAGTAAGAGCTAGTTGGTGGGTTAAAGTCTTAAATAATTTTATTTTTTGTGTGTGGAAGCATGACAGAGCTCACACAATAAAACATAGATGTAGATCACTGTCTGTAGTTATTTAGCAGCTTCAGCTATGAAAATCAAGAAAGTAGGGGCAGAATGAAGCTGTTGACACTGGGCATCCCAGCTTGACACCTATGTCATCTTGCAAGCATTCAGTGGACCTCATCCAATGTCCCCCAAAGTCATTAGAAACACACTTGCTTGAACTGAGTCTACCATATACAGTTTAGGATGATAGAGCAGCCTCCTGGGGATGCAAAGACTTAGACCTGTCTGTTTAAACACTATGGTCCAAGGTACTCTACCCACTGTGTACAGCTGGTAAATACTGTATGGTAAGGATGTTCCTATTATTACAATAATTCTGAAAGCTAGAAATATAATAAGTAATGTTAGCCTTTCAACAACCTCAAAGATCTCCATAAGTGAAATCACTGTACCACTATATAGATCTTTATTTTAGCATGGGGAACACATTATACAGAAGGTGGTGAGATGCTACATAAATGGTCAGTATAATACAGATGGTTTTTAATACTACTTCTGCTGCAATTAAGTGCAAATTTTAAGGCACTGCTGTGGATACAAAGAGACAAAGTAATAGATTTATCTAGGTTAAGACAACCTAGAGAAAGCCAAGTACCGAGGTGTTAACACCATACTATTATTATTTCTGGCATCTAAAAAATCTGATGTGAGAAATCCGTTTTCATTACTGGCTGGTTTGGTATTCCAGATAGCAAGCTGAAACTGTGAGTCAAAAGCAAACGAAGGGTTTTCCCTGTCATTTCTAACACAAAACCAACTGGTCATGCAGCCAAGTGAAGTCCATCTTTGTTCCACATGGGACCACCATGTTTTCCCTAACCAAACACACATGTTGGTTAAAGCGAATTATGACACAAAATTCAGCATGTTGCTCCTGTGCCCCAGAGATTTTTATGGAAAGTTACTGCAGGTTCCTTGAAACAGTTTCCTTCCTTTGTGTATTGGCTTTCGTCCCAACACAAAGTCCCTGTCTACACAGGCGCTCGATCTCTGTTCACCAGAGGTGGGCTGAGGATGCTGGATGTTGGGTTTCCAAAGTGTTATTGATTGGGATTTGGTTTTTCAAAATAAAAACAAAAATAAAGCACAGTTCAAACACAGTTTCCATTTCCATCCAAACCACCAAAGTTTGCAAAGGGTGAGATGAAAGGTTCAGGTTTGGCTCAACCGTAGTGTTAACCAGAACAGTGTTTATGGTCCATATATAGCATGGCTAATCCCTGTCCACACTGCCCAAACAAACCAAATTAAATGTAGTGTTTTTCCATGCATTGGAGAGCAGAGGAAACTCGACAAACCTTGAGGTGTTCTGGTTTAGCACTGCAACAAATAACTGTCAAAACTGATTCTTAAATGGTTAAAGAATAATTGGGGTTAAAGTACAAGGAATAGTAACTAATAGAGACAGAAATAGAGACAAAAATCTGGTCACCAAAGGCTCTTCTTTTAACTGCAATCTTCCCAAACAGCGTGGCTTCCCTATCAGAAGCCACAGCTTTGTCATCCCCCTAATCCCCCCTCAAGATTTATTTGTGACATGCAGCCTTTTAAACACATCTTGCTCAGCTTGATCAGGCTCCCACCCTTCCAGCTAAGAAATTCCACATGGGCTTCTGAGCACCCGTGCAGGGAGCCTGGTGTATCCAGGATGTGTGGAAGCTGTTCCACTGCTCAGATCAACAGCCGGGTACGTGCAGAGCTGATATAGCACAGTCTGTGCACAAAAAGCAAGGATCCAGCCGCTCAATATCTAATGACCCAAACTGATGATGAAAATCCTAGAATCACAGAATTGCTGAGGTTGGAAAAGGACCTCTGGAGACCATCTAGTCCAAACCCCTGCTCAAAGCAGGGTCAGCTAGGGTCAAGAATTTTTTCTCCATGGACAAATTTGCTAGGACATGTTTGGGAAAGCCCAGGAATATGGAAGTCCTAAGCATGATGAAGCATGGAGCAAGCTACTACAGTTGCTTATCATTTACGGCAGAATTATTCTATTAATTTCCTTCCTCTCTAACTTTGTTTGTTTTATCTGAATGTCGTAACTCATCACAACTGCAGTGCTTGTGGTTTTTTTCACTTTTTTGTACAGCCCCAGCAGAAAGACCATATTCTTAACACTCATTCCTGGGTTGTTATATCTGCATCTTGACAGAGCTGTAGCTAAATGGGGTTGGATGGATGCCTGCAGAGAAGAGAGATGTTGAAGACAAGGTGCTCAGACAAGTACAGTGACCTTCACTGAACATATCAAGCCAACTTTGCACCATCATTCAGCATCCTCCAGTACACCCAGTCTACAGAAGATGGGTACTATAGCATACTCCCCCATGCAAAGACCAACTTTTCAAGGCAGGCTTGTAGCTTAGAATAAAAGTTATTTCACCAGCTAGAGAAAACACACTCAGAAAACCTGGGTTGGGATTCACTTCACCTAAACAACTGAACTGTAGGTGCCTAGTGAAGAAATTCCCTGAAAGAGCCTGCATTTTCTGTGTTGTATCTGGAGGGAAAGCCCCCAAGGGGAACGTTTGGATACACAGGCTGTATCTCTCTGAAAAGACTCAGTGTCACTTTCTCCTATTGAGTGCATAGGGAGTTTGGTCTCATCCTTCAGGAGGACTGGTCTGCTGAAATAGGATTCAGGTCACCTTCAGCTTTAGCAGCCTACAGTATAGATGTCTACATCTTATCTAATTTCCCAGCCTTTCTTCACAGTCAGTAGATTAAATAGGTCTAGCATCACCTCTCTATTGCTTGAATGATAAATACTTGCCTTCATCTCTTTGCTGGGAATAATGTAGGATAACTGACTTGGATATGGATGCCATGCACTGAAAATGCCTACATTTCAAAAGAGAACTCCTATACCAGGTGCATAAAAATAAGATGGGTGCCCAAATTAGAAACAGTGGATGCCTGACATTCACTGCCCACCTTATTTACTGTGGATCTCTCAAAGAGAAAGCTGTTGCACATCTTTGTGATACCTATTTGCAAGTAATAGGGAATACTTCTGCACTGTCACCTCTGAGAAGACCTTGGAGTGTTAAAAATTCCCAGGACTGTAAATAGGCCAGGTCATACAGTAATGAGAGAGAGCAGAGGAGCACCTCCAGGAGAGGATTTCCTGGTACTTGTCCTGCCCATGGTGATGGATGATACCAAAAGATTAATGGGCTGCCCTGTGAGAATGGGGAAACTAGATTCATTTTAAATGCATTCATCCGTATGAGAAGAGCATGCATTTAACTTTTCAGGCAGTCTTGGCTATCTTAGCTGCTTTTGTTTGACTACTGATTTTATCTGCCTTGCAGCCAAATTGCTGCAAAGTCTGATTTCTTAGTCCTTTGTCAGCTAACAAGGGAAAGGTCTGTGAAGGAGAAACCTTGAGGGAAAAGCAGGGGCATGACTTTCCACTGGCTAGCACACTGCGTGGGATTCAGCTCATCTAACATTAGCTATTTAGCTGGCATCTAGGGCAAGGCAGTCGTCCCGGCTCCAGCAGAGAAAGAAGCACCTCTGGGGACAAGCCATCCCAAGCTATCAGGTCCCTAAGAAGAGTGGGAGGAACATGCTCTGGAGTGCCCCCCATCTTCCAGCACTTCTCGTAGGACTAAGTCAACTCTCTTAGATGGGCTGACTAACTTCTAAATGTCTGAAGTTTGATGAGCTGGGTTCTTTGCTTTATATATAGATGTAGCAAGTAATTCCCTATCAAATTAGAATAGGAATTGGTTAGTGCTGCCTCTGTATTCCCATGGAAGGCATAAAACCATGGAGATAAGGTTTAAGGTGCAAGAGACTAGAGACTTAGGCACCTGGAGTGCTTCAAGAGATGACCTGGTAGTTCAGAAGGTGATGATCTTTCCAGTGAGTCAGCACTGAACAAACAACCTATTTCAATGCTAAGGATATGGAGATGCTGAAATGAGCCCCTTCAGTGATACCTGCAGGAAGCCTTTGTGCACTGTCCTTTCTGCTCGGGTTTATGAATTTGCTCTAAAACTTGCAGCATCCGCGTGCGTGTGATGTGAGACCGGGTACGTGCACACGCTCCCACTTCACTCTGCAGCTGCTTCCCAACAAAGGCTAAATATACGCCTGCCTCCTCTTTCTGGTAAGAAGTGAAACCGAAGTCCTAACAGCTTGTGGTAAATAAGAGTCCAATAGCAACGTCTGCGTAAGCGAGGGCGGTACAGCTTTTGCACGGACAAAGTCCCTCTTTGGGACCTGGATCTGACCCTCCTGTGCTGCCCAGGTTTGATCCAGAGACAGAGTGGCCTTGCATCTCACTGCTGGTCTGCACTCAAGCTTGGAAGGGCTTTGAGCTGTAAATCAAGTTTAGAAGGGATTAAATTACTGCACTGGGTAAAGAGACTGCCGGACATCACATTAGAACAGCTCTGAACAAAAGCATCAGTGTGAGCACTCAGGATCGATGTTTGTGTATGTGTGATTTCAGAAACTGAATTTGGTTCCATATATTGTGTCTAGCATCTTTTTTTTTGGTGTGAATCCAACTAGCTCTGAATACCCACTTGCTTTTGGGTGAGCAGCTTAGAAATGCATAGAAAATTCATAAAAGCATTAGGCATTAATTATTTTTCAGATTAAACAAATCACATTTCTTTCCTAGGAATCAACACGTCTCTGCATACATGGAAACAGAAAAAAAATATCACATATATATATCAAGATGCTGCTATCTTTAATGATAAAAGTGGTTTCATGCAATTAAATATGCCCACTCAAGCTCAGGAGATTCATACACAACCTTAATATGAAAGTGGATATTATTAATAGTAGATCACAGTGTTCAAAATCAGACCTGTTCCTCTTATTTTCAAACTCAATCTCACTCATCACTCCCATAATTTAAAACAAAAGAAACAAAACAAGCAAAGAAACAGAACACCACATTTTGGAAATAATCGTAGGTTACCAGAATGATGCTGTAATGGGTCACATGGCAAAGTCTGTCCCAGCGTCCCAGATTTTTCACTAAAAATACCCCAACTCTGTCTCTGTGCTGTCAAACTAAGAACCTAGTGGTTGAGTCACTTCAGCAAAGCTCCTTCCTCTGGTCTCTTGCTTTTTAAGCAACCTAATAGCAATCCACAAACTACTCTATAGGCTTTAATTTGCTTATAAGTTTTTCTGACTTCATAAACTTGTGCATCACTTTGAATTTTTTTTTTAATTGTTGGGGTCTGTTTTGGGGTCTATTTCTCTTCTTTCAGGTACAATACACCAGGACTAGCTGGACTGGGCTTTATGTGACTAATCACATTATGACTCCTGTGGAGTTGTGCTCTTTCAAAATTTCTTGAGTAATAGTCTGTTATGAGTACATACTTATTCCCATGTCATGCGAACAAATTTGTTCTCACAGTTTGTCATGGGCCATCTGCTTTTTCATCTTTCTCCCTGGCTTAATTTCAGTGAGATTTTATTCGCTTCCTGACAAAAATGTGCATTTTTATACTCATTTGGGACCAGATTTTCCAAGAACCTGAGGTCCTTCTTTGACACCTATGGGACAAAGCCAGACTTTTTGTAGGGCTCAGCAGCTCCTGTTATTTTCACAAAAGAAGAGTCCCTGAGGATGCCCTGACATCTCAGCTTGGAGAGGGAGTGGGAAGAGGAGGAGGTAGGCACATTAGAGAGGTAATATTGTTGGGCAGCAGGCAATTCCTCATGACAATATTCGTTGCCTAACACATTTTTCCCGCTGTGCTCAAAGCACTGCACAGACGAGTCTCACACTGGCTGCACTTCATGGGGGCCAGACTGAAACACATGAAAAAATTAAGTGTTTTGACAGAAGTCCACAATGGAGCCAGGAGCAAAGGCCACTTTCATCTTCCCCACCAACATTCCCAACGCAGCCCTCTGACGGCTCCTTCACGCCACCTCTCTATTAATGCATCTTTTTAAATTGGGGAAAACTTTTGTTCCCTCCTCTTTGGAGCACAGAAATAAAGCACAGCAGGAAAATCTGTTGTGTCTAAGGAGACTTGCCAGCCCAGCCATGCAAGGACAAGAAAGCCGTTGCTTCCCCTCTACTCTGCCCTGGTGAGACCCCATCTGGAATATTGTGTCCAGTTCTGGCCCCTCAGTTCCAGAAGGACAGGGAACTGCTGGAGAGAGTCCAGCGCAGGGCAACAAAGATGATGAAGGGAGTGGAGCATCTCCCGTGTGAGGAAAGGCTGAGGGAGCTGGGGCTCTTTAGCTTGGAGAAGAGGAGACTGAGGAGTGACCTCATTAATGTTTACAGATATAGAAACGGGTGAGTGTCACAAGGATGGAGCCAGGCTCCATCCAACCAATGACAGGACAAGGGGTAATGGGTACAAACTGGAACACAAAAGGTTCCACTTGAATTTGAGAAGAAACTTCTTCTCAGTGAGGGTGACAGACATTGGAATAGGCTGCCCAGGGAGGTTGTGGAGTCTCCTTCTCTGCAGACATTCAAAACCTGCCTGGACACCTTCCTGTGTAACCTCATCTGGGTGTTCCTGCTCCGGCAGGGGGATTGGACTGGATGATCTTTTGAGGTCCCTTCTAATCCCTAATATTCTGTGATTCTGTGATTCTGTGACATCTTTTCACCACCCACATGCTCTCCTTCCCAGAAACTTACTGAGGATGGAGAAGTGGCTGGAGACAGTGTTCAGGTCCTCTGAAACTATAGCAAGACTGACATCTACTTCCAGAGAGCCAGAAGAAACAGTAAGGAGAAGAAAGAATTATAACTGATCAGACAAAATCCCATTTTGTCTTGTATTTTACCTCTGTCAGCGGTCAGCAAATGCTGCCTCAAAGGAAGCTATCAAAGAGTCTTCAATAACACTTACGGCATGATCTGTTGTGGGAAATTTTCCTGATATTTCATTAATTAATCAGGGTTTGGGCCTAGGACAGGTGTTTACACTGTATATGATCACCTTCCATACAATGAAGGCTAACAAAGTTCAGGTTCAAGATGGACTGCAACTGTATGGTCTACAACTGAAAGTAGAGGTGGTGCTAAATTACCTCTTTGAATCTGACCATTAGCTACACCAAAAGGTTTTTCTTGTCTTGAAGAAGATAGCCTTTCCAACACGTTTAATTCTTCTGAGAGTCTTGTTTTTTTTTTCCTTAATAAGTACTATTGTGTTTCCAAATGTCCTTATTAAGTTCTTGTTAGTCTTGTAAACATCCCATCCATTTTTTCATTATTTTGCTTTTTCCTGATTATTTTTTTCTTTTTTCCTTTTTTTTTTTTTCCCTTTCTCTCTCTCTCTCTTTTTTTTAATTATTTTTTCCCTTGTTCTTTGGCAAGGTTTTGGTCTTGATTAACTCCTATGGAAATCAGTTTCTCAGGTTAGTTTTGCATTGTGTGAGGAAGATTTTCCATTTCCATAGCAGATTTTTCACAGTAACCAGACAGACAGCATTTTCTCTAAAACCACCTGTGTATCCACTCTTTGTACCTTTCTCAATAGCACTTCTCATCACATACGACCCTAGAATAAGCTAGTGATGAAATTCAGAGGTACTAAGAGATACAAAAGGAAAGAGACGGGATGTGTATCTTTTGCTTTTAGTTCAAAGGATGAGCCAACTAGGAACATTATAGGAACAAATATTGAAGTTTCAGACATTTGGGGCTTTTTCTTTGCTGGTTTGAGATAAGTTTAAGTTCTTTACATTTATACTCTGGAGATTTCAAAGCAGATTCAGACGTTAATTAACCAAATGCAGTTATATTAACCTGCTCTTTTTTTTTTTTTTTTTTCCCAGGAAAAATAGGAGACGCCATGCAATCTTATGGTTTTAGTAGCCAGTGAGTCAAGTCTGGAATTCAGTACACATGAGTCAATGATATTTCAGGTTCCTATAGAGTGTCCAGCAAGGAAATTGTTCAGCAGCAATGGACAGACTTCTGTAGCCTATGCCACATGGCTCTTCTTGGGCTGATTAATGAAACAAATTACATCCAGGCTGGGTTGCCCTGAACCTCTGCTGTGTTATGCTTTAGATGGGATTGTACCTCCCAAAGACTTGTCACAGCGGTGTTCCCCACTGAAACACAGTGACTATAACTTTTCCTGGATATTTACCATCCGACTGCCCCCGCACAAGGATTCTGCTAAGCCTGATTGTATTCATAAATATTTTACACCATAGCAAACCAGTGGTCTAGCAACCCTCATCTTGCATGTTTTCTCAAGTTTTGTAAAGTCAGTGCTTTTAAATGTAAGAGGTGATGAAGAAAGGCACGGAAATCTCTTGTCCCTTCTTGAGCAGAACCAAGGCTGTTGGCCCTTCTTGGTGAGCAATGTTTGAGTGAAAGAGGGAAAGGCTGAGTAGGAGACCATGATTAGACATGGCACAGGAGTGTCTCTGCAAGATTAGTTGTGTTGTTGAACTGCCTAAGAGCCTGCAGGCCAAAACCTGCATGTCAAGCTGAAGGTGGATGCTTTGGCTGTACAATAAAGAGCCCCTAGGTGATCTGAAGGTCACAAGGGAATGATCTTGCCTTAGGTAGTCTAGAAAATGAGGAACTAACTCATGAAATTCATTAAATTTTCATAGATTTCCCAGTATGTTTCATCCCCAGAGAGATGGTGCCATTTTTAGGAAAATAGTCTTGTAACTAAAATCCCCTAAAACTGCACAGCCTGAGGTCTTTTTTTTCATCTTCATATACTGAGGAACTGTATAGACTATGTTTTTTCTACAGAGTCAATTCAGATGGGACACAGCCGTATCTGAACACCTGAGTTATGCCAGTCTGGACAGGAATTATTTCCCTGAATGACCCTCCTGCATCTTTGCTGTCAGTGAACTTTCCTGATTTTGTCGGGAGCATCGGAGGGTACGAAGCATATAACAATTTTTTGTATTTCGATAGCCTGGCATTCTTTCCAGTCCCCTGTGTCAGATGTGGGAGAAATTGTTTACTCCATTGAAAGGTTTTTGGGGAAAGTCCTGGAAGATTCAGCTCACTCATGATCGAGTCTGGGTCATCACTGCGGAGCAAGTGAGTCCCAGCCCATGGCCAGACAGCATCCAGGCTGCTTATCCCCTTCTCGGGGCTCCTGGCCTGATAAGAAACCACCTACTAAGACTGAAAGAAATTTTTAACAAATGTAGATCCAGTGCCCCAGAGACATACCTTTCTTCCTAATTTTCATTTTAACTGCTAGATATGTCCAGGCAATCATGGCAGGCATCATGGAAATGTTGTCTTCACAAAGACACTTTGTCTCCAATAACATTTTCATTTTACACCCAAGTCTAGCCGGAGGTGAATTCTTTTGTTTAATGAAGAGCCACAGCTCCTTTGGAACAAAATGTTCTCCTGTAAGCCGGGTGAGACGCTGGTTTTATTGAAGAACAGTCCTGCAGACCAAGACAATGCTGTACTTCACTACCCTTTTTGAATTACCACTGTGTCATTTCCCAGAGGAACATGATCGGCCGACCGCTAAACTCTGCTTTAAGATCTTATGCCCGATCTAAATGAGACAGAATGAAGCCCTGGAGAGATTTCAACCCTTGCTTTGTTGAAACAACATTGCTTTGTTTGGAATGTATTTGCCTTTGTACTGGGGAATGAAAATGTAACACAGTGCCCAGTTTTGAAATATATAAATACAGCACTTTTGGTAATGTAGCATATATAAGGAGATACATAACATATGCTTTTATAGCACCTTTTTTTTGGAAGATCTTCAACCAGTTTTGAAACCTTCAGGCCTTGAGCCTTATGACAGCTGGGTGAAGGAGGAACATATCATTCCTGTGCTACTGGCTGGCATGGTGACCCAGTTAGGAAATCTGTATCAGACTTGAAATAAAACCCAGACCTGTGCCTGCAACAGTAAACTCAGCCCTCTCCTATGTCCAGTTTGATTAGACTAGGTACTAACCACCCAAATGTTCATGACACCTACTTGCAGCTCCGGTCAGTGGTCACCACCACTTGGCTCCCAGGTCTTCTCTGTGCTTAACTTTAATACCCTTAGGTTATGATCTGAATTGATCTAGGGATATGATCCAGACCGTTGCACCATATGGTTGAAGCCAACTACAACAACAGTTGGACAACTGAGACAGCTGGACTTTTTCTTACCTCTTCTCATGAATTCACTGTTTCTTCAATGCGCATTTAGGGAGAGATTTCATGAGCCCAGGCCCTTGCTTCACCATTAACTGTTCATGGCACAGCACCTTCATCAGCTGTGTACCAGAGAATTTTGGGTGTGATGCATGTGACAAGGATGAAGGAACTAGGACTAGGAGCTCCCTAATCCCTTGTCCCTCCACCTACACACTCTTCCCACCTTGTGTCCTCCTGAATAACTAACCGGAAGAGACATTCGCCCACTCGATGAGCAAACAAACCCATCAGCCCTGCACAAACAGAGGCACTCCTGTCTCTCTGAGTCCGTGTCCTTTCATCACCAGAGGTACCAACTCCTGTGTGATATTTTGGGCTGTGCATGGTGGGCTTGGACGCTCACTGGGTGGAGGGAGACACCTCAGCAGGACAAGAAGGAGTGATTCAGCCCCTCCTGGCTTTGAGTCAATATTTACCCAGCGGTTCTGGGTTTGGGGGAGGAATAGTCTCTCCCTGGCATCACGTTCCCACCCTCCTGAGTGAGGTAGATGGAGCTGCCAGCCCAAGAGGGTGCTGGCAGCCTTCTCCTGGGAGCATGCCCTCTTTTTTTAGGCTGCATTTTGGATGCAAACTGGGACGTTGTGGCTGCATCTCTCTTTTTTTTTTTTTCTTTTTTTTTTTTTTCTTCTAATTGTAGTCTGGAGTTTTCCTTAATGGGACAGAGAAGCCTTTGAGATTGGAAATGTGCTCTTCTCTTTGTTTCTGGTAAGACATAACACTGGCCTCATGGGACCGTACTCCAACAGGGATATTTTAGTTCTGCCTGGCTCAACTTCTTGCTAGCCTGCGGTCTGACTGCTATTTGTCGCCGGGAATGCAAGCACTGGGGAACAGAGACTGCCCTCACTGCGGCTGCTCTACCAGACTGGAGCCTTGAATTTGGCTGGGCTTCCCAAGCATGTCCACGAGGCAAATAGTAACACTAATTTCAGCTGGACACTATATTTCTTGCTTACATTCCTAAAGGGCTGTGTTGTGCTGCTTTTGCCTTCTTCTCCACGTTAAATGTACTGCTAGATTTCATCCTGGGGGTTGTTGCATCCTGCTGATGGATGACTATATTCCTCTGTTTGGGAGACTGAAGATGAAAGAGGACTTTGAGATCCCTTTTGATAGATGGAAATACCTTTCTGGCCCAATCCGCAGCATTATTTTGTGAAGGAGTTGGGTATGTCCCATCTTACAGACCTTGGTCTCTTACGTACTGATGTAAAACAGGAATAACTCCATGGGCATCGATGCCATTACTCCAGTGTAATCATGGGAGACGGAGAAGAAATAGGCCTGCAGGGATTTTTTGTTTGTTTGTTTGGGGGGGAACCATGCTGGCTGTAAAACCACAGCAAATTATTTTTAAATGAGAAAAATTTCTTTAAGACAAATCAGCCCCTTAAAAAGAGACACAAATGGAATGAAATGCTGCAGTTCAGAAAGTCCTGAGGTATTTGGGAAATAGGGCAGCTTGCTGCCGAAAGGACTAAATAGCCAAAGCCAGGATAGTTGCAAAAAAAGAGAAAGACCCAGAAAAAGAAGTTGCTTATAAATTACGTTATCAAAACTTCTCAAAGCACAAGAGGTGAGATCGTAGAGGCAAGTTTATTCTCAGCACATGTGTGGAAAAATGTAAACCTCAGTACAAACCACTGAGTAAACCTGAGAAAAGAATATGACTGTTCCTGGAAATGTTTAGGGGATGGTGTTTGTCAATTAATGAAATGAGACGCCACCATTTGCAGCTTGGTACACAGCAAAGATGCACACAGGCTGAGTCCACGGAAGGAGATTCTTTTTCTTTTTCCCCAGTAGGAGGAATACAAGGAATTTTTTCTCTCTGCTTCATCTGCAATTGATTTTTTTTTTCTTTCATAAAACCTGCTGATTATTAAGAAGAGAAAGTTTGCTCTGTGTGGCTGAGCAGGGGGGGTCACAATTACTCACGTCACCAGGTTCCCGTTTGCCTTCAGGTTTGTTGATTTTGATGACAAGACTTTACCACTTGGTTTCTTAGTGTGTCAGCAGCTTTCCCAACAGCGTAGCGATGCTTTTTGTGTTACGCTGTGCAAACAGGAGAGCAGCTCAAGCCAAAAAGCACATCTTGAGATCATACTCTTGACTTTAAGCAGCCTCACGGTTTGAATAAGTTTGAATCCACCCTCATAGTTTAGACTCATCTCTAATAGAAACACACAGCTATCTCTAATAATGTATTTTAATGGAAAGAGGAAGTTTTTTAAGGACACAATACACCTTTTTGGGGAACGCTCCTCTCTATGCCAAATAGTTTCTGTCTTTCCTGGGAGAATCACTTGATTTACCTGCAGAACTGCCTTAAAAAGGGGAGGAAGGGGAATTCTGGCAGTATCAGGAATCTTCAGCACAACAGGAAGAAGAAAGACCAAAGGATGTGCTGCCTTGTAAAAGGAGAGTTGCTTGACTAACATTACGGAAAGAAACTAAGCTGTAAAAAGACAGCATTTAGTGTTTAACAAGGAGAGAAAGTCGGGTAATCTGTGCTAGCCCAGGACTATTAGGTCAGAAGAAGCCCAGATGCCACCAAGAGCGTGAGGAGAGACAGGCTGGTGAAGCAGTGATGTGGGAGAGCCAAGGTGCAGCTGCCAAAGTCCGTAAATGAGTAAATGAGCAAATTCACACAGGATACTGGCTTAGAAAGGACAGAAGGAAGTCTGCCAAGGAAAAAAAAAAAGGCATTGTGAAAGTGGATACACCTTTAGAAATTACTACAAGAACTCTAAATCATCCCTGTATAGCTCATGCTACAGCTAATGCTTCAAATGTAATAGCAGCAGAGGTCTCAAATAAAACACCCAGTCTAACGCACTGTGTATAATGTCAGATGGAGGTGCTGCACTTGGCTGGTGCCTGTGACATTATAATTAGAGATGGGCTTGAATCAAACTCCCAAATGCGAAGCAGTGCTGTGAGTCAGCTGAGACGCATGCACCAAAATTGTCATTATCCTAAATTTCATCATTTATAACAAAATTCAGTCAGCGCAATATGCGGGACATTCAAAGTCCACATGTAAATAAGCTGTCTCAAGCTGAACTTTCCAGAATAGAGATAGATCTCAATTTTTAGGACGCCTCCAAATAAGCACAAGTCCCCAGTTCAAAAACCTCTAAATTGACCTAAGCAATCATAACTAGGGAAGCAATTGTCCCACTGTACTGGGTACTGGTGAGGCTGCACCTCGAAGCCTGTGTTCTGTTTTGGGCCCCTCACTCCAAGAAAGACATTGAGGTGCTGGAGAATGTTCAGAGAAGGGCAATGAAGCTGGTGAAGGATCTGGAGCACAAGTCTTATGGGGGAGTGGCTGAGGGAACTGGGGCTGTTCAGCCTGGAGAAAAGGAGGCTGAGGGGAGACCTTCTCACTCTCTACAACTACCTGAAAGGAGGTTGTAGCATGGAGGGGGTTGGTCTCTTCTCCCAAGTAACAAGTGATAGGACAAGAGGAAATGGTCTCTAGTTGCAACAGGAGAGGTTTAGATCAGATATTAGGAAAAATTTCTTCATGGAAAGGGTTGTCAGGCATTGGAACAGGCTGCCCAGGGAAGTGGTTGAGTCACCACCTCTGGAGGTGTTGAAGAGATATGTAAATGTGGTGTTTAGTGACATGGTTTAGTGGTGGACTTGGCAGTACTATGTAGTAGTTGGACTTGATGACCTTAAAGGTCTTTTCCAACCTAAATGATTCTATGGTTCTATGAAACAATTTAAGCTCCATGTCTATCTCTGACTAGTGTGGCTCTGAAGAGAGAAGAAAAGTGAATCTGTCACAGAAAAAAAAAACAGCAAAAAAAATCTCAAAGTGGAAACCAATTAAAGTCATTTAAAAATACGTAACCAAGCCATGGCAGATGCCAGTGAAACGTAGCATCTTGGGGTAAGATCTGGCAGTCTTGTTGAGCACACTGTGTAGTACAGCTCAGTGTGCTGGAGTATTCCCCGCTCAGCAACTTGAGCTAAAGGTAAGATGGGAACTGACATCTGAAACGCCTTGGTTCATATGCATTTACTTGCTGATGCACCACATGTCAGTATGGAAAGTATTTTTGTAACAGAATTGTTTTCAGCCCCAGCTTCCTGTAAGGACGGCTACTCTTGGAAAACAGCAAAGCATTGCTACCTATTTTCCAAGGAGCTGTTCCATTAAAAGCCAGATTATCCTGAGCCAGTGAGAAAGCACTTGACTTTTGCTTGAATTCAGAGTTGTGTCTTTTGCTTACATGTGTCCTGTACAGACACTGTATGAAATGAGCCATTCTAAAAACCATGGCCTGAGAAAACATACCCTAGAGACAGACACATTTTTTTCTTCCTTCCTTTATCAACAGAGGTCGATAAAATCTTTCAACCTTCCCAGCTGCTTACTCCAGTTATGGCAAAACTTTCTCAGTGCAAGTGAGTGCATCAGCATTTGGCCCTTGCAATTCTTTATCCTGAATTTTGCTTCCTCCCACTAAACCTCAACTCTGAATATTTTGTGGAGAAATTTCCAAGTACTGTTTTACTAACTTTTGCCAATATAGCATCTACACAAGAGATAAGGAGTGCCTACTTTTCCTCTTCCAGTGCTGAACTGGTTAATTTAGTAAAGTCGCAATTCAACCTAAATGTCTGGTAAAATCTATGGAAAAGACAGATATTTATCCACTGTGCAGTAGGAGTGGGATCAGCTTCTATAAGAAAACTTTATGAGATATGTTGATCAAAGGTGGGTCTATGTTCATATCTTAGCACCAGTAACCTGAAACAGTGGTGCTTCGAGGTTGTGGGGATTAGTTTCTCAACTTCCTAATGCTGTTGATATTCCTTACAACTATATCATGATCTGCTGATAGATAAATAGCCCCAGGGCCATACTCTGCCACCAATTACACTTACAAGTTTAAAAAATGTGCTAGCAAATCAGAGAGGTCAAATTCAGTCAAGAGTCAATGAGACTGAGAGTAAAATTTCGCTTAGAGATGTAAGTGAAGCATTTCCCTGACACACACAACACAATACCAGGATTTGTTCTTCCTGCAGGAGGAATGTGTGTTTTCACAGTTTTGAACATTAATTCAGTTGCATTTTTCTCATGGTGTGGAAATGCAGGAAGCTCATCTCTCTCTGATGGTTCCACTGTATCTTCTATAGATAAAAAAACAACCCAACCCTATGACCTGCTGCTGATAGTTTTCCTTCAGTGTAACAGAATGTCCTGCCCACCTGGAGTATACTTAACAATAATGTATGATAATGTCTATTCTATTTCACATGAGAAACAGGATGTAGTATTTATTTCTTCTGGAAGAAATAGTAAGGCTGATAGGTGGAAAATCTTGAGCTGTTATTAAAAGGCAGGTAACAAAAGTGTCAGGAACTCTGATTTCAATTCCTGGTTGTCTGATTGATTTGATTCAGTAGACCTGCATATCACCACTGGAGTCAGAGTCCTCAAGTCATTAAGAATTTTGTCTGAATGAGAATTGCTATTTGCTTCAGAATTTTGCTGTCTCCCAAATTGTCCCTCCCAAATACAGTAAGGATAATTCTTTCCTCCCACTGGCATGACAATTCTTAACTCCATGTTTGAAAATCTCATTACAAGTTTTAGATGAAAGGCATTAGAGAAGTGCAAAACAGATTTGACACCTTTTTTGTATAGATGACTTTTGAAGGTTTCCTGTGATTGTGTATGTTTTTGGAGATCAGTCAGTTTTTCAAAAGGATTATGTAAAGTGAAAGCCTGTAATAGCAGGAGGTTGGGATCAGTGACCCAGAAGTTCCTTCCAGTCCTGTGTTCCTGAAGGCTTTTCCAAGTCATACCAAAAATGTTAAAGACTACTTGTGTGGTCTGAACTTAATACCTTCAATACACACTCCCCATTGAAATTTTTTATAGCATCCATGTAACATGGTAAAAGCAGGGAAGGGATAGGGCCCCTGTGTAAAGGTAAGAGAAAGCACTTGCCACAACAAGGATGGAGAGCACCATACAAGCTAGCTGACAGCTCAGGAAACTGAAGTGGTTGCACGTGTCAAGAAACAACTCAACAAACACAAACAGCCTCACCTCTCTGGCTTCGAGGTCCCACCTCTAGAATCATCACTTGTGTGACCACCACCCATTCAGACCTGGGCCTCTGTTCCGAATGCCAACAGCTAGTAGCAGTTATGACGGTGGTTTTGTGGTGTAGACACCTGTCCATATGAAACTAATCTGGGACCACCAACCTCCTTTTCTTGTGGCAATTTACCAGCTTACCATATGGTAATAATTTTTGACAGCCACTATCTTGGGCTGGATTAAAATTAGTGATCAAGTGGTGGAAGATGCTTTGGTCATGCTCTTAGCTGAGCCCACACTTCACCTAGCTGGAAAGTAGGTAGTGGTGTTGCCTCTCAGTGTTGGGGCAGGTATGTGTTAGAGATGAATTCAGATAGTCTCACACCTCCTCAACCTTCAAGGCTATCCCACCTGAGAAAACCAACTGTTTCTGATCTTCAAATGTGCTTTGCTAGCTAAAATGTCAACCGCATGCCACCTCCAAGAAGGCCACCATTCAGTGGTTGCACATCAGACCTATTGGTCCATATTTATAAAGTGCTTTGATATCCCGGATGAAAAGACAGTATATAAATGCTCCATTCATTTAGCTTACATACAGTAGCAGCAAACAGAAAAATCATTACCCACAGAGTTAGAAAGGCGTATTCCTGTTTATTAATTGAAGACCACATAAAGAATGCTTGGTTGAAGTGTTCCTTTTGGAGTGGACATTTCAGCGCTGGTCCAGTGAATGAAAATAATCCTGAAAACTTGCATGGGCAAATGGCATAAATATCAAGTTTGCACAACTCAAAACAAAATTCTACTTAAAAATGCAGTGAAAAACTTTTTATATGAGACTATGCTTGTTCCCTACCCACCAATGGGAAGTGAGGCAATCAGTCCTTTGCCAGGTCAGGACTACTCGCAAAAAGCAATTTAAGGTAGAAAAAGAATAATTGGTATGAGGTGAGCATCAGCTACTCTGTAAGTTAGCATCCATCACATTAAACCAGCTATGGACTCACTGTACATCTAACTTTCCTCTCTTCTATGCGTATAACTGAATATTTGGATTTCTAGACACTTCTTTCTCTGTGTATCTTTGGGATACATGACCCTCTCGGTTCATTTGAAAGCTATGTTAAATAAAACCTTTTCTGTCTGTCAACTCAGTATTCAAATGCAGAGCAGATACCCATTCACAGTCCCTGGGAACAGGCAGTGTCTTTCATATATCATAACCATAAAAATAAATAAATTACAAAGCAAAAAGGAGATAAGGCACAGGTTTAGGCTGCCTTTTGAAGATTTATTAAAACAAACTGATAGTTCTTATAATGTGCATGTAACCAGAATACATAATTGACAATGATAATCATTAACAGGTACTAATGTTATTTCAGAACAGAAGACAGAATGAGACAGACTAAACCTCCGTGCATACAGTAGAGGAAATCCAAACTGCGATAATTAAATGCAAATAAAGCCTGGGGGCAAAAATTCCTGGTCTCTCTAAGATAAGAGAAATGTATTTCTACCATCTATACTTCATTTATTTCTCTTGAAGACTCTAATTTGTTTTTAAGCTAATAGATCAAACATTCTTGTCACAGTTCGTACAACTGTCTCAAATATGTGAGAAGTACCCGCCAGGCGAGGACCACCAGCAATTTTTATGATTTCTTTACACTACAAATATTTGGCAGAACTGAAATCACCCAATAAAATAAACCTGCGGATTCATCTGCAGTTTTAGACTCTCTCCAAGTATTTTTTGGACTCCTTCCCGAAATAACTGATGCTCATGATATTCCAATATCAAATGAAAATATGTCCTAATTTTCATGTCTCACTACCACCATCTGTTATTAAAAGAGAAAGTTGTATTTCTCCTAGTGGGCCAGGTGGTTTGGAGACACCCATGTGGCCATGAGCAAAGTTCTGGTCCAGCAGCACTTCTGCTCCTTCATGTCATTGGGCTGGCAGGATTCAGGCATAAGGCAAAGGCAGAACCGTGGAGCAGTGGTGGTGGGATATAATTTCTTCCATCACCAGCATCATCTGCCAGCTGGTACCCAAAGTGCTGGCAGCACTGCAACATGGATGCCCCAATTATCCAGCAGGAGAATTCAGGAAGCCCCAATTAAATCATATGCAAGAATGGCTTTAGGGAAAGGATTGTCTTCAGAAATGCCTTTGGCAAAAGGAAAAGTTAAAAAAAAAAAAATACCGTGTTTGAGAAGTCTGTCCAGCTCTAGTGACACTGCAGAGCGAAAGCCACTCAGCACTACACAAACACTGGAGTCACTTTTGTGAGGCTCAGATCAACTAGCCAAGACTTCAGAAAGTCAATATCTGAGCTTTACAGGCATTCAGCTCTTCTTAATATCACATCCATGCATTAAGTGTAAGAGTAAAGTCTTTCTCTTCCAAACCAAAGATGTATTAATTTATAAACCACCCCAACCTTCGCCGCTATTGTTGCCTTTGACAATCAAACCACAGCCCCATTTATTCACCCCACCAAGGCATCCCAGAGAGCCATTCTGAAACAGCTGACACTGTTCTTCCCCATTCCTGCAGATATTTTTCACTCCAGATGTCTCGAGCTGTACAGTTTTATCAAGTGCTCCTTGCAATACGTCTTGTAAATGCTACAAACCATTATAAAATCTGGTGCACAGCATAATTTTTACATGTTTTCCAGCAGAAAAGAGTAAGGCTTTTGTTTCTGCCAGCCTCCCGTCTGTACGGTGCCTTGTAGGTATTAATTTTTAGGGTTATCAGCCACTCTGATTTTGGTAAAGCACCCTAATTTTATGAGGCTTGTCTCACACCTTGTTAGACTATCTGGCAGGCTGGCTAATATTGACTAGATGGCAGAAGAAAAACCTCTTTCTTAGTGTAATGCTGAATTCAAACATTGCTATTTCCTGTGGATTGAAATGGTATCTTTTTTGATAGGATCCTTTTGTTTCTTTGCAGTGGAGCTCCACAGCATTTAACATCAAATCAGGAGAATGGGCTAGTAGAACCACTCAGAAATTTCCCATTTTAATTTTTAAATTTTGTTTAATACCAGATTTGTTTTGTACAGTGTTACCCATAAGAAAAGCTTGATTTTATGGAAATGTTTCCATTTTCCCTTACGACAGCTGAAGGAAAGCATTTAACTTGGGGTCAATGTGATCTGAAAATTGCTCAGGTCATATCTAAGCAAATTAAAACTATTGTAGGTCAAGTTAGCCTGACATGAAGCTGCTTTAGCTGGAGTTACACATACATGTTGAGATCTGCATTTCTGTTGGGAAGCAATGGAGTTTCACCCCAACAATGAAGCCCAGACAGCAAGAAAACAACCAGAAGAAAACGACTTCCACAAGGTGAATGGAGAACAACTGTAAATACAGCTTAGTGTTGAAACACCCCACGCAAACCAAATATTACAAAATATTTCCCACATTCACAATGAAAGATTTTTCTACAAGTATCTCATGCTAAAAAATGTTTCCAACAGTTCAGTTTGAGACCCAAACTAAAGATGAAAATGAATGTTTAAAGGCAGGATACAAATCCAGATCCTTGTTCTAATGACACATCTGCTCAGAGCCACAAAACTATTTTGTTAACTGGCAGGGAACTGGATCATAGTGGGATTTCCTGTGTTTTATAATCCTATATATGCTAGATGATATCGTACACTATCATTCCTATTCCACAGATAGAAAACTGGGACCACATGAGCACGGCTACATGGGCAATGTGGAGAACAGTGCAAGGACATTAGAGGATCTCTAGCTATTAAAACTAAAAAACTATCAAGAAAAACTCCCTTTGAGGTAAGCTGTCTTCCAGGACAAGACCACAAAGGCACCACATGAAACTGTTAAGTGGAAGATTAAAAACAACAAAAAAAAATACATGGTTTTTCACAAAACGTGCAGTGAATCTGCAGGGCTTGTGCTGCAAGATGTGGTACCAGAGAAATGTTTGCCTGAGATCAAAAAGTCATCAGAAATTGGAAGTTTGTGTAGACAGGGGATGCAGAAGAGGGGGGATATTATTTTGAAGCCAGAGTGTTCTTCATGATCCTCTTTGGCTGAGCAAAAGCCCCTTCAGAGAGGGGAAGGCTGCCTGTGACCCTCATCTCTCCAGATCTGCTCAATCTCATCATGTCTGCACTGCTCTTGACCCAGGCCACTGGCAGCCCATTGAGTCTTTCTTGTTCTCCTTCCGTGACACATTTCAGCTGCTACTCTTGATCTTTTATTACAGGTCTGTAGATGGCTATAGGGGGCTGGGAGATAGGATGTGTCATAGCCTGGGTAGCAAATGTTCTACAGACACAGCTGAACTTAACCACCAATGTACATTTGCCTGCAATATGGAGGACTGGAAGTGATGACCAAAACAGTCTCATCTGAATTTATATTTCTACTCTCATGATCCCACAAATGCAACATCATTCAGAGAGGTCCACACCAGGCCAGTACTTGTAGCTAAAGGTCCCTTCCCAGTCCTGGCTAAATGCAGAAGGACCTACTTCTTAGGGGCTGCTGTTTTTCAGGAAAAAGTCTTTCTGTTCCCTCATCCACTGTCTACACAAGCTGTCTATGTTCTCCTCTCCATGCGACTAGAGTAATACATAACAGGGGTTTGACTCTCCACTGTATGCAAAAGCAAATGGGCTTTAAGGCTGAGGAAAATCTCAGACATGAAGGGACAGTGCAGAAATACATAAAGAGCTGAGGAAAGCTGAAGATGTGCAGAAAGCAACAACACTAGCTGAGTTTCCTGCAAGTCCAGTGCAAAGCAGCCTACACATTCAGTCAAAACAACTTCCCAGTTATTCTACATAAGTTTTTGAAGAATGTTATTTCAGTGCCAGCACCAAGATAGACTGTTCTCCACAACCCTGGAAGCGCAGATGGAGATGCCTCCTCCAAATGCCCACCTGGATCAGCTCAGTGAAGACTGATCTGCAGATTGAACTGAATAGAGGAAACCTGGTAAGTGGGAGATGTGTTAAGTCTCATATCCTCTACAGGGATCCTGTAACCGACTCACCATCGGGTTAAGCTCCAATTGAACATGAGCAGAGCTCCTTACATGTTGTGCAACACAATGGAAAATTGAGACCATACCATAGATGAGGACATACGAGTTACGTGGTTTGCCTGAGGCCACACAGTGAGTCAGTGGCTAAATTATAAACTTGGGAGTCCCTGGCTCCAAGTCACTTATTCAATCTATGCTGCCTCTAAGGCATATTACATTGGGGGTATTGTATGGAAATGACATTAACTTTAAAGAACAGTGTACAGCAGAACCAGGGAAAATAAGTGGTCTTTATTGTGGCTTGATTTTTTTCTTAAAAAAAAAAAAAAAAGAAGAGCATGAAAAAAGTGACATGAGCAGTTTTGCAAGCATGCAGTGTAAATTAATTCTGCACATTTTGGTTTTGAAATCTCCCTCCTGGATTAAAAACCTGAACACCAAGTTTCAGGGCATAATGGACCCCTCTTTTCCACTCTTCTTTTTTTCTTCTTTCCCTTTCTTTCTTTCTTTTTTTTTTTTTTAAATGTATTTTTTTTTTTTTTAATTTTTTCCTGGCAATTCTGTTAACCCCTGAAAATGGAGGTTTAATATGGAAATGCTGACATCTCCTTAAGCAGAGCATCACATTTGCAACACTGTAATTATGCCTACTTCAAAATGCTCCAAAGAAAACAAGATTTTCTTGTTCAAACAAATCCTGAATGGTTTTAGCCCCAGAATTAAATCATTCAGACCAAAAAAGACTGTGTTAAGCATGCTGAACCAGAACTGTACCAAGGAGATGTGGAAAGAGATAAATGCAAATTGATTTTACAATATTTACCTAATTAGATCCACATCTCTGCTTTTCTCTCTTGAATGAGTAAAGACCAGATTAACCTTATTATTATTATGTTTATTTGATTGGCTTAGGAATTCCATCTGGATAAAAGACAGTCTAGATGTCTTTCTCCATGCACGCCCAGCGTGAAGCCAATCAACATGCCTCTCTAAGTAACAAATTTGTTTTATGTCATCTATCAGCAAGATATTGTAATATTGAATATAGCTTTAGCTCAATGGCTGACTGCTTCTTAAAGACTATTCAGCCTAGGGGTTTCCATTCTGCATTTTTATGTCCCCACAGAAAATTACTTGGATTTTCCACTCTTGTGAAGATGGTTGTAAGTAAATGTGTGGTGCGGAAAGTGTGCATGGTACATTTAAATAAGAATGCAATCAATATCTCAGCACCGCTTTTTTGGTGGAGGATGTTTGCTTATTTTGCAATACTTCCTTGCATCCCATTTCTGCACCACAGAACAACGGCAAAGATGTGTGTAGGTACAGGATTCCTATGCTGGTAATGAGGGTGTCAGAGAAAAGGGAAAGATTTCTTCCAATGCTCATAATGCATTATTTTGATTGTTATGACTGCTTCATGCAATCCTTCCTAACAATATGTGTTATGTCCCTTTTTATCTTAAGTAATATTAGATCAAAAATTGGGAGGAATTTGGTGTCAGTCTGCTTGCATTTATACAGGGAAAAGCAATGTTTTGGGTTAACAGCAGACGACTCTGCAAATGGATTGCCACTTCTTTTGAGAAACTATTCTTTCTACTAGCTAATTAAAAACCATTGTCAGGAACTTTCTCCGGGTAGTTACCCTCATTTTCTAGTGAAGGACAATACAGTGGACTGAGGCTGGGACAGGCTGGATTTGTTTCCAGGCTTTACGTAACCAAGACAGAGGCACACAGTCTATCTTTACCATTGCCAACCTGGACAACAAAAATAGTCATTTTTTCTCCACTTTTAACTGGTCTTGTTTAATCAGGTTGTCATTGTTTCTGGGCAGAGTCTTCTGCAATTGTAATACCCATGTCAGATAACTCAGTACTACTCTGAGGAATGTAATTAATCCAAAGAGATGGCCATTTGAATCCAACCAAGAACATTTCTATCATCAAAATTGCCATTTTTTTAACTGTAAATGGACATCCTGTGTTTCTATTTTATCTGATTTCCCATTGCTTGCTCTAATACGCATACAGGAATTTGCCATCAGGCTGCAATCTGAAACAGCTACGTTACATGAGAGTCTGCCTCTTATCTCATTTGTAGGTTCCCGTCACCACACAGACTCGCTTTTGACTTCCTCTCGTGCGTTATCACAACAGACTCCAACTCACGCGCTTTGCCTTTCTGTTGGGAAAATATTGTGTAACCTCCAACACTCGCCCACCAACCCTTCCCCACGGGGAAGGAAGCCTCCAGCCAAACACAAGCTTTGATATTAAGAGCACAGCAATGTGCAAACCCATAATAATGCACTTGGACTGCAGCTCTCCTTTAGGAAAACAACAAAAACAAAACACTCCTCATTAAGCCATTGGCTTGGGGGAGGTACCAAACCCAAAACGATTTTGACTCCATATGGAATTTATATGGAATGCGACATGCAATAAAACACCAGCGCACCCAGATGTGGATGTTCCCCAGCTGTCTGTCTGCCGCTTTGATGGCGAGCTACAAAGATCCTTTCCTACACAGTCATCTCCGCAGGAAGAAAGAGGTGACTCCTCTGCGTTCACATATCAAATTCAGAAACATTAGAAAGACAACATCTAAGTTTACAAAGGTAAATGTCGCACTCGGCTTTCTTTTTTGTGTGTTCAAAAGAGTGGGCTCTCAGTATCTGCTCCTCCCAAACTCAGGAATGGGTCACATAGCACTCAGGGACACTCTGAGGGAGTACAGCCATGGTGTCCCCAAGGTTTCTGCTTGGAGCTGTCGATGCAGATGTTATTTTTCCCTGCAGCTGTTGGGGGCAGTAGACAATCAATCCTGGGTTTCTGTAACCTGTTTGACCTGGGTGTGGATCACGTATGGGCTGTATACGCACCCTGATGCTGAACAGATTTACAAGCCAGCTGGCACATCTGGGAATCCAGGGAAAACAGAAGTCCTGCCTTGAGAAATTAGTATTTTGGTGGTCCTTGAGATATGGACTACTGTGCTCCTGATCAGGGCCAAATTCTGCTATCTTACATTGCAGTATCATTTAGCCAATGTCAATCAATTTTGACCAGAATTTTCCCGCTTTCAAGCCATGAGTATATTTTAGAGTGAGCTGCTGAATTTTCAAATGAGTTCCAGGAAATTAGTTGTTTAAGTCCTAGGGCCAGGGAAACAGATTTGCTCTGGACACAGGCAGGAGGAAGATTGCAGGCAGAGACCAGCAAGACCAAATTTGAGGCTCGCAGGGACATGGTTTAGTGCTGGATTAAGGTTAGGGCTGGACTTGATGATCTTAAGGGTCTCTTCCAACCAAAATGATTCTATGAAATTTTGGGGTTTAATTTATCACTAATGGTTACCAAAGATTTCCCTCTCCCCCCCCCAAAAAAAAATCCCTACAACTGTTAGGTGTGCTGTGACCTAATCATAGTCAAGCTGGACCCCTCTGCAAGGGGTTTGAAAGTCAGCTCTACTCTCCAGGTCTCCAGCACAAGAAAACTGCCTGACTTCTCTGTTTTCCATCCTTCTCCATCTCTTCTTTTGCTAATGAGCAAAAGGCACTTTTCCATTAAAACAGCACAGTATGGACAGTTAGTTTGTGGTTTGCTTAAGCAAAGCTTCGGAGAGCTGAGTTAATGTTCTCAGCCCACTCCTGAGACCTTTGATAGTCACTTCAGGCCCTGGCATTACCCGTCACTTGCTGTCCTGAAGGCTTTGCCGTCTGCCGCTGTCTGTTCACAATGTTTCAGGTGCTTCCTCTAACAAGCAGTGAGGTTAATGGAATGAGAAGCAGAGATTTGCAGTGTGGCTGCCTCTACCTGGGCTACTAGTTTAGGCTTAGATACACTGGGAGAAACAGGCACATTCAAGGTATAGCTCAACTTTCCTAAAAGAAATGGTTAAAATAACTCATTTTTTGGTGCAGTTTTTATCTTCTGTAGGAAACATAAACCCCATGTGCCTCAACTTGACCTTTTACACTCATCTTTGTTCAAAAGCTTGGGGACAGGATTATTCATTTTTATTTTTTCTCTAGGCTACTCTTAATTCTGAAAAGTTAATGCTCTTTGACATACTGGTCACCCACTTTGCCAAACTGAGGACCTTCTGGAACATCCCCAGCTGCTTTCTGGGCTGGGTTGGGACAGGGAGGTGGCTGGTGCACACCAGGGTCGCTCTCCAGATGGGGCTGCACCATGGTCAGGTAATTGCAGATGTCTCATACAACAGGTGCCAGAATGCTACTTTAATAAAATCATTGCTTTTAATAAGAATAAGAATAAGGAGGAATGCCCAGCAGCTAAAAGGCTAGCCCTTGATCCTGAAAATACATGCTCACATGAGTAATTATATGCACTTAACAGTCCTCCTGAGAACTTCGGGACAGGCTGTTCCAGTTCCCATGGGCTGCAGCAGGGACAGGACACCCTGAGCTCCAGGGCTGATTTCACTGTGCATGAAGTGACTCGTGTTCCTGGGTCCGACTGCGATGAGACCCCCAAGCAGGGAGCTGTACCTCAGATATGTGCCTTTTTCAGTAGTAAAATTGGAATCTGGGATGGGTGGATGAAGGGAGGGCAGGAAATGCCCAAATCAGGATTTTATTAGCTAACAGGACATGGTTCAAGATTTTTCTGTCCTGCAGCTTCCTGGTTTCCACTGACCTGCGTGATTCTGTGAGGATCGGCTGTTTCTTGGGAGATTTAAACAGGGATTAGTGGTTCCCATGTTGGAGCCATAAACACAGTCCTGTCAATCATTTCACCCTCCCTGCTCACGGCAGGAGAATAATACAAGGTCCTGCTCACTTTCCTCTTAGATTTCACATTCTCATTTAGAATATTTTTCCTTTTTGAAAGATCATCCAGGGATAACTGAATAGGGGATTATTTGAACAGCTGAGCTCCAATACTTGGCCACTTAGATTACTTGTTTCTAACTGGCCTTCTTGTTTACAACAGACTGAAATGGTTAATCAGAATCAGTAACATATGATATGCTCAGGTGTTTCATACAGTGGCCATACATTTGTTTTCCTGGAATTATTATGTTACTACAAACAGTATTAAAACAGTTCAATATCTGTATCAGAGGATTTCTAGTAAAAAAAGAGATTTGACTGAAGGAAAATATTCTAACAAGGTTTTCCTGTATGGGCAGTTGCACTCTGACACTAACACAGCTCCTTACAACTTAACATTTTTAATGATGGGTTTGTGTGCAGAGCTATGAAAAGCTCCAGCCTGGAGAGCTAATATTGCAGTCAGGCTCTCACGGGTGGTTTCTTTCTTCCACCCTAGAGGTAGCTGCATTTCCACTCTGTGACTACGCAAATTATACATACTTGGGGCTAGATGGGTTCGTTTTTTATTCTTACAATGTTGGAGCAATTCCCCAACCTGCAGTGGAAGTACCGTAGAGTACAGGAGAGTAACTGGCTCTCAGTAGGTAAAGGATTTTTTGCTTGACTTAGTATTATATATACATATGTTGCAGCTTGGCCCTTTTTTTTCTTTCCTACAGGTCAAAATAGGTTTACGTTCTGGTTAGCTAATTAGGACATTTTCCTAATTCCTCAGTCCTTGGGATGGTGAAGAGACTGACGAGGGAATGAGACCTGTTCGTAAGCTCAGTGTACCTTTTGTCTTATTCTCACAGCTTGCTTAATAAGCAACATTTAAAAGTAAAACAAAACAAAATAAAACAAAAATCTCTGAGATACTACAGTGTCTGAAGGGCGTTTGTATAAGAGGCAGGGGTGAGTTCATGGACCCCACCTCTCAGTTACCTTATACCACAGGTTACCGGATGGTTGGGAATGACCCAGATGGGCTGCAGCTCAAGACGAAAACCTTTCCTCAAGGAATAATGCCATGGGCCCAGTGTACAAGCAGCTCTACCACTAATTAGGATGCAGAAGTGTTCCTATGTTTTCATAACGAAAAGCAGGAACTCCTGCCTTGTACCTCTCTCAGCTCTGCACACTGACACAGAATTCCTCTGGAGACGCAGCTCATAGCAGCCGTATTTCTTGCACACACATCTTCATCAATACCAAGAACAAGTTATTGCTTTAAATATTTTCATTTCCATTTCCAGAGCACCAAGTGCCCAGCATGAAGCATTTATCAAGAACAGCAGGCAGCGAGCCCTGTGCTTGCACTGTGTTTGCCAGCCCAGTGAGTGCCTTCCGCAGCATCCCTTCCCCACAGGGCTCACGGCTCTCATTGCTGAGGGATGGTTGCCCTCGAGTGAGGACATGTGGGACAGATTTCCAGCTTGCCGTGTCTACCTTTATACTGCACACACCCCTGAGGTTCGCTCCCACATCAGCATGCTACCAAATAGGCGACCACAATGACTAAATGCTTTTAAACCTTTGAGCAATCTAGTGTTATTCATTTTAGAAAAAGTCTTGATATTTGGTAACCTTTTTGTTTGTTTCATCCCACCTGAGGATTCCTACTGTGTTTCTAAGTCCTCCTTTGGCAAATATCCTTTTCCACATGTCACTGCCTATTGATTTCAATTTATGCCATGGAATTAAATGACACAAACATTACAGGTGTCAGAAAATGGTACCTACAACCTAATCGCATTGAGTGAAAGGAATAGCAATGGTCCCACTGTATATTCATTGGCTTATTTGGATTCCTCTGTGTAAAAAGTCCAGCCCTCATCTTCTTACCGGTTCATATAATTTTGTTGGAATTATCTTGTGTTCCTTTACATTTTCCTGCCCTTGATGTCAAAATTTCCAGTTGTCAAAATTACTGCCAGAGAAGCTCTGGTTCACCCTCCTAGCAGGGGTCTGAAAGGCTGAGCAGAGAGGACAGGAGAGGACATGGACCAAGGCTGCTCCCACAATAAGCAGACACAGGACAGAGGGTCCAGAAGAAGCCCTCTGGATCTGTGTTTCTGTGAAGAGTCAGCTGTAAAGACATTTTTCTACTTGTGGGCTTCTACTCACACATAAAGCATGGAGGTAAGGGCTCAAAGTGCTGTAGAAAGTCATACCCACAAGGAGGTGCAAGACTGTGCCAAGGCAAGATACCTTTGGACTTACTCTACTAGCCAAAATTGCCTTTTTCCACCATTTTACATTGTACAACCACTTCCTAGTCATCCTCAATCATCATTAGTAGCTCTTTTAGAACACCAGTGTTTTTTTCAGATCTCTCACCCTTCTATTAAATATCTGTGTTTTGGATTATTATTCCCAGATTTATTAGTTTGCCTTTTTCCAGACAGAATCTCATTCCATTTCCTGCTCATATTTCTAACCTCTGGTTCCATTAGTGTTATTTCTCTGTCTTCACTTGGTTAACAGTTCTTTCCAGCACAGTGTCATGTGCAGATCTAGTTAATGTACTTGGTTACACCTCCTTCCAGACCATTAATAAAAGTATTAAATAATGTTGCTGCTAGCACAAACCCATGCAGGACCCTGCTGTTCACCTCCATCATCTTCAAGACCACAGCCATCCATCATGAGCACCATTTATCATCGGCGAACAGTCCTTGCAAACTACAGCTGTTCTGTTTGAATTACGTTGCTAGCTCTGGGTGGGGACAAAAGGGAAGAAATGTCAAGTGTTAGTGGCAGAAAGAGGTGGGACAAGGGCTGGATGATGTTGCTCAAACCCACTCCTTATCAATGAGTCCAAATGAACTGATGGAGAGAAACATGATCCCTCTTTGAATCCTGCTGCGTCCTGTAGCAGAGGTTTCCCTGGTGCACTCTGGTCTGGCACTACCAGGGACCACATGTTTGAGGGAGGAATGATGTATTAAACCTCCAGTTGCTCCACCAGCCAATGCACAATGGGAATAGCAGTCACCAGCTGAAGAAGGATACTGTTTGTTCCCACATAATTATTCCCAGCACGAATTAATCACATATTCAGACATTAACTGAAATCAAATAAGAAGTTCAGAGCAGGCACATTGCCACTCTGCTTGCTGTTGGCATCTGCAATGAGGGATGCCGGTAAAGCTGAATATCAAAATATGCCAGGCTGGAACGGGTGAGTATCTGGGGACTTCCATCATGTCTGGGCATCTACATTGAGAAGCAGGCTGTCGGAAAGGCAGGAGGGGTTCTTCCCATCCAGGTTTCCTCTTTAGGAAAGCAACATATTCTCCATATACTTGTCTAGACACGTCGCAAGTGGAGGCTGATGTAAGGAACATAAGCCACACCGAATTGAAGACCTGAGGTCCAACAAGCTGGAGATCCTACCTTTGACAGTGCTCAGCATCACGGACCTCTGGGACAGGTGTGGCTGTCATGACACACACAAAGCTGGCACAACCTCTGCCCTTCTAGGTATTACTACCCAGAGTAAAAGACTATTTTAATCCCCAAAGATTGAAATATAATAGTTTTTCAAACTGTTTGATATGGGTGTGAGAACTGTGGATTCACCAGCTAACCACAGAAATGTCCCAACAAGGGAAACAAGCTCCCTGAAGTCCAGACAAATTCGGTGGGAACTATGGGGGTTAAGCAAGTGAGAAAATCACATCCAAAGACAATACATGTAAACTAGGATGACTGCTCTGGCCTGAGCAGTTAGTTAATGTCTGGAGTCCTGCAGATCTGTTTCTATTAGAAGAAACTTTTATGTTTCTCAAGTGTAATCCCATTTAACTAAGAAATATGTCTACAAAATCCTGTTCTGTTGAATGCAGTAGAAATAAAGAAAAGCAAGCAGCTTTTTTGCTCTGAAATATCCAGACTTGCCCCTATAGCAATTTCGGTGCTTCCAAACCTATTTGTACTTAAGAAAATGCAAGTGAAATAAAGAAACTTGGAATTAGGTAGAACTAGCATTACGGAGCTCAACTTTGTCTGGACAGCTGGTAGAAAGATTCACTTACACAGAGTATCAAGGAAAAATATTTCTTGAGTGTCCACTCATCTTTAGCTCTAAGTTGAATGCACTGATGAATTGTAAAGGAATTGGTTCAGCAGTTTACCAAAGCACTGAGAGCTCGGTTTTGAACAGCTATGGGAAACAGAATATATAGGACATGTGTAGGTGGAAACAGAAGGAAAAAATATTGAAATTATTAGGTGTTTTTAATGAAAAATAGCAGTTTGAGCAACTTACGCTTCACTGCTCAGCTATTATAATTATGGTTATAATAAACAAGTCTGAACAGAAAAGCAAAAGAGCAAGCCAGGTAGCAGAGCATAAGGTTGAAAAAGGGATAATAAAAATATGAGCTATAGAGAACACGATTTCAGACAAACAACACAGACAATTTCTTAACTAAAACTTCAGAATTGCTGACTGCAGAGACTACGGTGAACATAATGAATTTCAGCACAACAATTTCAGATAAACAGACCATTTATCATGGAGTTCTCTGCAGCGGGTTAGGTTCCTGAATCCACACATGCAATTCTTAAACCAGCCCTTGTTTCTTCCATGGTGATCTGTCTGTTTGCAGATCCTGTGCTGTGATCGTATCGGGTCCATAAACTGGCTGCTCTTGGGTGTGCCCCACTACTAACATAACTGGAAATTTTTATCCCACGTATGTATGAAGTGGCATTCAACCTCTGGAGTCTGAATGGAGCTTTTGTGCACCCCAGAATGGTGCATCTGATGGCTCGCTGCTCTTGGATTGGGCATGATGGCTCAAATAATGATTTTTATCTTTAAATATTTCCTTTGCTAAGCAACAATTAAAATGAATAAATTCAAAAAAGAAGCAAACTATTTTCTTTCATAAGTTTAGCTATTGAAACTGCTTGTGAGAAAAGGGTGTTAAGTCTGATGGGCTGCCCAAATTCCAGTTGTGTGCTTACATTTTAATTGCTTTATGTCATTTAATCTAACAGGGCAATAAATCTCACTTTGTGTCCTAAACTATGGCAGTGTTGCTTTCATGGACTGAATAGCTGCTCACTGCCTGGGACTAAGGGGAAGTCATCTTTCTGATTTAAAGCATAATTGCTCCTGTCCCTAGTACAGACCACTACTTGCCAGCAGAGAAAACACCTGGGTGACTGCAGGATTAAGCACATCCACCATGTGTGACCAAACATGATGATGGACTTGGTGGAGCTATGTGCAGTATGATTTGCCATTTGATTTCTCACTTAAGCCAGACAAGGGGTTAAAGCCATTAAGGGAGAAGAAAGAGGCAGTAAAACCCTGTCCCAGGTTGCCCAGGGAGGTGGTGGATGCCCCATCCCTGGAGACATCCCAGGCCAGGCTGGACGGGGCTCTGAGCAACCTGATCTGGATGAAGATGTCCCTGTCCATGGCAGGGGTGGGACTAGATGAACTTTGAAGGTCCCTTCCAACCTAAACCATTCTATGATTCTAATTCTATTATTCTAAGAATTTGCTCCTCTTACAAGAAATATCTGGACTTTGAGACACTCGTGGATGAGGTTTATTCCCTGTGACACTGCACAGAAACCACGTACTCCAGCCCTGCTGCTGACGGAGGCTCCTCCATCTGCCTGACAACTGTTTACAATTAACTGATGATTAAACATGATGAGATGGTGAGCTGCTCGCTTAGTCTGCCCTGGGACGCTGCAAATGCGAGCGCCAAGAGCAGAAAGAAATCTTTTGTCTTAGTTTTGCATAATATGAGGTTGTGGCTACAGCTTCTTGGTGCTGCTGTCAGTGACGGGGATGAGAACAGCCCTTCAGGAGTGAAACCACCGTGGAATTCAGATGCAAAAGTATTTGCTTGCATTAGGATAGACACCGGAGCTGGGCAGGCAGGGCAAAATGAGTAAGCGTTTCCTGTGTTTTCTGGTGTTTTTGTCTATTTAAACAGCCCAGCACGCAGGTGTAACAAACAACAGCCTTTTAGGCACTGGAGAAAAGGAAGCGTTTCCTGCTGCCCATCTGCCAGGCATCTGGTTTTCTTCCACGCAAAAGCATTTGCAGAACGCAGAGGCTTTTTGCAGGGAATCGCGGGATGAGTCCAGTTCTTCATTTCAGATCATGCAAAGTGGGGCACGAGTGTGAAGGGGCCTGTGAAGTTGCGTGAAGAGTAGGTAAATTAGCACTTCTTAAAGGCAGAAGAAAACTTAGTGCTCTCCCTGGACAAGTGTGTCCTTGTTCCTAGCAGGGAAGCCAGGCACACCCTACCCATCCGAAATGAGAAGGTTGTTCAGCCAGCAAGATCGTGTTCTGTTCAATCAGCAGTGCAGCAAAAGGAAACTATCTGGACCTCTTCTTACTGTTAGGAAATGTAAGGAAGGGTGTGATCATGCAGCCTAATACAGAATTTCCTGTTCTTTTCTTGATTCCTGACACCTTTTGGCAACGGGCAGTGTTAAGGTTGCAAACCAAGACACACGAAAACATTACGCTGTCCTGAGCAACTGATTTGCAGTGGTGTGCAGTCCAATTCTCATTTGCAGAATTTATATTCAATTCACTGTGGCTACTCAGAAAAATAAAATAATGAGGCATAATATGCAAGATCTGGCTACCAATATGTATGTTGTTTGCTCCAGCATGCTCCAGAAAGAGTTACACAAGGTTATTTAGAATATAATTTCTAATCTTAGGGTGCATTGTCCTTGAAGTTCAAAAGCTGCGCAGGATCATATCCAGAGTTATGTGGGCATCTAATTTCTATTTAGATCCCAGCTGATATCACTGGAGCTCAATGCCTGGCTGCTACTAAGGTATGAGCCTTAACAATAGTAATATTAATTCCACAGTAACAAATGGCAGTGTTAATGTTATCTCTTTACCGTGCAATTTTTCCCCCTAGTCATCCTAGACCACTTTTTCAGATACTGGAGAGAAGCTGGCAATGCCCAATTTACCTGAATTAGATATAGATATGTTAGAGATACTTAAATTAGGTAGAAAATTCCTTCAAGAAGTGGATTGCTCTTTTCTATGGAGTATACAGGGCACCTGGGACCCCCTAGCTCAGCTGTGCCCATCTGGCAGACATCTAAAATGAGCATTTCTCCCTCCACGCAGCATGTGTGCTCCTGCCATCTCCCCTCTCAGAAGCGCTGCCCTGGGCTTTGGTAGGTGCCTGTAAATTAAGACGAATCTCCTGGGGTGAGGTCGGGAGGACCTGCTAGTGAAACACAGCTCAGGGACAGCGCAGGCAATGAATTAAGCTACAGGACAAATGGAAACCAGTATTTAAGCAGAACTTGCTGGGTTTACCTCAGGTAATCAACAAAAATTTTGCAATCATCTTGCACAAGGAATTTCCATCAGAAGTTGCATTCTTTTAGCGACTTCATTAAATCAGTACAAACCCAAACGGAAACCCTTATTTATGTTTAGCTAGGCTAACAGGATTATGTCAAAAGTAATTATAAATCAGTTTTTGCAATGTAAATGTAAAAATTCATCCCCAAGCACCTTAAATTAAGGTGAAATCACAGAATGGTTGGGGTTTGAAGGGACCTCTGGAGATCATCTAGTCCAACGCACCTGCTGAAGCAGGTACACCTATAGTAAAGAATAATATAAGGAACGTTCACAGTTCGATTTTTTAAAAAGTAGTTGGATTTATTTCTTCATACCTCTCCCTCTAGAAGGAGAGACACTCTCTGATCAAACCTAAACATCAGACTCAAGTGAGGCATCCTCCTGGGCTCTCTGACCTGTACCAGGAGAGGAATGGGCATGTCAGCAGCGTAATTCATCTCTCCTGAAAAAAACAGCACTTGATTCAAACCCGCAGCCCCAGTTGCTCTGCAGGGACTGTCACAGGTGTAGCGGAGATCTAGATGTCTTTGTTGTATAGTATAAGTTGGGGAATGACCTGTTAGAGAGCAATGAAGGGAAAGGGACCTGGGGGTCCTGATGGACAGCAGGATGACCATGAGCCAGCACTGGGCCCTTGTGGCCAGGAAGGCCAATGGTGCCTGGGGTGTATTAGAAGGGGGGTGGTTAGTAGGTCAGAGAGGTTCTCCTGCCCCTCTACTCTGCCCTGGTGAGACCACATCTGGAATATTGTGTCCAGTTCTGGGCCCCTCAGTTCCAGAAGGACAGGGAACTGCTGGAGAGAGTCCAGCGCAGGTCAACAAAGATGATGGAGTGGAGCATCTCCCTTATGAGGAAAGGCTGAGGGAGCTGGGGCTCTTTAGCTTGGAGAAGAGGAGACTGAGGGGTGACCTCATTAATGTTTACAAATATGTAGAGGGTGAGTGTCAGGAGGATGGAGCCAGGCTCTTCTGGGTGACAACCAATGATAGGACAAGGGGTTCAAACTGGAACACAAGAGGTTCCACTTATATTTGAGAAGAAACTTCTCAGTGAGGGTGACAGACACTGGAACAGGCTGCCCAGGGAGGTTGTGGAGTCTCTACTCTGGAGACATTCAAACCCGCCTGGACACCTTCCTGTGTAACCTCATCTGGGTGTTCCTGCTCCGACAGGGGGATTGGACTGGATGATCTTTTGATGTCCCTTCCAATCCCTGACATTCTGTGATTCTGTATATAGCTGGTGAGATGAATCCCATCACAGACATGCAGACTCAAGTCCAGCTCAGCCTTTAAATAGATACAGCTATTCCATACATCTATCCCATACATTGATGTGTTTAAAATTTTCCCGTTTTCATGGAAATGCTGTGTTAGCTCCCAAATTGGATTAGCAGAGCTTTTCTCTGTCATCTGGCAGGTTCTCTTGCTTCTCCTCTTAAAAACCTGGCAGCACCTGGGCCCAACTAGGCACTTCTTGAGATAAGCCTCAACCTAACATTTCCAGTTTTGTATCAGCCTAAGATAGAAAAACCGGTTTTGGAGGAACAACAGTATCTTTAAACAGCTCTGAAAATTAACACGATGCAAAAGACTCCCAGAGGTATGTTTGTGTAAATGTAAGCGTATGTTTCTGCATTTGTTTTCATATTAATGTTATTTTAGTATCTATTTCACTGCTGGCATTCAAAAGGACTTAACAATACACTGATAGTACACATTACAGTCCTCCCACATGAATTGTTCCTGAACACAGCGATAAAGCTCTTCTAGCACTTTATGCATCAGAAATATTTATTCATTTGCCTTTGTGGGAATATAAGGCAAAGCATATTAAATCAATAGCTATGCAGAGGGTTTTGTTTTTCCGTTAAGTCTCCAAAATAAAACTGACAAGCTGATTAAATTGATCACATCTTGCAGTTTCCAAAGTCTGCTTTATGGGCTAGTCTGTGATATTAATCAAATGCTGAGCCAGAGGAAAACATTGATCAAACTCTTATAGAGAATAATAGAGTCAGAGCCTTTACTGGTGTAAAATGGAATAATTCAGTATTTCTACCTCGGTTTATATTGGCTGAATGTCTAGTCTACTGGCTTTACAGAGACAGCTCTTTTGAAAAAACTCTGTGTATTAGACACTATGTATTTTCACTTTCCTATTCACATTACAGTAAAAGATTGAGACAGCAAGTTCTCTGAGTAAGGGATTTCCACCGCAGCCTACAATGGGCCGTGTGAATATATAACTTCCACGTATTGGAGGAAAAACAGGTTTTCCCATCCCCAAAAGGGTCACTCTTGCTGAAGACACAGGTCCCTGCCCCTGTTTTCCATTGCACCCTCAGCACAATGTGCTCATCACTGACCGTAAAAACGTGGCTTTGAGCTCCTCAGAGTGAAACTGCACGTCAGAGCTGCGGCGAGGGAGGAATTTCCCAGAGGTCTCAGTGTTGGGGCTTTTTTAATATTCTTTTGTGGTATGTGGTACAGTGTACTTCTAGGATCACCCGAAATTTTGTCAGTCACCAGCTCACAAGGGCTTGCATTCACTCAGCAGCTGTTCCCACCACCCCTGGTTGTCCCAGGTCACAGGGCATTTCCCCAAAGACTAAAATGTAGAGTAAAAACCAGAAGAGCAACACAACAAGAAGATAATAAGAGACATGAGAAGCCCCAAGTACCTACAACAGGTAGGAAATGGTTTTGCAGTTGTACTTAGTTTCATGCCATCTCATCAACGGGATATCTATGTCCCTGCTACACCTGTTATCTATAAAACCATAACCCCACAGACAGAACCCATGTTTGCAGTGCCAAGCAATATATTAAAATAAAAAGCAAGGGAGAGGACATATTTATGGTCCAAGATCAAAAGTGGCAATCCAGAAGTCCAGATTTCCTCCTGATCCCGACTTCTTTCCCTTTCTTCTGTTTGCCCCTTTTTATAAGCCCTGTGCTTTGCTATTGAACTTGTATTAGACACTGTCCATGAGCACCTCACGTGGGGATGTGACTTTTATATGTAAGGCTTAGGAACAAGTTACTGGGCCAGGTCTAAGATCCATCTAACTCAATATCTTGCCTCTAACAGTGGCCAGCAGTGGATGTCTAGCAGAAGAAAAGGTAATTGCAGTGGTATTTCTCCAGGATACTGCAGCCTGGGGCTGGTGGGTTGGGACATTTTATTGTAAAGGTAGATAGGGACAGACTTTTTCAAAGGATGTATTACAACAGGACAAGGGGTAATGGTTTAAAACTAAAAGAGGGGGAGATTCAGACTAGACAGGAGGAAGAAATTTTTTACAATGAGGGTGGTGAAACCCCGTCCGAGGTTGCCCAGAGAGGTGGTGGATGAACCATCCCTGGAGACATCCCAGGCCAGGCTGGATGGGGCTCTGAGCAACCTGATCTGGGTGAAGATGTCCCTGCTCATGGCAGGGGTGGCACTGGATAAGCTTCGAAGGTCCCTTCCAACTCAAAATATTCTATGATTCTGTGATTCTGTGTGGACTCTGAGAGTCCATATAAGCCAGGACAGCAAAATGTGGATTGCACCCTTTGATGCCAGGTTACTCTTTAACTGTGAACTCACGACTTATCCCTCCTCACTCCCCATCAACCTTTAGCACTGTGGCAATACAAAATATTCATAAAAATTAGAAAAAAGGAACCATTGCTACATGACCCTGAACTCATCCCGCTGAAAGCGCTGGCTAGGACAGATGGGGGACAGCAGCAGGGTGAGACAGGCTCCTTGTCACCTCTGCCGAACATTTAATTTCAGGATGTGCGCAGCCTCATGCACAAAGCCAAATCAATTACTGCCTCAAAAATGTCCTGCGAGTAGTTTTACATAAACCGTTGCTTATTGCCCTCTTATCTCAGCACAATAGGATGCATTCAGCGCTATAATTAGGAAGACAGATTCCCCATATAAACATTTTCTGCTCCTGTGTATACTTTTTTCCATTTTTGAGCCCTGTGGGACCATTAGCGATAGACCAGTAAATCTTCAAGATCTATTCCCCATATGAGCACGATTCTCTGTAGTTTGCCAGGTTACAAGAAATATAATTAGGATTCCTTCACCTGACAGATTAATGAGTAGAACGGTGAAGGCCAAATAGCAGTAAATTAAACACCTAAACACTGTGATCTCCACACATTATATAATCGTGAAATAGCACATCTTTCATAATGGCTTCAGCCATTTCAACACATAAATTCTTTATAACATATCAGTTTTATGGTACTTTTTTATTGTACCTTGGTATAAATATTTATACTTGTAGCTTGGCTTGCCAGTAAATATTTAGCATTTTGTTCTAAATGGTGACAGCCCTGGGTTTGTACACACAAAATGCTGCATGGATTTGTCACGTGAAAGTATTTAATGAGCCACCGAGAATGTGCATTTGGCAATAATCACCTTTGAGAAGAACTAACAAATGCTCGACAAGCTGCTTGTTAAATTGGACTCGAAAGACGGGGCTGCTGATGTGGTGGAAGGAGATACATCCATCCAAGGTCAGCATGTTAGGTTAGGTTAGGTTAGATTAACATGCACTTGTGGATTAAAACAAAACAAAACACCAAACCAACCAAACAAACAACCCCCCCAAAAAAACAAACCAACCAAACCAAACCCAAACCAAAAAAGCTCCCCAAAACCAAGACCAACCAAACCCCAACACCACACAATCCCTCCACCTCCATATCTTTTCTAAAGTGCTTAATTCTGTTTCTACAAGACATAGTGGGTTTATGAGATTTTAGAGGCAAATTAAAACAAGAAAAATGGATTCATTTCATACTTGCAAAGAAGTTTTATTCTATTGATGCTATTGGCAAAACTTTGGGATTACATACTGAATTCCTGTTCTCTATAGGAATTCAGAAGAAAACAGGATTATTTCTGAATTTGTATCATAGTGATGCCTAAAAAAACAGGTTAGAGCATGAGATGATTTTTTACATATCCTTAATTTCCCTGATATCTTACCATTTAGGTGTAAGTGGCGTACAACAAACTGATTCAGTGTATGATTGCTATGGCTATAATAATAATAATAAACAAAAAAGACTTGCTTGCAATGCTCAGCTTTTCAGTCCTCATCTTTTACAGCTGCCCAAAGAGCCCCCAGCCCAGTCACGCTTTGTGCGGGCAAGCTCTCCACAAACACATACTCTAGCAACTCATTAGCTGCCTCGATTTCCTCGGGGTGGGATTCATCTCACCTAATTAGCCATCGCCACGCCAGCGATCTGCACAGACCCCGTCTAGTGGGCTCCCCCCAAGCCACAGGAGATCCAGCCACCTCCCAGGAGCAATTTGTTTTGCCCAAAGACGGAGTGAACGGCCCTGAGAAGGTGCCTCCATCTCCCCGGAGTCGTTAGCGGAAAGCTGAATGACGGGTTTAGACTAGACACCTAGGCTTTAGACAGCTCGAGTTAGGTGAGAGAAACCCTACCCCGCAAACGGGAGCTGATCCCACTCCCCGTGCAGCCACATTGTTCCGCTCAACAAAAGGGTCTTTCTTTGGGGTGAGGGTTGGGATGGACGTCCTAATGAAGGGAGGCCAGGAGCGTTTCCACTGGAAATTGTTTATAGGAAAAATAACTTTCCCAACTTTTTCATGGGAAAAACCTCCCTTCAAGCATCTCAAAAAAGCCCAAACCCAAGCGCAACATCTGGTATCCCATCTGCTCAGAGCCAGGTAGCTCAGTCTTGCCAGCCCCAAGGACTCAATGAGAAAAATATTATTTGGTGTTCCTCCACATACAAAGCTGAGCAGTTTACTAAGGTTATCATGTATGCAATGAGAGTGTGTGAGGATAGACACAGAGCAAAGAAGTTCTTCCATCCCTGCTGATACTTTTACCATTAATCACCAAATTAAAATAGAGTCATTCTACTGAAAAACAAGAGGTTGCATTTGCGTCACCTAGGCACAGTAGGAGCTGACACAGAATCAGAGAATCATAGATGGTTTGGGTTGGAAGGTACCTTTAAAGATCATCTAGTCCAACTCCCCTGCCATGGGCAGTGACTTCTTTCACTAGACCAGGTTACTCAAAGCTCCATCCAGCCTGGCCTTGAACACTTCCAGGGATGGGGCATCTTCTCTGGACAAACTGTTCCAGTGTCTCACCACCCTCACAGTAAAGAATTTCTAGTTCTTGCTTATGTCCAAGCTAAATCTACCCTCTTTCAGTTTAAAACCATTAGCCCTTGTCCTGTCACTACAGATCCTAGTTAAAAGCCTCTGACTTTCTTATTGGCCCCTTTTAAGCACGGAAAGGCTGCGAGGTGGATGCCTCGGGTCTGAATTCCCTCAGGTTCAGGGATGAACGTGCCCATGTTCCCAAACACTGAGGCACTGCACAGCATCCTGGATGCTCAGAGCGTCCTTTCAGCTCTTACTGCTGCTTTACTGAAACCCAGGACCCCACTTTTGGAGGTGTTTAGGTGCCTGCCGAGGTTGTTTAGCACAGAAAGTCACCTGGGTCCCCTTGGGGTAGTGCCCTACCTCTGCCAGTGCCGAGTCCCTAGACCACCCAGAGGGAAGAGGGTTCCCATCCCCAGTTCTGTGGGGATCTCAGTAACCACAATGTGAGCTGTCTGCTGGAGCTCTCCCAGGGCTCAGAGACACCAGGTTAATGGCAGGAAGATGTGCCAGAGGAGGTTCAGGTTGGACATGAGGAAAAGGTTCTTCATGCAGAGGGTGCTGGACACTGGAACAGGCTCCCCAGGGAAGTGTCACGGCCCCAAGCCTGACAGTGTTCAAGAAGAGACTGGATAACACCCTCAGACACAGGGTGTGAACTGTGGGGTTGTCCTGTGCAGGGACAGGAGTTGGACTCGATGATTCTTGTGGATACTTCCAACTCAGGACATTCTATGATTCACCACACCACAGCTCAGAAGCTGCAAATGGGGGGGGGGGCGGGGGGGCATGCAGGGAGAGAGTGAAAGGGGCCCCAAAGCCCTGGGAAGAAGGAAGGAGAGGAGAAAAAAGCAAAAGTGGAACAGAAAACCAGCATGTGGGGGAGGATTGGGGTGGGATGGGGGCAACCTACAGCCTGGAGTGCTCCTGGGGCTGTGACGGTGCTGTGCCTCATGTGCCTCCTTGGGTGCAGCAGCATGAGACACCTGTGGGGCTTCACAGACCCCATGCCACATTGTGGGATGATCCTTCAGAGACACCACAGCAAGCGGCTCCTTGCTGCTCATCAGCACCAGCAACTGCTTTCTGAGTCAAGCAGCCGGAAAAGAACTGGGCTATCATGAGGAAAGGCCAGTGTGGCCACCAGGCAGGACAGCATCACTGTGCTGCATCCCTCACCTCCTCCCATGCCCTGCAGAATCCGCTAACGAGCATCCCCTGGCACAAAGTTCACCTGAGTGTCCCTCCCCAAATACAAACAGGGGTTTTTACTGCCAGGAGTCATGTTTCTAAGGCTGAATTTAAAAACAGCCCCTTTCTCCAGCTGCTAAAATAGCAAAGGGTGACCACCAGTATTTTAATACTCCTGCAAACCCAAAAGTTGATGGAGGGCAAGAGGCCCAGAAGATCCTGTTCTTTGGATTTATTCAGCATTTTGCTGAGTTCTTGAGAAATAAAAACAACCAGTCCCTGGACAGGGGTGTAAGGACTGTCCTCTCCAGCAGCCTCTGGATGAGACCAGCACCGCCAAACCCAGCGCATCTCAGACTGTATTTTTCTCGCCTTTGATGCCGGGATGTTGGCAGGTTGGGGAGGATGGGGGCTGGGGAGAAGGAGGTGTGAGACCAAAGGGGCCTGTTTTGGCTACATCTGTGTGGGTGTACAGCGGCGACCGTGGGTTTCGGTTTGTGTGAGCACCGAGCCCTGCGTGTGCGGCGGCTGCGCAGGAGCGTGGGTGGCACGGAGTGTGTGACAGACGGGTGTGGGTTTGGGGCCGCGAGGCTGCGGTATGGATGAGTTCGTCTGCGAGAACGTCCCGTAAATGCTTTGACTGTTCAAGGGAATGCTCCAGCCATTTCATAACAGCGAGAAAAATAATAATAGTAGTAATGCACATTGTCTGCTGGGGCGGGAGGCTGCAGGCTGGTACCCGGGCGGCTGCCCAGCCCAGCCTGGTCCGTGCCGTGGCAGAGGCAGAACATTCCCCAACTATAAAGGCGACTAGAACGTGCAGTTTTTCCTCCCCTAAACCAAAAGCTTGTGTTTGGAAACAAGCAGCACTTTGTTATATCATCCTGGCTTCTGACCTCGGATAGCTTTAAACCAAAATGTGTAGTGCACCTTTTTTTTAAATTTTTCTTTTCTTTTTTATAAAAAAGCAAACCAAAATCATCCCGTCCTTATTTCCATTAATGCAAAGAAGAATAACTTTTCCCCACTTTCACTGCTGTCATTTTCAAGTAACCATCAAAGCCAAGACAGTTACTGTGGATATGCATCAGCGCGAGTGATGGGTGAAGTCAACCTCATTTCTCCTGGGCCTGGGGGCAACAATAAAACTTCTGTGGGCTTTGCTGGGTACGGGGGCACAGGAGGGGATCTTTGATTTCACGGTTTGCTCAGCTGTTGGGTCAGGATTAAGACATGGATAGGGAGGACACAACCCATCTGATCTGCAAGAAGGCAAAGTGATATTTTCAGGGGTGGCTCAACCCCATTTCACCACTCCGAAAACCTCTCCCAGTGCTGGCCATTTTATTCAGCGTGAACACTGGAAACTGAGTTAATTCACAGGGGCTAAAGCTGATCGCTGAAAACCCGAGTACTGAAATATGCCTCATTTATCAGCCTATCTCTGTCTCTGTATGATCTACATGATAGGGATGAATATTAACTTCCTTTGAAGAAAATAAAGCGAAGCAGCCACATGTTTTACCTGGCAAACGTATGCAGGGGTGATTCATTCCAAGAACGCTCTGAAAAATCCCCACCTCACTTTTACCTCTAGGAAATTCCCTTTTCATGGGAATGAAAATCGCAGCTCCCACGCCCACAGATCACAGGGCTCTGGCACTTCGAAAAGCCAGAGATGCTTCGCCGTGGCCTCGCTCATTGAGATCACTGTGCGACAAGCAAAAGCCTAAGCAATCGCTTTCCCCTAACCAGATCATACTTTTTGGTGTTTTTTTAACTGGTGCATTTTTACAGGGGGCTTAAGCGGCTTCCTATGCTCCTGTTGTTGCTTTTAATTTTTTTCCCCTGAAACCCCTGCAGGGGAAATAAAAAAAAATTTAAAAAAAAATTAAAAAAAAAAAGAGAGAGAGAGAGAATAAATAAATAATGAAGAAAATGTTTCTCTTTCCCTCTCGATGTCAGGAATGTATGGAAAGCTTTAGGCTGCAGCAGTATTTTGACACTGCGCGCAGTGCTACTCCCCTCCCCTATTCCTTTGAGGTTCATCTTTCAGACCACAGCTCTGTTCCGCTGCCAACTTGTTGGAAGTGTTTAGTGACTGGAGAACTGTTGCCTGCTCTCTTCAGAACTTCACACTTCATTTTTCCAGATCCCTGCGAGCAGCAGCAAATATTTCACCAGCCTGGTTTGCTGGCTACCACCATAAATCAGACTTAGGACCCAAAAAAATATCCAGGCCTGTCAAGGCATTAAGCTTTTATTTTCAGGCTGGATCTAGTGGTAAATGAGGGCTTGTATTTTCCTTTAAAACTGTAAAGGGATTTTAAGGATTGTCGTTGGACAATGGCCAGATTCAAAAGATACAATGCAGAATGTAACCGGTTAGAGGAGATTTGAAAAAGTCTTAAGTATGAAAAATGGCTTTTCTTAAAGGTTTTTCAATGAAATGCGAAGCCGGACTTGAATTTCATAAAGGCTTTGGCATAGGCTGTTTATGAGGAAATCAATTGGGAAAGATGAGGACGATGCTCCTGAGTGTTTGAGGGGCTACTTGTCCCAGCCTGCCCCTTCAGATTCACCGGGCTGAGATCTGCCATGGATGTCACAGATAGGAAAAATGCATCAAATGGTTATTTGCTTGATATTATTCGCTTTAAAAATTAGATATAAAATCAGAACTTGTGCAGCATTTGGATTTGGGGAAGTTTGTAAAGCAAAGATGCTCGGGAAACTTGCTCTTCAGTGCCCAGGCTAGAATTAGATTGCAGTAGGTTGTTTTTTGGTTTGCCTTTTTTTTTTTTTTCTTTTAGTAACAGCTTCTTGAAGCAAACAACCCCAGTTCCCTCAGTCTGCTCTTCATTACCCTAAACAAGCAATGAATAGAAACTAGGTGGGGAGTCTAGGAGCAGGCCTTGATTGCCAGCATTGTCACAGGCGTGCTCTGCGACCTTGCGCCGTTAGGATTCAGCAAGCTGGTAGCCGTATACAAATGGTCTGTTTTGTTTTTGTTTTCATGATAATAACAACCGTACCCATTTGCACAACTCAGCTTTAAAACATGCCACAAAGCTGAACATCAGCAGAAATTGACAACCAAGGCATCATCACATATCACCTGCCTCAGTTTCCCCCATACCTGAGAAACAAGAAGACCTGACCCAGACAAAATGATACGGGGTGGAAATGTTGCTTTTCCCCATTGCTCCCATCCCAGACCACCTTCTGCCTCAGCCTCTCTGACCTGAGGAGAGCAGAGGCATGTTCCCATCTTTGCTGCGTATTCCCAGGGTTATCTGAAGCAGGTTGGTTCAATATTCCTGGGTTGTATCATTCGCCATGGCAAGGTGTTACGAGGACAAGCTGGTTGACACTTACTGGGTGACAAAGCTATACGACACCATAATTAAATTAGATCTATCAGGATTTTTTTTTTTCTCATTGGGCAAGTATTCCTTCCCCAGCCTCAACATTAGCTTGCACCATCTTATTTTGCAGCTCTTGAGATAGTAATTCTGGCTCCCAGTCCCAAAGAAGTTGAGGATAAGACACATATCGTGTGCTTCTCCATTTCCCTTAGTGCCAGCATTCACAAGCATCAGCTACACAATCCCCAGAAATGCGTTTCCTTCATGCCTCTTGGAAATGTCATCATCCTCCCCATCACGCAGGCCGGGAAAGTTCTAACACGTGCAGGAGTGACGGCAGCTTAACAAATCGCCTCTCTATCAGCTGAGCCTCCGTAACTGTCTGTGCGTGTGCCCCTGGGCCACCTCGGATGGGGATTAATGAGATTTAGCTGAGCTTGTGTTCACCGGGGGTTTAGGCTGTGTCGCTTTGCCTCCCAAGCAGAGGCGGCTCAAGGAGAACTGGCAGATCATCCCCGTCCATCAGACGATCAGGAACAGGAAGGGATTGTGCTGCCAGCACTCGACTGCATGTCAGAACCATCCCATTTGCATGACCTACTTGGTTGGGGTTACAAACAGACCAGCCCTAAAGAGCAGCTCCCCAAATGTGTTTGTTCTGGTAACTAAGGGACTTCCATGGGATTTCACTTCCCAGCTACTTTTGAAGAGATGAACCTCAGTAAATCAAGGCAGCCAGAAGTTTTGGCATAGTCTTTGTGTCATGGACAATGGGCACTCTCTGAGAGCTCCTTTTTTCTGTGAAGATTCACGAAATGAGAGCAAAAACATTTGAAGCCATAGGAGAAAAACCCTTATGGAGCTGTACTCAGTCCATGTTCCCTTTTCGTCTTGAGAGGCTGATTCCCAAGCAGATGGTGTGCCTGGGCCAAACTACATAATTTAAGATTTCTTTATCGCAGCAAAGATGCTGCTCTCTGTGCTCACAGGAGATGGTCCTTAGGGTGCTTTTTGCACATCCTGGCTAGAGGCAAAGGGTCTCTGGAGATCCCCCACCTCCCACGGTGAGCCGGGGGCATTCCCTGCCACAGGCATTGCCAGCTCTCCCCATAAATACCAAAGCCTCCCAGGGTCCCATTGCCTTGTCTCCCATGGCTATGGCTGATGTGAATGGTTTCCTTTTACATTTCCCCACCGGTGCCTGTATTCTGCTCTGCTTATTGCTTGCTACCTCTCTTGCAAAATTTCCCACCTCCTCTGACCTTGCTACCGCTGCGTCTTGGGTGTTCTGCGTTTGAGGCGGCTTCAGCAGTAGGCTCCAAGTCAATTAATTTTCCAAATAACAGCTAACTCAGCAAGGCATTCATGAGCGGCAAGGTGGGGAGGCCAGCCATACACCGGGGGGGTGAAGAAAAAGCAGTTTAGTTTCCCAATTTTGCCTGGCCTGTAGCAGGGGTGGCCAGGAACCGGCACTGGCTGTGAAGCAGGATAATTTTCCAGGTATGCCGAGAGCGCAGGAGTAAAATAGAAACAAAAGCACCAGCCCTTTCCCCCGTGGCAGGATCAGACCCCCAGCAAAATTACTTCCTATGCCGGGACCTGACATAAGACTCCACACTTCCAGGCAAATAAACACCTCTTCATTTCAGTGGCTATCTGACACGGGGCAGGTCAAAGCTTATAGCTCTTTTATATTTTTAATAGCTATGAACACACTGCTGGCGCTTAAGAAATACGCTCGTTAATAACTGACGAGCGTGAAAGGGCACCTCAGTGGTTAAGGCGGGCAGTTTGGTAGAAACCAGTTCCACCCTTGCCTCTGCCACAGACTTCTGATTTGGGGGAAAGGTCCCATAGTTGAGGTATGGCAGGAGCTGCAACTGCGTCTTATTGTGGCCTTTCAGTACTTAAAAGGGGCCTGTAAGAAAGATGGGGACAGACTTGTTGGCAGGGCTTGTTGTGGTAAGACAAGGGGTGATGGTTTTAGACTAAAGGAGGGGAGATTCAGGCTGGACATGAGGAAGAAATTTTTTACAATGCAGGTGGTAAAACACTGTCCCAGGTTGCCCAGAGAGGTGGTGGATGAACCATCCCTGGAGACATCCCAGGCCAGGCTCGACAGGACTCTGAGCAACCTGATCTGGGTGAAGATGTCCCTGCTCATGGCAGGGGTGGCACTGGATGAGCTTTGAAGGTCCCTTCAACCCAAAATATTCAACGATTCTATGAGTCATGTCCTCCATTGCAAGTGCATTTCTTTGCCCCCTGTAGAATAGGGGAAGGGTAGTGGGTACCTGACACTCACTGTCTATACCTCAGGGTAACAAGAACACACAGGAGAAAGCTCACCCTTGTTTATCCTGCAGCAACTTGTTTGTGTGCCCACACTCCCAGCCAAGCATCCCTGTGGTCGAGGCACAGGTAGGTGCATCCCCACAGCTTAGCATGTGGTAAAAGCCATGGTGAAGACGTGACACCATGGCTTCCAAGCTGGGAAGCTACAAGCTGATTCAAGAAACAGGCATATACTACATTTTCGAGGTCCACGCTACGTCTTTACAATGTTTAAGCTCGTTAACTTGCCCGGAGCCAGTTTCATCTGACTGTGCCACTGTGCGTTGGCGTACAGACAGACTGCCTTCCGCCTCCATCCCCATGACTTCAATAAGGTTAATAGCTCTCTCCCTACCTACCAGATGGGTTGCAAAGATAAATACATCGAGGATCAGGAAGCACGCAGACACACTGATAATAGGGTGCAGTTAAACGCTTTAGAAAGCCAACAAAATGAATAAGTTCAACCACATCAAAAAAAAAAAGACCATTGTCCATTCTTTGGACAGAAGGCCAACAGGCTTGGCTTGGTCATGTCCACGGTATGCAATTTAGCCTCCAGATCAGGGTGGTCATATCCAAACTGCCCACTGGGAATGGTCCCTGGCCTGTGCTGGCTCCTGAGCTGTGCCAGGCATTGTATTGGAGAGCCCAAGCCAAAAGCTTGCCCAGGCCACTCCTAACGATGCTGTTATGGCAAGTCCATCCTAATAACAGACAATCAACGTGTCCATTGAACTGTTTAATTTATTAACATAAATGTCCCCTTTCAGACTAGCTTTCACCATTGAAATGCCGTTTCTTTGGATAACAATCTTTATTGTCATCTTTTCGTTGCCCATCACGGCTCAGCACTGTGGACATTTGCAAGCAAATGCAACATTGCGCTCATATGGCATCAATTATTTAATGTAATTTCTGCCTTCTCTTCCAGACGGACCACATCTTTTCCCCTTCTCACCTCCTTTCCTAATCTGTGGAAAACAATAGTGATTTTCATTGGAAGCTCTGAGAGCCTCTCTCCTGCTACTGTGCCCAGGTTCATCTGATCGTTGATGCCTGCACTGAGTGGGTGTAAAAACAAAGGAACTGCGGTCATCTTTGAGGGAACTAGCAAGTAGTTTTTCGAGTCCCTGCCACTGTGGCCCTTGGCAGTGGTGCAGAGCTTAACCGTGCCCATCTGATTTTGGAAGTTATAGCATCAAGCCAGCTCACAGCCCAGACCCAGAGCAAGCCAGATCCTTCACATCACTCTCACAAACCCCAGATGCACAACTGGCTTATGGGGACATAGTGTAAATTTTAATCTTTCTCCAACTTTCACCAAATTGCAGGAAGGGTAAATCAGGGTGAGAGCTTGAATTCTGTTTTCTCTGAGTTTTCTCTGAAATTGGTTCACTTCGTCGCATGTAAATTCCTTGAGTTCCTTCAACATGTAAATAACCCTTTGGGACAACCTCAGCTTGAATTGTCCACCTAGAGAGGTCTGGTTCAGATTTTCCAAAACATTCCATCCCATCCCATCCCATTCCATCCCATCCCACCCTTAACTTTAGATGCTAAGTTGGCAATGGTAATGTCTTCATCTTTAGGGACTATGGCAGGTCCCATCTTCCAGTTGGAAAGTCAAATTCACAAACAGGTTAGGTGTGCCTAGCTCTGTTGAGGAAGGTCATCAATGAAGAAGACATTTCAAGTTTTTCAGCTCTTTCCTGCTGAAAAGTCCCATCAACTACAAGGTCCTTTTGCTGCCTTTCTGTTTCCATCCTAGACACGGCCTCTCCTTACTACCAAGTCCCAGCCTGCAGCCTAAATTCAGCATCACCAATGGTAGCTCTGGCTTCTCCAGCACTCCCAGCAGCATAACCCAGGAACATGCCCAAGACAACCATCACATGAGGCCAGAAACCAATACAGGTTAGTTAACAGAGATATTGCGTTAAGGAGGTGGTGGTGAGGTGGAACAGATGGGTTCCCACAGCAGGTTGTAACACTGATGCATATAAATTGAATTACTATAAGCTATCAGCTAAGTCCTGGGCAGGATTTACTTGCTCTAGATATTTCAGTGTAAATATCACATTTTGAAGCATTATGACTTGATTTCTGCGATGGGGCAGTGATGGTCAGCAGTTTTGTCAAGGTACCAGGAAGTTCTCAGGACGAAGCAAAGCTAGAACTGGAAAAAAAAGTCCCATGAAAATGGCTTCCTGTCCTGGTTTTGTTAAAAACAAGTTTCTCTTTTAGTGAATTTGCCTGTCAGCTAAAGCCTTCATATTAGCTGCGTTTTCCTGGAGAACCAGATACATGTTTTGGTAAACACAGCAATGGAATGGGAAGTTATTGATAACGAATGTATACACCTCTCGCAAGAGGGGCAATGAGAAACAGGTGACCAAGAAACTGACCAACGGAGTATAACATCCCATTCACGTGAATACTTCATATAAAAGTGGGAGATCATGAGGATCTCATCCCTTTTGCTTATGGCCGACATTAGGAGAGGACCTTGCTAGTCATCCCTGCGAACTGAGGCCTAGTGTCAGACTGAATCCAGCTCCGGTTGGCTGCAGAGTCCAGTCCAGGACTTTGGGTGCCGGCTCTGCAGTTGCTGAGACTTTCAAGATTGGTTTTGTATATTTTGTATTATTTTCTCTATTCTTATTAGTAGCATTAGTAAAACATTTTTAATTTTTTCAGCTCTCTTCTCTCTGTCCTTTTTTCCCCTCCCAATCACCTGTAATTAGTGGGAAGGGGGGAGAGGGAGGGGTTGAAGGGGGAAGGAGGAGGGAAGAGGGAGTTAATAATACATCTGCCAGGGTTTTATTGTCACCCCACAATCAAACCCCTCGACACTTCCTAACAGAAACTCTGATTCAAATAAACTTGGTTTGTTTGTTTGGGTTTTTTTCTGACAAAAAAAGTTTTGATTAAAAAAGACACTTTCCTGAAACACAAGAATTTCTTTTGGAAAAATGTTTCAGAAGGAAAAAGAAAAAACAGGATTTCTGTATTGACTGCTCTTTCCTGTGCAATATATTTAGGTAATACCGGTTTCTTAATGCCTTTGTAGTAGTGTAAATATAACACTGCAGAGAGATGAAGTTATCTGATACTGTGGCACGATGTCAAATAAGATCTGTTATAGTAGATGAAATAACCGATTTATTTATTGTATATCATCTCGTTTTTAAGAAAAAATAAACATTAAAAGCAGCTGTTAGCACAAACAGCAGAGCTTATCTTATTCCTTAAATCAAAATCAACCTTTTTGGTGATGTCATATAACAGTTTGACTCTTACACGTAGTATTGGCATTTCCTGCAAAATTGAAATAATAAGACTGTGGGTTTTGCTGAGCACTTCCTCCACACATACATAGACAAGTGTTTCTTCTCCTACCTCCCCCCTGTCTGTAATCACTGGTCTGATGAAGTGTGACCAATCCAGCAAAAAATTATTATGTGGGATGGTGGATTCAATGGAAAAACATCATTTATTTTCCACCCAGCAAAATCCCTTTTGTTACTGCTCTTTGATAAACCATGATTTGTTCACTTTCCAGAAGCCTCGACAATGGTAGACTGTGCCTTTTCATCACTTTCTCTTTCGGTTGCTCAGCTATAAATAGGAAAGTCTTTGTTCTGTCCCCCTTTGGATCACAGCTACAAACACGAACCATGGAGGACACTCGAGCCTTTCCATGCTTCTCAGTTTTTCTCCTGCGAGAAAGCAGCCGCACAAACAAACAGGCTGCTTTGTTTGGACTTTCTCTGCGGCCACAATTTCTTCCACTAAATGTTTACTCATTCCAAAGTTGAGCAAGTTGCCTTGCATCCTGGGAACCCAGCGCTGGTGATTTACGTTCCTTTCAGGAAGATTTGGAGATGTATATTTAATGGGGGTCCACTTAACGAGTTAATTAGCACATTTTTTTTCTCAAAGCTAGACTTTTCCTAAAATCAAAATGCCACTAGGAATTCGGGTTGTTTTTTTGTTTTGTTTTTTTGGGGTTTTTTTTTGGGTGCTAATGGGAACATTTTCATAAAAACCAAGCTTAAAGCCCGTAGAAGGATCCTGGGTTGGCAGATTTTCAGGAGAAGGGCCCGATCCAAAGCTCTTTTTTACAAAGTCACGGGAGTTTTTCCATCTGTTTCTGCAAGTTTGGAGTCAGCAGCTCAGTTTAGGTGTAAGAGAGGGCAATCTCCCACTTAGGGTCTCCATAGTTCTAAAGCCTGACTTGCAGGACCTATCTCTAGGATTCAGAGTAAAATGGTACGTTAATGGTACTTTCTGTTCCTGGCATCCCAGCACTGGATGCTGCTCTGGGCATGAGCGACAAGCTGAGAGCAGAAGGAGCTCCTGAAAAGCCTGGTGCCTGGTCATGACTGGTTTGGCCCAAGGCTGAACCACGGAGCCAGAAGCAAGAAATCTGGGCTTCACACGTGTCTTCACTGGGCTGCCAGCCTCCCCAGTTACTCATTTGTGAAGCTTTTCCCTGCCTTGTTTATATTTCTCTTTCGGCTCAGCCTCTTTCCTTTCTTTTTTTATTGAGTACAAATGAACTAAATTCTCCAAACCCATCTGCATTGCTATCAGACATTGGCTTCTTTTTTAAACTTGGCATCATTTCTGAAGTTTCCCTATGTACACTTTCCTGTTCGTGTATTTCCGTCATCCAGGTATCATCACTCAATAACCATACTGCGGCTCTAATGCTTTTCACATGGAAGGAATTGTGTTTTATTGATGGCAAATGTTGTAATGCACTTTCATGTCAAGATGAAAATCTGAAAAAGAAACTTTTTATAGTGTATGCTACATGAAACCTCTACACTGAATCAGGCTGTAGAGAGAATATATTCAAGTACACATATGCTATGACTATATATAGTAAATTAAACAGTCCTGGCATGTGGGAATGGGCACAAGAACACATCCCTACTGCAAAATTTTTAGCATGGGCACAGTCAAGTAGCACTCTTCCAAGCCATTTCCAGGTATAGACCACATGTTAGCAAAGTCAAGGATCACTCTGAATAGGCATTTTGGATGTGGTTGTTGTCTTCTAGGGGCAAAGGGTATTTAGTATTATGGATGTGATGAAAAAAAAAGAGCCAAGCAGCTTCAGGACCAGAGCCTGAGCCCAGGCACTGTTTGGTTCATGCAGCCACAGTGATCCAGCCTACCACAGCCATGGGCAAGGACATCTTGGGGATGTTTTTCCTCCTACTCACCACCTAATTTTGGTGATCACAATAGGGACTAAACTCCATGTTAGTCACTTTGATGATGGATTTATTTGGCAAACGGCTGCTTGGTGAAGCCCTAGTGCCTTACAGCGAGGTGTTTGGAGCAACCTGCTCCTCAGGGGCCAGTCTGTTCCCAGGGAGGAGACAACTGCTCGGTGTGAGATGCAAGAGGAAAGCCACAGCCTTGGCAGCTACTGATGAGCTCTTAGCCCAGAGATAAATCAGCACACCACCATCCAAAAAATTGTGTAAATGAAATAAAGCTAATCTTTGCTGGGGACTGCCTGGGGATCAGTGACTGTATCACTTGAAGGTAGGAGCAAATGCAAGGGCAGATTGGACACAGCACCAGCTGTGAGCGATCTTTGGTTCCCCAAACTCAGAGAGTTTCCTCTTCCAACATCTCAGCCAGCACTGCCCCAGCTTATTTCTGAACACAGACAGAGAAATAGCTCTTTCTGGAAGGTACACGTGCTGCCTTTGATGGTGGGGACCCAGGTGTGTGGCACAGCCTGCTAATACAAAATGCCTGTTTGGTATCAAGGGGCCAACTAGACGATGTAGCTGGGGATACCAGTGTCTCTAGGATGTCATTACCCCACTTCCAGCATGACTGATTGATGTCCATCCTCCTTCTGATTGTGCAAATAGCAGTGCCCAGAGCCCTTGGTTGGGTACCACCTGCACCCAAGCCACAGCTTTCGCTATTGTCAGTGTGTGAATCTTTCTCTTCTTATTTTTCAGATTTCCTCACTCTGCTTAGAACGGGAAACGATGTGGCTGAAATGCAGAAGACCCATCCCAAGACTCTACTTAGTCCCAGTTTGGTACCTTGCTGCCACCTGCCATGGTCTCCACTCCAATTGTCCCAACATGAGCAAGAGCTGTCCCAGAGTGATTTTAGCCCCATGGGAGCAGAAAGGTTTAGACACTTTTTAGGAAAAGCCTCCTGGGAGGTTTCCAACTTCTTTTTTTTTGCAAATGCAAAATGTTTAGCTGCACTTTGGGAAAGCATCCAAGTCTACGGCTGTTCATTTTGAAGCTTTTTTGAGGTTGGATTGCCTCCCCAGCTCAGTCACCCTTTGCGCAGTTGCTTAATGTTAGTGAATTTACATCTGATTTATGTGCCAGAGAAGCAAGATTACCACCTGTCCCAAATGCAGAAGAAACTGCCTTTCTCCATTTTTCTCATTCGATTCCTGGAAAGGTTTTTTGTTTGCCACTGAGAGGAAAACTGGAAAAACCAAAGCCCAGCAGTTAATGCTTGGAGTCTTGCTCATTCCCATTGCTCACCAAGATCAATTCAAAGGCTCTGACTATTGATAGTATCTGCTAAGGCAGCATGTGGAGCTGACAATTTTTTTACAAAAAAAAACCCCAAGCATTTCCCTTTCAAAAATATGGGTCTCACTATTTTTGTGGTCAACCATCCATTTAAATGACTGAAAAATAATTTGGATTTCAGCACGCAGCACTATTTTTCAGCTATGACATTTATGAAATCTACTGGTAAGGTTTTGCACCTCCTGATGACCCAGATCCCAGGGCAGATGCATCTGGGCTTCCTTTGCAGTCACAGGGAGAAAAATGCTTCTAAAGCATAATTTCTGTTACCCTAAAGTGGGCAACTAAACCATTTCAGATCAAAGCGACACTTTCCCTCTATCAACTATAAAAGGAACAAACACAGGATAACTCACTCAGCTGTGGGAGTCTGTTCTGATTTAGGTGAGCTAACCCTTGTCCTACCTCTTTGGGCTCCAGCACTAGTTCATTTGCATCGGTTTTTCCCAAACAGCTCATCCCCACCTTGGGCTGGGATTTGGGGGGATGGCTGCTAGGTGTAGACATTAATTAGTTAGCAATACAGGTCCTGGAAAGATTCACACCTGGCAAAATTGAGATGGAAATGCACTACTGTCTCTTCCCAAGGGAAGATCACTGTTGGTACACCTGCTCTCTTTCCACTTTATTTGTTTCCAGCCTTCATAAATCTCGCTTTCCTTTCCACACCACAGCCCGACATCAGGAGGTGTGAATGCTCCTGTTTCCTCAGTCAGAAGGGAGAAAAAGGATTTCCACAAGCTCAGCTTTGCTAAGGCAGATGTACTTTGTGTGTTAGGAGGACAGTGCACTGGGTTGGGGTTCCAAGCAGATGTCGGGGGTGCAAAGGACAGGCTAAAAGAAGCCCAAAGTTTCCCTGATAAGGGAAAAGCCTTCTGCAAACAGCCAGCAGAGCCAGGAGCAATATCTACTCTCACTCTGTATTATTTTCCTATCTAGAAGTTTGGGCTGCAGTAAAGACCTTCAGAAAGCTGCCAAGCCTAGGTTAACGGTTAGTTGCTTTTTGTGGACGGAAAGAGAGAGCTCAACCTTTTCTCTGAAAACCCCACCCGGGGTTCCTGGAAGAGGCTGAAGTCTCTGGTTTCTACAGTGGCTGCCTCTTACCGAGGGCTTAGGCTGGTGTAGGACTCCAGTTTTAGCTCAAGCCTGCAGAAGAGCTGAGGTGTAACCCCAGGAGCAGGGCAGGGTGTGCATGGATGCACAATGAGGCTGTCGCTGGTCCAGGCGCTTCACATTCCCAAGGATACGGAAAGTGGGAATGCAATTTGTTTTAAATGGAGCATCTTCCCATCTTGCTTCCACACTGCTGGGACTTTTCTTTTAAAATCTTAATTATCTCTGTTTCGGGTTTCTAGGGGTTGAGTGAGAAGAGTCATCCTCTCCTACTTTTTTAGATGTTTATGTTCAACATCCTGAGTTTATTCATAGAGGAACGAGTCTGCCTTTAAAAATCAAGGCCAAATCTAGGTCAAATCTGATAAACATTTTATCCTTTTCTCTGCAGAATTGGAGGGCTCAGGCATATGCATCAGCTTCACTGCACCAACCGGCCATGAACGCTGAGCCGCAAGGGTGAGGCCAAAGGCACTACCCGGTAACCTCCTTTACTGGGCTTTCAACAAATGCATTTTACCTCATATTTGCCAGCAGTAGCATTACTCCAGCATTTGTGGGCTCAAATCCTCTTCATGAGCTCTTATTTTTCTATGCAAGAGAGTTTATTGCAATATTTGAAGAAGGCACCAGGAAACATGACACGTCTATAGCTGAGCCCATAAACCAGGGCTGGGCAGTGCTGGTCTGCCAGTTGTCCTATTTGGGGAGCCACACAGGGCTGTCCAGCTTGTATTTCCTTTGAAGAGCTTCCAGATGCAGAGGGAAATGGTTCGAGGTCCATTCTCCCAGCATAAGAGATGGGGTAGGGCAAGAGTGCACCAAAGCCACAAATATTTTGATGACTGGAAAGGAAAAGGGCATTATTGAGCACATCCTATAGACTCAGTCTTTGCAATATTCCAGATATGAATTCATCTTGTCCTGTGAACACTGAAGAGCAACTCCATCCCTCAGGATCTTAATCACCAAGCAATGAGCTCAGAAGGCTCATGAAACTATTTTCAACAAAAACACATACACATATGTTTATACACAGGCAGACTCAGGACCTATGGCTGTTACCCTTTAGAAACCAATGAGTCATTTGAAAATTATGCAGACTGCAGGATAGCATACATTTAAAAAGACATTGTATGCTTGGGTCCTGTGATGAAGGTATTTTATAGACATGATTAAATCCTGTTATTGTAACAAGCAGTAATGTTTAGTGGCAGCTGTAGGCAGCAGTTCAGTTTGAGGCAATGGGGTACTTCAAGAGAATGGGTGGGACAAACTTGCTAGGAAGCCCCTTAGTCTAGGTCTAAAATTCAGGGTCTGTAAAAATATAAAAAGAATAAAAATACTCCCAGAAATTTTAAGACAAGTCACTGCAAGAAGAGTAAAACAGCCTTGTGGATTGGTACAGGAGCTTTATCTTCTGTAGTACAACATGTCTCAGTTGTCGTCGTTGCTGCACAATAAAGGTTGCATCCAAAGCTATGCTTGGAGAGACGCATCTCTACTATATGAGGAGACATCATCATGAAATGCATTTGAATTCAGGAGTTCTGAAATCGCTGAGTTTCACTGAACTGGGACTGGCCATGGGACTGAAAAGCTACAGGGAGAGGGACAGGCGGACATTGCCCTTGTGCACACAAACAGCACAATCCCTTGAGTTCTGTCTTCCTCCAGAGGGGACTGAAAATGAAAGATAAATGTCCCCAAAACTCTAAGTTAAACCTTTAAACTGAAAGGGGGATGTATTTCTTTACAAAATCACTACTTTGTCTACCTGGGCTTCATAGAGCTCCCTGCTTATTCATGGAACAGCTCAAAGCAGCAGAGACTTATTCGTAGAAGTTGCTTCAACACACGAGTCAAACAAGACAGTCAGGATGCGGCAGCCCAGATGAAGTTAAAGCAAATTAAATGCAAATAATGAAACTAGATTCATGTGGTTTAACCCTTTTCCTCTCTTATCTTTGTGACACCGCTGTGATGGCTGATAAGAAAACAGGGGGTCAAAGTGTCAAGAAAACAGAGGTTGTTTCCTTTGCATTGACGACAAAAAGCAACATGTCCCAGGTTTCTCGTGGCTTAGCCCAAGCCAGATGGTGGCTTAACTTTGTTTCAGGTGGGACTGAGAGGTGTTGGCTGCAAGGGGGGGGGTGACACCTTCACAACAATGTATCACACCCATCAGCATCATTCAAAGCCCGGACACCTCATTTATCCTGGATGCTCTGCTTTTCTGCGTTGAGCAAAAGACTATGTATCATTTATTCTACTACAGGAAGTCTATGCAAAAACTTATCAATAATGGTTAGTTCACATCCCCAACTTATCTGCTGGGACTGGAAAAGGTGCCACCTCTACAAGCAACCCACTGACCATACAGTTTACTGCGTTCTGGCTATTGCATTATGGGGCTCAGTGCCCAGGCTTCATATTGAGAAATAAATACAAGGTCCCAGACTTGAAATTCAAGCTGCTGGAGTTTAAGGATGTAAAGATGTTGAAAGAGAAACAGTCAGGTTTGGGGAGGGCGGGCTTTTTGAGGCAGTTGATTAGATTAACCGATAAACTGTGAGTTCCCAAAAGCAACTGCTAAAGGCTACAAGGACCAAAAAAAACCCGATGAACTACGTATGACCTTGAAGTCCTTTAAGAAGAAGATGAATGAAAGATGGATATAAGAACTGAATTGCTACTTGTCGTAGATAGTAACCATTACGGATACAATAGAAATTCTTGTGGCACTTAACCTTTTCCCTCATCTTTACCACTGCTATTTCATGTCTCAGATAATCCATAAAAGTACAGCAAACTCAAAGCATTTTTTCCCAGTTTCTCCTTTTTTTTCTTTTTTTTTTTTTTAATTTAGATTATTTAAAATGACCTGTCCAAGAACTTGTCTTTTTTCCAGCTGTGTGGGTTGGTCTACCAAAGATATTGCTTTGTCTTGCTGATATTGAGTGAACTGATCTCCATCACCAGCAGTATCAGACACTGGAGGGGCCGTGGGATACACTACAGTTCCAATGACCAAACCACTGACCGAAGAAGACGTTTTCTCCCATCTTCCAAAGTCTTCAGAACTATCTGGAAACCTCCATTCCAATCACAAATACAATTTTGGGCTCTAGGTGCATGGTCTAGCTGGGGTTCTGCTCACAGGCAGATCCCAAAGCACTGCAGCAATGAACCACTATCAGCTTTGTCACTACTTCATTACCCACGCAACCATCAAACCTGTGCATCTAGAGGCCAAAATTATTATTTTCCCTAAAAAATAGAAATCCCTTCTGTGAAAAGGACCAGAGGCAAACCACAGACCACCAGCAGCAGTCTCTCACCTTCTGTTTTACATAGGAGGGCAAATTTGCCCTGGCTGACACACACAGACCCACAAACACACCTGGGTACAAGCCGCTGATCCACTCACACACACAGAAAGCAAACCCCCCCCAAGCCTAAAGGTGTTTTACTGTGCTTCTCCCAACAAGGAAACTGGAGTTTTCTTATGTTACATTTTTTGAATATTTGAGCATCACGTAAATACTACAATGCTGCATAAATAGGAGAGGCAAATCTATAAACTAATGGCTCTAATCCTTAAATCACAGTTTCACAGTATGTTTGGGATTGGAAGGGACCTCAAAAGATCACCTAGTCCAATCCCCCTGGCTGGAGCAGGAACACCTAGGTGAGGTCGCACAGGAACATGTCCAGGTGGGTTTTAAATGTCTCCAGAGAAGGAGACCCTACAACCTCTGAGCACATCTTGGGCTGAATTCTTTTGTCTTGGTCACCTGGATGGTGGAGGATATCCACTCTGACATCTAACTTCAGTTTCTGTATTAAGGGTCTGCATAATGCTTCTTATAAAGTCTGTGAAACCTTTTTAAGGAAATTTAGAGACTAAATTCCTGTTCTAGGAATGAGTTAGACACTGTCCCCAGCCCTGAGCTCACTGGGGTCATCTGGCAGGTGAGAAGTCATGAGCTGGGAGGCAATGACATTCAAGACTCTGCTTCTCATTATCATCTTTGCAGAAAACACTCTGTTTATTACTGTCTGCAAAAGTAAAACCAGCAGGATACGATTCTACCATTTATTATGTGAAGAAAGTTATTCCTTTCTCTGTCTTGCTAACAAGGTCCTCTCCTATGAGGACAGGTTGAGAGAGTTGGGGTTGTTCAGCCTGGAGAAGAGAAGGCTCCAGGGAGACCTTATTGTGGCCTTTCAGTACTTAAAAGGGGCCTGTAAGAAAGATGGGGACAGACTTTTTAGCAGGGTCTGTTGTGACAAGACAAGGGGTGATTGTTTTAAATGAAAGGAGGGGAGATTCAGGCCAGACATGAGGAAGAAGTTTTTTACACTGAGGGTGGTGAAACACTGTCCCAGGTTGCCCAGAGAGGTGGTGGATGAACCATCCCTGGAGACATCCCAGGCCAGGCTGGACAGGGCTCTGAGCAACCTGAGCTGGTGAAGATGTCCCTGCTCATGGCAGGGGTGGCACTGGATGAGCTTTGAAGTTCCCTGCCAACCCAAGCTATTCTATGATTCTATGATTTTAAACCTTTATTGTGATTCCAAAGAGGGCAAAGTAGAATGAACAACTATAGCATCTGTGGCAGGAAGTAAGTTCCCCACACACCAACCCCTCTGTTCTTTTAAGCTGGGATTGGTATTGACTTGTTAAGTACAAATGTGCTTAATGGCAAGGTATTGATGTTTTCCAGAAAAATGCCATCACAGCCTTTCAATTTTTTTGAAATTTGCCTTGTCACAAATATTAACAAATGGGTACATATTTTACTAAGAAATAATGATTTCTTAACAACAGCTGTAAAGCAGCCAAAAACTTTTGGAAGAAAAACAACTGTATTTTAAGCTAAAAGAAGCAACTAAACAACAGTTTTCTCAAATAAACCAGGAACTGCAGGATTCATAGTAAGATCAGCTCCCCTGTCCCATATGTATTTTTAACCATTTCTGATAATATTTCAAAAGCCACCCTTGACTTAACAAGGTGGTAAATACAGAAGCTAATTCATATTCATATTCACATTCACATTCAATATTTTCACTAATGCTTATCTAAAGCATTACACAACTTTATTAAGTGCCCATCAGTTCTGGCCACATGAGAAGAGACTGAGCTTAAGAAAGCATTTTCAAAAATGAACTATTTCTCATTCTGTGAGACAGTTGAAAATTTGATTTCCCCCTTTCTCATACTGCATGTGGGTGTGGGTGCGTTTCAGGGCTTCATATCTTCCGTCTTTGAGGTTCAATTTCTTATTTGCTGTTGTTCTGGCAAAGTAACACTACGCAAATGACTTTGACATTTCATTTCCAAGGCCTGAGGTCTGTGGTCATTCTCATCTCTAGCAGAAGACCTTTGCAAATTCAGTGTTATCCTTTTCTCTGTCAGGTGCACATTTTCTTGGGTCTTGAGTGGCACTTCAAAGGGCACCAGCCAAGCTGCTGTAATTTTCCCTCATTTTGGTCCACAACGCCAGTATGGGGCTGAAAGGACACAACGAGATGGGAGAAGCCCTGTGTGCCCCAGTGATGGGCTTGGGCTACACACCTACGAAAGTGATAGATCCTCCGTGCAGCTCATATAAATTCTCATGGGTCAGAAAGGTTTTATAATTAGAATACTTCGACATGGCAGTAACTGAAAAGCCAAGGGGCCAACAGTGACATTAAGCACGGCAGCAACTTCAGCAAGTCTACACGTCCCCAAAGCACAAATTCGATCTTAGTTTTGCTTTTTGATAGAAAGAGTGAGTCAAAAGCCAGATGTGAACACCGAGCCTGGATGTCCGAAACCTTCTGGGGGAGCTGGAACAGGGGGTGCCTTCAGGGCCCTACTGCTTCCAGAGGAAAGCCAGGATTTGGGCTTGAGGATTTGCCTTTGAGAGGACTTTTGTTTATGGGATGTATTCATTTATTCATCTTCATCAGGGTTTCACTCTCAACCACACCGGGATGGGTGTGAGCTCCCAGAAACTGGATTGAACAGACTCAGGGAGGTGCCATCTCCTCTGAACCATGATCTGCTCAAGTACCAGTGGTTTGTGTTTTCCTGTCTCTAGGCTGTCATGCAGCAGATGACCTAAATTATCTCTGTTTTTTCTTTTCTCCAGATGGTGAGGTCTGATAGGGGCAGGTGCGTCTGAGCAGCTGATTGCCCAGCACAGGGCAGGCACCCTCAGCCACAAGCAGAGCATCCTCTTCCCATCCTTCATCACAGGTGCTGCCGACAGAGCGGGCGCAGGGTCTGTCCCTCTGTGCCACACACACCCCTGGATGAGTAAATCCAAGAGATAATAACGAGATAATGCTGCAGTTCATCAGCACCTTATCTGTTCGTATTTTCTGTCATAAAGGAGTTAGTTAGCTGCTCTGGGCCAGAAGCCCACAACAAATAAAATGCTAGGACTAATCATAGAATCATAGAATCATTTTGGTTGGAAGAGACCCTCAAGATCATTGAGTTCAACCATTTACCAAACACTGGCAGTAAACTACGTCCCTAAGAACCTCATCTACACGTCTTTTAAATCCCCCCATGGATGGTGACTCCACCACTGCTCTGGGCAGCCTGTTTCAACATCCGAAAATCCTTTCCATGAAGAAATCTTTCCTAATATCCAAACTAAACCTCCCCTGGTGCAACTTGAGGCCATTTCCTCTTGTCCTATCACTTGTTATTTGGGAGAAGAGACCAACACCCTCCATGCTACAACCTCCTTTCAGGTAGTCGCAGACAGTGAGAAGGTCTCCCCTCAGCCTCCTTTTCTCCAGGCTGAACAGCCCCAGGTCCCTCAGCTGCTCCTCATCACACGTGCTCCTGACCCTTCAACAGCTTCATTGTCCTTCTCTGAACTCTCTTCAGCACCTCAAGGTCTTTCTTGTTGTGAGGGGCACAAAACTGACCCCAGGATTCAAGGTGCAGCCTCATCAGTGCTGAGTACAGGGGGACAATGTGACTCTCCCCCCAAAAGTATCTTTTATAAATAAATGCAGTGCACAGAAAACAAACAAACAAACAAAAAGTCCATGTAGCCTTTTAAACGGAGCAACCAAAATGAGCTCCTAATTGGAAATGTTAGGAAAACAGCATTTGGGGGGGATCCTCTTGGTCAGGCAGAGACGGGGAGGTTTGAAACGGCACATACAAAACCTTCCCTTGCTGGCAAGGAAAAGGGTTGCACAAGTTCTCTGTAAACATCTTTATCTGCAATCGTTAGCCATCAATCCTAAACACTGGGTGAGTTCCCCCCATCATTTCACAATGGCTTTTTTTCTGATTTCTAAGAACTGTTTTCAGGGACTGCCATTCAGCATACAAGAAAAAATGTGTGAACATGATGCACAGTCAGTTCCTTTTTCTCTTGGACATTGCCCCATTACAGAAATACAAAAAAATTACGTCACCGTGTACCCTACTTTTCTCTAATACTTTCCATCCAATACCTATAAGCACATTACAAACATGAGTGATTTTACTGTGAGTTCAAAGATCCCTGCCTGGAGGGAATTGCAGTTTCTGTGCTGAACATGAGGAAAAGATGATTGAAGGGGTGGTGTGAGGAGGGTAAGAGGCATCTTTCTTAATGCCCAGTACAATGCCTTATAAAACAACAATATTGTCTCTATCTAGTAGTTTGAATTAATCTCTTCCAGACAAATGAAACAGACTAAGGAAAGAAAACGGAGAAGGAGAAAGTATAAAAAAAGATGGAACAAAGATGCCATTTTAAATCACTGGCCCCAACTCAGCATGTAACCGTTTTCTATGGCAAAGAGCATGTCAAACAAATTCCTTGACTGGTACTTTCTACAGCTCCATGAAAGACAAAGGCTGTGGAATTTGCAGTTTTTTAAAGTACAGGGGGAAATCCCCACCAGCACAGCTCCAAACCCCTGAGTGGTGCAGGAATCGCCACTCAACACACAGTGACCCATCAGCATAGGGACAGAAGCACAAACTGGATTTTCAGTCCCGACTTTGAGATCTATCTGCCAAACAAGAGTTGCAAAGAGATTTATCTGGAGATTTATCTTTTTTTTTTTTTTTTTTTTTTGGCTTATTGTCCTGGTGTATGTATCTTAACAGAAATCAGCTGTACTCCTTCTCACTTACACAGTGTTTGCAGAAGAGACTTTAGCATCTGGCCTGGCTATTATTAAAAGATGAGAACATTCTGCTCTGTTAGGAGAACACCACTACTGGCAATAAAAAGACAAAGATCCTTTGCATCCAGGTTTCCTGAGATCTGTCTGGATACTTTTTTTTTTCCCTTCCACCATGGCCTTTCCTTCCTATTTCCTGACATTCACTGACTGGCCTCGCGCACCCCGGAGCAGGGATAAAAACTGTGCTTTCCTAGAAGAAGTTCTCTCACAGCATTCAGATGCAGCAGCATCATTTTCAGCTACTAAGGGCTTCTTCTTCCCAACAGCGGAAATGAAAAAGTAAACAAGCTGTGGGGTGAGGGGCTGCCTTGGTGTTTAGGCTTTGACTTTTTAATAGTGTTCTATAGTACCAGGTGGAGGAATACAAATGAAGGAGTGGACAGGAGAGGTCACTGAGCACTGGACTCCTCCTATAAATGTGCAACAAGGTCTTAAACCCTTACTGCACCTTGTGTGACCAAATGCACAGGCAAAAAAAACCCAAACCCAAGCCCAAACCTAAACCGAAACCCAGAGACTGGGGAAATGTCACCAATTGCACTTTGGGAGGTTGGGGATGGATGTGAGGAGACATGTGGGGATGGGATGCTCTCCTGAAGTCCCAGTTCCATCTCCACACTCAGGAGACACCACGACTTGCTTGGCACAGCACACTGGATGGGGCCGGTCCTGTGTCAAGCCTCCCTTGGACCAGAAGACCTACAGAGACCCCTTCCAACCACCATTTTGACCCTTCATTGATAACATCCACATTTATGGGTTGAAAAATGCCGGAGTCCAAAAACACAAAGCTATTAATAGACTTCAGCTGATCTCTCTGGGCGCAATCACCATCTGAAATTGGCCTTGCAGTGAGCATTAATCACTGGCAAGTTGCTGCGGCATATCAACTTTAACATGGGTTGTTTGCTTTTCTCTAAGTGTTGGGACATCCCGCGAACTCCAGCTGCTCATCCCAAGTGAGCTGCCGGGAGGGAGCGGCCAAGGGCTTCACGGGTTGCAATGATCTCTGCTTCTCTTCCTGCCCCACCACAAATCCCGAGTAAATCTGTCGAGACAGCACAACTTGGCCTTCACTCAACATTGTTTTTTGACCAGATCAGCAGTGTGGAAACTGGGTCAATTTTTTCTAAACATGTGGTTTAGAAATGTGCCGTTTCAAAGGACGCTATCCAATGGTGTGAGGCGAAACATTAGATTCGTAGTAAAAAGAGCTAAACAACAACAACAACAACAGCAAAAGTTCAAAGCTCTCTTTAAACACCAAGTCCATGGGACACTCTGGCAAAGAAGGAAAATAGTAAATCCCCTCTTCCATATTTAGGGAAACTGCAGCATAAAACAAGGAGTCCAAAGCTTCCTGGAGAATCAGGGATTATGCTGAAATTTCCAAGCTACAGAACAAAAACTAATTTATCTCATCTTTACAAGTTCTTACAACTGTAACTATTGAGATTTTATTTTATTCTTTCACCTGAACTGCAGTAGGGAAATTCAAGTCCACTTTTTATGTCAGTAATGGAGCTGACATTAGAAATGCAGCCTGCATCTGCCCTAAGTAATATACGCAATTAATCTGCATGAAAGTAGCAGCACAGGCCTGATATTTTCAATTTTAAATTAAGTCGTAGGTCCCAAGATGTTTTGCTTGCACTGCATCAGATCACCAGATGCTTCTGGAAGTTGAGGCTTTACTCTTTTTGTATGTCATGGGCTTAGTTGTTCATGGAGTCAATGGCTTTCTGTTCCCAGAGCGGTAGAGAGCTGCCGATGTCCCCCCCCTCCAAAGACATATATGTATCACAAAGAGACCCCATTGGAACGGCTCCATAGATCCCAGAATAATATTGCACTGATAGGTAGATCTGCAGGGAAAATATTATAACTACAGAAGCCAAAGACGGCCTTTCTGAATGCCTTTTATTTTTTGCTTTAATCTTGTGCTAAAGGTTTTCTTCAAGATGCTGAGTAGATAGATATGCTCAACCTGCTCCCAGTATCTTATCCACCATGGTCAACCCCATCACCTATCCACAGATTATGGGTTTCTAGTGGATTTACTCATCATTTTAAACCACCCAACAAATATTTCTGGTGAATAACACTCTGGGCTGTTCTCTGCGAGCGTTCAGCCAAGTGGCAAGTACTTGAGCCACAAAGCTGGTCACCCACACCGCACTATGTCCTCTCCTACACAGATATATGGTCTAGTGTGACCCATCCAAGTCCTGTGACATGTAGAGGATTGGCGATGTGCGAGTGGCAGCCCAGGGGAAGGATTTCCCCTCAAAATACCAATTCATTTCCTCCTGACCACACAGAAGGTAACTGGACAGTGCATATCGATTGTTGAATATATAACTGAGATTATTTCCTCCTCTTCCCCAGTAAACAGGCTGATGAATTTTTTATTTGGTGCCAGCACAGGGTTTGGTGCTGAACCACGAAGTCAAACCCTGCTCCACCTCTCCCCTACCTCTCTCCAGGAGCTTGTTTTAGGCACAAAAGAGGCTAATTTGGGCCTGTGGCTGCCAACACGTGGCTTCTCTAAGCCCCTCCAGTGTTGCTCGCATCCACAGGAAATTAAAATTTAAAATCAAGGACAACAGGGAGAGGCAGCAGAGATGCTGCCCACCTTGTGCACGCTGTGTAGGACCAGCAAAGGCTCCAGAGAGCCAGAGTTGACATTCAACCCTCACAACCCACAAGCAAGAGGATATTTACCGACGCCAAAAGGTGGGGACAAGAATGGTCACCACCCCTTGTAGGAAGCACCTTTACATATTATCTCCTAGAATGACTTTAAGTTTGATCTCCCACCACTGCTCCCTATGTCTGTATCAGGCTGTCATCCACATTGACCAGCGGTGGTCATTTTGCCTCAAGAATGGTTGGTTTCTGACCAAGGCAAGAGAATGAGAGTGACCTTCTCAAGCTGCAAAAGTGTAAATGAATGAATCAAAAGCAACAACCCCAGAATGGTGTACGAGGGGAAAACACACGGGAATTGCTGTACTGGATCAAGGTGACGGTTTGGCTCTTCCAACCCTTGTGCTGACCATGTCTGCCATAGATATCCCAGAGAAATGTGCCAGAAACCAGCAAAAGATGGAGAGATCACTGTAACTCCTCAATAACCTACCTATGTAAGAATCTAATTCTATCAAACCTCTTCATTCAGACTGGGTTTAGCTGAATATGTGTTATCGGTACAGTCACACAAGCAGTTTTTAGCTTAAACAAGCTGTAGCTTCTAGCCTGACCCACAGGGCTATGGGATAATTTGAGCTGGAGGGGACCATGGAGGTGCCCAGCCCAGCCTCCTGCTCCAGCAGCCTCAGCTCCAGGCTTTACTCAGTAAATGGGTAAAGCTGAAGGGGACTGTAGGACCTGTAAACCTCCAAGAACAGGGGTGTCACAACAGCCCTTGGCCCATGTTCCAACTCTCAACCATACAAAACAGTGAAAAAAATGGTTACTTCCATTTATGAGCACCTGGGTTAAGTGACCATGAAAGCAAGAATATAATGAGCATCCCTCTGTGCTCTGACTAGCTGAGATGCGTTAAACTTTGTGCTGGAGGGCAGCAGAAAGTCTTAGCACTGATGTTCATAGCAGAAGTCCCGCCCCAGATGATTTATATAGCAATATACCAGAGAGCATTGAGTGGCTTGCTTGGTTCCTCAGTCTTGGATAAAGCTTTCCTAAAATCAGGACTCAGATTATGGGCTGGAATGAAAGTACCCTTGAAAACCCCCCAAGATTATCTCAGTTTTCAATCACCACACAAGAAGTGTGTAGGTCCATGGTAAAGCCAACAGAGCTCACAAAATCAGTTATTAGTGACATTCAAACTTCAGAGTCAAACATTTCTTGAAATGAGCAGAGCCTCACACCTCTCTGTGCTACCATTTCTGTTTTACAGACTCAAGGAATAGCTAGAAAGGAGAAGGACTTACTATGAAACCAGGCACAAGCTTGCAAACAACTCCTGTCCTCTCTCCTGCAGACAGCCTTGGGTGAACTTAACCTCACCTTCATTAGCTGCTTCCCCTCCTACCCCTAACACCACACTGGAGGAAAAATAGCCTCCTCCCCCAGTCTCCTCCCTATCCATAGATCTTTTGCTGCTTGGAAACAATTCTCGCCTCAGGCCATGCAAATCACCAGATTATCTGTAACTGCATTCCTCAGGTCTGACCAGGAAGAGGTGGGGACAACACAACCCCCATCCTGAAAAAGTGCCATAAACCCAAATCCCTCCCACCGGTTTGGAAATCTGTCCCAGCTTTTCCTATATTTAGAGTTCTGCTCACAGCGTCCCAGCACCAGAATGTCCTTGCCAATGGCAGTCCTTAGGTTTCAGAGTCAACGATCTAGCAAGATGAATGGAGCGGTGTGCACTCCTCTAAGAAACACAGGTTCTGATATTTTGCAGACTCGGCAACATTTGAGATCCCATCTAGAAGGTGTCCTTTATCACTCACAGGCCTGGAAACTTGCTTGTTATATTTACTGAAAACTTAGGCACTGCAGAAACTGATGGAGCCACCACAGAAGGGCCAGTCCTACCATGTACTTACTTAACCCAGCCCTGCCTGGTGTGTGGTTAAGAGAGGAGACAGCAGAAGAAAAAGAAGCGTAGAAGAACATTAACAAAAAAAAAAGCCATTTTATTGAAAATGAAATTCAAACTTCAAATTAATATTACAATCATGAGAAAATGCCAAACAATTCAATTTACAGTTGCAACATACAATACAAATAGTCCCTTTGAAGTTGAAGTAAACTGATCCACAATCATCATCTGTGGCATAAAGCAGAGTGTGTTTGTACAATATGTGCATGAAAAGCAAATCTTGGGTGACAGCATTTGAAAAAATAAAAAATTAAAGCTTGTATTTACACAAAATGCTACAAATATTTTGTTCCAGCGGAAATTCAAGACTGGTAAAGCATATTTAACAACAAAAAAAAAAATCGGAATGTCGCTCATATTACCTAAAACAAAAGTTACTGTAAAAGTATGGTTTTGGCTGATATACTTAAAAAGTACTGCATTTAGGAAAAAAAAAAAAAAAAGGCAAAGAATTATCTGTAAACATGGAAGTAAACAAACATCTAAAAAAGTTCTCAGAAAATGTTAAAATGAAATGCATTCTATTTAAAAACAACAAGAAACTCAGGGGTTCAGAGAATGGGGCTTCTTGGAGCTCATGGCTGATCCAGGTTTTAATTATTGCTTTTGCTGATGGCTCGTTGGCCGCGAGCAGCCCAGCGCGGGCTGAGCTTTGCTTTGCCAAGTGTGAAAGTGCAAAATTTTCCCCGCTTGAGATGGTACCTGTGTAAACCGATAAATCTGCGCTCAGGGGAATGCTGGCAAAACAAGGAAGTTCAATGCTAAGGAAGACACAGCCGCTAGGCTTTTAAAAGAAACGATAAACGCCACGCGAATGATGCTGTGGGTTAAATAATTTGCTCTACTCATCCGTCCCGACCCGCTGACCCCGATCTGGTTACCCTTAGGAGGAGGGAGAGGAGGATTTTAATCCTCTGTTTGGCAAAAGCGACATTGTGCCTGTTGTGCTGGAAGTAAATCTTTGGTAGGATAAGCTGGAAAGTAAAAAAAAGGCCATTTTTTTAATGTGTAAATCTATGACTGGTGCCAAAGATTGCCACTCACCCCAGCGAAGGGCTGTCGTACCTTTGAGAAAACTCCTTTCTATCCATGCTAAGTACCTCGCAAAACGTCAAACAATCAGATATGATGAACCACATAGCACTGGTTGGCTTTGTTTTTGTTTATTTTTGGTCTGAAAACCTGATTCAAGAGCATTTCCAAGAGAACTTGGAAGCATTGATGAGCAATTCTGCCTCTGCTTGTACAACTCCCTCGGTGACCAGCCTGACATACCGGGGGAGACTTTCCAAAGGCACCTCGAGGGTTCAGGAGCACGGGGATCTACTGAAAGTCAAGGGCTTGGTGCTCCTCTGTCCATAGGTTCTTAGAAAATCCTTTCCTTCCTATCTCAAGGAGGCAGAACCAGACATCTGCCCACCCGGCCAGGGACACCAGGGACACGAATCGGTCACACACACCTCAACGGGGAGCAGAAAACATTCCCAACGTCTGTCCCTAACGGTCCACTTGAAAAACCCACGGGGACACAAACAAGAGTCCTGTCGGTACTGAGCAAAACAAAAGTCTGGTCTGTGCTGGATTTATCCAGAAACAAAAAACCAAGTGCTTGAATTTTACAACAAAGTCTTAAAAAAAAAAAAAATCTGGGTTGCTGCCTGCAGCCACTCTTAACAACATTTCAACACAAAAGCACCCTAAAAATTACTTAATATGCATACAGTAAACCTTAAAAAGCCCTTCTCAGCAATAACAAATAATGTACAAATATAGTACCTTTTATTAAATAGGAAACAGCTTGCACTGGCAGTACATCTTTTTCTCTTGCTTACTAAACAAAAAACAAAACTGAAATGTGTAACCAGACACTGGCTTTTTAAGTGCTGCTGAGACTAACAAACTTATTTTACAGTTACAAATAAATGGACAGTGGTATGCTTCAAGCTACCACAAACCAACAATAAATAGAATCAATTACAGCTTCCATCTTTGAAGGAAAACTAAGTATTAGGAAAAAAAAAAGTGTCTTACTTATACTTTAAGCATACTTGGTATACACCTTTAGAAGGCAAAGACTTTATTTTTTATTATTTTTTTAAGAGCACGTCATCATGCAAATCGGAGGGATGTACAATGCTAATGTCAACTCGTTTAACAGCTTCGCTGTTAACGAGCGGCGATGGTGTTGTCCGGCTCTGTGTGGCTGTGCCCACTGTTGATTTATTGCCATACTTTGGAGGGAGCCAAAATACACCCCAGGAGGCGCCAGCAGTCCCCCAAGGAGGCTGGGAAGGGTCAGCAAATCCCATCAGCACATGCCAAACACCCCATTAAGCCAGGCTTAACATCACCCTCTCGGGAATGGAGTGGGGAGGGCAGATCAGCATCCAGCCAATGCTGCGTCTCCTTCCCGTTCGCCATAGCAGCCCTGGGCTGGGCAAAATTTACCCCAAATTTGGCAGCAGGCAGGTTGATAAAGGATTTTGGGTGCAATTTGCTCTCCCTGGGAGAGCCCAGGGTGGTTTTTAAGGTGATTTTTTTACCTTCCACATTTGCAGAAGTGGGTATCGCTGCCCTTGGGCTCATCCCTCTAACATGGCAACAGCCACACCGGCTTCCAAGTCAACACGGCATCCTTACGGCTCTCGCATTTAATGCTAACGGGCACTGAGGAGTCGCTACCAGGCAGTTTCTGTCTCAAATTTTGAACCTTTTGATTCCATCGAGTGGGCTGGAATTGCAAGGACGGGGAAAAAAGTTTCAACAGTTCTCCCCTAATCCCATTTCTGAGATCTTTAAGGATTCATTATTTGTACAATACGGGCTTTGAAACAGCTTTGATTTTAATTTCAGGCGGGGAAAAAAAAATACATACTGTCAAAAGTCAAATAATGCTGTTGAAACAGAACATTTTAAATGTGAATATTTTCAGGTTTTGAAGTTCTGAGCAAAATCCTGGGAGAAGAAGAAATTAGGGGAAGGGTGGGAAATGTTTTGTCCTTCCTACCATTTTTCCAGTGTCTCCACAACTACTGATTAAAAGGCAAGACTGTGTTGAAGGCAATCAGACAGCTAATAAAAATATTTTAAACACAATATTTCCTTCATAAGTTATATAAAAAGCTCCTGCATCCAAAATCATTTGATGTGGATGCATTTGGGTTGGGTTTGTCATTTTTAAGTCACATTGTAAACTGGTTCACACTGGAACTGCTTTTCAGAGTTGAGTAAAGGCTTGAGGTTTACACCACTGCAGAAATGTAATAAGTAAAAACAAAACAAAAACCACTTTTAGAGACCGAAGTCAATATATCATTACATTAAGAAACGTTTAAAGGGTCCAAATGTCATTAAATAATTATAAATATTCTTTTAAAGTTATATGATGATTCACGTTAGCAAAGAACCTCAAATTTTACACATTTATAATTTAAAAAACAAAATAAAAAAGAACATAGCCGAACACAAATACTATGTATACCATTTTGGCTCTAGTAATATATATTGCCATTTTCATATTTTGCATAAGTAATAACATTTTACTTTTTGTTTTTAAAGGTTTTGGTGGTTATTTTTGTTTTTTTGGTTAATCGAAGGCAAAATGAACAGATACAAAAGCAAAAAGGAAACCCCAGGGTTGTCTAGCCTAACTTGAACACTTGCTCTCTTTAATACCCCAAACCAAACCAAAAATAGTAATGAACACAGAGAAGTTCCAGCTGTTATCTGCAGCAAGGCTGGGACAGACGGGGTTTTTCTGGGACAGATATTTTCATTTGGATGTGTTATGGCAAAATGGAAGCAACTCAATCTTTGCTTTCCTTTTTATGTGCACCAGTACAAGCCAGTTGAATTGCACTACGGGTGTGAAGAGGGTCCCATACATTGTATGATTGCAACTGTATCTGGAGTTCACGGTTAGCGGTTTGTTAATTAAAAAATAAAAGGGAATGCAGCCTTTGCCTTGCGTCACAATGTTTCTCCTGATAGCTGGGGAGTCCATTCTCTCCTCATTGGTAAAAGTATTTACCAGTTATTACAACTCTCTAGATCAAAAGAAAACAAAACAAAACCCCAAGAAATAAAATTTTTTTAAAAAGGGGGATGATTGTAAAAAGTACATTTTAAATACAAAACAAGGTAAAATGGTTCCAAGGGGAAAAAAAAAAAAATGTGCTTTGATCCACATAATCTGAAACATGAGTTATGTATGTTGGTAACTCTTGTGTTATTTATGGCCATTATCATCCCATCTACACAGTTGCACATATCAGTAAAATATTAAAAAAAAAAAAAAAAGAACAACCAGAAAAAACAGGCACTTCGTAGTTAGTCGACTGTTTGTTTGGTTTTTTTTAGGTTTGGTTTTATTTTATTTTTGTTTGTTTGTTTGTTTGTTTTGGCTCGCAGAGGTCGGGCCCGGCTACAGAAGAAATCTCAGTACGGCCTCCAAACGGACTCATCCATTCTGCCACTAGAATTCAAGACGGTTGGGGAGCTGCTGTGGCTGCCATCCGCCTCCACCCCGTCACTCTGGGAGGGCAAGTTTGGGTTTAAGAGCGCGCTGCCGTTGGCCGCGGTGGTGCACGGAGGAAGCATCCTGGAAGGGGAACGGTCTCCCCCCGGCACCATGGGGAACTGGTACGATCCCGACGAAGTGCCATAGTAGAGATATGGAGTGCTGCTGGTCTGGAAAGGTCCACTTTGGTTTTGGGAGGAGCCGGGGTAGGGTGGTGGTAGGTAGGTGTGGTAGTGAGTGGTTGCGGACATACCCAGTGACATGCCTGAGGTGACTGGCGGTGTATAGGTAAAGGTGGCTGGATAGTGCATTCGTGGGTTGGAGAAGCGGCTCTCAGTGAGGGATGAAATGCTTGTGAACTGCCTGGGATCTGAAAATGGGCCCAGCTCTGAAGCACCTAAAAAATTATAACAAAAGACGGGGGAAAACAATTCTGTAAATACCATTCTTTTGTATCAAGTGATGATAGATTTTTTTTTTTCTAAGAAAACCCACTTCTTTTGGCCCCCAAAAGAAAAGCAGATCATATCAAATAATACATTGCAAGGAACAGAGTCACACACCCGTCTTCTACAAGTGCTGGGCCAAACTCATCCCTGATCTAACTCCACTGATACCAATGGGGAGAGCAGCATTGCCAACCTGAAGCGTTCAGAGGTCACAAGTCAGGCAGGGGAAAAAAAAAAATCTCAAAAATCAAGAGGTTGAAAAAGATTCCAAAAGAGAAAGGTGGATTTGGAGTTGATTTGCCTTTTGGTTTCTGAGCCTTACGGGTTATGTGTCTCAGGGTTTTTGCTTATAGTCTCTTGAGAAACTCAGGTCTGGTTGCACACAAAAACCGGGATTCCCACCTCAGCACATGCTGTCAGGAGCTGGGGCTTCAGGAAAAGCAGAAATTACCATGCAACTTGTAATAAAACTACAAGAGTTGGCAACACCGAGTGAGTTGCACCACTGACACCAGGGGAGTTACACCGTGGGTGACTGAGCCCCACTCCTTGCCTTAAATCAACTTATTTAGGGGAGGATCTGCTCAGCTACTTCTTCCTACAGTGAAAAACAGCATTTGCTGCATCCGAAGGATGGGCAAAGCCAATGGAGCTGATAGCAAAAATGCAAATTTTACTTTTCAGTGCAGTCAATGGAAAATTACAAGCTCAACACTCCTTTTGCTATTGAAAAAAAAGAAGTTGTTTTCATATGTAGTCTGTGCAGTCTGGTTGAAAAAAAGACCACACAGTTTATGGCTACTGTGAACGTCTGGATGGTAACGCTGCGAATTGGAGCCTAACGCAAAACAGGGACGGGCAAACTCATTTTGCCTAATTTCTAATCCCACATCAAACACCCAAAGTTTCAGAGCAGAACCGGAAAGCAAACTTTAGTAGCTTGGTGATCTGCTTCAGAATCTGTGGGGTGGGCAGGAGCAAAAGAAAAAGATGGTAAAAGCTCATGCTGAGAAAATGGGAAATGAAAAGGGTATGGGAAAGGGGACAGGGGTAGAAAAAGCTTAATGACCAAGTGCAGTGCGGGAGGGAGGGAAACGCATTGGCCATTTATAGAGAGAAAGCTGGAAAGAGAGGGAAAAATGAGATCAAATGGTCTCCCCCTGCACTTCCCAGCTGACCCCTTTACTGTGTTACAGCCCTCTAGATCCAGGGGTTCACCCAACTCTTTGTCAATCTACCAAATCTGATTTACCTAAAAGGAAAATAAGGCATATTCTAGAAGCCAAAATGAACTGCTAAGCACTGAAACACCCTGTGAATCCTCAATACAAGATGCAGCAATGCTTGTGTTGCAGACGGGCTTTGATCTGACCTGCTGACACTGCTGTGTAGATGGAATGTCACTCCAGCCCTTCTGCTCTCGCCCCCCAGTAGCACCCACAATGGTGGTTGCTGCCGTAAGCCACAGACTCAACAGATTCTACCACCTTGTGTGGCACATTTTGTGATTTAGATCACTGTTTCATCCTGTTCTGCCAGCTCATTTAACCCACGCCTTCAACGATATCTCAAAGTGGCAGGGGTCACAGCTTGGGTTCAGACTGGAGGACCTGGGCCACAGCCAACCAAGCGTCCAAATTACGCAGCCTGATACCCAGGGATTATCATCTGCCCTCTGAAAACGTACTGAGTACAGAACTTTAAATGGGTGGTAAAAGCCCATGTTTAACTTTGCTGACAATGTGATTACTATTGTCTTTATCTGGAGCTGAATCAGTGACCTATGGGTGAATGGGTCTGTCTCCATCATCAACTCCTCCAACCACAGCTCCATGGAATGTAATATAACTTGTACCTTTACAGCAAACACTCTACTACTTGATGCAACTCCTTTCGTTCCCAACTGCAAACAATAGCCAGAGGCGATACCACCCAGATTCAAAGCTGTAATTTTGGAACACTATCCTTTATATTGTGAACAGGTCTGATACGTATCTGGAAATATAAGGTTAGAGCATAATTTCCCCAGCTGCTCAAAATACTGAGTTTCAATCTGCTACTACTTATGCTTTTTTTTTTTTTTTATTGTTATTGCAACTCTCTCAACATGAATAGAGCTGCTCTTCGTTTACTCTGATAGAAGCTAAAAAAGATTTTTCTAATCAAATTGGTAGGAGTGTGAGGGTGTAGAACAATATTGGCACTTTGGTTTCTTTGCAACCAATACTTTTTTAATTCAAGTAACAAACTACCTGCACAGTTTTACACATTAAAAGGCAATCTCCCTTTCAGGGCTAGATCAAAATATTATCTGTATGGGTGCTGCCAAGAGACCATGTTTGTGTCGAATGACTGGGAATGTGCACACCACACGTAGGCATTTCTAATGTGGGGCTACAGACCTCCTGACATACCCTAGTAAATCCACACTGGTTTGGTTTTACTGCTGCTTGTGAAGCACAATCCTATTTACCTAAAGGCCAAATAACCATAACCCTTTCTTATCTCACTCTGGCTATGTCTGTGTGGCTCCTGCACACTCACTTTTCCAAACCCCCTTTCACCCAAATGCTTTTTGCTGTCTCCATAGCTCCCTGCACCGAGCTGTGAGTTGTTCCCAGCCTTCTTTATTCCCATTGTGTAAAGATACTTTTAGAATCAGGAAAAATTCTGTTCTAAAGCATCTTTCCTGAGTTTAAAAACTTTCCAAGCCACCTCTAAACTCAGCTCCTTGCCATCATCATTGCTATGCAATCTCCATGATGTATCTTCACCCTCCTCCTCCTCCTATCTCTCTGTGCTACCTCCTTGTGTAAAGGTTGATTTTGGTTCTAACTTGCACACACAATATGCATATTAATTTATACACATTTAGCACTTTGCTGGACTGGGAAGATAAACAGCTTTTCTGGGTACGGCACCCATCTTTGTATATCCAGTTGCGCACAAACAGCGATGTTGATCAGCAATATAGTAACATGACAGTGCAAGTAAATAATTTATCTATTCCTCTCCCCTGCAGGATTAAAGATTTATGCTAATTTTTCCTCTGTCAGAGCAAGAAAACAATTTGCATCCGTGAATTCCCACTCTCGTGATAGCTTGTACTAATCGGATGGAGCACGGATCCTCCACCCTGCATCGTGGCCGCAAAATTGTGAAACCACACTTCTGTGAAGAGAATAGACTATTCTGTGCCATCAGAAAGAGAAGCACGGCAAAAAGCACAGCAAGTGATCTTCTTTTCCTATAGTCTGATCAGCTCATTGTGCTTGACAATACAAATAAATAAAAGCACATTTTATTCCAAAGAAACATTTACTTCTGAAGGAGCCCAGGTTAAACTGCTTTTAAATCTTCCAAGCTGATTCCTCCCTAACGTAACCTGGCACCCAAGTTTTCTGAGAGCTATACGTTTCGAGTAGAAAAGTGGTAATGTTAATATGCCAATATATATGCTAACGTCTTAGATTCAAGAATACTGCTCCAGTGTGTTTCATATTTAGAATAAGAACAATTAAAATTCCATGTGGTTTCACTTATTTTGATGCAGAAGCCTCATTAAAAACCCTGGACTTGGGCATTTGCCAGGAGCCGACTAAAATGGCTTTGCCTTCGCGCTTAAGAAACAATTGTACCTGTGGCAGCTTTGCAGCTCTGCCGTTCAGAGCTGAATGCGCAACGTGGTCATTTCTCTCTTTCAGTTTACAGATGCCAGCTGATGCCAGTTAACACTCCTTTCTCAATTAATAAGCTGTGCTTGTGGTTTGCAGAAAATAAGGCAACAAATTTCTGCCAGGTTTACAGCACTTTGGCCAATCGCTTCCAATTATTATAGATCATAATGTATGGTGGATAGATTAACTCCTTGTGGGTGCAGAAAGCTGACGTTTTGCTTTAAAGGGCTATGGGATAATTTTATAACTTACAAATATTGCAATTTGCTTTGTCATTTTATGCTATAATGTCACTACAAATATATATATATATATATATATATATATATATATATATATATATTCCCTTGGCTTATTGCATATGTCTGATAGGGAAATTCCCAGCACATCGAGTCAATGCAAAATCACTGGATGCAAGAAAACAGGGTGGTGCTGTATTCAGAAGTCACTGAATACTCTGTCTCAAGGAAATTCAGCTACACATAGTCAAATATATTTACCAGTAGCTAAATGATTCACTTGTGTTTTGGGGAACTTCAGTGTTAAGACATTAATTGCAGCAGATACTAGATTTTGTGAGGTTTTGTTCAATAGTTTGATTCAGGCTGGGACACAGCACTAATTGATCTATTAAAATTGTTTTTTTCCTTCCCTAACGTCTACGTCTAAGAATTATATGTGCAGCTTGGACTACTTAACAGCTGATAATATCTCCTCGGATGAAGTATGCCACACACTTCACATGAGGAGACGATTTTCAGTCTCTTACAGCTTTGCCAAACTTGAAACATTCTGGCTGAAATTGTCCATGCTGGGCGTCTGTCTCAGGCTAAATTGTGATTCATGCATTTATTTGTTTTTAAAATTTCAGCTGAAACTCTTCTGCTGGGAAAAATATATTGTTTTACTAATCTTAAACTCTGAGGAGCCTTCCTTTGAAAAGTTGTACCAGTTCCACGCTTTGAAGTACTGACTTGAACTTGGAATAGGAGTGGCTTTTGTGTGAGAGAAGTTGCCATGAAAATCCAGCCAAATATGAACAAATCATAAGCATTCTGCCTAAAAATGGGCAGAAGAGTCTCTGCCCCTACAAAGACACTTGTCTAGAGACTGGAATGAAATCCAGGAGTCCCAAGTCCCAGCATTTTTTCTGCAAATAATGCTGAAATGGGGACATTCCCACCCATTCCTGTGCCAGTCTCAATCAAGAATGGGTCCAGCAGTGGCTCCCTTCACCAGAATGGCAGAAACTAATGAAAAAAGAACTAAATTATGGTCCATGTGGATGTTTGTATGATACTGAAAAGAAAAATCTGAGAAGGCAGGGTTACTTGGGGTTTGCTTTTTTAAGAAATCTGAGAAACTATAAACACAACTGCAGGCAAACAACAGGGTATTATTAAGGTTACCATGTGAAGAGTGAGAACGTTAGGAAATACCAGAATTAAAGTTTCTTCTCCGTGTGCACTACGATACAGCGTTCAATTACGGGAGAAGATGCTACTCCTCTTACACAAACCCTCCTGCAGGCAGCACATGAGCTGACCTCCTCTGGACATGTATCAGAGTTAAAGAACAGAGAAGATTATTGTCTATATATCACCCAAATTCACTACTGGAAAAAAATAAGAAGGGGTGAAGTGAACAAAGGAAGGGAGACAGGATTGTTTTCCTGAGCAAATGGGATTTTATATGTGTTTCTGCCACACGGCTCCTACGTGACTCAGTTGAAATCTCTCCAAATGGCATTTTTACTTCTCTCATTTTCTGAGCTCCTGATTTGCACGTGCACTAAATCTTCACAGCCGCAGCTGAAGCCAAGAGGATCATAGATCTGAACATGGGGCTAAAGACAGATAAAAGTTCATGCTGTAGGTGACACATAGAAGGTGCACTGAATTACATGAAACTTCTGAGGCAGTCTCAGGACTCTTTTTAAAGCGGGTTCGTTCTTTCTTGGGGATATTGCACTGCAACAAACCATATATGAATGCTGTGGCAGGAATATTAGAGCAAAGCCCATCGAGAAATTAAGAATTCCTTCTGCAGAACAGAATTTAATGCTCTGCAATAAGCAAGGCCTGGAGAAATAGAAAGAACAAGAAGAAAACAAAATATTGAAGAGCTGCTCATTAAGTTAGCACTGTCCATCCTGTGCACTGAATGAGACAGGAATCCCGTGGGAAAAGTATCATGTGATCCTGTAATTAAAATCTGTAATATAATGCATAAACAGAATGAGGCTGATTTAAAGTTGCACAGGCAACGTAAGTACTGACATTTCCCAATTTCTGAGCACTTGGTTTTGCAATCCTAAGGATTTTTTGCAATGTGCTGGGATGGGGGGGAGTGATTATTTACTAGCTCTGTTTTCCCCAAGCATCCTTCTGTAGCAGCGGGAGAGTGTCATTTTGCTCTTCATTTTGTTAAATTCTCATCACCTGCCACTGCTAATGAATGTTTAGTGAATCACAGACAGCACCATCCTTCTCCTGCCTCCTTCCAGGCAAACTTCTTATTCTGCCAAGGTGCTCAGCCACCTTCCTGCTGGATGCTGCTGCAGGAGCCTGGGATCTACAAGCACCTCTTCATCTATTTATTTGATTGAATATTAGGAATAAATTCTTCACGGAAAGGGTTGTCGGGCATTGGAACAGGCTGTTCAGGGAAGTGGTGGAGTCACCATCCTCAGCGGTGTTTAAAAGGTGCATAGGTGAGGTTCTTAGGGACACCACAGTATCACAGTATGTTTGGGATTGGAAGGGACCTCAAAAGATCATCTAGTCCAATCTCCCTGCTGGAGCAGGAACACCTAGGTGAGGTCGCACAGGAACATGTCCAGGCGGGTTTTGAATGTCTCCAGGGAAGGAGACTCCACCACTTCCTTGGGCAGCCTGTTCCAGTGTCTGTCACCCTCACTGAGAAGAAGTTTCTTCTCAAATTTAAGTGGAACCTCTTGTGTTCCAGCTTGATCCCATTACCCCTTGTCCTATCATTGTTTGCCACCAAGAAGAGCCTGGCTCCATCCCCATGGCACTCACCCTTTATATATTTATAAACATTAATAAGGTCCCCCCTTAGTCTCCTCCAAACTAAAGAGACCCAGCTCCCTCAGCCTTTCTTCATAAGGGAGATGCTCCACTCCCTTAATCATCTTTGTTGCCCTACGCTGGACCCTCTCCAGCAGTTCCCTGTCCTTCTTGAACTGAGGGGCCCAGAACTGGACACAATATTCCAGATGTGGTCTCACCAGGGCGGAGTAGAGGGGAAGGAGGACCTCTCTCGATCTACTAACCACCCCCCTTCTAATACACCCCAGGATGCCATTGGCCTTCCTGGCCACAAGGGCCCAGTGCTGGCTCATGGTCATCCTGCTGTCCACCAGGACCCCCAGGTCCCTTTCCCCTGCACTGCTCTCTAATATGTAATCTCCCAACCTATACTGGAACCTGGGGTTGTTCCTGCCCAGATGCAGGACTCTACACTTGCCCTTGTTAAATTTCATTAGGTTATTAGTGCCATGGTTGAACTTGAGGATCCTGAAGGTCTCTTCCAACCAAAATGATTCTATGATTCTATTATTAAGCCTGGCGTTTTATTTATTACTTTATTTATTTATGATTCTGTGATTCTATTTCTTGCTGCAGCCATGAGGTTCTGATCCTGCAAACCTACAGCGGCGCTCAGCTTCGTGCCAGAGCTCAGGGACACTCTTCCCACACATCTACGTGCTGCAAGGATGAGGGTCCTGCACCATCACAGAAATAATGCACGGTGCTTCTGCCTCCCCAGTTTGCTTTTGGGATGAGTGTGCTTGCTCTGAATGCTTGCAACCATTTATCATAGGAAATTGTATGTTTTCAAATGCTTTTTCCCTCACTTTAAATCAGAAAAAAAATCAGGGGAGGGGAAAAAAAAAAAAAGTGCGTTTTACATCCTTTATCTTTTTCCTTTTTAATTTTTTCCCCCGTATTACACCAAACAGGTCTCCTGGCAAACAATAGCAAGAGAAAAGTTGTGAACTGGCCCCCCTTCCTCTTCCCTTCACCTCAACAAGGTGTTAACTTCAAGGCCTAGTTGGGACCATTTAAACTCCAACATTATTAAGCACAGCAGCCTCACAAAAGTCAGAGGGAGGAAGGAACATTTTAACCCCTTCAGAGCCTCGCACACAACATGCAAGAACCGAAATCTCATTCATCTCTTCTCACCGTCCCTCGGTACCCCAGTTCACACGGTAAACTGCACGCTTGTGCCTTCTGGTATTTAGGTAACAGGACTTTGGCCTCTAAAATACCACGGATTAATTTGCAGATAGATATTTTCACTGAATTTATGGCGCAGCACCTAAGCTCTTTGCTGGGAGAAACACCCCATAAATAACATAATTAGCAGCAACCATTAAAGTACCACTCATGCAAATAAAGGAGAGTGAGAGTGTTTCCCAAGCAGAGCTGTTACGTTGCTTAACAGCAAAATCAGGGTCTCTTTGCACTTCTCCAGCCCAGGCTCCATCATTACCTGCTCTGCTCCCTCGACAGGACTTTTCTGCTCAATGAATTGTGCTGAAATAAGGTGATTTTCTTTAGGCATCTAAGTCTTGCTGGGTGACACTGTGCATCTAAAGACAGGTGGCTGCTGCCTGCACCTCAAGAGGCGTCTCATCTTAGATTTAACAAGATGAATGGGTAGAAATTCCTCCCACATGTGGAAAAAAGCAACAACAAACCCCTCCTAGATGGATCATTGGGAGCGGAAATGGAGCTATGAAAAGCCTCAGTTATCACTGTCTCATTTATAGGTGTTCCTTCTTGTGAAGCTTCACTTATGCAGGGCTCATAAACCTTTCTGATGAGAACGACAGGAGGGGGACAAATGGTCACACTGCAGAAGTATGTCCTTGGCTTGTGGTTGTGACCTCCCACCCATGGATGATGTGATGGTCTGATGGGGAGCCCCTCAACTTCTCAGTCTTTGCTGTCTCAGTGACTTGAGTCTGGAGCTGTCACAGATGATTGGCAGTATATCAGCCTCCCCCACCCCGCTTGTTTAAAGTCTCAGGCTACCCTTCCATTATTTTGGAAGCAAAAAGTAAATAATATATTCTGGAAATAAGTCTAGCAGCTCTGCAGTGCTGCACGGCACAAACGCGCACGCAGGCGCGTATCGCCCGTGGTTCAGATCTCCCCGATTCTTCCTGCCTGAATTTCAGCTGCTGCTATTTTTTCACCCAGCCAAAAGGCATCAGAAGGAACATCTGAGGCTCTTCTTGGATGGCAAGCTCAGCGGTGTTGTCTACAGCAAGGGGGTGAAACCACAGGCTGAGAGCTGCAACGCGTGCAGGGCGATGGAGAACGTCAGTACAAGAATCCCGTATAAATCCACTCAATGGGAAGATAATATACATCAAGAATAGCAGTCTACTTTATTACTTTTTTTTTTTTAGAAAAATGTGCCTTAACTATCCAGTATAAATATTTGTTTCCAATGTTGTCATGAATTGTACTTTTCCACTGCATGCTAGCAACTCAGAAATACCATCTGATCCTCAGACACAAAGAAACTGTTTTGCAGAGGCCGGGGAGGGGGGACAGGACAGGGGGAAAGCCCTTGGCATTGCTCTGTAATTTCACCCTTTCAACCTCTCTTGTATTTTTCCCCACCCAAATTTTCCTTTCCAATCTCATTCAACTACCACGCGTCCCTCCTGAGGACGAAGGACAGAGGATTCCTTGCTGGTTCTTGATTAAGGTTTTTTCTTTAAGAAGTCGGGAAGGAAGATATTCTTTGAAACTGGATCTAGTGTAGGATGGGAGCCAGCACACAGGACACCGTGTCTTTCAGCGAGGGCCACACACAGTGCCACTCCAGTCATATGACTTCTCTGTCACATCCTGAAGCCATTTCCAGCTCGTGTGCGAGTTTGTACTCCCATTTAGAAGAGGATGGGATATATTGGGAACACACATATGGAAACACTTTCAGGGAATCAGTTTCCATGAAATCCATAATGAGCCAAGTGGCTTCAGATGTGGCAGCGTGCCTCAGATTAGCCAAAAAAAAGAGAGAGAAAAGAAGGACAAATCTACCCTTTCAGCCCTTATTTCAGTTCCAAGAGGGGAAAAATAATAAAAATAAAAGCCACTAATGACTTACGGCTACCAAACAGGGAGCCACAAAAATATATATATATAAATAATGAGAGCACTCCTCTCCCCCCAAAAACGGTGCCACTATCAGTGCTCCCCAAAAGCCATCCCAGCATCTGCCAAGCTCATGGGTCGGGCAGGACGCCTACCCTGTGATAACATGTGCGGGCAATTCAGAGCGTTTCCAAAAACTGCAGCTCGGTGATAAACTGTTCATTAATTAAATCTCCCAAAAAAGAGGAGAGTGTGGGGTGTCCTCTGGGTGGGGTTGACTGTACCTGGGCCATGTTAAAAGCAGGATTGATGTTGGGGATGATGTGTTGGGTGTCAGGCAGTGGTGGACATCACCTGCCTGATGTGCTCCAGCGAGCAGGAGCTGAAGGTCAAGAGCAAACCCCTGGTGCCATCACTGATGGGTACCAGCAATCTGGAGCCCACAGCCCAAACCCTGCCGATCCCAAATGGCACAGCAAAGGGACAGAGGACACATCCGTCCTGGACTGGAGGGAAGCAGCCAGCTCATCCCAGCAAGAATGGTGCTGGAATACTTTTGCATGGCAGAGGAAGCGGGAAGAAGCACGGAGCAAGTGGCAGTAGTTCAAATGGGAACCGAAGAGATGCTACGTGCATCCCTGCGACAGCTAGCCGCGTTTTTATCACGAGAGAAAAAAAAAAAAACAGGAATTTGGCTGCTAATTGGGGCCGTATCCTACAAACCCTACTTTTCCTGACAAACAAATGACTCCACAAATAGTCCCTCTGTTTTCAATAGGGTTATTTGCGGTAGGAGGGACCACCCAACACGAGAGGACCAGGTCCTCTGCTCCCTCGCTCCGCCGCTCACTTAAACCTTCCCCAGCCAAATCCGAACACAAAAATCCCCACGAACGGCAAAGGCTTTTCCTCGCTGCTGCTGGAAAAGCCCTGGACGAGCAGCTCTGTGGAAAGGTCTCATGTGCTATTAATACGATGCTCTCCCCGGCTTCCGCCTCCGAAATGGGGATTTGCGATTTGTTTCTCGGGCCGTTTCTTTCCACCCGAGCCCCAGTGCACCAAACTAACTCAAAACTTCTGCATCAAGGAGAAGGTCTCTTTTAAAGTTTTGTTTGGCTTTGCTTTCAAAGAGTTGTCTGTATATTTTAGAATATGTAGAATTTGCCTTTGATTTAAACCTCTCCCTTAACAATAGACAAGAGACGATTTCTCTACTGAGTGATTTAAACAAAAACAAACATATTTTGGTTACCCGGGCCTTGTTCTCAAAACGCCTTATTTTTTTTTTACAGAGAAGAATCAAACTCTACAAATTCTTACGCTTCTGGCCAAAAAAACTTAAATTCACAAACATAGATAGTCCAATCTTTTTTTTTGCTCAAACAATATCATACACAGAGGAAGAAAAGGCACCTCCCCAGCCCCCAGACATCCATAAAACACGAAACCACCTCATCTAAGCAATTAAAACCACATTTTTTTCCCCTCCAAAATAACTTCTCCCTTCAACGGACATTTTCAGCTTCGGTCCCTGTCCACATCCAGGGCCATGATGTTGGGTTTTGGTTTTGCCTTATTTTTTAATCTTCCCTGGCATAAAGTGCTGTGTTCCTGGAGGGTGAACAGACACCCCTCGTCCTGCAGCTGAGAGTGGCTGCTCTTCCAGCACCAGCAGGGGATGAGGGTCCATTAATCCACAGGGAGCTTCTGGGTACCAGAGAAATAAGAGGGGAGATACCAGGGAGGCATTTCCATCTTAGGTTAAGGATTTTAGCAGCAGGCGAAATAACGCTGTTGGAGTGAAAACAGTGGAAAATAACTCACCCAGCGACGGCCAGAGTTTTTTTTCCTTACAGCGAGAACATAACATTTCCCCCAAGTAACATGAACAGCGGTAACGTTAGGCCGTGATAAAATTGTCAAACACGTCAGCGTGACTCAGGACCTGCTGGTCAAAGGAATCTGGGGAGGCTCAGGGTGCAAAGGAGCCCTGCGGGGAGATGTAGGGGCGAATAACAAGCTGAAATGAAGCATCCATCTCGTGGGGCAGAGCTCTGTTTTAGCAAGAGCTGCTGCTCTCATATCTAAGGGTCACCAACATCAACCAGCGCAAAGACCTGCAGGAGTTTCAATCCACACATTTAGGTACTAAATGCCCAATAAAATACCAAACTGCCATCAAATTCAGCAGAACACAGTTCGCTAAACACAGTTGTATAGCAGGGCTAGAGGTCCCATCTCCATTTCTATATTCAGCATTGCACTATTTAAACAATAAATAATTTTCAACCTCATTTAATAAAAGCAGTGTAAAGCCTTCCATTTATATATTTTTTTCATTAATTTCAGACCCACCCTGAGTTTTCTTGCTAAGTTAAGGCAAACTACTGTGAGCTGAATTTCAATCTATTATAAGCTTGTCCACACAGCATCTCCATGCAACGGCTGAGCTGCAGATCAAACCAGCCCAACTTCGAACACCTCTCAATAAACACTTCTTCTCAATAGTCTGAATATGGTTTTTATCCTCTCAGGAAACTGGCGATGAGAAAAAGAAACAGACTTTGATCTGTAATGGCTCACATCATAAACACTCTTTAGGCTGCCTGCTGTATGGCAACTTCGGCTATACCGCTAGCAGCTCAAATCACTATTGACGGTCTGAACTTAAAACCCAAGTTACCACGTCTCAGATAAACCACAGTAACGCTCATTCGAATGGCCACAGCTCATGGTAAATGTGAGATACTATAATTCTCTAACAGATGATTAAGTTAAGACTCACCGCCTTGTGCTTGCCATAGGCTGTAGAAATGCACACTCCTACCAACGTCTAACTAAGCCTGTAGTTAAGCCAGGATAACCTGACTGGTCTCTAAATTTGCTTTATTTCAAAAGAGAGTTTGGACAACTTCTAACCAGGTTTGTTAAAAAAATAAATGTATCATGGAGATATTGCACAGGACAATTGCACATTGAAAAAAACAATAAAGCAAAAGCATGTTATTTAGAAGTTTAGAATGCCCATTTCATTTATCCATTAAAACTGTTATTAAAGCTCTTGAAAAGGGAAATGTGATGCATTGCTTTCTGGCTCTTGCTAATGATTTGCTTTGTGTCTTTGGGCATATAATTTCATTTTCCTGGCTAAATTTTGCTTGCTATAAGATGGATATTTTAATACTTCATATTAGCCAAGCAACAAAGGTCAGTAGCACAGTTTGGAAAATACTATGAAATCCTTTGTTGGAAGATGTTGTAATGTTAGAAAGATTAAAGGCAAAACCCTTCAGACATTTTTTATAAGCTCTTCCACAAGTGAAGACACAGAAAAGTGAAAGTCAGACAAAGTAAAGAGAAATTTGCTTAAAATAAACATCCGTACGCAATCCCTGTATCTGAAATAAAAAAAAAGAGGCATGCAAGTCAGCCTGAATTATTGCCGTGTTGCTTTTGAGAAAGCCAGGGCTAGAATCGCTTTCGGCTAAAGGCCCCTCCGGCTCATCTGCAGAGCAGACCGGCGAGAGCAGAGCTGGCCCGGCTGAGGACCAGGCTCTGTGCTCCGGCTCCAGCGCGCCTGGAACCGTTTCCTCCACGGGCAAGCAGCCTGTCCTCAAAACAGCTCCAAACCAGCCTGGCCCACCTACACGGGCCAGGCCAAACTAGGAACCGGTTGGGTTTGGTCTACTCTTAAACCCAGCTTCCTATCTAATTTTGGAATCTAATACGACGGCTCCAAATTAGGCTCCGGTGGTACTTAGATCCTCCCTTGCGCTTCTTTTCACCCATAAAAAAAAAATACGACACGGGTTGGCTTTTAGCAGGAATCAAAACGAAAACAAAAACAAAAAATCCCTTTAGAGGGAGATATTTGAGAGAGGATGAGGGAAGAAAAGGGGAAGAGAGGTGCCTTTTTCCCATTGCCAGGATTCCTCTGTGGCTCCTTCGACAGTGCCAGCATCCACATCACAGCTCCCGGGGACTTCCTCCGCGGAGCTTGTGCGAGACGCCTCTTCCAATGAGCCATTTCATCCCGGGCTCACGCTGCAGAGATTTGGGGCCAGCAGCCCTCCTGGTGTTTTTGAGGCACTTGCTTGCCTTCCTATTTGGTAAACCAGTCACCTTTGCAGAAGGTCTCATTTTCAGTCCTCAGTCCCTAGTCCGGACACCAGCCCATGCAATCTGCGCCCCAGAGGCTATTTAGATGTTTATGCTCTTTCTCACAGAGGTTTCTACACTGTACCCTCTCTCTGTCGATGCTGACAAACCCTACACAGCTCCAGGTCTACTCACCACACTGCAGTGATGACCCCTCATTTTACAGCCAGCAGCCCCATTCAGAAGCCCAGGAATATTTTGAATGTATTCATAAAGCCCCCATCACTTCTCAAGCGTTTATTCATACATTCTTTTATAATGTTAGCTATGACTTCCTTTGTTTTTAAGTTTATTTTCTAAAAATCTTTTAACTGCCCCGAAATGATCTATTTCAACCTTAATGAAGTTTTTTGGCTGGGATTTTTCCTTCTTTGGGACCTGGTTTTATTTTTGTTTTCAATGGCAGCAATACATATAGCTAGTTGGCTACACTTAACAGGAATGACCTGCAGATGTTGAATCCTATTTCTGCACAGAGGGGCACAGATCATATGTTCTCATGAGGTCCCTGTCAGTCATATATGACTATGACACTACAGACCTATAGGAAATACAGAATTGATCTAGCAGTTCCTCTGGAGTTATTCCCACCGCTTAAGGGTAAGTAGATTCACAGTGGTCTATCAACAGCTATTAAATACAATGATCCAGATATAAACCTCCAGCTTTGGAAACCCTTACAGCTTGAGAATATATATATCTTCTCAGTAAGGGTATCAGAACACTGGACCAGGCTGCCCAGGGGGGTTGTGGAGTCTCCTGCTCTGGAGACATTCAAAACCCGCCTGGACACCTTTCCTGTGTAACCTCATCTGGGTGTTCCTGCTCCGGCAGGGGGATTGGACTGGATGAGCTTTTGAGGTCCCTTCCAATCCCTGACATCCTGTGTGTGATTCTGTGGTTCTGCACCCCAGGGGAACTGAGTGGCCACTTTTGGCCATGCTGAGAATATGATGAGTCCTGGATGGACCCCATTTCAGTGATGATTCCACTGCTGTCACCTGGCTGGCTCTCTCGATGTCTCTTCAGTTCCCTCTGTATTCCGTTGTACGTCTTATAACCAGTTGCACTGTGTTTAAGAGTGTAAACTCAACTCTCTTTTTTATCCTCCTTTAACTGTATAGTCCTTAGCTCAATGGGATCAGACTTCCAGATGCTACTGCAATACGAAGAATATTAGCAGCTGCTGCCTATTGCAAGGTCGGCAGTGATTCCAGCAAAGGCCCATTAGCTACTCACAGATACAACCATCACTTTGATCACTGAACTGCATCACCTGCAGCTGCCAAACTCGGGTGCTCCAGCTGAAGCCAAAACCTCATGTGAAACCTTGTCAAATGACCTGGCAAATGGACTGACCTCCAGTGCATGGAAATCTGCTTTCAATCTCACATTCAGCTTTCAACACGACACAGAATGTGATTTCAGCACAGAATTAAATACAGCAAGCTGTTTCTTACAGACATCAATCTCCTAAAAATGATGTGCTTTATACATTTGGTCTCATATCTGTGCTGCAATCCTGTTTTCCAAGCAAGCCCATTGCACAGCTTAATTCTATAAACTCTAGCTGGCGGCTTCATAATACGCTGCCAATTCTAGACAGTTCTTGTTTAATAGAAAAGGGCATAAAAAAGCACTGATGCCTATGGATCAGACAGCTATAGCCCAGTTAACCATTAAAAATAACGAGTGGAAACCACACATGTGGCATCAGTAGAACTTCTGTAGGGACTTTTCATCTAAATGAAAGAGGCTTTGTGGGTACCACTTCTAACTCAAGCATACCACCTTTCACTTCTTACCGCCAGAGAAATGTGATGTTAAGAGGCAGGAAGATCGACATGAGATGCCCTATCCCTCCATTTTGCTTTCAGAATTGATCCTTGTTTTAAATCCTCCAGGTTGCTTTTCTCTGCTGGTGTTCCCCTTCTCAGCACGGTTGCTCCTCTTCCTCACAAGAACCCAAGGAGGATTTCTCCAGCTGCCTACACTCAACACTTCTACATTACAAAATAACAATTTAAGGCAAATATTCATGGCTGCCACAGGATAAAAGGTCAAGTGGGTAGTTGGAGAGCCCTTTGAGAAAAACGACCAAGAACCCTGGAGTTGACACAGCACCCTGACTCCTCATTCACAAGCACCTTTAAAACGCAAAACCCCTGCATTAAATGTATGATACCTCTTTTGCCAGAACTAAACTTCTTCATGCAATGAGAGCATTGCCTGGTCCAAGTAATCCCGATGATTTGTACTCTCTGTTTGCAAATTAGCCTACGGAATAATTATGAACATGGAGAGCAAAGAGGTTGCTCTTGCTGGGTGTCTGCTACGTAACAGGGCCACAACCGGAGCCCCACTCTTTGCTTTTCAGAGCAAATGCTCACTCAACTTGAAAGAAGCAGCACTCACGACTATAGCTGTGTTTCTTAAAATTAAAGGTTAAACTGTGTATGAAAACTAGGGAAGGATGCATATCTGGCTGTCCTATTCCTGTACCTCCATCTAGGGTAGTGGGTGAGGAACTAAATTCATTTTGTTAGCAAAAACGGGATGGACTTTACAATTGGGCAAATAAAAGAAAAAGCAGAAAAATTCCTAAAGGAATCACAGAAGCCTGCAAAACCAGTGAAAAATGCTTTCTCAGTGCATTTTTTCAGGTGGGCTGAAAAAGTAGAGTTCCACCAGTAATTCAACCAAAAATAGCTCAGTTTTATTGGATATTGTAGGTGTTCGGCTGATTAGGGAAGAAAACTTCCACTACTTGATAGACCACAGTGAACCTGTAGCGAACTTAAATGACCAAAACATTTTTGCAGTGTCCCTCCAGCCTCCTCACAAGTCAACCCAATTCTGTGTCCCACAATATCCAGTTCCCTGTGGCTTCTGACACCACCCTGAGACCCACCAGAGCGACCTCCTTTCTCGAACATCTTCTTGTCTTATCTGTCACCAGGACAAAACCTACAGGAACCCGCTCCAGCCATAGAACTAAAAGGTGGTGCTGCAATCTGGCAGGCAAAGTTATAGCAAGTTCAAATGAGTGGAAACTAAAGCTGGACAAATTCAGACTAGTAATCAGACCCACATTTCCAAAGAGGGCTTAATTAGCATCTGTAACCAAAGGTTGTGGTGGATTTTGCTTCCCTGGAAATTTTTAAATGAAGACCAACTGAGTTTTAATTCTTTTTTTCTCCAGGGTTATCCTGAAGTTCAAATGAGAGCTAATTTGGGGAAATCTCACAGCTGGTTTCAAAGCTGATGATTGCAGGGGCTTCACTGTATTAATAACCTATGAATCTATATATCTGTGGAAAGCTCTTTATATCAAATTATTCTCCCCTGAGCTTTATAGATGAAGCTCCACCATTACTAAAACTCCTTGCCCTCCACAAAAACTTGCTGCACCACCGAGCACCATGTGGGTGCAGGATTGGGTTCCCCCCGAGGGGACCCTGCACCATCTGCACACCAATCTTGAGGACATGGGGAGCCTGTCCCAAGCTCGGGAAGGCATCTCCTGCTTTGATCCCTTCCCTTACTCTTTTTGAGTCAGTCTGCAAGCAAATATTAAGAGATTTCCAGATTAGCATCCCCAAATACCCTCCCTTAATGCATATAAAATAGTTCCTTCTCTCTTAATAACATCCTTTATGAGCCATGTGAAGGTGTGACCTTCATTTTAACTCATTCATCTTCTTTGCTGCCTACACTGTTTTCTTTTGTACAACCAGAGAAAGCCTGAACCGCTGCACGGCTCTTACCTTTGGTCACCAGTATCAGCCCAGTATCACCAATATCAATGCTCTTTTAAATCTGACAACCAAACTGGCATGACACAAGATCCTCTTCTGCTAAAACATCCATCGAGAGGGGAGGAGATTTGGGCATCTGTAAAATGGGGCCAACAACCATTACTAAACCACTTCAAAAAGGTGTTGTGAAGTTCTGCTAAGCTCTAATGCTCCCTTCATGATCAAATTCTGTACGGCCAGAAATGTGAGGAAATTTGACCGAAAGTCAAGGCAGCTCCAGATATTTCTACAAGCAGCAGGTGGGTTTTTTTTTTCTTGAGTTGTACTTTTTAGTGCAAGTTTCACAAAATTTGGCAGAAGATGATACTTTTCTGCCTATCTTGTACCAAACACATTCACACTTTAACAAGAAGCAAATTCTCCCACATTTTATGGAACTGTTTCATAAATTCAGCTTGTGCAATTAATCGAACCAAATTCAGTACAACAAAGACTCCAGGCCACAGAGAGTAAAGGGCAAAATAAGTGATCCAGATCACCTTGTCTGATTTGCTGCATCTACCAGAGAGCTTCAAGTACGGAGTTATATTGATGTACCATACCAGGGCACATGTGGCCCTGCATCAGCCACCACTGCTGGCTCCATCCTAGGTAGAAAACCAACAGCGATTCCACCGGGGGAATGGAGAAATCATCATACGCCTTTGCACAAGGATGAAACAAAGAGCTTGGTCTTCCAGCCTTCCAGTTAGGAGCTTATTGGCTTTATTGGGAGCACAGATCTAGGTTATGGCTAAGGATCTGGCCCTTTGGAAGTCTGGAATCAAGCGCCCAGTTGCCCCATTAACAATTAGCATTCTGTTTACAAAACCCAGCAGAGTCAGTAAGAATAATCATTACAAAACATGCTCAGACTGTGATTCCGGTTTAAGTTAATATAATTTTAATGAGTTCTTCAGAAAAGGCCTGGCACTTATGGAAAATTTCCTTAATTAATATCAGACCTTAAATTAGTAATAAAAAAAAGCCCTGAATATCATTTGGTCTCAAGCTGGAACTAAAGTATGTTTTGGCATCATTACTAACTGTTAGCAGCAAGTTCTGGAAACAGATGCAAATCTTGATATGTGTCCTAAATATAAAACACATTGCAAAAAAAAAAGGCTCAGATAAAAATATATCTATACATCCACATATATTTGAGTGTGCTATTTCCTGTCTGTATCAGCAACAAATTTATTCCGTTTAAAAACATTCCACTTGTTTCTTTTTGGTATTTTTTAAATCACTTATTTCAGGAATAAAACTCTTTTCCTCTGCTTTCATTTTTCCTGTTTATTTCCTCTCCCAACAACCATTTTAAGTAAATGAAAAGGGCTTAAAGACACACATTATAATATTCAAACGTCTGAAAATCAGCCTACTTGTTTTACCACCTAAATATGGGTATAGGTGCCTAATTTGAGGCCACCCACGCTAGAAAAATTTGGCCTTCGTCCTTGAGGTAGGGATCATGCAACGCATCTTCGGGACAATTATATCAATGAGAGATTCTACTCGGCAGAGAGGCCGCTATTGAAACCCCACAGGCGAGTGCCAAGGGGCTGAGATTCCCAGGTGGCAACAAGTGGGCAGGAAACTAAAAATGGAAAACCTGTGGTAAACAAAATAAATAGAACCACTGAAAAATAATGAGGAAAAAAAAAAGACAAGTTACAAGTTTAGGGAGGGCAGCAAAATGACCGTGTTGTTTCTGAGGACCCGAGCTCCCCCAAGTTCTTGACTTTGCTTTAGCGCGGTGTCACCTTGCAGGGAAAGCATTGAAAATTAACTTGGAGAAATGGAGACAGAGACAACCTTGAGTCTTTCAGCTTCCATTTAAAAAAATGAAAAAAGAAGACAGAGCGAAAATTGTTATAGTCACCAAGAAAAACACCACAGCATAGCGAGCACACCAGAAACTGAGCTGGCTTCTTGGGTTTGCCAAGAGCCTGAGACAATATTGCTGAAGCGTGAACTGCTCATTCATTTCGGGAGCTGCTCACACCAAGGCCGTTGCTGGCAATAGCCACAGTATTAACCTTTTCGCTGCCCTCCCAGAGCTTGTAAAGAGGAAAAGAATTGTATTTTGGAGACAGCAACAACGCCTTCAGGGTCCAGTCCTGAAAGGTGCTTATTATCCACAGTATCTAATGAAGTTCGTAGCAATTAAGGGATGCAAGAATAGCTACTTCACATGACCATGGGTTTTACTTAGTGCCTCTAAAGTTTTCTTAGCTCCCTAGAAGAAGAGAGACAACATGTCTTTCTTAAAGTTAATAATTTTCAAAGACCAAATTTGCCCCCCAAAAAGGAAAATCCGTATTATAAAGGCCATGCAAGTACGTGACATCAAGCAAAATGCAAGGTAATTCACATTCAGGGTTAGAAGCCCAAGATGACAACCCGTACAGGACCTCAAGAAAAACAAGCCAGACACTGTGAGCCACTTTTTCATTAACATACAAACACTAAATCCAGAGGTTCAGCTGGAGATGCTTCCGTTATATGTGTTCTTTTTATTTTAAGACTCGTAGGCTTACAAGAATGAAAATTAAATTATGTAAAGGAACAGTATTGCCACTGATCAGAGCACAGCTGGCATTAGCAGGGTTGTGTTTCTACTTGCCAGCCCTTAGTGAGGTGGGAGAAATTCAATATCCAATGAAGGTCCAGGATGATCCAAAACGATGCGGAGATTATCTACACAGTCAGGCAAATTAATGGGAAAGTTTGGCTACTCTCAAACTAGCAAACAGCCCAGGGTTAGGGCCCATTTTCTGGCCCTGAATCCAGCCAGGATAGTCTGGCCACAGCTGTAATTTAAATCCTTTTAGCCTCCACGATGGGGTGGCTGCCTCTAAGCTCCCGACGGGAATGGGTTTGGGACTTTGCTCATGTCCAAACCAAGTCTGGGACCTGCTTGGGAGTGTGCTGGCCAACCCTGCTCAAAACCAACCTTGCTGACAATTTAACAGTACCGGTGTTTTAACAGCACTACCAGTAATTTAATTGATTAGGATACTCCTTTCTGGCCATTCTAGTTCAGAGGAATGAGTCTGCAAATTTCTTTTGTTTAGAGGCTGAGCCTAGCGTGTCCCTCAGCTACCTCATAGTGTCCCTATTCAATGACACAGTAAATATAAAGACAGCAAAATCCACCCTGAACACTGCAGAATCTCCAACTCATGCGACAGGAGACTTTGGGCACGGTGGCGTGAGGCCACATCGCCAACTGACAACTGTCTGTGAAGAATGCGAGCCCGAGGCTGGAAGAGGTAGGTTTGGTGATTTGTCCCACTATTTACCTTTAGTTTTAATTTTCTCCTTTGTCATATAGGTGCTTGTCAAACACAGTTGTGTAGGACAGGCTCTTCCACAGCCAGTGCTGAACATGTTCATGTTACCCTTGCAGGACTTGGAGTATCTTAAGGCCTTGACTTCACAAAAAGCAAGAGACTGGTGTTTAGGCAGAAGGTTCAGGAAAAGTGCAGGGGAAGGAGAAGTCTCTTCACGTTCCTTCTCAGGAGTATTCTCAATAAAATTAAACTCAAGCTTGAACCCTGCCATTGCAAGCAGGTAGAGGGCAGGGCGAGGCAGACCATGGCTGGGTTAAACCAAGACTGAAGTGTAACAAGGCTGTGATATGGATATGTTTATGGGACAGTTCAATCATCTCTTAAACCACCTCACCAAAGGCAGACTATCAGATCAGACGTGCCTGTACCTGAACTACTCACCTGGGCTTGCTTTAGAGCCTGTGGAGAGAAACAGGCTCTCCCAAGGCATTGCCAGCAACCAGTAAAGCTCATCTGCAAACCAGTCAGGTCCTGCAAATGCCAGTTCATCCTCACTCACTCAAGAGGGAGCTGAGGGTAGCTGTCTCAGATATGGACATCCACCCTGGGGACATCTCTACCTGTACATCTGTAGACCTCTTGTGACTGCAGGAACAACCCGACCTGTACTCCCTGCTCTGAACCTTGCATGTGCTGAGGACTTGCTGGATCAGTCCCACAGCTTGATGTACAACGGCTGTGATGTGTATTTATATGAATCATATACATTAATTACATAATAGACACGCTCCCCATCCCACATGCACTTTGGTTATGCATAGGACACTAAGACTGAGTGCACTCACTATGAATCACGTAATAAGACTATGTCCCTCAGGCAAAACTCTCTCTAAAATGACCATGCTCTTATATTCCCATGGTTTCCACTACAATATTATTTAATTAAGAATATTAATCTGCTGGGCCACCAACTTTCACTGTCTTCTGGGGAAGTCTGAGCAGACAGATATTTTAATAAAATATGGGGAATCCTGCTCTTTTTATGACTGAGCTGGTGCAATAAGGTAAGTCAGTTGCATGGCCTCGTGAGCTTATTTTTTATTTATTATTGATATGAACATGAGACTTGTGCACCAGAGAGATCACTGGTTGAAAAGCTGCATGAGTGATGCCAGGTAATATTCTTTTGCTTCACTTTTCAGCTACTGCTGTTGATTACTGCTCAAATATGTGTGACACATCGTTAGTTAGTTGTACCACGCTGCAAATACAGCACTAGTACCCATTTGGAGAATAAAAGGTGAATATTTGAAGTTTGCCAGCTGCAGGCACTCATTTGCACGTGTCTGCAGCATTCATGCAAATGTTTCAGTTGTGCAAAGAAATCAGTCTAGACGCTGACAGGACCAGTTCAGCCCCAATGACTCCTCGGGGTTGCAGCCTGGTGCCCTTTTCCCCTCTCTCATGGATGGAGAATTGCATGAACTGCTGTGGCATTCTCCCGTCACCTCCTGTCCTACAGCCCCAAGCCTTTTTTGATCCTCAGCCTAATCTATGATGGGAACACAGTTGTCCTCATCACCAAGAGATGTCCCCATCTCAGGAAGAGGAGGAACACCATTGTTTTGGCCATGGATGTGTTTCTGGTCATGGGAGTACCAGCAAAAATAGCTCTTGAGAGTTGCCACTGACAATACAACCAGGAACTGCTCTTCTGAAGGACACACTGCTTTATTAGATGGTAGATTTTCAACGTCTGGGTGAGCACAACTTCAGCAGTGGTCTATGCAAAGCCATGGAGGGCTGTGGAAAGGCTGGGTGGTGTGAAATTGAGGCAGGTAGGAAGGCCTGTGGGCGTGACATCCAAGGCCTAAGGGAGAAGTTCTACCCGTTCTTCCTCCTGCATGATGTTAAGCAACAGGCAGTAAATGTGGCATTCATTAAAATTACCTTGTATACTTTTAAGAGCCTTGATAATCAGATTTCTGCCACTGTATTGGGAAGCAAAGTTTGTTTTTATTCAAGGCCTTGTAAAACTCTAATTTCTCCCTCAAGCACTGGAGGTGCCTGAAGTTTTCTAACATTTTTAGTGTTTCTTAGCAGGTATTTTTACACCCATCAAAGCTCTGTTCTCCTCTGGAAGATGTGTCAACTGAGTGGAGAGTCATGTTTCTCCGTGTGCGAGAGATTAACTCGTTGCTGCAATGAGCAGTTCTAAACTTGTATTTTTCTCTCTATTTATTTACACACTTTCCTGTGTAAATCAGACCCTGCCCTCTCTCCGTGTGGCACTGCTCGGTAGAAACCCTTGAGAGAAACCTCAGGGTTTGCAGCTGGGGCTGCAACGTGTCTCCTTGCAGCCTGAGCATCAGAGTTCGTCCTCCACCCAGGAACACTGTTCTGTATTTCTGAACATGAGGAAACACTGCAGACAACCTCTGGCACTTGTGGGAGATCAAAGTCCCCTTTTCCAATCTTGAATCTAACTGGAAGCAAGTTCCCCGCTCTGGGAAAAGGTAAGAGCATTGCAGAGGCGTCAGTCGAGCCCCCAGAAGATGAAGGGCAAGGAGCGTGAAAGCAACCGACTGTAGAGTACAGCAGAAAAGTTCAGTCCGCGGCCACACAATGTACACAGACGGGTCTTTTAGTCATTCTGCCTGTGCCCACATGCCAGGCGCTCACGTCTGAGTACACACAGACAAGGGCTGCAGGGCAAGTACTCAGTGCTACAGCTGCCGAGGTCCCAGCCGAGCCTCTCCTGGAGGTATTGCTGGGGGCACAATTGCAAAAATAACCAACAACACAGACCATCGGGAGGCTCCGACTCAAAGGGAACCTGTTTGGGGCCACACAAAGCATTTCCTCAGCATCAAGCCCATCAAGTTTTTTCGAACGAAGTCAGCGCGTTGCACGGAGAGCCCGCAGGAACCTGCTCCACTGCCCTCCAACCCACAGCCCACATAGGGCTGTTTGGCATCTCTGAGAAGGCAGAGCGCGCTAGGACCGCAGAGGGTTGGTTTTTTTTGCAGATGTTTGTTTGAGAAACAAAGCTTCCCTCCCTCAAGATGAAAGAAATCAAGGAGTCTATGCTAATCAAATCCTACAGGCCTGCTGGCTGAAGTTCAGCTTGTCAGTGATGCAGCTCAGTGGAGTGATCAACATTTCCAGCGCTATGAGCTTGGTGGAAAGGGAAAACACGAAAAACACGACGGCAAGAAATTCACCTGGCTGCGAGTCAAACAGGTGTATGGCAGCAGCACCCAAGATTATAATAATATCTTGCAAACATGCAAAAAGTAGATGTAATAAGACTGATTCTTTGGTTTTCATTAATGAATCATAAAGACTTTCTTTACATTACACATGCTTTCTTGGCGTACGCTGCTAATATTTCCACACTTGCAAGGTTGGAGTTTTAATACTGAGCCTCCCTTCCCTAAGGTTCCTCATTTTTGGCAAGATGTACAAGGTGACTGTGTGCCATGACAGGCTCTATCTTACTTTGGGGCAATCAGATTACTTCACACAGATGGTTTTATCACTGAGACCATTAGACATGAATTGCACAGTATGTAAATGTACATTTGTTTCATAAAAAAAAAAAAGTCTCAGTTCCTCGCTGCTCACTTGTCTGTGCTCCTAAACATATTTCTTCTCTCCTGCATTCTTCCAAAGCACAATTTGTCCAATCTTTACCCTAAAGTGACTCAGCTAGTTTCTGATAGACATCTTAAGTACACATTGACTAAGGAAACAGGCTTTCTTAAGCTACTGGATTGAAATGCAGGAGAATGAACCTTAGCCTTTACTACTGAAGAATTAAAGGCACCTATCTGTCAGGATGCCTAACATCACTCACACCACAAAAGTAAAGCACCAAAAAATAGAGAATATCACAATTACATTAAAACATGCAAGTGAACATCCTCTTATAGGAGGAAAAAAAAAGGAGAAAATTTGTTCATAGAATCAGGTTCACAATTAAAAAATAGTCTGATCTGAAGTGGACCTAGGCACATTCAAATGATACATGCTCAGAGCAACACAGCAGCTCTTCCACTTAAAAAAAAATAAAGGACTTTGACCCCCTGCCCACCGTGCAGTTACCCTGTATCACCAAGTGAGCTTCGCTCTTCTTATTAAGGTTTGTCTGAGGCCACGGAGGCAGCATCTGCCAGTCCTGTTCCTTATCTCCATAATTCTTTTAGGCAAAACATGGTCTTTACCTGAGAGGCGTCTGGGCACATCGGTGATGGCTGGAAGTCCTGTCCCTCGAGTGGAGGACAGGGGAGTCGTGGAGTGAATGGATGGTGAAGTCATCTGGCTCAAGTAGGATGGATAAGACTGGTCATAGGACCACGGCGGGGATGACTGCGCCTGCCTGGGGTCTAGGGGAAAACAAACAAGAACATTTTTTAAAAAGGAAGAAGAATTTTAGTGCATCAACAGCCTAATTGTCAGAGAGAGGTTTACTGAACATACATACATCAGTGCTATAAGGAATGAGAATGCAATGAAACACAACCTGCTCCTCTAGAACGGAACCCCTTCAAGCCTTGCTCTCCGCATTTCCCCTTCCATAACAATTTTTGGGGGAAATTAACAGAGCAGTGAGCAAAGTTTTAAAAGATCTAGCAGCTGTGCTCCAAAATTTCTGGTGTCTCTCGCCCAGGCTTAACAGCGTGTTATACCAAGACTCGCCAGTCTTCATGGATTCAGACAGATAAGCAATCAGCAAGTATGAGACCCTGGTCCAAGTTTAAGAAGTGGACTTGAGAGGTGCGGAGACTCTACAGCCAGCACTTGGTATGCCTATCAAGTTGCTATCCAGTTCAAACACTACACAGAAGTGTTTTCAGTGCTGAAAACACTACCCAAGAAGGAAAATGTCATTAATCTTATCAGCACTCGTCCAAAAATGGCACATTTGGATGCTGGCCCAATTACCTTCAGTCACCTCAATTAGAACAATATGAAACCAAAAGGTTTGGGATAACTATTGGAAGCTAATGATGCCTTTTGATGTACTTGCTACAGCTCACTGTGGAGGAAATTATTTTCACAAAATCCTAGACTGGTTGGGGTTGGAAGGGACCTCTGGAGATCATCCAGTCCAACCCACCTGCTAAGGCAGGTTCACCAGAGCAAATCACACAGGAATGTGTCCAGGTGGGTTCGAATGTCTCCAGAGAAAGAGACTCCACAACCTCTATCCTATTTTAAGGATGAATAGCTTATTTTTTGCTGAAGCACTGGTGAATTGCACTGAATGAGAGAGAGGCAGACCTAGTTTTAGTCACTGGTGATCAGATTTATAAACCATTTGCTCTCAGTTAATATCTGGTGACAAAGATACCACTGAGAGCCTCATAAATTATTACTTTTTTTCTTTAGATTGATAAAGCAAAGCACTTTCCACCCCGAAGTTTGTTTTGGGCCCTGCACAATAAACAGAAAACTGTCTCTGAACTGACTCATAGAAATTGTAGCACATGCCTCCAAATCCTCCTCAATATTTTCCATGAAGCACATCAGGTCCACTCAGTTTGGAGAACCTGCTACACCAGAGCACTGTGCTAAGGCCCTACTTTGCAGACAGCAATGTGATAGCCACATGGTGTAAGCAAAGGCACTTTTTCAGGAAATCCAACCTTTTTTCTTCTTTTTTTTTTTAACTCCTTCCCTTGCTCTTCCACAGAGCAAACCTTGTAGTTTCAGCTATTCCTTGTTTATTTTTTCTGTTCAGACATGATTTGTTTGAAGAGATGTCTGGAAAGCAGATACTTCCTTGAAGCAAAATAACTATATAGATATATATGAAAACCCGCAACTTTCCCATTTAATTTTAAGAGGATTTTCCTTGCCATTTATATCAGACCTGAGTAATATAAATGGTTAACATAAACTCCTCAGAAATCCGAAGGACACTTGATCATTAAATGTAATGAACTTCTTTGTTTTAACAATTTCAAGGCTAGGGTTGTATAGATTGGCACAGGTTCAAATCTGACTGACTGCTTGTTGTTATATCTGATATCGACATATTTCTCTGCCTCATTCCACTACTATAATTCACCATTCAGTTAATGGTAAATGATCTTCAACTGGGAATGGAAAGCCTAGGCTTGCTGGGAAAACAATCTTGAAATTAATGATGTGTCAGGAGCACAATCTCAAATCCAAGCTCCTTCAAACTCCAAGAGCTTTTCAATCTCTGCTTCCGAATTCAAAACAGAGTCCCTTAAAGTTTTGGTTTTAGGTCAGCTCCAATACTGGAAGGAAATTATACAGCAGGTAAAGGCTAGGGAAGAAAAAAAATCACAGCAGAGGATGTTTTCACAGGATTTTGGTCTATGATGGTGAAAACCTCAGGAAAGTAGCTGCCTTATGGAGTTTCATGGCACTTCTGGTAGGGCAATCCTCATGGCATGACAAGTTCTTGAGCATCTCTGGCACCCTCACCACTTCGAATACCCACACTAGACTTGATTTTACACCTCACAACCTTAACCCCACAAGTGTGAACGTCTGTTTGGACACAAGGACGAATGGCCAAAGTGGTCCAAGGCTCATGTGGCCTTCGAAGCAACATCTCATACTACATTGTCAGAAGCAGAATATGAGGTTGGATGGACTACCAGCTGATCCAAAAGCATATAATATATTCTTAAGACATCTAGCTTAAATTTATACATGGCTTCTATAGCTCATCCCAAACTCAGAGCCGCAATACTGGGTTTCTTTTATATATATACCTATGTGTAGATAGATAGATAGATAGATAGATAGATAGATAGATAGATAGATAGATAGATAGATAGGATTTCAGCTCTCCACAAGTCCAATACTGTGAGATTTTAAACTATGAAATATTTTAGAGAAAGAGGAAAAAGAGGACGGACTGTTAGTGAAGACACTGTGCTGTGACTTAACTGCTTCTGGCCCTGAAGCAAATTTGAGAAGAAACTTCTTCTCAGTGAGGGTGACAGACACTGAACAGGCTGCCCGGGGGGGTTGTGGAGTCTCCTACTCTGGAGACATTCAAACCCGCCTGGACACCTTCCTGTGTAACCTCATCTGGGTGTTCCTGCTCCATGGGGGGATTGCACTGGATGAGCTTTTGAGGTCGCTTCCAATCCCTGACATTCTGTGATTCCGTGATTCTGAAGCAGATCTGTTGGATTTGGATAACTCATCCAACTTCCATTTGATGCAATTTCTATATAAAGACAGTAATGATTTATTGCATATTTAGCTGGACATTTTGTTCTGGTGCAGGCACTCTCTGAGTACCTCGTTCACAAAATGCAGTCTAGGTTGGAAGCTTTTGACCCAGATATGGAAGTGCAAAACTGAGCCCCTCTGAAGCTAGAGTCCAAACTTAACTCTAGGGAAATGAGACCATGTCTTCTCAGGGAAAATCCTTAACAAAATTTAACAGCAGGTGATGCATCAGACCTCAGCGACTGAGTAGAAGCACAGTACCCCAGGCTAGAGGATCACTGTGGTTCCTCCACACTAAGACATGGCTGAAGTCACAGTCAAGGCAGGGTGTGGAATTTTGTCCTGGGGCTGGCTGTCTTCAAGCATTATCTTTGGTCTGTTAGGACACTGAGGATACAAGTTTCACAAGATCCTGGAGCAAATGCCCTAAAACCAGCCTCTGCTCACTGACACTGGCCAAAGTTTGTGTGGACATGTGAGAAGAGAGCAGTGAAACACCCTCACCTTCCCAAGTAAAGGTGACCTTCTGGTCCACAGGGTAAATGTTGCTGGTTGGCAGTATTGCCCAATCCCCCAACAAAAATGTTGACCCATCTAGTCCTCGAAGGTGGACATGCAGCTGGGTCTCACGTGGCACCCTTCGCTCCCACCTGCAACACTGCTGGAGCAGAGACCTCAGCCACTGAAGCTCAACCAGCCCATCTTTTCTGGTCCCACACACCACCAAATCAAACCTCCTGGGGACAAGGAGGGTGCTGGGAGTGGTGGTGCCATCTGCCAGGAAAGCACTTTCAGGGCAGATCCACACAGATGCGTCTGAGGAAAACACAATGATGTCCTTAGGAGGGTCACCTTCTAGCTTGGTCACGGAAGGGGTTGAGTGGCTATTTAGCACATACCAGCAGGGAAGAAGCTACAGGCAGATTTATGAGAGTTTTTCCTTGGCATACTACACCAGAAAACAGCTTTCCCTTTTGCTCCAGCTGGTGGGCTTGTGCATGTCCACCAGGTCCCTGTGGGCCTGGGGTTTTGTGCCATCGCTCAAAGCACCATGTGCTCTGTGGGCACGGCACATCTTCCCAACCATGAAAAGTCCAGAACAGATGAGAAACCCCACAGCTTTGAGGCAGAGTGAATGTGGATTCCTGCCTAAAGGAATCCCACAAAAGCAAGAGAAAATGCTATAATAATACAAAAATACATGGAACAGCTTGGGAGAAAGCCCCCACCTTCCCATACATCAGCCATAGGGAAAGGCCAGCAGAACATTTAACAACAAAAAAGGAAGCAGACGGCCACTCTGAGTTGGCATTTGCACTTGAAAATTTTGGAGTGATTACTAAGAGCAGTCCTTTTGTAAACATCTCTGTTACGCCTGCGTGGGTGTGAAGAAAAGTGCGGCTTTCAGCATATTCATTCACAATGGGGCATATCGTGCGTATGCAAAGAAACCCTGGGCACAGCTCGGCTGAAACAAGTCAGCAGGGAGAGGTCTAAACTAGTGCACAAACAACTCCATCCTGTTTGCACTGCCAGATAAACCTCGCCGAAGCAGGAAAATATTGAGTATTGCAAATTATTTTGTGTCTAGGTTTTACTGCCACACACACAGTCAGGGAGAGGGACAGACGGTTCCTGACTCATGTGGTCTGTGATTGACTGAATCAATGGACAATGGAACTGATGCTTAATGGACAATAAGTGGTTTTAAAAATCAGTCTAAGATTGGGTGCACTATATTAAAAAAAAAAAAAAAAAACCAACAGTGAACCATTCTCCCACCAATGACATTGGCTCTCCAGCAATGTGACTTCCTTCAATGCAAATGTTCTGAAGTGTCAATGGAGAGAAGAAAAATGAAATATATATAGCCCTGAAGAATGAGCTTTTCCATTGCTTTGGCACTGGATTATGAAGAACACAGAGATTTCCTATAGAAGAAAAAAATGATTTCCCATTTCTCAAGCTGAGTTACATGATCAGAGCATGATCACAGGCTCACAGCTCCTGGGTGTACTGTCTATAACAGCCCAACATCACATGTGCTTTGCAAACCCACTCTCATTTAAATCCAGCCATCAGCTCTAGCACTGGCTGCTGCTTATTGTATTAGTGCTACTGCCAACACTAAAAATCAAGCTGTCTGGAGCTATCTTTGGTAAACAGTTAAGCAAATATCCTCACTTGTTGATCTTAACGAAGCCAAGATGACTTTCTGCATGAGTAACCCAACTATTGTTGTAACATCATCCCCCCCAGCAAAACAACAACAACAAAAATGCAACCTCCTCTTCTCTGACTATTTCTTAGGCATCTTTGAAAGCCCAGGGCTTGATCCGGGTTGCCCAGTTCAATCTATGAAGTCAAATCCAATGGAGTTACACCCAATGGACACAAGCATAATTGAGACCAGATTTTGGCTTAAAGAACCTCTAAACCCATTTCTTCTCCCAGCCCCCTCCCCCCAACAGTCACATTTCTAAAAGAAAAAGAAAATAAACTGAACAAGCCGTGCCAGTAGGGCAACTAAATTGTAAAGGCGTGGGGGGGTGTGCAAAGTTAAATGAATACTTTAGTAGGAGGGACACAAGCTTTACCAAGTGGAGGTTCACAATGGCAACTCACCAGTTGCCTGAAGGATGCAACCAGTTTGTATAAAATCCAGCAGACTGCAGCCACCCTCGTGCTCACGGCAGCAGAAATCCCAACACCACCACCTCACCCGTGGAGTCTTGCAGCTTATATTCCATGTTACATGGGGCTGAAGGCTTAATTTATTCTGTAAGTCAATCATTGGGGTGTTTCTAAATGACCTGTTCCAGGCAACCATGTCTCTGGTTGATATGCACCAGCTACAAACTGGTGAATACTTCATGGTGGTGCTGGTCCCAGGTAAAACACAGCCAACCTCTGGCATGGCATTTGCATTCTGCTGGTCTAATAACAGTTGCACAGTTTCTGTTTCAAATGTGTCCTGTGGCTGATGGTCTTGGAGAACAGATACTGGTCTTTAAGGCAGATGCTGCAAAGTCCTGAACGGAGGAATTAAGGAGGACCAGCTGGTACCATCCTCATCCTCCACCTGACAGCTGAAGGACCTTTCTGCCCATGATTTTCCCAGCAGACTCAGTTTATACCACCCCTGAAAACAGTCCCTGCCTGCCAATGGAGATAGGTCCCCCCACCAGCTTCCAGGTAAGTCACCTCTGAACCCTTTAAATCTGCTTTCTACAACCCTAAAAAATGATAAGAAATGGAAGCATGACCTTGGGACCTGCTTTTGAGTTCTGTTATTTCTGTGACTGAAGTCACAGGTTGCCTGTAGATCAGATGGTGCCTCAGTGGTGATGGAGCATGAAACTTCACGTAACCCCCACTTTGCAGCCCCCCCTAGCGAGGCTGACAGGGTCCTGGCCCCCATCACATTCCTGCCATTACTCTCATGGCTTTTCCCAGCCGATAGAAGCTAATCCTCCCCAGTTGCATTTCAGAAAAAAACAACAGTTTTCTTCGTTTCATACTGAACTACCAATGCAACAGCTCTGTGTCTGAATGGGAATGTAATCAGATACGTGAGCAAGTTGTGCAAGTGCCGTTAGGAAAAAAAAAGAAGGCAAATATACCAGTATCCAAATGTGAACAGACAGGATTCCTGATTTACGGGCAGCAAGCGGGGTTCAAATTGAATCTGCATTTCCTCAGCAAAGGCATCTACTTATTGGATGATTTGTTTTTTAATGACCCTTCGATGTTGCTTTTGCAGAATCCTAGTTAAAATGCCATGTTGAATAAGGGCAACCCTGTGCCTTGTACTGCCACAGCCCAGACCTGCGGTAGGCTCAGGACTGTGCCGTGATTTGTAAAACCCATACGCTGATACTTTAGGAAAACAAACACAACCCAGACAGAGAAAAGAAATATAAGAGTGAACCCCAAAGTGCTGAGTTCTTTCAGGCTCAGGTGTGGGCCAGCCAGGCTTTAAATATTATTTCTGTTTAATCATGCAATAGCTATGCAAGACCTCAAGTGGAACGAAACAAAACCAGTTTATGTGCTTACCAGCAACAATATGGATTTTGTCATAGGAAACCAGTATTTACTGTGAAAGTTATTAGGAATTAATTATTTTCCCTAAATTACTATACTAAAAGATTAAGAAACAAAGGTACTTCTAAAGGAATGCTTGGTTAATTCCAATAAAGGTAATAAAAAAATCCCCGATTTTTGTACAAGGGTCTGTTCTCCTTTTAATATATACCCAACCCATACCAGCCTAGTGACCATGTTAAGAAGCCAGTGAGTAATTCCCATTGAATATCTCACCACAACAAGGAAACTGGTGGAAATGGACAGCCCCAACAGCTCACTCTCTACGGCCACACCAAGTAGGAGAACATTTAGCAACTTCCCCTGGTCACCTAACACCTGATCAAAGAGGTACCTTGTCTGTGGCATCAACTTTGTCTCTCATTGGCATGGTCCGTGTGGCCACAAGCACCCATTCATCCCAGAAGAACTCGACGGACTGTCCGCAAAAAGCATCCCAGCATTTTGGTGGAACAACAAAGCATGGAGAGCTTTACAGATTACAATCCATGTCCCGAAGAGCACCGAAAAGCCTTGTGGGGAAGCCAGCACAATTCACAGACTTCTCACCGATGTAAGATGCTCACGCTAATCACCTTATTAAATTAGAGGGCTACCAGAAAGCTTTTAGGGCTGGGTGTTTGGCTTTTTTTACATTGAGGAGGAGACAAGGGTGAGGAACACCATGGCAAATACTGTATCAAACTACAGTACAGACCCATATTCACTGCAAACTTTAATAAGCAGCCGAGTCCTCACTGATTTGGGGGAAATTAGAGTAATTTGGGGTTCTAAAGTATCCCATGACAGTGAGTTTATCCAGAAAGAAAAGCACATAATCCACAATAGATGGGAAAGTCAGCCTGGCTTCCTTGGTTTGGCCCACCTCCTTCTGCCCTACCAGCACCACATATTCCCTCTCTCGATGAAGCTGAGACACAGGGACAGGAGTTGGACTCGATGATCCTTGTAGGTCCCTTCCAACTCAGGACATTCTATGATCCTATGAGAAGTCTCAGCGGGTACTTCGAACTGCTGGCTCTTAAATTTGCAGAGAAGGCAACGAATGCTCCACAGCTTTGTTTCCAGTCAGGCTTATTTAAAGCTCATCTGAAGTTTTCACCTCCCGAATCTGTAAATGCTGCTGCTGATTCATAACGAGGCATAGAAGTACTCTATTAATCAAGCCCAGCAGAACATTTTCTACAGGAGGCATTTATGTGAATGAGAGCAGCATATGAGGTTACACTTAGCTAGGAAGAAAATTACAAGGGGATCTCAGTTCTCATGCTTCAGGGCATAAGCTGATCACCAGATGGGGTCGGGAAGAATTTCACCCTCCTTCATTCCTAGATATAGTGTTGCACAACAGGTAAACTATGGAGGCACAAGGAAAAAGGAGAAAAGCTGATTATAGCCCCAGATTTTCCCTCTGCTTTCTTAGGAATTATGTCCCCAGACACTGCCAGACACGAGACAGTACCTTAGAAAAAATTTTGGGTTTTAATTTGGCAGTTCTTACCCAGAAAATGATGTACATAAGAGCCCTGATTTCATTCATGTCCAACTAATAAAACACTAAGCAGAGCCAAAATATCTGCTCTGGGAAGCTGGTGGGCAGCAGGTACTGTCTAATGAGTACTATTGACATATTTAATACATTACAAACATTTTACACTAGTTACAGCTAGACTTCTAAATCTAGGAGAACTTTGCCACAGCTCATGGGAACATTTTTTTAATTTCTGAGTGCTTTGGGCTCAAATTAACCCACTTCTCTTTCTTACTGCAAATTAATAAACCAGTTGAAGTTAAGAAAGAAGAAAAAGAAAGAAGAAGAAAGCCACAACACTTTGTTAAAACCGCTAAGTTTCAGCTGGTATCATGTCAAAACCACTTGAAACATGAAACCAGAAATCTTCCTAGGTTGACTCAAAGACTATGTCTATACCAGGAGTGCTTTACTCGTGAAGGAATACTGGTATATAACATTGGCAAAGGTCTCCTGATATAGATGCAACTATAGCAGCAAAACGGACTTTTAAACTGGTCTAGTAAATTGAGCCAAGAGTTATTTGAACGGACTTGCATCCAAGTGAAGTTCTCCAGGAGTTCTAGCAAGTGAATTGGTCAGGGGCAACACCTCTTCACACCCTTGATAAACACAAATACGTCAACACAAGTTTTGAGTGTAGAATGGCCAAAATTAGGTAGAGATTGTTGTGAAACTCTTTTGGAAAATGTAACCAGCTCTGAATTTAGAAAAATGTCAAAATTGGTTTATTTTGTAGGCTTCACAGTTTCACTGCAAACGTCTGGCATAGCTGCAGTTAAACGTCTCGCTTCAGTCTTATAATCTGTGACACATGGTACTTTATGATTTCTCTCGGCACAATGAAATGTGTCTCTCAGCATGCAATCATAAATGTTGCATACAACCCTCACAAGCGATTTCTCCATAACCCAGTTTGTTTAATCATCGAATCACAGAATAGTTTGGGTTGGGAGGGACCTTCAAAGCTCATCCAGTCCCACCCCTGCCATGAGCAGGGACATCTTCACCCAGATCAGGTTGCTCAGAGCCCCGTTCAGCCTGGCCTGGGATGTCTCCAGGGATGGGGCATCCACCACCTCTCTGGGCAACCTGGGACAGTGTTTCACCACCCTCATTGTAAAAAATTTCTTCCTCATGTGGCTTGAATCTCCCCTCCTTTAGTTTAAAACCATCACCCCTTGTCCTATCACAACAGGCCCTGCTAAAATGTCTGTCTCCATCTTTCTTATTGGCCCCTTTTAAGTATGGAAAGGCCGCAATAAGGTCTCCCTGGAGCCTTCTCTTCTCCAGGCTGAACAACCCCAACTCTCAACTCTAACTGTCTCAACAGTGGTCAGCACTGGCCATGAGAGAAGATTGTATTATTATTCTGATAGAAAGACGGTTAAGTGCTGTCGCTTCCCTCAACACCACTGCAAAATAAAAAGGCTGAAGAAAATGTCCATTCTAATATGCACTAATATGTACGATTACACATAGGAAGGATGAGGCAGAGCAATGTGGCAGGTAGAATTTCACCAGATTCCTACTCAGTTTACCCAGATTGACTATTTTAAACTTATGGCAAAAAAAACCCCAAAAATAAATAAAAAAACAAAATACATTTTCAGCTTCAAACACTATAGAAAAATCCACTTCCCACCTAGCTTTGCTTGGAACAAATTTCACACTCTGTAACAGCCTCTTTTACTGCAGTTGAGACACAAATATCCATAAGCAATTACTACTATTGCCTGTGCAAGTCAAACCTATGGTTCTGTCTCTTACCTGTAATCTGACTCTGTCCTTGTGGATTAAAAGGACTTGGTGCAGAGTTCAGAGAGGGCCGTGGGCTCTGGGTCGGGACCCCTACTCTCATACTGGGATGAGGAATGCGCCCTAAATCACTGAGGCGTTCAGAGAACAAACTAGGTTTAGAGTCATCAAGCTTCTGTCTGTGCCCTGGAAACAGCAAATCATAAAATAAAAGCGTTAATAACAGGATTTAGTAATTTAACACACCCAAAAAAAAAATCCCCCAAATGGTCTCTAAGGACCTGTTATTAGACTTAATGGACTTGTATCTCAGCTACCCCCAATAACACAGCAATATTGGCTGCGGGTCTTGTACTTTGGACATAATTGTGCTACTGAAACCCTTATCAAGTAGGACTGTGACCATACAGATGTGCAACATGTTGCAATTTGGATCAAAAGAAGCACTTAAGAGGACACCCACATAATGTCTTTTTTGGGTTTTTTTTTGCTGCTTTAACTACACTGGGTAGTTAAAGGGGCAAACTTCTTTTCCAAAAGCAAGCCTCATATGTAAGTATTAATACATGTTATCAAGTGGGACAATTATTCCAATCCTGGTTTATGCTTTGTGGATTTTTGCTCAGAAAATGAAAGCTTTTCTTTTTTCTTTTTTTTTTTTTAATTATTACTTTATTTTATTTTAACTCTGTCACAGTTAGTCATTAGTTTTCATTCTGCTGGGAGATTTTCCAAAAGGTAAATAGTCACTGTTATTTGAGAAGAGCAGTTATTACAAACAAAACCTTCAAAGCAGCTGGCCAAGGCTGGGTCCTACACTCCACTGCATGGTCAGCCTTCCTCACATCTCCCATTTCTCTCCCCAAAACCAGGCTAACTGCCATTGTGCTGTATGGCCACATTGGGAACACTCATTTATGGGTGCTCAGTTGTCAAAAAATAATGGCAAAAGCAACACAATGCCCCAAGCGGCACAGCTCATATTGTCATTGAGATGTTTGAAGAGTAAAGGCATTTCTTCTCTGTTGTACTTCTGCTCTTAGGTTTAATTTCTTTCCAGAGCAGTTATAGGATGCTCCTCACCCAATGGCGCCTATGAAAGTGAGGCACAGAAGGTGTTATTTCTATCATTCAACATAAGGAGAAACAGGCATGCATAGAGACTAAGGTCAGGACTAATTTTGCTTAACTTCAGCCATTCATAAATCAGGCATCTAGTCTAAACTCTTCTAATGTAGACTTCCTCTACAGTTAATGGAAAGAAATAGCTACTTCCAGAGGGCAATTAATCTCATTTGTCTCTGACACCAGTCTTAAAACGGCGTGATTCACCTTCTGAATTTGCTTTCTCTTCCTTCTCTGATCAGAGAGGGAGCACACATGACTAGTTTAATTAGACACCCTCAACATTAGTCAACATTACATGGAATGAATCTTACCAACCAAGGTCACACAAAAAGCCTCTGGCAGAGCTGAAAGGGGGCCCAGACCCTCTGATTGCAACCCAGAACCACATTTGCCTCCATCCCTGTAAGCAGTGCCAGGGCACAGGCACAAGCAAAAACCGTGTGGGATATTCTTACACTTTTAACAATAAGGACAGTCCCTGGTAGGGGAAGCTTGAACCCTTCCAGATGATCCTCAGTGGGTTGAGATAATCTGCCCTGTCCCTCAGCAGTGTGGACACAGCCGCCTCTCTGGAGACTCGGAGAGTTCAGCTTTGCAGACATGGTCAGATTGTCCCATTAGTCTTGGGGCCAGAGAACCAATTCTGGCATTGGTTAATTTATTTTGAAAGCATAAATGAGGCTACCGAGTCTTGAGATCAAACTGTCAGGCTACCACTCTTAAAAAATGATGCCTTTAATGGTGTCTATCACCACAGTACTGAAGAACATGGGTTCACATCGTCTGAGACCATGGTGCCCAAACATGACTGTAGGCAAAGCCATGTCAGTTCTAGACAGCTAAATCCAAACTAGATTCAGAGAAATCATGGCTCTGGATAGAGAAGCGAAGGATTCAGGTTGGGAGATGAGAAGAAACTGGATGGAATTCAGTTTTGGAGAAATTTCTCTAGCAATTTTTAAAAGTTGATTAGTTGACCCATTATTTTGTACTTTGAAGGATGGACTTTTCTCCCCCTGGATGACTCAATATAAAAGCAGGGGCTAGGTGGGAGATTTGTCCTTATGGAGAGGGTTTTGCTGTTTGTTAGAGCTGACACTGGTGGCAACTCCCCTCTTCAGGAAGTATCAAACACTTCAAATTGGGGAATGATTTTTGGTGGGCTTGTAATTCCGCAATGGCAAGAGGATAACATCTAATCTCGTAGACTTTAGCATTATCTTTTCTATTTATTTAAAACACAACCTGTACAAGCTGGGTGCTGCTAAATCTGAATGACTTTCCAGCCACACACAGTCATTATTCTCTTGGGATTTCTCCTTCTCCATCTTCTGTTCCTCCATAATTTTTACATATTTGCTTTTCCATTTGCCAATTGTATTTTCTGCTCTGTTTTTTAAAGGCAGCCCCTTCCACTCCCCTTTTCTGTTCTATTCATTCCTAATCACATTTCAGCAAGTTCAAGAGGGCTCAAAATATGGCAAACAGGCCTCGCACACCAGGGCTGACTTTATCTGGGAATGAATGCATCCCCAAAGTGAATTTTATTCTGAATTTTCCGAGAAGAATCCTGTTCTATGTTTATACAATTTCTTTTTTGCTAAAGAATCATTAACAAATGGGAGCAGAAGCTATTTTAACTGTCTTCAGATAACTCAATGAACATTTGTTATATATTTGTTATATAGGTCACTGCTCCTGCATCAACCCCCAGCTTTGTTTCTATCACGCTCTGTTTGCCTGTGCATAGCTTTGCTAGAAAAGCATTTACATTTAATTATGTGTAGTAGTATTATACTGAACTTGGTCTATCACAGAAAGACAAAAGTCAGCAGGACAGCAGCACAGTTTAGTGTAGGCATGGCAAAAAAAAAAAGAAGGAAAAAAAGAGGGGGGAAAAAAAGGGAAAATATTCCCACATCTGGCTGAATTGAAATGAGTCGTGTGGGTTTGGGTGTTGCCATGTCCCCCCTCCAAAAAAATATTAGGGAAAAGAGCTCCGTGCACATCTGGAAGACCCCAGGCATCAATGGAGCTGCAAGTCCCCAGAAAGCAGCAAGGGGCCGAAGGCAGACTTGCCTTCCCCTTCTGGACATTTAAAATTTAGGGTTGTAACATGGAGTCATGTTGTGACAAAGAGATCCACAGAAGGAGCCACACTCCCCTGGTGAAACGTCCTGACGAGATGAGGTTACATTTCAGCTTCGCATGTTATGGGTTACTGTGCTTTGATAAAGGCCAAGTGTCCCCATTGAAAGCAAGCAGGAAAATCAACTAAAACTTCATATTCAGGAGGTGCTCACAAAGAAGTGAAGGCAACTTAAATAACTCTCTTGCCCTGATTCCTGTGCAGGAAAAAAAATCCTATTAAGTACAGAGGAGCCATGAGGTATGGGCTGAAAACACTCTAAAAAGGCCTTCTGAGTAGCACATAAGCAGCAGCAATGAAATATGTGATACATGTTTAAAACTCATTCCACAAGCTGCTTTTCATCTCTCATTGATATATGTGTCCGTTGACAGAGAAATTCCTGATCCCGGGGGAGTGTGCTAAGAAAAGCTGTGTTCCTTGGTCTCAATCATGAGGCGTAATTTTATTTCAGGAAAAAAGATTAGGGTAGCAAGTGTGGATAGCTCAGGGCGAATCTGTGATCTGCTGCAGCAGTGAGTACATTAAAAAGCAATATAAAAACCCTACATAAATAGAATTAAATAATGCTGCAGCTATCCCAATGCCTGTAACACTGCTTTTAGTGCCGGTTCCTCTGTTATTAACACAAAGATGATTTTGTGGAATGGACTGGGCTTGGAAGGGGACAAAATGGTTACAGACACAGGCAGTCTGGGATGTGAAATGCATCCAAAAAGACTGAGGCTGTCCCATGGGGCACTGAGTAAGGATGGGACCCAGTGGCCATTGGAAAAGATCAGGTAGCAGGCAAGGAGATGGGAAAAATCAAGAGTTAGTAGACAAAAGCTACACAAGCTGTTCTGATTTGTCTGTTGTCATAGTAAAAAGCATGTTACCCTGTTTCCTCGAAAATAAGAAAGGGTCTTATATTAACTTTTGCTGCAAAAGATGTGTTACAGCTTATTTTCAGGGGATGTCTTATTTTTCCATGAACAACAATCTACATTTATTCTTGCACAAAAATAAGCATTTATTCAAATACATTCCACCTTTATACAAATATAGTCATGTCATCACATTCTGTAACATCTGTCCTGCTGCATTCTATCGACAATAATTGTTACTTTTTTACATGTGTAGCTGCCTGGACACTATTTAAATTGACTTTTTAATAAACTGTAACTAGGGCTTATTTTTGGACTAGGGCTTGTATTTCGAGCAGTCTCAAAAATCCTGAAAAATCATGCTAGGGCTTATTTTTGGGGTAGGTCTTATTTTTGGGAAAACAGGGTAGAAATCTATGGTTTGTTCCAAGATGATGAGCAATATTCTGGTCTCTCACTGCTACTTGGCTATTTGAAGCCAAACACATACCTGAGTATTAGTTTCTGGAGACAGAAAGCATTGCCATTAACCAACCCCAGTAGGACCCTGGGCCATTTTACATGAGCCGAACCAGAAAACAGTACTGAGAGAGTGCAAAAAAGCCAATGCAAATTTTATCCAGCCAAACTGCTGCTTCAGCTGGCTGGTCCAGGATGGCCCCAGAATGTGTTACAACGGCCCACAGGAGCTCATGTTCAGTTATCGCACCCCAGGCATGGCAGAAGATGTGAGGAGGCTTCATCTCCCGCTTAATCATTTCAGCTTAAACTAAACGGAGGCATGTCTTCCAGATCAAAGCGCGGCAATCTTGAGCCTGCTGGATGTGGTAACTGGAAAGGGACGTGAGCTTGTCTCTCATCACTGAACTTCCACCGCTCCGCTGGAGAAGTCAGGATGTAAATCGGGCCATGGAAGAGGCTGACTTGCAGAATGTAAATGTGGTGTTGATGCTTGAAGATTTTTACCTCCTCGGGGAGGAGGGGTATGTGTTTTTATCTTTCAGCTTGTGGGTGTGGAACTGAAAATTAATCAGATTATGCTACACGTGGCCTCACCAGATGCTGACACTCAGGGACTCCCTTTCTTTGTACCGTGTACACCACCCACTAGTTTTTTTGTGTGTGTGTGTGTTTTTTTTCTGGTACCAAGGAGATCTGGTTACCAGATTTTCAACAGATGCTTTTATCATTCTCAAGTGGGTTAGCTATTTTCAGTCATCGCCCATTTCTATCTTTTTTTCACTTTTGCCTTAACAACAATAAGTATCGTGGGAGTCAGGTGTCTCTGTAAAAGAGCCAAGGGAAGGCACAAAGGTCATGAAAGTAAGAACCTGTGCTCTCACCTGCTGGGGACACATTTTCTGGGACATGCCAAGCAGAATGGGGAGTGATGACCCAATATGAAATACCACCATGGGTTGTGTTTTATATATGCCATGAATGCACTAAGCATCAGTTAGTGAAGTTTGGAGAGTCACTCCATAGCTGGAAAGGGCAAACAAAATAAAAATGCTTTGAACTCCAAGGCTAGTAACTAAGGCTTTCTATGGCTCTGGATTCAGTGCTGAGATTGAAAAAGAAGAAAACTTTAAATGGAAAAGTGACTTTCCTCCAGGCTAAGGGGTGGCAGAAAAAAGAAGATTCACCTAGTTCACAAGCTATGAATGTACAGCCTATACACCCCAAGCTTTCCCTGACATCAAGAGAAGCACACCAGAGCTCAAAAACACAAGTTTTTATTATTCCCACTGCTCTTCAAAGATGAAGTGCTTTAAGAAGGTAAAGAATTGGCACATTTTTTCCTACTAACACTATTTGTCTTTGAGACAAGCACTCCAATTATGTCTCTTTAAACACCAGCACACTAGCGACATACTTCTGTGTACACACTATAAAAGGCAATTTCACACCACAAAAAAAGGGTAGGTTGCATGCCCTCTGAATTTCATCATAAATTGTCCTTAAATTCTCTTTGGATGTCTTCCTGAATTTCATCCCATTTGGCCCTATAGATCAGATGTAACTGGAAGATGCCGATACAGGCTTGACTGTGAATTCAGCTACAGGCTTGTAAAGGTGAAGTCAAGGGAGCCACATTTATGCCACGGAAAAGGAGTTCAGACCTGAGCCTAAGGCTTCTTAACAGCTGTTGTGCAGAGACTGAATAATGCTGAGCATTCAGCATGAAGCAAAAATAGTCATTGTTCTGTTACAAATTTCAGTCAATACATCATTGCAGTGAGATGTCACACCGAAGCTGTGTCAATCTATGCACTGGAGGTAAAAATAAGAGAGCCATAAATCAGCAAAAGCCCAGAAGACGCACATCAGCTCTTTTGCAAGGAAAAAAAGTCTCTGAAGCAAGTCACAAGGGTCCCTTTTGTGTCCCTTGTCTTGTGACAAACTGTCATCCCTGGGCTGGCTTCCCCCCGCCCAGTCCTACCCAACGCACCTAATACAAAGTTCATTAAAAAAAAACCAAAACACAAGAGCCAAACAAATTTTACCCAGGAAAAGGGGAAAGCTTGGAACCCTTCCAGTCTCTTGGGTAAAGACACAATTATGAGAAGAAAAATATAATCCACCCAAGAGACATAATTACATAATTAGGCCATAGGAAAGGTTCTTATAGTTCATAAAACAAGGAGCTACATAGGTGCAGTAACTGCAGTTAATTCACTCAATGGAGAAAAAAAAAAGATGTTTGTTTTTTAAATAGCTGAAGGCACCAGTTTGCATTAGACTGGAGAGCTTATTCTTGCAACTGCACACAGACCCCTATTAGTGTCAACAGGAGCCACTCAGACGCAGGCAGAAAACAAGACCCCATGTCTTTGTGTTCTTAAAAAACATACTTTTTTTTTAACCCAAAGCAGGTAAGCCCTGTACCTGAAACTACTGCAGAGAACTGGAAATAAATAAAGCCAGAGGAATGTACGCTGTGGATGGGCTAAGGTCCTATCCAACAGATTGAACGTGGCCCATTGCCAAAATCCCTCTGAGCTCCTCCTCCCTGACCCCTGCTCAGCTGAAGGTCTGCAGATACTGGTATGGTTCCAAAAAGGCCAGATCCAGCTCCCAGAGGAACCAGTTATGCTACTGGCTTCCCAGAGCTGTGCCTCCAGCCCGGGGTGTGCAGAGGAACGGGCAGGTTTGAACCTCAGCATAGAGGTCAAGCCTATGGAGCATCCCTGGTGTCGATGGTCACCTCCCCACTGACTTACTGGGAGCAGAAGCAAATGTGGACTCAGCCCATCTCGCAGGCAGCCAGCCCAGTGCAAGACGCAGTCAGGGCTGCCAGAAGATGGAAGGGAGGAAAAGGAAGGAAGATTGAGGTGAAATGTGTCCCTTTGTGCCCATAGGAATGACTCTAACTCAAGCATTTTGAAGTCTTTGAGGATATCAAGTGCTATCAGTGCTTTCTAAACTTCAGCTGGGGTTTGTGAAAAGCCTGCATCCAGCCAAAAGACAGACCCAGAGGTTGAGGGTTTTCAGCAAACTGCAACAGCTGCAAAGGAGCCTCTTGCTCCCAAAATTTCTCTACCTAGAGAAGTGAAAAATGCCTGCTCAGAGCAGGGCTCCAGGCTGCAATGCAATGAGAGACTGACGGGGGCACGTGGCAGGGACTGAGCTGGCTGGGAAGCCTGCAAAGTTGTGTTAAAGCAACAAAATGGGAAGATTTTAATGAATGAAGCCAAAAAGGTGCTTTAAGAAAAAGGACAAGCAGAGCAGGATGGGGCTCGAGTGGGATTGTTTTTGCACTGGTTCACTCCCACCTTTCAACTCATCCCAGCATTGCAGGATCCACGCTGCCCTCTTCTTTTTGAAAAGGTTTTGAATTCGGACTTTGGATCCTGAAGCTTGTTCTGCGAGGCTGAGCAACACATCCGCACAAACCAGACGGGTGAGGGAGGGAGCAGGTGGGACCCCCTTGTGCGGCGATGCTCTGCCTTCACCTTCGCAAATACAAAGGAATCTGTGTGCACGTGTGCCAGGAAAGCAGCTAAACATTGCTGGCATCGGCGCTCAGAGACATTAAAGACGTCTCGTATAAACAGAGGCTGTCACGCAAGCCTCGGTCCCTGCCTTAATTCCCTTTGCATGCTGATATCTGTTATGTTCTCCCCCTTCTCCTCCTTCTTTTTTTTAGCAAAAGGGGGGAAGAGGGAAAACCTCTCCCGCAAAAGCACAAGAGCTCCTCATTCTGACTTCATCACCCTCAGCCTAACCCAGCCATTATCTTTTCAGAAATAAGGGTTTCCTCCCCCAAAAAAGGCAGCTATCCTGTAAAGAGCCCGCCAACTTCTGTTGCTTGCTGCAGCGACCGGCAGCAAAGATCATAGCAAAAGGGGATGAGGAGGGGGGGAGAGAAAAGAAATCTCCTTGAGCTGGCCTCCCTCCAGCTGGCAGGAGGGGATGGTTTTCTTAACGCTTGCGAAACCCGATTACTTTAAAAGAACGAAAAGGGGGAGCGATGTAAACACATCCATTAAAACAGATTTAAGGCGCTTAGTTTAAATCTAGTCTAAGAGCTCTCCAGTGCTACGCTGCCCTGCTCTCTAGACATCAATAAGGTGCGTTTTCATTTTTGGTTTTGTTTTACACCCCCAAAAACAGAAGCGTATTGCAGGCTGAATGCTGCGGTCACAACGGGAATTCAGGCACGGAAGAAACAACAGTTAAGCAATAATAGATGGATGAGTGCGTGTTTGCGCTGGATCTTTCAACAGATTGGTTTGCTGCATTAGGAGACTACTGTGTTTATAACCACGCAGCAAGTTTGAAGCAGATTGTTTAAACTTGATTAAAATGGGATATTTCTAAAATAACCATACTAATAAAACTCAGATGGCTAAAGAAACCTGAAAACAGGGTTAAAAATTAGAGACAAAAAGAAGATGCCATTTCAATCTACACTGGCAAGGGTAACGTGATATAAACGCCAAAAGAAAACAGTCTTTACAAGTTCGACTTGAAGGATTATCTTGTGTATCAGCACCCTCTGTGGCAGAGTAGCATTTATCCACGTATCCACCCATATTAATGCTGTTTCACAATTTACTACAGCCGTGACAGACAGATAATTGCTTTATCCACCCAAGTGTAATAAACGGAGTCTACTATGTTAATCCTCATGTTCTTATTGTCTGCGAATGCCAAGTAAGGAAGAGACATATGCTGAAAACCCTTCCCTCTCCTTCCAAAACTACTGGAGTTTACTTGCCCTCAAACCTGCTAAAGTGTTCTTATTGCATTCCACTCCCCTGCTTGCAGCACCAAGTATTTTGAGTAGTATCAAGTTATTGTTACACAAAGGGCACCTACACTCAGGCTATATGGATGAAGAAGCCAGGATGCAGAAGGAAAAAAAATACTTAAAAAATTAAAACCAACCGCCCTCAAACATCTTTTCCTACTCAGTAGGTAAAACAGGCCAAGTGTTATTTGTTCCTGGGCATAGCACAGAAAGTAATTAACCTGTCCTTCTAAAACTGGACATTTACTCAGTTTGTGTGGAGTCTGTCTGACTGTTGAAAAATGTCATTTTGCTGCTGGCCCATCGGTGTTTTCCACAAAAATCTATAAAGATTTTTTCTTATTTTGAATGTCGAAAACAGGCACATCCTTTCAAAGGCTTACAGATTCCTGGCAGCTGCGTGAGCTTAGGCTTGTGGCATCAAATTTGCAATGACAGTTTGATGGATGTCTCCCTTTCTTCCTCCTGAAAGGTATTAAGAATTGACGGTTCCCCCAGTAAAAATTACACTTAACGCCGTTCTTTGCTCTTATTTATACACTCAAGTGTCTAAAAAAGTCTCGTGCTGCTGGCGACGAGTGGGTTTATTGGGCAAAATGTTACATCGCAGAACGTATTCACTTTCTGTGTAATCAGAGCACTTGTACAAGCACCTACAGGTTTTGAAGATGGGCAGCCTTAAATGGCACATAAATGGTGCAGCTGGGCTTAAGAGAAGGAATGTCGGCCTGAATATCCTGCTAACAATCCTGGAGGTGTGTCGTGGTTTTTATCCCCTCGTTATGCTCCACCTCTATCTGCCAACGCCACTGAGGGCATTTGTGTCTCAGGTGGAAGCTGGGATGGATTAACCTCTGCTTTCAAGTCCCTGAGGGAAAGAAAATGTCATTTAAAGGCTAAAACACAGCCAGAGGAGGAGATAGGATGCATGGAGGAGAGCTTGGTGTTATGAGATCGCCCACTGACTATCACTAGTGTTACTGAAATGGGAGGTATTTTACACATTGGCCAATTAATATTTATTATTTTCTTTAATAATTTGAATGATGCAATACAGACCACCATTATAAAATCTTGAGTTGATGGTGAGTAGGGAGGAATCCTCCAGACTTTGGAGGAAGGGGTCGGAACCAATGATAGGACAAGGGGTAATGGGTACAAACTGGAACACAAAAAGTTCCACTTAAATTTGAGAAGAAACTTCTTCTCAGTGAGGGTGACAGACACTGAACAGGCTGCCCAGGGGGTTGTGAAGTCTCCTTCTCTGGAGACATTCAAACCCGCCTGGACACCTTCCTGTGTAACCTCATCTGGGTGTTCCTGCTCCAGCAGGGGGATTGCACTGGATGAGCTTTTGAGGTCCCTTCCAATCCCTGACATTCTGTGATTCTGTTATTCAATTTAAAACGATCTTAGCAAACTGGAGAAACTATATTTGCCAGGTCATCAGTAAAATGGCATACAGTAAAAGTTAAGTGCATTGTATTGCAAATTGTAAAAGCCCAAATGCACCACAACAACTAACCGATTAACCAGCAACACTGTGGAGGAAGATGTGGGGGTAGGACGGAGTTGCAAGTTGAATGTGAGTCAAAAACAGGATTCTGTCTTTTTTTTTTTTTTTTTATAAAATGCAGTTCTGGGAAAGATTAATGGTTAAGCTGCATAGAAGACATAGAAGGTAACTCTTCCATTGCTCAGAAGTGGTGAGACATCAGCTGGACTGCTTTAACTAGTTTGGGACACCACCCCCTAAGAAAGATACAGATGAAGAGACAATCCAGAGGAGAGCAACAGGAGCGATAAGAGACTTAAAAAACATGACCTACATGGAAAAGTTGAAGGAAATACATTTGTTTAGTCTAAAAAAGAGAAGAGCAGGAAAGGACATGATAAGAGTAAAATGTTTTCTAAAGAAAATGGTAATCAATTGATCTCTGTGTCAGCTGAGAACAGAACAAGAAAAAGCTGCTTCATCTGAGGTAGAGGGGATCTAAGAGATCAATGTATGATATTAGCACACTCCTTTTTAAGTATAAAAGAAAAAAAACACAAAAACCAGACTTAGTAAGTAAGTAGAAGGCACAGTACTGCAGGATTTAAGAATCTGGACAGATGACAGTGATGATCTAAGTATATATAATACTTCCTCTGAGGAAAAATGGACTAGGTCGCCTGAGGTTTCTTTTAGCCCAGCTCTTGTAGGACTGAGTGATTGTCTGTGCTTGGTTAAGTCACGTACACAATATTTTTAACATGAGTACATCAAGCCAGGCAGCTCATGCAAACTGTGGGCCTGATGCTGCAATGAGCTGAGCATCTCCAGCTGCCATGAAAGGGCCCAAGGGAAATGCAGGTTGTGTCTGCTCCAGAGGAACATGAGTTTGGAAATGCTGGTCTCAACCCCCCTGTGCCACCGTTTCCTACAGCTCTAACTTCAGAATAACTGTCATTTCTTTCCTGCACAGTGGACATTACAAGATTGATTACGCCGTTCATTTAGCAAGTATGACTCTGAGTTTCCACTAGTTATCGGCGGAGACATAACGAAGTAAAACCAGAGTTTCACATCCAATGCTTGAGAGTGTTCCTGCACCCCCAGATGAAGGTCCAGGAGACCATTAACATGTTACTAGTCCATGACTGGTTTTGGTTGTTGCTTTGTTATTTGTGCATCTGCTGGTTACTTGAGGAGAGATGGTCCCCTGCAGAGCAGCCTTGGCCATTCCCTTCTGCTTCATGCCAGTATGAAGAACAAGGGACATCAAAATGATAAACTTATTGGGGAAAAAAATGCCACTAATCCTGGAAGCAAATGTTTTGGACAACATACATATTCTGTAAGAGTGCAGGGAACTCCTCAGTGTAGTGAGAGACTACGAAACCCTGGGAGGATTTTCCAGCAAGACAGCCTCACTATTTGCATTATTTGCTCCTGGAAGTGCTTCATTCATAACTATCTCCACTGGATTTCTTTTTTCCTTTGGTGGAAAAGAAAAGCTACATTCTGCTGTGAGCTACACAAACACAAATCCCATCCTCACTGGAGAAACTTCTACATACATTCATCTCACGCTAAAACCTCCGAGCCCTAAGGCTGTTTAATAACATTGTGCCCAAAACTCAGCCAAGCATCGCAAGCACATGAGACGCTAGTTGGTGGCCAAAGTTAAGCTCGTCCTTACAGGCTTTGCAGGTCGCTAATTCAGTGCCTAAGCAGGGTGTTTAACCTGCTCAGGGGCGATGCGTCCTACCAAAAGCCCCAGGGGGAATGAGGGGAGGGAGGTGAGCGACACAGCTGCATTTGTCTGCGAGGAGCGCGGTACTTTTTGAAGGGCTCTGGAAGGGGGCTGACCCTTTTCCTGACAGTTGTAAAGTTTGTTTAGTAACAGGGAGCCTCCTGTGAACTTAAAAACAATAGGAAAACAGAGGCCTGGAGAATAAATCTTGCCCCCTGCCCTGGCTGCCTGTGCGTTTGGCTACCAGAAGGTAACAAATCCCCAGGAATGTGGACGGCGGGGGGGTGGATGCGCTTGTGAGATGGAGCTGGAGGGTGGCCAAGAAAAGCAGCGGGCAATGCCATTCACGGTGCGGAGAGCTGCGCTGGTGAACACCCGGGTAAAGGCCGGGGCCACCGCAGGCGAGATGTCCCCTTCAACTGCCCGGGCTGCTTCTGCACGGACCTCCTCAGGAGCACGTCCCACAGAGACCCCAAATACATCTACTGTTTCCAGACATAATTAATTCAATAGACAGAGGGCTTCTTCTCAAGGAATGGTGGAGAAAATCAGTCCAAATAGGACGTGATTTTTAGCATCATAGAATCATAGAACAGTTTGGGTTGGAAGGGACCTTCAAAACTCATCCAGTCCCACCCCTGCCATGAACAGGGACATCTTCACCCAGATCAGGTTGCTCAGAGCCCCGTCCAGCCTGGCCTGGGATGTCTCCAGGGATGGTTCATCCACCACCTCTGTGGGCAACCTGGGACAAAGTTTCACCACCCTCAGTGTAAACAATTTCTTCCTCATGTCTGGCCTGAATGTCCCCATCACCCCTTGTCCTGTCGCAACAGGCCCTGCTAACAAGTTTGGCCCCATCTTTCTTATCGGCCCCTTTTAAGTACGGAAAGGCCACAATAATATCTCCCTGGAGCCTTCTCTTCTCCAGGCTGAACAACCCCAACTCTCTCAGCCTGTCCTCCCAGCAGAGCTGTTCCAGTCTCGGATCATTTCTGTGGCTCCTCTGGCCCCTCTCCAACAGGTCCATGTGTGTCCTGTGCTGAGGGCTCCAGAGCTGGACACAGAACTGCAGGTGGGGTCTCACCAGAGCAGAGCAGAGGGGCAGAATCACCTCCTTCACCTGCTGGATACGCTCCTTTATTTCTGAATTCATGATTCTCCCTTGCCCGTACACCAGGGGAGCTCAGAGAGCAGTAATTTTTGGTCACTGAGCAGGGCATGGCATACGAGACAGGGAAACCTTTGTCTTATCACTGGTCCCCCGAGCTGCACAATCCTCCCCCAAGTTCACATTTAAAGAAGATTATCACTCACAGGCTTTGCTTTCACCCTGCTGTAACTACTCTGTTATTTCTCTGCTAAACAGAATCCACTTGGGCATTACATTGTGGGTGCAATCTGGTGGGAACAGGAAAATCAAAGAAACGGAAGCTGTAAATGCCTAGTTATAAAAATCACAAGTCGTTCAAATGGGCAGCTGTGAAGTTAATAGCTTTCAAAGATGTACACAAGCACATGCATACAGCTCTACCTATAGACACGCTCCGAGGTTGGAAAGACATTAGAACGCGTTGGATCATACCCAGCATATGCTTTGAATAATTTCTAACTATTTTATTATCGTTTTGTTGAGTCATTAAGTTTGGATGCCCACTACAGTGCACCAGTGGAAAACAGCTCTACGATGCAAGAATGGCAAGGATATTTTATTATGCTCTCTTAAAGCAGGCAGAAATAACCCTGAAGTACTTAAATTCTGGAAATACTCATCATCCCTGTGCTATTAATATTGTCTCAATAGCTCGTTCTATTTAAAGCGAGTTTCTTTCTTTGGGTTTTATTTTGCGGGTGGCAAATCCTCATTTAATTCGCAGGATAAAAAAGTATGAACCTACAATTGGAAAAATAGGATTGTACGGGGCCCAAGCCATCCGCCAGAGCCATGAATAGAGGCTTTGCCACTGTCTTCAGTGGGAGAGAGCCTGGCCCTCAAGTCTTTACAGCTTGCACAAATCTGAATTTTATTATTTGCTTTGTTTTTAATGCCATATTACTCATTTTAAGGAATAATATAGCTGCTTCCGCCGTAGTGGTTACAGTTACGTCTCTGCGAGACCAAAGTTTGGTCCCTTGGCTATGGAATTTTAGATACAAGCTGTGTAGTCTACCTTTCAGCCCTACCACTTGCTTTGCTTCCACATAGAAAATAAGGCACACTCAAGCCTTTGCCACCATTTGTAAGGGACAACACATACATATGAGGGTTTCCTTTTTCCTTAAGCACAACCCTGATTTAATTCCATCAAAGAATGATGGGAAATAGAATGTCCAAGGAAAGTAAAACAAGCAATGCTAGCGATGCTGAAGAAATTGGTTATCTCTTAGTGGTGCATTGCTTTGGCTTTTTTTACAAGTAAAACTCATCTGTCTTGACCAATTTAAATGAAGGAAAAAGGCAACAAAGAGGGATGGAGAACTTTTTCCAGCTTCAACACGAACAGTGAGGAAGTCAAAACTTTAAAGAAAGAAAGTTATTTTTTCGGTAAAATTCTACAAAGAGCTCAGCACTATGACGAAGAAATTTGTTTTTTAACTCTTCTCCAGGTAGGATGGATCATTCCTAGTCCTTTCACTTCAGCTTCCCGCAAGGCCTATGGGATTCTTCTCCTTTTGACAGCAGGAAAGGAGTTTGGCTGTCAGTGACCCCATCATTGACCAGTTTTGATGCACAAATGAGTTATTTCTCCCTTCACAGAAAACTCTGCGCACAAATGACTCCCACTCATCAAAGGACCAACACTAGACTAGGACTTAAACCCATTTCTAATCCTTGATGGATTTAGATGGCCAAGGGTGGTCTGCTGTCAAGTCTGCCCCCAAGCATCTGACAGCATTTCCAACAAGACATTGGTTTGAAGTCTTATATTTTTTATACAGCAAGGAAAATATTCTCCCTTCTCCACAGTGCTCATAGTTCACTGCATCTTTTGAACAGAACATCTATCCCCGACACTCACTCTTTCACCAGGTGTGGTAGCAATTTACTTCCTGCACATCACTCAGATTTGAGAGTGAAAAGTGTTTTTTCCGGTTTTGCTTTTCTTTGGTAAAATTTCTTGATAGTGTTCGAGAATGGCTGATATTACTGTTTGCTAGTGCTTTGATGATGCTTCTTGCTTTTTTGTTGATTGTGGCATAAATCTTGGTTAAAATAAATGGATGCACACTGGCATAAAACTGATATCAGAGGATAATTCTGGCTGCTGCATTTAAAGTGAAAGTCAAGGCTCGCTCACTTGACAGTTAAGATAACTGTACCTCTACCAAGGTCTGTGGTTTTCACACTTTTGTATTTAGTGCTTGGATGTTTCCTTCTCTGCTTTCACAAAAACAGTGATGCAAAAACCTGGTCAAAGGCAGGGATGGGTACCCAGCTCCTGAGGGCTGCTGGGAATATCCCGAGCACTAGGATCCGGGTCCCACGGCATGGCAAGATGAGATGTGCCACTGCATCGCCAAAACGTGTCACATCCCCCATCACGTCAGACCCACCGTCACCTGGAGAAGTGGCAGGAGATGACAAGCCAGGGAGAAGGATGATGCTCACTGTAATTAAAACCTGCCCTTTGTATTTTATTTTGCACATCTGTGTGAGTTAAGTGGCCTTGTTTAAAGTAAAGTAACATCATTTCCACTGGCTGTAGTTTCTAAAATACTATTGCTTATCCTAAACCTAAGCACAACTCATTCTGATGGAGTTTCTCTGTTACACGGTTCTGGTCTGTACACATGATGGTATATTCCTATGACGTGATGGTATATTCCTTCTGTGTCTAATTTGGTTCAGAGGCAGTGTACTGAAAAGCAAGCGTATGTGTGTATGCAAACAAACACAGCAGCACCCTGACACATGCTAAAAATGACATTTTTGTGTCTGCTCACAAGGAAAAAGAAGGATTAATTATGTACAAATGTAACAGTTTTCTCTGACTCTGCCAGGAGATGTGAAAGAGAAGCAGTCCTGTAATCACGTCTCTTCTGAGAATACTGACATATGGTTTTAACAGAGGTTTATTTCCTGAAGCAGGAGAGGACTGCAGATTCTCAATCCAACTAAAATAATTATGCAGACAATTTCACTCCATTACTTTTGGTGGAACCCAAGCTGTGTGGTCCTCACATGCTTGCTGACACCTTTAAAGAGACATTAAACCATTTTTATATAAAATTCCCTTAATGGGTGGGATGTAGGATGAATTTCCTGGAAGATTAGCACCTGTCGCATTGCATAAGGCTTGACTCTGACTGCTGCATTAATTCCCTTCGGTCATCAGATAGCAAACCTGTGAATGAAGCCTCCAGAATACGGAGCAGCAAAGCATCAACCGTATCTCTAGATAGGAAAAATTCTCCTCTTCCCAAGGTTTCCTGCACAATTAATTTACCTCCCACATTTGACCCTGAAATAGCACAGGACTTAAGTACAAATGGGTGCCCCACAGTAAGTACAAGGAAATTGAAATGTAGGCTTAAATTTCAGTGTTGGGTTATGCTATGAGCGCAATGCGAAGACTTTGCTGAGAACCTTTTTCAGAACCACCCTGGGCTGCGGATCTTTCCCCTCAACCAGACAGATCGCAGTAGAAAACTTGCAATCTTTCAGTCAATAAGGGGTATGAAACTGCTTTGACTCAGAACAATAAAATGTGTATTAAAGCATCACCTATCCAACTTTGAACATAAACTACAGGAACCCTGTAAAAACAGAGATGTTAACCAAGACACACAATGACTAAAGGGTATTTTAAAGGGAGCGGGGAGACCACCCTTAAAGCATGGAAATATCCCTTTTGGACTAAAAAGGGATCTGGTTTTCCTTTTTTTTTTCTTTTTTTTCAGTGACTGTGTCTGATTTTAGTTACAGTAGCAGGTTTATGGAATTAGCAAATATACTACATTTCAGACTAGCAAATCCAATTAGATCGGAAGAAAGCATTCACATACTTCTAGTGTGCCAGTCTGCCTATGGTGTTAGAAAGACACAATTCCCAGCAGCGAGGAGGTGAGGGAAGGGGACCAAGGTTTGACACAGGATTTTTCACAGTGCAAAACGCTAATTTCACAGAATCACAGAATGTCAGGGGTTGGAAGGGACGTCAAAAGCTCATCCAGTCCAATCCCCCTGCCAGAGCAGGAACACCCAGATGAGGTTACACAGGAAGGTGTCCAGGCCGGTTTGAATGTCTCCAGAGTAGGAGACTCCACAACCCCCCTGGGCAGCCTGTTCCAGTGTCTGTCACCCTCACTGAGAAGAAGTTTCTTCTCAAATTTAAGTGGAACCATTTGTGTTCCAGTTTGAACCCATTACCCTTTGTCCTATCATTGGTTTTCACCGAGAAGACCCTGGCTCCATCCTCGTGACACTCACCCTTTATATATCTGTAAACATTAATGAGGTCACCCCTCAGTCTCCTCTTCTCCAAGCTAAAGAGCCCCAGCTCCCTCAGCCTTTCCTCACACGGGAGATGCTCCACTCCCTTCATCATCTTTGTTGCCCTGCGCTGGACTCTCTCCAGCAGTTCCCTGTCCTTCTGGAACTGAAGGGCCCAGAACTGGACACAATATTCCAGATGTGGTCTCACCAGGGCAGAGTAGAGGGGAAGGAGAACCTTCCAATCAAAAAGCTAAATTTAAAGCAAAAAGTGACTGGCATTCTCAGATCAGATCAGAAATCAGGTGTATACCAGCAGCAATCCACAGGGCACAACCAAACAGTGCACGGGGTTGTTTTCTTGGTGATTTGCAAATCTTGGCACAGCTTGAGGCTACTGAACAAGCACTTTTCTCCGTCAGGCATGGGAGCTCTGCAATGGTTAATGGCACATTCTGCCCGTGTGTGGCCTGAACGGCGAGGAAACCGAGCAGGAAACATATTTCTGATCTTTTTCTAGTGGCAATTTCAACATTATGCTACAGATAAATTATGGTAATGTCAATAGTAAAATTCATTTCTCAGTTCTTCGGCTCTGCATCTGCCACCACCTTCAGTTTCTGCAGGCAGGACGGGTATAGGATGCTCCGCTCCAGGGAGAAGGTTTTGTGCTCAACTCCTGATCATGCCAGATGCAAGGCAGTCTCCTCTCTGCTTTCCCTCCCACATTTTATCCCATCGTATTGTAAGAACTGGGGAATTTTCTCCCATTCCAAGTCTGGGGAGCACGGTACTGGAAAAATCCCCTTCCTAGCTGTGGCATTGGTACGAGTTACTACAAAGCAATTGCACCTCTGATAAAATTGTAAGAGTGTATCAACATTATCAAAGCTGCCCTTACTAATACAACCAAATAAGGTTGGTTTGTTAAGTCAACAGCACTTTCTCAGTCGCATGCCCGAGCAAAAATGCTCTGACGGAGCCTTTCAACACAGCAAAGAAATACTGAAGACATTAGTGATGGCATTGTCTTTCTGCAACACTCTAAAAAAAGCTACAAGCACATTTTTGTCCAAGTTGGACTTAACAATGCTCTCTCTCCCCCCAAACCTTCTGTTTTCAAAACAAAACCTAAATTTCAGGCCAACGTTTCCTGTGGTGCTCACTGCGGTTAAACAATATTTGTGAATTTTGCATACTTGATAAGGTCTCTCAGCAGAAGAATTTGCTTGTCAACTGAGGTGTGGCAAATGGAGACAGAGGTTAAACCCAGCAGAAATGGCCAGATTCAGTCCATGGCAAAACTCTCACTTACTTCAAGAAAAGCAAGATTTGGGCCGATACAGCTATTCCAGTCAGCATTTCATTTTGTGGGGAAAGGGATTGCAGCTTTTCTTCTGTTTTTCACCGAAACAGGAGGAAAATGCTTGAAAGGATAAGAGTGCTGGGGTTTGGCCAGCTGCACCTGCTCTTCACGCTCCATGCCACAAATGTCTAAAGTGGATCTTGGGGAAATTACCCATAGTGGTTTTGAGGTTTTAAATGAGCACCAAAAAAAAAGAAAGACAGGAAAACTGCACTCAAACACTGATTCACTCTATAAATTGATTTAAGTTTCTGACAGTTGAACTGAAAGTTCAAGGAAGCAATCAGGTTTATCAAGATGCAACCCTGCTTTGCAATCATTTAGCCAAAATGCCATCTTCTTCCTTGAGAAGACTTTGGCTTGCCAAAAGTATTACTCATTAATTTTGGAGTATTATAAGTCATGTATTTAAGATACTTTCTCCCTAGTCTGACATAGACAAGTGAGACCAAACCTACATAAAGACCTGCTGAAAAGGCAGGACCACAACTATGTATAAGGAATCAATCTTAGCTTAGCAATAAAAACAAGTGCCAACGCTTTACAAATGACCAGCAAGAATTGGTGTCCTCACGAATCAATAGCATCAGGTAATTTGGGGACCTTGCATGGAATTTAGGAACTCAGCAGTCATATAAAAATGTGCTAATCGCATGAAGCAGCAGTGAAAACTCCTGCCTGTGTGGTTATAATGGTTGGTATTCATAGGCCAACATTAATGTGCTGGTGAAAGTACAATGAGATCTCTGACCACAAATGATAACAACCTTAGTTTTATGCCGCACCCTGAAGGCAAAACTTTGGGAAACGCCAGTGTTCCCTTGGCCTTTTCAGAAATGGCACAGACTGTTGGTTCCTTATCATGATGGGGATTTCCACTCACCTTAATTCTTTAAAATGGAGCCTCTCAAGTTTTTTGCCCTGCACCTGAACACACTGGATGGCTCTTTATTTGACTATTGTATGCAGGCTTAGACTCACTTGTCCATGTCAGACTAGGGAAAAATTGTATTAAATACATGACTCATAATACTGCAGAATTCATGGATAATACTTTTGGAGAGCAAAATCATCTCATGGGGGAAAGGAGTCTACCTGCCCTGTGCTGAGGTCTACAAGAAACTGTGAACACTAAAAAATAAAAGGACTTTCATGGGACATCTCATCAATTAATCTCAAAACTGTGGGCTCGTTAGACATTATTCCCTTCTTGTCAGCACTGCTCCGTTTATTAGCAGGTCCTGAGGCACAATACATTATGATCTCTCGCACGCCTCAGAAATTACTGAACTTAAATCAATGTTATTAATACGATCATTCAAAACCTGCTGGCTGTTTGGCTCCCCCTCTACTCTGCCCAGGTGAGACCACACCTGGAATATTGTGTCCAGTTCTGGGCCCCTCAGTTCCAGAAGGAAAGGGAACTGCTGGAGAGAGTCCAGCATAGGGCAATGAAGATGATTAAGGGAGTGGAACATCTCCCGTATGAGGAAAGGCTGAGGGAGCTGGGGCTCTTTAGCTTGGAGGAGAGGAGACTGAGGGGTGACCTCAGTGGAGTCTCCTTCTCTGCAGACATTCCAACCCGCCTGGACACCTTCCTGTGTAACCTCATCTGGGTGTTCCTGCTCTGGCGGGGGGATTGGACTGGATGAGCTTTCGAGGTCCCTTCCAATCCCTGACATTCTGTGATTCTGTGATTCTGTAATGGAGCAACTACGAGGGAAATAATTTATCAGCCAGCAGCACAAAGAAATTGTAGTCACATATTTCTTTCCCGCCTTCTTCCCCATTTGATTCCTTATAAACCTAATCCATTTTTTGTCCCCCCACCCCTTTTTTAAAAAATTTTCTGGCAGTTTCCTCCCAAAAAGAACCCAACAGAGACCAGCAAACATTTCCTCTTTGATGTCTCTTGTTCCTAACTTTTTCCCTCCTTCTCTTTGTATACATAGTTTTTGGTGCTTTTCCCTCTTCCCATTCACTAACCTTTCATTGCTCTAGCTAAAACAGCACTAGACATTCAGGTCTACATTCTCAAAAACTACAGTTTTAATAATCTGTCCTGCTTCTCTGTGAAACGTAAAAGCCTTTAGACACGGGTATGCTACTGGAGAAGTTATTTACACCTTGGCTGTACCGAATACCCTTTACTCTGTGGTTGCACCCTGGCCAATGTGAGGAGCAGCAGAAGCATAGTTACAAATAACACAGCAAGAGGAGAGAATTCACCATTTCCACAGGTTTTCTACCTGAGCTTTTCTGCTTCCACAAATGGGAGGGACGTGCTGGACAGTAACACACAGAGAAACACACATGGCATCCCAAATTGCTGCCACGTGTTCACTGTTGCTAATGAAAGACAAGGTCAGCAAATACGAGAGGCTCCATTTCAGAAATATTTGTACGGGCAGTAAGGAGAAGTGACAGAAAAGTAAGTTATTAATTGCAAAAGACAACAAAAAAGGTCATTGCAATACTCTGAGCCAAAGTGAAACGGGATTTCACAGTGACTGCTTTGGTACCTTGCATTTAGAAATGCATCGAGCCAAACTTTTCACAAATGACAATTCATTACTGTCTGTAATGCAGAAATGAATTGGCCAAAAACTGGCAAAAAAAAAAAAAAAATTCTCATTAATGTCAGGCTGAAGAATGCCAGATTAAAATTGCCTGGAGGTTTTTCTCCCCTCTCATAGATCTCAATTATTTTTTTCCCCCTTAGGGAAGAAATTACCAAGTCGGTCTTGCCGCAGCAGGTTTATGGCTAGCAGACTGCCAGTATTTCCAGGAGAAGCCTCCGTTTTCAGGGTTTTCTGAGAGTGTTGTAGAGCTCATTCAGACTAACATATTCTTTGCCTAACAAACTATAAATTTTTAACTAACGCTTTAAATAATAAATCTTGCTTAGGTGCTTAGCTAATGGGAACTGACTCTTTTCGGAGCTCACTTTCTGTTCCCAAAGCAGAAGCCGATCCCTGTGAGAAGTTTAATTAAAACCTGGTCACTGTCCACATTGCAGCCCCTGACTTGCATCACGGAGCTGGGATGTGCTGTCAGGATGGGGGCAACCTAGCCCAACATAATCAGGGCTCTGTTCATGTGGCCTCTGCAGGTTGCAGCTGTGCCAGATGATGAGGTGATCACACTTGGCCTTTCTCTGCTGGCAATCACTCATCTTCCACTGCAGCTACTGCCGATTTGGAGCAGGACTGCGCTAAGCCAACTCATTTTGACCGATACTGATTAGAGAAGCACTGGGGAATGGTGTCTTCCCCAGACAGGACAGTCATGGGTGGAAGAGAAGGCTCAAGGAGCCTCCAGGTTCTCCAGCCCCTGCGATTATTCCTGATGTGCTAAGCAAAGTGATGTGCCCTCCCCTGGCATGGATATATTGTCACACCAGTCTACAGGGCTCATATATTTCCTGATTTTCCTGGGGACCTGCGGGAGGCTAAGGAACTTTTAGCAGATGCCTCCACTCTGACATCTTCTGCCTTTCCTGCTGTATCTGCAGTAGGTTCTGCCATCATGTTCCCCCAATGAACGTGGCCATAAGAAATGCTGAATGTCAAGTCCACTTGAGCTCGGGACGGAGCTGACCTACCATCTTCACTCTTCCTCCTTTACAAAAATCTTATCTTAATCCTCAGGAAAAAGATGGGAGCATCCCCATGGATATGCATGTTTATGAACATCCATGGACTGCTGGTATTTACATATAAGAAACAAATGTCATTAGGGACACCAAAAGGTTAGTATGGAGACAGACATCACTTACTAGACCACTGCAAATACAGAGTAGAGGAAGAGACCAGAGCAGAGGATTACAAGTTAAGGAACTGGAAATCTTACCCATTCAAAGGGGCTGCAGAAGGTGGAAAAAACCAACTCAGCACTTTCTCATATCCCTTGTCTAAGGAGGGTGATAATATGTTAAGGAAGAGTAGATTAAGTGCATGTTGTTATAAGTCCAGAAGTACAAGTACGGTTAACTCACTTTGAGTTGAAACAAATAAATGAGTTAACATTACCACTGAAAACCAGAAGTGATGCTAAGCTGCGACTTACTGAGCCGGGCTGATAGTCTGCCCACAGTCACGTTGCAGCCTCACTTTCTCGCATGGAGCTCACGGTCATGCTCATTGCCTATGTCCCGGAGAAGTGTTGCAACTACTCAGCAAGCACAGGAGGACACAGGGGATTTCAAAAGCAAATTTCTTAAATCTGCTCTTGGCTGCTATACACTAAATAGTATAGACTGTGGGAATTATAGAGTTCAAGGTAAACAAATACAAGGTATTTTTCCATACCCAGAATATATGAGAAGTCAAGACTTGTAAAATTCAGAGCCTAAAATACCTCTCAAAGCATCTCTAAAGAAGTCTCTCCCCAGCCAGGCTGAGAAATAAAATTCTGTTTTGAATGAGCCCCGTTCTCCTGTGAGCAACAGTGGCTGTGGGGCTGAAAGGACAACCAGCAAACTGCTTTTATGCAAGCCAACAAACCCAGCTATGCTAAAGGATTCAATTACCGATTTTTAAAAGAGAAACTAAATGCTGATCTAAAAATTGGCCTGACTATTGCCAGTGTAGGACCATGCAGATACACAACCAGTTCCTGGGGTGGAATAGGTTACCATGTCCTGGACCTGGGCAGGAACCATCTGTGTGTCCTCTCTGCCTGCTTCAAGTGTGCAGTGATTCTACTTATCTTAAGCCTCTTTTATTGAGGGCTAAGATAAATCAAATCAACTTACATTTATGGGGTGGCCAAGAACACCTACCAGGCAGCTGCTGTGGCTCTGCTGACATGTGGAAATACAGACATCCCCTGTTGCTTGATCAGGCATCTAAGCCCTGAAATTTTCTCATTATGGACTCAACTGGAGGCTGAAATTAAGTGCAATTTCAGGTCTACCTTCTTTCAAACTGAAGTGGTGCACAGGTCTACTGTTAACACTTCACAGTAGGGTAAATTCCTCACATACATACCAAAGCTGTAATGATTCTGTAAGTTAAATATAAACAGTTTTGTTTGTGCTGAAATACTTGAACATGTGTCTGCAGTGTTGGGAGCCTGAATAACAGAAATACACGGCAGCACAAGAATCAAGTGATGATAATTATGGAATGGAAAACAAAAACTCATGATTTCATGTTTCATAAGTATGCAGTGCTATTATGTATATATATGCATATGTAATGATATAGCATAATAAAAGAAAATGCAAAAACTCAATAAATACCAATAAGAAAAATTTAAATGTTAAAAGTCCATCTCATTGAATAAGTAAGAGTGTGGTTGGAGACACAGCAACAGACATTTATACTCAAGTCTTCAGCATTTCAACTCCCTTTGCAATGTAAAAACAATGGTGCTCTCATGAAAAAGCCAAATTCACAATGCAGAGCCTGCTCCTCCCCAGCAGGCAGGGTATTCATTATTATTTTAAATGTGCAGAGTCTAAAAAGCTATACAAATATTTAAGCGTGGCGCCTATCCTTTTAATTCTGCACAAAGTCATCTTGTTGTTTCATCAAGCGCTTGGCATCAAAGGTTTTCTTTATGTGCAGGTGTGAAAGGTGTGTGTACGAATTAAGGAAATATCTCACCAGCTATTCAGTCTGGAGGAGCACATGAAAGAACCTGATCATAACAACCCAAGGGATTCATTTTTACTCTGAACTAGGATTCCTGGGCTCCAGAGCTGCTCTTTGCACATCCAAGACTCACACTGACTTCTGCAGGATTTTTGCAGGAGTTCCCATGCTAGAGAAATGTTCCTTTACTATAGGGATGGATACAAACAGTTATGTCTGCCTTTTCTATCAGTAACTGTATTTGGTGAGATTCATTTTCAAATGAGCGGCACATCCTGATCGGTGCAAGCGATCTGTTTGATTTTATGTCTTTTTCTCAGTTCAGATAGGGAAATGGCCTTTCTTCCCCAAAGTGAGGTTTGCCAAGGCCCGTGTTCTCCCCACAGCTCCAGATGGCTGTGACTCCAGGCATATATTCTGGCCAGTAGTCTCAAGGCTGGGGTTAAACAAGCAGTTTGTTCCTCTCTTACATAAGCACCGAAAGACAATACTACATTCGAGCTCATAAAAATATTTTAATTGGTGATGATTTCCAGACAGCTATGTCAAAATTAACTCAGAGTTGATGCCCACTTGCTTAAATTTCATTCATCTGGGTTCAAATTATTTGCTTAAAAGAAGAAACATTTCCTTTTATACACACTTCGGTTTCAACCTCCAAAACCATTGCTAGAAATTACTCCTAACCACCCAGTCGGCTGCCTCAGAAACCGAGCTCAAATCCATCACTTTAATGACATCAATAACAAATATACAACTTTAAACTCTATTGTGAACAGTGGCATACCGAGGAGCATGTGTAGCTGTCATCTCGTTAGTCACTAGAAAAACACCAACGAAACCAAAAGAGCCTAAACCATGACAAATTATTCAAGAGTTTAACCTGAGACATTAATGAGCGCTAAATAGCTTGTTTTCATGCTTGCTTAAGGAGATTTGTTTAAAATCCCACCAACCTCCCCTGAATGTCGCTTGGCGAAGCCGTTCGTTCTTGTCAAGCTGGTTTTCCTATTCCAGCTAAAACAGCAGGTTACAAATGTTTGGTTAAGGATGCCTCTGCCTTCCTCACCCCGGCGGACACACACCGAGGCACCGGCTGCGAAGTTTCCTCCCTGTGGCTGCACAGAAGTGGCCGATTCACTCCCCAAAGTCAGAAAACGTACGGCTGAGAAAGCATACGCATGGTGTTCATTCAACAGTCAGTGGTATAAAAGACACGTGGAAAGAATATCTATCCATCCAGGACTTTAATCTTTTCAGACTTTCTGTTTTGCCTTGGGTTTGTCTCTCTTGGCTCTACTAGCGTAAAGCTCCTAAGCAGGGACTAGAAGAGCCTGATACTTGCTGTTCTCTGAAAGCAGCACCAGGCATTTAACTCTGAATAAGGGCTGATTTAATGAGAGGCTCACTCCTACAAGACACCTTTACATGTCTTCAAGGAGTTGAAGGAATTGGGGGCTGGAACAACTATGTATATGTACTACAACTACAAATATGGAGTAGCAATATATGGAGCTCAAAGCTAACAGGATAGAAAAAGCAGCCCACTTCTTTCCATCTTGAGGATGGACTAAAATAAAACAGGTATTTCCATTTATCAAAGGAAACCAAGACTTTCTGACTCATGTTGGGATATACCTTGCATGGGAATATGCCTTATAAACATAATTCTGGTAAAAAATATATATATTTTCACCATCTTCCCATACTCATGTCACCCCTGGAGTAGGGGACTACCGCTATTCATACTTCACACAAGGAGAACTGATGCCAAGGAGAAAGAGGTACCCAGTTTCCACTAGTATCAGTAAGTCTGGACGTCTGCTTAGAGGGATTTTCAAATGGCTGAACATCATAAAGACATCAGAGGCAGATGACAGACCTGGAGGACCCACGTTTACATGCATCAGCCATTGAACCATCCTCCTACATCCCCACCTTACTCATCTGGCCACAGACAAAACTTCCCAATGTGAGAATTAAAGAAAGGAAAAATGAATTGAATAGGGTAGGAGTGTTTTGTTCTCTTTAAAAATCAATCTTCTAACAGACAGTCTTTATGCTGGTGTTCCAGATATGCTAACATTGCTTTTTGCTATATACAGTCTAAATAGTCATTCAAACAGGACATGAGCAGGCTTCCAAAACAGAAGCAGTTTCAAATGCACTCCAAAAAACTGCATTGTGCTCCAATGTAAAACTATTCTACAGTCCATATGGGAGATCTCAAGTATTCGCTGAGTCTGGCTTTACTTTTAAGGGAATTTGTATTGGAAGAATCATTTTATTTTGACCAAATTGGTTTTTTATGCCAAACCCTTCTTCTTCCTTTTCTTTTAAATTTTGGGTCAAATTTCACTTGACAGTATCCTCTTTGAAGAGATCACCAAGTATACGCAATTGTTCCATGTTGCATATGATCACTAAAACCTAATCTCTCCCCAAACTCATGTCCTTATAAAAATGTGAAGCCTTCTCATGACTTCCCATAACTAAGTTGTTCTGCATGCTGAACGTAAATTAAGTGAGGGGTTTTGGAATTTTTTTAATAACTCGTAAAGTTGGGAAATTTTCAGCGTGGATTCTGGAACTGAAGCTCAGGGCACACTGAACTAATTTAAAAATGTAAATGTAAAAAGATATGACCCATAAGTGACAAATTAAAGAGAGAATGTAAAGGGTTTTCAAAGCGTGCTGCCCTCCACCGCTGACTGCTTACACAGTGTGGATACGCCGGGGTCAACATTTTCTGGCAGTACGAGACAATAAAAAAGGCATAAACTCACCGTTCATGGTAAAGCTACTGTGTCTGACATAACAGTAACGCAGAGGCCCAGAGAGGTGACTGAACCCTGTCTCCCAGCTGCATCAATCCCTGCTTTAATCACCCTCCTGACAACGCTTCTCTTTTAGCTCTCAAGCTGCTTGGCTCTCAAGGATGGGAACACCATGATAGTAAAAGACATGGGGAAAAGCTTAAAGTTGTAGCAGTGAGAGTAATGAAGCTATCTGTGAAGGTGCCTTTTGCTCAGCACTGAAATCTGTCTCGAAAAACTGTTATCATAGAATAGTTTGGGTTGGAAGGGACCTTCAAAGCTCATCCAGTGCCACCCCTGCCATGAGCAGGGACATCTTCACCAGATCAGGTTGCTCAGAGCCCGTCCAGCCTGGCCTGGGATGTCTCCAGGGATGGGGCATCCACCTGGGCCAGTGTTTTTTCACTCTCAGTGTAAAAAATTTCTTCCTCATATCTAACCTGAATTTCCCCTTCTTTAGTTTAGAACCATCAGCCCTTGTCCTATCGCAACAGGTCCTGCTAAAAAGTCTGTCCCCATCTTTCTTATTGGACACTTTTAAGTACAGAAAGGCCACAATAAGGTCTCCCTGGAGCCTTCTCTTCTCCAGGCTGAACACCCCAACTCTCTCAGCCTGTTCTCCCAGTAGAGCTGTTCCAGCCTTGGATCTTTTTTGTGGCCTTCCCTGGACACTCTTCCTCTCTGGTTGTTTTAATTTAGAATAAAAAAAACCACACAGCAGACTGCTCATCCCTGATCCCTGTCCCAGCGAATGGCAAACCACTCGACAAGGAGCTTGCTCCCTGCAGCGCCATTTCTTGAAACAGCTCCAAAATAAGAGATTGTGTGTTTTACACAGAAGGAGGGAAGGATTTCTACACCAGAGCAGATCTCAAGTGTAACTTGCATAACTGACTGCTGCTGATCAGCTCCTCCAATTTACAAACCTGTTAAAACATCTCTCGTCACTGGTTTTAAACAGGCCCAACATCTTCAGCAGCTCTGAGTCACATAAAATAGAAGAAGGTAAAAACGAGTGTTCTTTCACTGGCTGACATGTACCCAAACCACCACGGACTCTGCCTCTGGATGCACCTATCACCCATCGTATTTTTGCAGAAGGACTGTTCATTTCCCCTGGATTTTACACAGCTCCACACTGGATTGCGCCCACCCTGAGGTCTGGATGGTGGCTGGACACAGGTTGTGGCTGCCTGTTGCCTGAGCTAAAGGGGACTCAGACAGCCAGGCACAGCCAGCACTGAGAGCTATTTAGGGCAGAGTTGGGGGTAGAGGGTTTCAATGTTAATTTCCTGTGGCTGTTGTTCTTAAACACGAGAGTCTTTTGCCTAAAAATACTATTTTCGGAAGCACCATTGCCCGCACTGGCTCTCTCAGTGTGGCAAAGGGAGGCTGAGGTGCAGGAGTGCTCTCGGAGACGAGGTCCAGCTCCGCACCCCGCTCTGCCACCCAAACTTCTCTCAGCTCGCACTCCGTGTGTGTTACAGCCTGCAACGTCTGGGCACGCCGTGCCAATTCAGTTGAAGTGTACGCACACCAAATTACGCCTCTGAAGAGGCTTAGGGTGGGGAAGGAGAGTCCTGCCAAACGCTGGTGCCTGGAGGCACGCTGCCTTCTAACCTGCAACGCCTCCAGAGCCTCTGCAGGCTGCGGTGGCCCTCGTTTCATCTTCTACAAAGGCTGCTGCCATCTCCAACATGTCCCCAGCACGCAGGTAGGAGTGACATTGTGCTCTCCTGTGCTGGTGGAGATGGCACCTCACCCATAGCCTGTTGGTCACCAGCCAAAGACCCAACCTGTTGAAGTCAACACCAGAGCTGCTGCAGCCCACCAGGAGACCCTGCCAACCACCGAATTCATTTTCTATGCAGGATTTCCATTGAAGCGAATAGATAATTCCTCAATGCAAATGAATACCACAGTAGATTAGATATGCAGGTGGGGCTGGTAGCGCTGCCTATCGTTAAAGTTGCCCAGCGTTTCCCATTATAAGACCCTATTTTCAGTTTCTTGCAACTTTACCAAACTTTGACTGTTTGCGTTGCACTTTTTCTTGCATGAGTAAAGAACATTTCTTCAATTTCAACCAAAGCGGCGCGGACATTCCTGGAAATCAGTTAGCTCAGGGAAAACACAGCACCTCGAAAAACATTTTTGGCAATCTTCTCTTGAGGGAGCTTTTTTGTTGCTGTATTTTGGAGCTGAGATTCGAAACTTGGCTCAGCAGGTTGGCTCTTTTTTCAGAATCTCCATGGTAATCCATCCAGATTTGGTAAAATGACAAAACTTTCAAAAATAAAATTTCATGGAGTGGTAATTCCTTAGATTTTATCAACTAAAAGCTTTGATTACAGCTTGGCAAAGGTAGCTGATTCCTGGCCCACAGATTTTATGCTCCTTCCACATGATTTTTTGTTGTGACAGTAGTTAAGTTGCATAAAACAAAGAGTGCTCAGATCAGATTCAGTGTGTGTTCATATTTTTCCCAGTGCCTGGTATGAGACCTTCAGATTTACTCCTCAGAAGCACTGACCATTCACCACTAACTCAACCTGAGAGCAGCATTTTGAACACATAAAGCACTATATCTTGTTAGATCTCTAACAAACTAGAGTAAGTGGGCATGCTCTACCCCACAGGACATTGCTGGCCTGTGGATAAATCAGCACATGCTCTTATGGTGAGGACCGTTTTGTCACACATACATAAGAGCCATGAATTAAAGTTGGACTGATAACTGTAATCTTGGCATTTCGCAATTCTGAGTGCTAAGACACGGGCTTTTCCTACTGTAATTTTTGTCTGTAGCGTATGCATAAAGTAAGACTTAGAGCTAGAGGTATCTGCCCTTTAATCAAAAAGATCTATTTCTCCTACACTAACACACTATTTATCTGATGTGTAAGTATTCCCTTGTTACATACCTTAAATCTACTGTTTATTCCCCTTTATACCAAGTCACCAGAGAAAAACAGTTCTCCTTTTAATTCTTAATGTTGCATGGCATGTATATAGTTAATGAGGTGTTTACTTTGCATCCTACACAGAAGTAAACATGCTTCCCAGAAAGCTTCCTTCATCCTTGAGCTGGGCCTAAAGAATAGCCACTGTTAACTGAATTTTGCAAGCACCAAGTCGTTCCTGCTCTTTCCTACTTGTCTATAATAAAGAGTATCTCTACAAGCCAAATACCATCAGGTTTCTCTTTTGCTGCCATCTTTCAGGAACACCAAAGATTGAGAAGAGTGGAACTACTAACACAGGTTGGTAGTTTGCAAAAATACAAAGCACAACCCCTACCTAAATACCGAGTCTCCTGTAATTCTAATGTCCTAAATCTCAGGGCTAGTTATGACTGTGTGTCATACCACAGGCAACAAATAGTGCTGTGTGAGACCTCTTCATGGCACTAGTAGGCATAACCTGGGCTTACTCTTCCAGAGTAAAACATAAAGGCTAATTAAACTGTCTGACTCTGCTGTGAAGCTGTGAGGATCACATATATAAGCCAGACGACTGCTGAGCTGTAGGGGCCGCTACTTTTAGGAGAGGAACAGTAACAAGCACATCACATTTTAAACCAGGATGCATATTTCTGTACGGAGTGCCCAAGAGTTTGAACCAAGCAGGCATGGAAGAGGAAAACATAAAAGATCACAGAGTGGTTATTTATGTCAAACGAGGAGGGGTGCACCAACATCCTGAATTGTAACAAACTTCAGAAAGCAGCCCTTCAGTAAGGCTGTTAAAAAAGCATGCACTAAATCCCCCTTTAGAAGGTTTAAAGAACAATAAAAAAGGAGTATAAAGAAGGATTTAAAAGCATGTGCTGCTGCAGTTGACAGTAAGCCAGGTCGCTTGTTCACAGCCGATGCAGGTATCTGCACAGCACCGAGCACCAACCCTGTGGTTAGAGCACAGAATCATAGAATCATTTCGGTTAGAAGACACCCTCAAGATCACTGAGTCCAACCATAACCTAAATCTAGTACTAAACCATGTCCCTAAGAATCTTGTCTAAACGCCTTTCAAACCCCTACAGGGATGGTGACTCCACCACATCCCTGGGCAGCCTGTTCCAATGCCTCGCAACCCTTTCCATGAAGAAATTTTTTCCAATATCCAATCTAAACCTCCCCTGGTGCAACTTGAGGCCATTTCCTCTCATCCTATCACTTGCTACTTGGGAGAAGAGACCAACCCCCTCCACGCTACAACCTCCTTTCAGATAGTTGTAGACAGCGATAAGGTCTCCCCTCAGCCTCCTTTTCTCCAGGCTGAACAGCCCCAGTTCCTTCAGCCGCTCCCCATCAGACTTGTGCTCCAGACCCCTCACCAGCTTCGTTGCCCTTCTCTGAACTCTTTCTAGGTCCATGTTGCTCCGTGTCCCCTCTGCGGTCAGAACTCACCATCACTGTGCTCTGGCACTTGTAAATACTTATGGTGGGATAAACCAGCTCTGACACCTGCATACATCTCTTTTAACTGCCACAGGCCAGAGACAACTCACTGACACATCATATCCAGCTTTTAAACAACTACAGCTGAGGAGAGTCAATCCACCATGCGCATCTCTGAAAATTTCACCCATTCTCATTTTGACTGCTTAGCTAATGAATTAAAACACTGAATAATTCACAGCTCTATCGCTGAGCCCTCTTCTGTAGTCAACACTTCTGTCTACAGAGGTGGTAATTTTATTATAGCACTGGTTTATAGACAATTGTTCAAAGACATTAAAATAGACTGAAAGTAGAACTGGACCCATATCCCAGATCATCAAAGCCAAAGAGTGTCCAGCGTGAAAGCAAAAAGTATGTTCCAAAAATCTAGAGCTCATGATGATAAGAAACCCAAGGAATGAAAAATTCAGGTAATTTAATTGGTATCTTAGAAACCTGGAACCAACTCTATCACATTTCATATGTCTAAACTGATACATTAACTAGATAAATTGAATTAATTGAAGTGTATTGTTGTCTAAGGATCTGAATCTGGGTTCTTGTTTACATACGTACTCATGCAAAAAAAATAAAAGCTATATATATTCCATGGATAATACCCTATGTACTTTTAACCAGTGGTTTGTACCACACAGCAACTATGTATGGTATTTCTAGGTCTCTATTCTTTTCCAGCTTCTATACTACTGAGAAACACAGGCCTGAATTTTCAAAATGCTGCACCAATGTGCAACTGCTGTATAGAATTGTCTACATGTCTCGTGACATGTGAAGCGATACTCTGGAATATAATGAGCTAGAACGCTGTTTCTAGCAATTTAAATTACAAATGCTAGAGTTGGACTCATCCATTTCTTCCACAGCACATTTCTGTGCTTGTGGAGGTGATGATTTTCCTGTTGAGCTCAAAGAGCAATGAAACAAAACACCATCAAGTGCCTCTGACCGCACGTGATATTTAAGACCACGTCTACTACTGTGGGAATGCAAGAATGAGAAAACGCACGAATATATAAGGAAGCAGACAACTAATTGGCATTACTCACATGGATCACAGACAGGCAGGAAGCAGATCCTACACTTGTAAGCACCCTGATTAATACCTGTTTGGCATCCTGAATTTAAATTAGCAGGGCTACTAGAGCAGCAGGGTATTAGCAAGTTGGAGTAAAGTTCACAAAATGCACATACAAGAGTTTGAACAGCGAGGGGAGAAAAAAAAATGCTGGCAATAATCGGGTAAAAGGGTTTGCCTTCCCATGCTGTGGGAAAGATTACATCTCAGAACCAAAGGAGAATGGGCAGCATGCTAAGTTTGGATAAGGAAGGAACAATTCATATGTTCTGATGTGAAACAGGAACATTGGAAACATAGAGTATTTTCCAGTGTTCCCCAATATTCTTCACCTTTAAGTAACGCCTATGAAGTGTATTATCATCTTTATACTGTTTCTCATGCAGCTGCAATATTCCAGTTCGGGTGAGAATCTCATTGAATATTGCACCTACAGCTAAATAATCTGAGTTTTAATCTCAGCAGTTCACACAAGCCAAACTGAGCAGGACCTGAGCAGCACTCGACTACCGAAATCCCACAAGATGTGATAATGATGCCTTAATAGACGGCATCATTTTGGAAGGTGTGTGTCTATTGCAGTCATTATGGCAGCTGTACAAACACTTCTAAGTCAGCTTTAGACGACTCCTTCCATTGTCAGAAACGTAGCATGGACTGTTCACATTTTAAACGAAGACAAAGCATCCACACAAGAAGCTGGGCAAACAGCTGATTAATCCAGGCCGGGCTCCATGTATCTGTGAGTGTACTACTGCTACCTGAGCTACCTGCTTTAAAGCCAACTGAGGCTGACTGGATTTCACAGCAGTCACTGGATAAACCTTAAGACTACAGTATCTTCTAATCTCATCTGCTTTCAGCCATCCCAAAACCAGGGTGCCTAGTCTAGGCTAGTCATCTAGCCTCCATTTATAATCAAGGGAAAGGGATGGATAGCTCTAAAGGGCAATTCTTCGCACTCTTAGATAGGCATCAAGAGGGGTGGGATGAATCACTCTCTGCAAGTGCCTGTGTCTCCTCATTCACTTCAGAGGAAACCTACCCTACACGTCTTATTTTTGGAGAGCTGAAAACCACACTCAGTCAACAGTGAACCACCACTGTGCTGAGTAAGCTGGTCTGCTGCAGATGGGATATACAACAGGAGATCTGAGCAGACAAATGTGTTAAGAAACCCAGTTCTTCCTAGCAGTTAGGCTTTCGGCATCCCAAACATACTGCAGCATGAGATCATTACTAAGTTTCTTCCCCTGAAGTTTCAATTAAGTCTGATATTCTTCCTCATTTCCTCTTCTGCATTCCTTGTCTGGTTAAATCAGCATCTGTGTTTCATGTCTGGGATGGCCATGTTTCAGTGGAGAAAGAAGTTTGTAAGGAGATGAAAAATAAATTTAATACAAAATTGATAAAGAAATTGGGGATTGCCAGCAAGGAAGAGCTACATAAGTATTCTACTTACACGACTGATCTAGCATCTCCCAAATATATGCGCACTGCTCTCTGCTTCCCAACCCACTTTGGAAAGTGGAGGAAGAGGTAGAAGTGCTACACTGAAGTGTGAGAAAAAAATGCTTATATTATTAGCAACAAAATAAATGCATCACAAAAGCAAAGGCATACAAGAGTTTAAGTCCTCTTGGGAGGAAAGTATGGAACAAAATGGTTTGGGAAAGCTACTCTAATGCCTTTTTATACCATTTTCCTCCACAATACCTACATGCAGTAGAGTCATATAGACTTACAAAAATGCCTTTCACTTTTCCTTTCTTCATAGTTGTGCTGTATGGAGATACAGAGGGAACTCACATTGTTGACTTAATTTGTTTAGTTGTAACCCCTTTTCCCATCTGTATTTTTAATGAAGACTGTGAGCTATTTAGGGCAAAGCTCTCCTATCATACAACTACACAGCACAAACATAACACAGTGGGGCCATGATTTTATTTGTAACTTGGAGGGCACTTTTGAATACAAACAGCAATAGCTGCAATATCTAAAAAGCACCGTGATGCTCATCTTACATGCCAAACGTACTAAGAATAGACTGTTTGGAAGCTGTTTTCCCTCTACAATGGGATGGAAACAATCTGTTCTGTTGACAAATACAAACTGAGACTGTGTTACTATTAGTGAGGATATCTTAGGGAATGGGTTTATGCTCAGATTTGCACATTTATCTGATATAATCTTCTAAAGACCTCTTCCCTCACACTGTAACAGTGAATACATGGTCACTCTGCCACCTCCCTGGGCAACAATATCCTCCTATGGAGAGAGTCAGCTGGTGTCACGTAGACCCCTGAGGTTTCAGAACTGCAGCGTAGGAACTCAAGTCAGGAGCGAACTAAGTAGGTTTCGCTTTCATCTTACGCTACACACTACACCAGCAGATAAAAGTTATGATTACCTCAAAATAAATTATTTTTACTCTCAGTCTGTTCCTCAGATGATGAGGTTTTATGCACCAGCCCCAATCCAACCTCAGTGGAAAAAACAAGAACTGGTCCTTAGGATGCAGCTCCCACACGCACCAGCCTCCTGGGCACCTTGTTCCAGGGATGTGCATCGTGGTAACTGTACGAAGCCCAGCTCTGTGGGTTACACACTCATCTCAAATGTAAACTTAAACCACTAGCACATACAATGTCTGTCACCTTTGATGAGGAACACCTGAATCATCCCACCACCTTCTTACAGCCTCTGGGAACACTGAGGAGTTCCAGCCCCCATCTTGTATGGTTTTGTGAAATTACACATTTGCAAAAAATAAACCAGCAGCAAACGATAGTGAGTGAAACACTGATGTCTTGCATTTGACACTGCAAATAGGACCTGGTGGTGTAGCACTGAAATCTGAAACACCACGATGTCTCACCGGGGACCTGAGCACAGGAGATTAAGTCCCAGCCTGTAACTGGTCTGTGGTCATGCTCAAATATGCCAATGACAGACAGAAAAGAACTTAACCCCCCCAGCATAGCCACGATGAACATTTCTTTGGCTGCATAATCACGTTTTGCCTCGTTTCTTACAAAGGGGCATTATAACGCAAACATTAAGCTTTACTAAGTCATTTAGAGCAACTCGCAAACCACCAACCCGCCCACTCTGCCGTCCTCTGCTCCCGCTGATGCTGGGGGAGATCCAGAATAACCCATCGCAGCAGAAATTTGCCGCTCTGTGCAAGTCACAGATTTTCTGACTTCGGTTTGGATGAAAACCCAGGACTTGTTCATCACATCTCAGGGTATTTCGCATTGACTTTTAATTAAAAACTTCCTCGCTGTGCCAAAGCGCGCGGATGCAAACTGCCGTATTCGGCGCTCGCTCGAGAAAACTGCGACATTACATTTACAGCATGAAGAACACGCAAAAAGTAAGACCTGCCTGTAAAATTTCCTCCTCTTCTGCAAACTCTGTCTCTCTCTGCACTGCCCCAATTTACCAACAAGCCACAGTCAAATCAATATATTCTTGGGAATGAAGCGGGGCTGGTAGAGTGGTTTTTGAAGGCAAGCCAGAGAATATTCTAAATAGGGGACACACAGCATGTTTTAACTGCTGTGATAATTCTGCATAAAGAGATGTTAAGGATAATTCTGCATAAAGAGATGTTAAGCTCCTTGCTGCAGCATGCCATGTGTCCCTGAATAAAATTACTGCCATGCAGGCTGTTAGCAGAGGAATGCGTAAACAGACAATGTATCCTTGCATCAGTTCCACAAAATGTTGCACAACACAAATGCCTCTCGATGTGTCATTTCCTGCTTGGCCACCGGCCCAGCTCCTGACAGGCAGTCAACAAAAAAAGAAAGAAAGAAGAAAAAATTAAAGAAAACCTGAAAGATTTAAAGCTGTTCTACTCCAAAGCACATTCCACCAGCTCCAGACTTATCCCTCCACCCTCCGTCTTTGAAAGAAAAGAGGGAAAACTTCCTAAAACCTGTTATGGTTTTAAGTCGAGGAATCTCAAAAATCTCAGTCGCTTTATCTGCGTTTTATAAGCCGGGTCGGCCAAACGGTTAATACAGAGGCTGAGCAGAACCTCTCGCTGGCTTCTGCAGTGTGCACAGACAAAAAGGCGATGTTTGCTCATACCTTGCATCACGTGTGCACCTTGCAAGCAGAGAAATATTCGGGAGCTGAATGGAACACGGCAGTTTTCACCTACCGAAACGATTCAATCCAAAGCTCAGAACCACTTTTCCATTCAAGCTGATAAGGAAACTTCTGGTTGGTGACTTTGGAGACTACCTTTAATTAGAGACAAACTAAAGTTTTCAGAAGCCCAGCAAAATACAAAAATATATAGACTTCTTCTCCCTGTTTCCTCAAGATTTCCCTCCTGAATTTCTACCAAAAGTAGTCAGAAAGGAGGACATGTTTCCTATTCAAAAGTACCAATATGGAATGTCAAATAATTAATTCTGTGTTTTTAATGAGATAAGGCAAAAGCATTAAAGACGGGCTTAGGTAAACATTTGGGGGGGGCAGGTGTTATTCTGGTTTTTCTTCTTCTTTCAATTCTTTTACAGTGGTATCTTGTTATCAGTCAGTTACGACCTCATGACAACTTATTGCTCTGGAAAACTTCTTCCAGCCCTGAAAGGCAGCTCTGCTGGCTAAGATGTGCTTAGGGCAGAGGTTTTATACTGGATATGAGGAGAAAAAAATATTAGCAGGATTTCCCAATGATTCCCAACGATCTTATACAGCCCGGTCTCTTGATTCCTTCAGTCAGAGTGCAACATGCTGTGTCAATCCAGCACAAAGACTGTGCAACACAGCAGATGTCCCTGGATGGTAATCTAGATAGACTGAAATAGGTAATTAAAAATAAATCTTTTGCAAGGAAAAGATCACCAGAAGACCTTTTCTCATGTAGAAATAGGGAGGCTTTCCTAACAGAGCAACCTGACATTACCGTCTCTATTAAAATATTTTAAAATAATAACAGAGAGGCAAGGCAGCAAGCTTCTACAAGCAGATGTTTCATACGACTAAATGCCGCTTACATTTAAGAACATGACTTTCTGAAGTGCCGAGCATCCGGAACACCAACTGGACTCACCACGTGCCACGACTACTCAGCACTCTCAAAATCAGGCTCTAAATGTTCGTGATATCTGTCACGGGTATTGCTGCCGCTGGAAGGGAGGCAGCGCTCGCTCCAGTCGACTTGCCAGCAGAAGGTCAGAGTGCCTTGCCTAAAAACAAGCCTTACAAATTCACGATCTGAAGCATGATGTCATGTCTTAAAATGATAAGCTGGCAACAAAGTAAATGACATTTTGTAAAGATGTGCATAATTTTATGTTTACGCTACTTAGAATGAAGGTTCTAATAAGTCATCGGTTGTGTTCCTTTAAAGGGAAGTTTTATAACTGAGATGAATCACAACTGCAAAAGATCAAAGTTAAAAAACATCAATGATGCCATGGGGTACTTTTTAATCTTGTAATGAATGATGATCATGTGCTCTTATGAAGTTGGTCCAACTGCCAACGCCAGATGTGTATATTAAGAAAAAAGTTGTTTGTGATGTGACAGCTCTGGTTGAGCTGCCAGAGAGAGGAAAACTAGGATAACGTGCCTGAGATGTCGAAGTGAAATACAGATCCTGGCAGAGAGGGGCACTATTTGCCGATACATAATTTGTTAAGAAAAACACATCTGCTACCAGAGACGCTCCTTAACCTGAACTCCTTATTGCCCCCAGCCACCTAATTTTCCTTTTGCAACATAAACGCCAGATACACTTCTTGAGCGATTGCTACCAAACAGTAATAAATCTACGTGAGTGCAGGGGCTCTCAGAGGGAAGAAGTGAAATTCCCACAGTACTTCTTGAAACTCCCACAGTATCTCTTCCAGAGTGACGCTTTCCCTGAAAATTCAAATTTAATAAGTCATTCTAGATGTATCATAGAATCATTTCAGTTGGAAGAGTCCCTCAGGATCATCGAGTCCAACCACAACCTAACTCTAGCACTAGACCACGTCCCTAAGAACCTTGTCTAAACGCCTTTTACACCATAGCCTGCGATAACAGAACTTGCAGAAACAAACTGACCCCTTACTTCAGTAAGTATTCAACCAAAATACTGAAATTCAAGCGGAAATACAAGCTCAAATTAAGAAACATAGAGCATTCCTAGGTTCAGCTATTCAATGAGAGTAGCAGATAGGTATCAAAGAAGACTGCCTTACAGCTCTAAACTAAAAAAGTCCAGCAGAACTTGAAAATCTTAAGTTATGTGAACACAGCCTCACTCTTAATGCACTGACCAACAAAATGGTGAGTCCCAATGCAAGCAGGTTCCCTTTCCATGCCACACGGAGCAGCCCACGCTGTTCTCTGCATCATTTCCAAAGCGCTTTGCTCTTTCACAGCAGTTGTGTCCTCTAATGGGAGATTTCCACTTTTGTGGATGCCTCAACACACGGAAGCAGCCACCAAATGGGAACGGCTAAATGATATGTAACTTATTCCCTGGTTTTTAGTCCATGAAAGCAGTTTGTCCAGCATCTCTGAGTAAGCTACACAGAGCTGCAGGTGAAAATTAAAATTGGAAATGGTTCAGCTCGGGAGAGGAGACAGGACAAAAATCCCCTCGCTGTGACAGACGGACACCTCACCTGTGAGCAGGTAGCAATTCGAGCATCTATGGAATGAAATTAATCCATAGCTACTTGCTTTTTCCCTGTTATTGAAGGTGAAACTCTACAGCCTGGATGGTTCTTCCAGAGGGATTTCGGTTCCCGTCTCTCAGTGTAAGAGGAGGTGACGCTGCAGCGTGTATTAGCACGAGAAATACTTTACAACCTGAATTGTCTAAGTCTTTCTACTTCATCTCTCTTTGTGGTATTTTAAACCAAACTCCACAAAAGCTCCTTAAAGGTCTCATTTGTATGTGCAGATCAAAGGCAAAATAATTATTTGAGATGCTTCCATTGTAGAGATTTTTTTAATGTGGTTATCCATCAAATGATTCTTAATCTCTAAATGTAATTTAAATACAGCTATATCTGGTTAATCCAATCAATTTAAAAAGGGTTGTTCTTGTTAGATTAAGAAAAAACTCCAGAACTGGCTCATCAGTGATACCCGTACGATGTGAGACTGGTTACTGGCTAAATGTGCTAGACAGAGAGAGAGCCGTATAAATCCTGCTGGATTAACCAGACTCGACTGTATCTAAATATAAGTGCTACCCATAAAACTGCTAGAACATGACAAGACAAAATTCTCATAAAAATATAGCCAGTGATCACTGCAAATATATCCCTAGTGAGTTAGGAAGGTGCATCGCTATAAGGTAGACCCGGTGAGTGAAAATCTGCTGGACTGCGTTTAAATAAAACGTATGTTCTGTGCACAAATAAGAAACAAAGACCATGCTGTTGATATACTGGTTTTTTTTTTAATCTATCTTTGGCCCTCAGGGGTCTATGATAAGTCCATAGCTGAAAACCAATTTCAGGTATGATGAGATTAACCAGGTGCATTAATTATCTGATGGCAAAAGAATTTAAGGGCAAACAAAAAGGCACTATATTATATATTTTCTCTCTGCACTAGGACTGATCCTGAAAGATCAGCCTCCTATTTTGTTCTGAAAGTCTTTAGCTGGAAACTTACAGGAGTTTAAGGAAGCCGGCATGTTGCAGGATTGTATCTATTATGCCTAAATCAGTTTATATATAAATATAGTGGGTTTAGTTCTCATTTACACTGACAGATAATGTATCAAGACCTTGATGTGAATGAGAATCAGGTTCTTGACTGCCCAAATTCAGCCAAGCACTTAAGTGTGTGTTTAATGCAAGTATGTGTGTGGTCCAATAGAGTCCAAATTAAGCATGCGCTTACATATTCTGCTGAGCGAGAACCAATGCTTGACAAAGATATATATTTCATTTATGGGTCTCTGTTAAACAAAATTAAGCAGACGTAAGTGCAAAAGTAAGAATATAATACTCACTTCTTGGCTCCCTTGGCCCATCCACTGTAACCTTTATAGCTCTGTGGTATGTAGCGACTTGGGGGGGATTTGTCAGGACAGTTATTGTCAAAGTAAAGCTCTTCCCTACAAAGCAAAAAGAAACAACAAGGAATGAGTGATTACAACATGAAAACAGTCACACGCATGTTCAGTAAAGAATCGGAGACGTTTAAAATTATTCCCTGTCGTTACCACAATCGTGAAAATTAAAAACATAACTGACCATAGGAGTTTTCCTCCCCTTCAGTTTTACTCTATGTCAAGAATATGTCCATGTGTTGACAATCTAAATGTTCCTTATTTAATAATGGGTCATCATACAATGACAGAACAAAAGTGATTCACTGCTGAGGACAAGCCAAATTCTTTGCTGTATTGAAAGTGGTGTAAATCTAAAGCGGGTCAGATAATTTAAAAATTTACTCCAGTTTTGCAGCTGTGTGACAGAGAGCAGAATGTGGCCACATGTTATTTACTTCACACAGTTTTATCATTTCATTTGTTTGACCTGACTACAATAAAATGAGGAAAGAAGATATTTTCCTTCTGGGAGTCATTTGAACGGGGAATCAGTGTCTCCTGTCCTTCATATGCCAGGGGTAATATGGTGATATCATTATTACTGGAACAGATTCTTTTCCCTACATATATTCCACCTATGAAACACTAAGAAACCCCCCAGCTTTCCTGTGAGGGTGAGAAACTGCTTTGTGCACGTACGTTGCTATCATAAGTCTGCATCTTTTATTTCGAGTTCACGCGGAGATTGCACAAGATCATCCGGAGCCTTTCGCTGAATGAAAAACGTTAAAGAAAGAGAAATAAATAAAGGGAGCTGCCTGCGTCTGAGCGCACATTCTCACAAGGCGCTGGCCCCCGTTCGGGAGACTCACTGACAGTTGTAATCTGTTAGATATGCAACGGTTAGTCACGTCAGATAGTCAAAACTGAAAACTGTTTCAAGACAGGAAAAGGTGGGCGTACAACAGTGACTCAATAAAACAGTCAGCAATCTTCGGCCTTCGTGCTCATTTAAGCTGCTGCTTTACCAGACGCTTAAAACTCTCTTTTTTTCTTTCCCTTTCCCCCCCGTCCCTGTGTGTATACGTGCATTTTTGTCGCTGGGGCTTTTCCTCTTGCTGAACTCTGAAGGCTTTCAATCAAGAAGCAAATCTTAAACGATATGTAACAGTGCAAACTTAATGCAGTTTTTTTTTTTCCGAGCTTAATATAGAACAGCTTATATATAAGGCATAATATAGAACAGAGCTTTGGCTGTCAAATCTAGTAATAGGACTTTCTTTCTGCTCCAAGTCATATATCCCCCAAACCTGCCTGAGACACGCATCATTTATTATCAGGAGTGCAACTTCAAACTGTCTAGGCTATATTTTTCACTAACTAGAATGTGACAGGGACTTTTTTTTAAGGAAATATAACTGTCATTTAGAGTAAAATGGTTTTCCAGGTGTCGCTGCGCTTCAGCTGTGCCCACCTCTCTGAGAGATGCAGGTTGGAGGGGAGTTCAGTACCCTGGCAAAGGTGCCAAAATTTCAGGAGGCTGAATTCTGCCTCGGTGACCATGCACAGATGAAGGTGGTTTTCCCTGGAAAAACTGATTCTTTCACAGATCTTTCAATAATGATCACTGCAGGAGGAGTCAGGTGCATGTAGAACGTCCAGTCTCTGTCCGATCCTGCCCATACACCATCCCCAGAGGTAAATTGTGCGTCCTGCCAGCATCAGCGTGTGCGTAGGTGACCGTCAGACACATAGCGACAGCCCTGATGAAGCACATGTTGCCTACACACCTGCTTGTTTAGGGCTGAAAATGCCCGTGCCTTTTATCCCTCTCCAAGTAGGAATTCAGGCTATTGCTTGGATCCATATAAATTCGCCCGGGGCAGGTTTAAGGCCTCCTTCAGTGCCAGCCTATCATGTCAAAAAGTTCTGGCTATGAAATTGTGTGATGACACCATTCAGACCACAGACACACATATGAAATGGGTAGATTACTGGTAACAAAGATACTAAAGGGATTTTCCAAGTACCTTTGAATGAAGAATTTGGCTTTCCAGCGCTACCGTTATATTTACATGCCAAATCAGTACAAAAGTCTATCATGACTAAAAAATAACCCGACAAAATATACTGTTTTAAGACCCTGTTAAATCAAGTCTGCGAGATTTTCTGCACTAAATACATCTCAAGAGCATACAATAAAAAGGCACTCAGTATAGAGATATGTTTCGACCTTGCCTGTGAGCACTTTGAAATTATCACCTCAAGCAGCCTAAGCCAAACAAGCAAGCAGCTGATCTGTAAGGGAAGCTGGTTTTGTTCCCTAACTGGGATTCTACCAAACCGAAGCATTAATGCAGTACCATCGATGAAGCCCCATGGTGCTCAGCAAACACCACATCACCTCATCGCGGGGCCCTCAGGTTCCAGAGCTTTCAAGAGATGATTTACATATTACAGGATTAAGAACAAAATACATTTTTAAGGTCCTCTGTTTCAGTGATGCTTATGCCTTTCGCAGGTATTTCACAGATATCCCTCCTCAGCCACGAAATCCTTTAATGCACTTTTTATCGCCTTTCTTTATTGCCCTTAGTCATTTCAACTATCCACTTTTAGAGGCTAAAGACTAATTGTCGTCCTCTTTTATTAAATTCCCCAGCCAAGCAGTCATCTAGCACTATTGCTTTGGTGTGTCTAAACTGTGCATTCTTTGTTATTCACACATATGAGCTGACATAGGATGAGTTGGACGTATGCTGAAGCACAAGGAAAACCCCAGAAATTCACTTGAAAGCAGGCTCGGCAGCTTGTGCGTGTTGCATATTTTTTCAGTTAGATGCTAATGTGATTAAAGTATCAGGACACAACAAAATTAAGGTTATGATCCTTTGCTTATTGAAGACAGGAATTCTTTCTTCTCTGTGCTGGGGATCGGGGCTTGTAAAAGTGAGCTACCACCTCGAAACCACACACAAACAACTTCTGCATTCACATAAAGTGGCCCGGTTACTTATTCTGACGAATCCAGAAAAGGTGCTTAAGAGAAATTATGCAAACAAAAACGTGAAGCTTCTGTCAGCAGCATGAATATGTATAAAAATCAAGTTTCTCCATTGAGCCATGGGAAGCAAGAAAAAACGTGGGAGAGGAGGTGAAGTGGCAAGCTGATGATTCAGACTTCACAATCAAATTTAGAGATACAGAGATCAAAGAGCGAGCTGTTTAGAAAGATGTAAATCTAAAGTCATGAACAGGTGTGGATTAGTTTCTTGCCACCAAAAAATGATTTCTTTATCACTTTATTTTTCCTGTTGTGCTTCAAGACCTGTACCTACTGATATTTGTATATGTAGGGAGCTTTCTCACTTCTGTTTTCAACTACTGCTTTCTTTCCCTGCTATTCTGAGCAGAGTTCTGAAAATCTATCATTAATGATAACTCCTTCTCTCCCTCTCTCTGTCTCTCTCTCTCCTCTCTGTTCTAAGTCTGGGAGACAAGTCTGGACCAATTTCTCCATCCTGCCTCTGGCAGCAGAATGCAGCATTTCAGATCCTCCACCGAGTCCCGGCTGCTTCAAAGGAAAAACCCTACTTTCTTCCGTTAAGATCATAAGAAATATAGGGGGAGGGGGTCAGCTCTGTTTGGACATAATTACACTTCATCAAAAGAAGCTTTCTTCATCTTCCATGCGTGAAAAGTCTGCAAGCAGTTAAGTCTGTCTTTTTTCTTCCTTTTTTTTTTTTTTTTAAATATAAAAATTGCTATTTGGGAAACAAGCCAAAACTCAGAAAGCCAATATAGTAAAACAGTGCACACCCTTTGTTTTTCTTTGAAGTCTCTTAAATAAATATGTCGAGGGTTTGAAAAGTACACTATCGCTTTTCCATAGATTCTACCCCGATTGATCAGAGAAAAAGTCTATTCCAAGTCTGCGAGACACAAATATAAATTAAACTACTGGAACCAAATTTTAGGAGGTTTGTGTTTGTATGTGTCTGTAGCCGTATCTGCTGAGGCTTTAGGCCCTCTGTTTCATTTCCTATGCTTTAATAAAAAGTATATATCATAGGTTTCAAATGAAATTCACAGATCAGAAGCAGTACATCACATTCCAGTTCTTTTTCAGCACTACTGAAAGGCTGATACGCTCCTGAACTTTTACTGTAAGGCAGCAGTAGTGATGGAGCCAGAGAACTTTCAAACCTAATCCATCAGCAGAATAACAAAGCAGACTGTCTTTTTTAAAGAAAGCGAGACAAATGGAAGAGAAAGGGAACACCTTATCCAAAAGGGCAATGAACTCTGTATCACGTTACTTTTGCAATAGATATTCTGTATTTCAAGTTACTCTTTATTATTGATACTTTTCAAGTTGTAAAATGATAAAGAGAATCGTTGGTCAGGTCACTAAGATAAAAAATAGCCACTGTAAGCCACGCTTATGGAATCACTTTCACAAAGCACTTGTAAAAGTGTGTCGACTGATTTAGACTATCTAGGCCTCTGTCATATGTTTAATTTTTTTTTTGGACAAATACTCTTACCTTCTTTAAGATGAATTATAACTGCTTTTTAAAGAATAATACTGTAAAATTAGCTTTATCGCTAATTTCCCAACACAGTTTTCAGCTTTTATGGCTTTGTTTTGTCCCATGCAGTGCTAGATTAAGAAATGGATAATTACTCCAAATACAGAGAGGAAAAATATGCAGGTTGAAGCACTGACTGATAGAACAAACCCCTCGGAAGGTTTCTGCAGCAAAAACTGAAGTGCCAGCTTCCTTCAATCTATCTTTTCAATCATTAGCTTAAATTTGAAAGCGGCTACAAGAGGAATTCTTGCAAACTTGCGATGATTACAGAGGCTTTCTATGAGTGCAGTGCAGTTTCCAGATTATAGGAAAGCTCCTAAACAGATGGAAGACAATGACAGCAGTAAAAAAAATAACTGAAAGTTACCCTGTCATTTAAAGTAAGGGTTATATTTAGTTCAAGCCCAAGCTTACCAGCAATTCATAAAAAGTCAACCAGTTTACTAAAAAGAAAAGTGCGGCTTATTTTCGCAGGTCATATGCAGTTTGATTGTAAAGGGCAGGGAAGACACTAGAAAGCTTTCCACCAATAGCTGAAAGCCTTTAAAGATGTAAGTCCTTAAAGAACATAACGTATAGCACATGTGATATGCAAAATCCCCTTAATTATAGGTCGTCTACAACAACTTCAGAAGCAGCTCTGCTGCTAAAGGGAATTCTCTGTGGCCTGAGATACACTCACTGACTCCACGTAACCCAGATCACAAATACCCCCATTTCCTTCTACCTCTGCTGGGTGATTAAAACAGGGAAGCAGGTCTTCTGTGAATCATTTCTCAAAACCCCCATCTCATAAAAATGTGCAGAGACGGAAGGAGTCAGAAAAACTTGAGAAGCTCTTCACTTAGTTTGCACTTAGTTTGCAAATAAAATGTGCTCATCTCCCCAAATGCGAGGCCGCCAGCAACAACTTTACAGACTGATGGGTATTTCATTGCAAAGTTTAACATCTAGACATCGTTTTTACTTCATTATGAACACGTAAAATGCAGCGGCCTACCTCGTCCACTTCTGCCCACAAATCGCAAGTCATTAAATCTGGCAACCTGGTTCTTCATCACGGCAGAAGCGTTTCGCAGCTCCGCAGAGTAGTTCTCGTCATTCCCAGCCATGACGGTGACCACCGTCCCATCGGGCACTTCTCCTAAGGCCACCACCTGCGAAAAACAGAAGACAACCACAACTCGTGAAGAGACACGTTGAAAACGCGTGTCCCCGTCCCAGCTTCGCGGGCGGCCATGCTCGTGACAAAGCTCTGCGGCAGCTCCTCCAGCCCGCTGTGGTGAGGAGTCATGTATTAGCTGAATGCAGAACAAAGTGCCACATCAAACAAAGAAACATCTTGTATTGTCTCCCTTACTCAGCCTAATAGGGAGTTTCTTCTTTGTTGCATTTCTTCAGAAACATACAACGGCCTAACACAGAGTGTATGGTTTAATGCTTCCTAAAGGCCAACTTTGTTCGTAGCAACCAGCGAGCAGCTAGAAAACATGAGGCATGGCTCGTATCCATAAATTATACATGGGAGAGCATTTAAATGGAAAGTTAGAAACTACTATTAGCAGCCTTATCACCCACATTTGGTTCTATAATGCTTCTGTGCTGGTTGCACCCATCTCTCTGACCCCAGAGCTCCTCAGACTTCAAGCTAGAGAGAAATCCCCATCTACCCATCCCAGGAGGGGCACCGGGGGCATCATCAAAGTTCTCCACCCAACACGCCGCTGTGATGGAGCACGTTACGGCTGGAATTCCAGCTCTTCAGATGCAATATAAAACAAAGGCTGGATTTCCTCGCAGGCATGTAAATTTTCACAGCGCTCGCAAGAGTCGCATGTGGTTAGCGCTGACGCCTCCCTCAAATTCCAGGATGGGTGAACAGAAGATATCAAAGTATTTCTTACGTTTCAGCTAGCTGATAGTCTCACTTTTATGCTTCAGTGGTTGTATAACGCTCCAACATCTGATTAGATAAATACCACAGAGCAGACAGCTACCGTCTTCTAACTTGAAAACACCAGGGGTACCTACAGTGTTAAAGCACTGCGACTTTTTAAAGTAAAAATAAACAGGAATACTAAGTGACTGCGAAGAAAACGTGCATGTTTCTTCATACGGTGTAAAAAAGTCCACAAAAGTAGAAAAAAGAAAATAATTTTATTTTGTCCAGTTTGCTAATACTGATGCTGGAAATAAATTTACTAAAAAACAAAAGCCAAGAGATTCAGAAATATTGCATGGCTGAGCTTGAACTTGAAAAATATACAATGTTGAGATACAAAGTTTCCCTTACAGTTTCTACCAGTTTACATGGCCAGATAGGACTTTTTATATCATTCAGAGTAATTCATCCTGTCTCCTGAAAATATATTACTTTTTGTCATAAGCCCTGCTTGAAATGTCTTGCCCATAAACGGTCCTGTCTGAAACTAATAATTGCAGGTTGCACTGTAATACTAATTAAGTGGAAAGAATGAGGAATTCTGAATATATAGGGAGAGCATTATGTGGCCCAGTGCACTGTACAATGTTTCTCTAAAACAACAAAAACTAATGACAAAGGTATAAAAAACCAGAAAATATTTAAATTAGAGTATATTACTGAAAATTATAGCTCATCTTATTTAAAAGAAATATTGAAGAGAAAGAAGAGAGCAAAGCTGTAATGCTGTATAAACGATCCACCCTGGTGCTTCTCTCTTTTTCCATAGAACACTGGGTAGTACCACCCAAAACTGAAACCTGGGTTTTGCCGCAGAACACTGTGAGGTCTGTCTTTCAAGCAAAGATTTTACCTTGAAGTGATATGAACGTCCCTGAACATAAAAACACAGGAACTACCGTTGCGGATAAGATCTGAGGTCCCATTAGCTCACTAACAGCAACCAGGTCTGACGGCTTCAAAGCAAGGTGTCAGGAATAATAAATAATAATCAAATAGCAAATAATAATCTGATGAACAGATTATAGAGCTGACTCTAACCCTTAATAAATAGAGATTGGCTTGAAATCTAAAGGATGGAGCTTGAGACAACTTATAAAACACCCCCCAGTTGGCAGCAGAAGATGTTAACTCTGGGCAGTCTTGCCACGCACATCAGCATCCAGGGGAGTTGCAACCTCTGCTTTTTATATCTTGTGAAACAACAGCAAAAGAAATCACATAAACTCCAGAAATGCAAAGAAACCGAGGGCACAGGAGGAAGTGTGAGGGGCCTCGGCAGAGGGAGTGAAGTGACGGCAGCCCCGGCTCACCTCCTTCCCTCCAGGTAACCAGAGCTCAGCAACGGCATCACCTCCACGTCTCGACCCTGTCTCCCGAACATGGGTATAGTTGGTGACACCCGGGCAGGAGGGAGCAAAACCTCTTAAAAGGTCCCCCCTGTCACTTTTCAGAGCTTTCCTCCCTACCCTTTCCACTCAGTGCTGTCAGTTTAATTTGGCAGCTCAGACATCAGCCCAAAACTGCACGAGCGGCCGCGGGAGCCGCGGGGTTGATGGCACCTCATCGAGAGCTGCAGAATTGCTGAAAAGCGTGGGCTTTTGGAGGCGGCAGGATTCAATATTGCTATTTGTCTCATTAGGAGAAGACTGAAGGAAAACACAAACTGAAATCAGAGGTGAAAAACAAAACTCTGGCTGATAAAGTCCCACTATATGGAAAGGCCCCCTGCTATGCAAGCGGAGTAAAACGCTTGTTCTTTTCATACTTCGTCCCCATGAAATATCAGAAGACTATTGCACACATGTATAATAGCACTGGTTATAAAAAGCTTTGCAAAACAACTTTGAAACCTGGAGAAATACACATAGTTCTGAGAATTTTTAAAAGTAACTTTACATAGTGAAAGACTGTTGCCATACGCCTTGACTTGTTAATTCTGTGCAGTGTATCAATCAAAATTACTTAAATATTCTTAGAAAGAAGCTTGTAAGTGCACTGTGAAATGAGTAAGTACTGCATTAAAAAATAAAGATTTAAAAAGTAGCTACAGTGCACATTCCTCACCTCTTCTTCAAACTATTTCAAAATCTTTATTTTCCTTATTAAACTACCTACGCATTTTGGTGATTAAAGGTAGATTTTGCTTTTGTTTTTAGCAAAAGCTCAAAAAGGTACACAAAGTCAGATGAAGCCACAAAATAAAACCAAACCGATTCTTTACAAGTTGAAAATAACTATGTGTTTTTTGCATAACACAATTCTCGTCTGGTTAGGCAACCTGTTTGCCCAGTTTCGGTCCAGTGGGATTTGAACTGGCCAAAGTATGTACCCTAAAGACGGAAGTTAAGAGCGTGAGGCAAACCTGCTATACGACAGCGGGTACTAAGACTTTCTGCAGAGTAAAATGCTTGTTGAGAAAAGAAAAAAGCTAGTGTACATGCTAAATAGCTCCTCTCAAACATTGCTATCTCCCACTTCAACAACTTTTCTTGCAAAACACTGAATTCAAACAGCCTCTGCATGTCAAATCTTCCATATTGAGAATGCCTTTTCCAGAGATTGCCAAAAGAGCATCTGATACCATTAAAAATATTTTAATGTTCTGTAACTTAAAACAGAATAACCCATTTGCGCTGCTTTTTCTTTCGAAATATACATCTGGGCTGACAATTTATACAGCAGGTTTCAGCTTGAAGCTATTTAAAAAACAGCTGAGTTATAAACTCCAAAAGTTGGGGTTTGGAGTGGAAATGCTGACAGACCCTTAACTACTGCGGTGCTACTGGGGAGAGGTTTTAGACATCACGTCTCTCTTTTTTTCCCTGCCTTTAGGTCCACTAAGGCTCTTTGCTTTTATCAGCATCATACAGAAGCCACTTGTAACATCTAACGTGGCAATTTGGGTCTTTATGACTTCCAGTGAAAACTCTCCAGACAGACACATAAACAGAGGGCCAAAATCTGACCACATTAAGTCCTGCTGGCTATTAAGAAGTGACTATGATTTGGGCCCAGGTGCACAATACCTATTTATTTCATGCTGGAATATCACTACACAGTTAGAGCTATGTTAATAGGTACATGTGTAATACTCTTCCCCTCAAAACCAGGTTGCATTAACAATCTTACTAGTTAGTACACCCAACACAGACTCCCTCCCCAGTGCATGTTGATATTAATACTTAAAATTCAAATCTAATACTAAACCGACATTCAAAAAATTATAATCCAACCCAGCAGTGTTCATAACATACTTCGTCTCCTCCATATGATTTATATCTGTTGTGCTTTTTAAAAAAACTTAGTGCTATATCCAGAGTACTTTTTAACTAGAGATCTCTGCGAGAGAATTATGACACACTTAACACACCACTCAAAACATTATCATCAACATAATATTTATTGCTAATAAAACTTCAAAAAGTGTGTTTTCTGTGAGCTATTTTACTTTCAAGTTATTGTTTGGCTGAGATTTCTGTAGCCCAAATCTGTCTTTTTTTTCCTTTTCAGAGATAATTCCCATTCTGTTATATCACAGGCAAGTGTTTCACTGTATGATAACAGCAGCTTCTTTGGTCTAGAAGTACTGAGAGCTGCACGCAAGTTACATTGGAAGAATGAAATACATTTTTTTAAGTGGTCAAAATTATTACAGCTCAGTTTCAAATTCGTCCACCAGTAAATAAGGGTGTGTATATCGTCTAGGTTTGAAAAAGTATGCATTGTATACTGCGTGTGAAAACACAGATGCACCCACAGCGGAAGGCTGCAAGGGGCAATGCATCCTCCTGATGCGTCAGTAAATTGGTCATATCTATACCTCCCTGTCAGCAATCAACTATAGGACACAAATATATGGCATGTATAAATATATATATAGATAGATACGAACACAAAAAGATTGGGAAATGCTCTAAAGCTTTTTCTATCCTTTTATCATTCTCATTGTAATGATACTCTAAATACTTTAATATTTAGTTTAGATCTTTCCCTTATTCTAATGAACTGCGACCGCATCCTTTGAATTGCTGTGAGGTAGGAGAAGGCTCAGACGTTTCAAAAGAAAACAGCAGCGCGAGCACGATAATCTACGGGCTCTCGCGTCCCTTCTATAAAGAGCAACTATAATACCAACTTAATCCAACGCTCAATTAAATTATAATCACAATTGTCTGAAAGCTCCTCCTCCTTACCCCGCAGCCCCTGTGAATCAGAACCGCTGTGACCCACACCTAGAGCCTTGGAGTGCTACACTGAGCCACGAAAACAGCAGACACCCCATTTTTCTGCCACTTCTACTTAGTCTGACCACGGTGACCTGCACGGCCCCGGGCAAAGGGTTCCTCTGCAGCTCCAGGCTCCCCAGGCTGCCTCCCCGACACAAAAGCACCTAAGTCAACTCTAATCTGCACCCCTATTACATTTTTGAAGCAAAGATTCATCTCTACCACCAGTCATTTTAACACCATCTCTTTTAACCACTTCTACTAACTTTTCCCGGATAAACGGCCATGATAACACATCTAGCAATACGGGAACACTAGAGCGAGGAAACTTTCTGGAAACGCGCTGGGTGAGAGTGTTTCCAAACTCTTCTACCTTCTGAGCGATTTCCAAGTGCTTTATTTTTCACACAGTGGGTGTGGGAGCAATGAGCCCACCGCAGCACCACCCCATCCTGGCCCCAACCCCACACCCCGCTCAGGAAGGTGTCCTGGGACCCCCGAGCCATCACACACTCTCTACCAAAGGAGCGACAAGTCCAAGAGGAACGCTTTCAAATCTTGCAAGGGGAGGAAAGGGGCTCACTTGAAAGCATGTAATTATTTTAAAAAATCTTTCCTCTCATTAGCACACCATGGGGATGCAGACAGAAAAGTAAAAGCAGCATCCTCAGTGCAGACTGCGGTGGTATTTATAATTTAAACGTGCAAGCCCCACCAACAAGAGCATCTCTTGGCCAGACACTTCCTCGCTTGTCCACCAGGAGAAGCGAAAGGGTCCCGATCCCCCCCCCGCAAAAGCCCTGTCCCCCTTTTCCAGCCTCATCCCAGCCCAGATTGACTCTGGGGTAAGGGGTCAAAGCCCCGGTTCCCCCACTCCCACATCAGCACCCACAGCTTGACCCCGGCACCCCAGCACGCTTCAGAACCACCCCAAATCTTCCAGTCCTACCCCCGGGAGCAGGGAGGGAGGCAGGAGCACCCCCGAGGGTGAGGTATGAGGTTTCTCAGTGAGGGCGTACAACACACATATACTTTGTATCCCCCACAACGAGCTCTGGCCGATGGCTGAATCCCCCTTTCCTCACGGAGGGAAAGCGTCAAATCCCAAAAGAGGGGTCTGTGGGGAGGAGGGGGTGTCTCTGGGGAAGCTGCTGGGGGGGGGTACAGGGTGCCCAGGAGCTGCGGGGGGGACACGCCGGCACTGCCCCGCAGGGATGGAGATAACGGGATGGCTCCCGGGGTGCGGGCGGGAAGGAGCGGGCAAGGGGGACATTTTTTTAGGGGGGGAATGGAGCCGCTGCACGGATGAGGGAGGCACAGCAGGCACTGCAAGGCAGGAGGGCAGAGCTGGCATTACGGGGGGTGCAGGAGGCACGGGGTGGGGGGCACAGGAGACACAGCAGGACGGAGGGGGAGCACAAGATGCTTCGCAGGACGGGGTCACGGGAGCCACTGCAGGATGGGAGGTGGTATAGGAGGTATGGGGGGGTATAGGAGGCACTGCGGGGGGTGCACAGGAGAAACTGGAGTGCGAGGGGGGGCGAGGACGCTTCTCAGGACAGATGTGGGCACAGGAAGCTCCGCAGGATGGAGGGCACAGAGGCTGGTGCGGGACGGGGGGTAAGGCACCGCAAGACGGGGGGCGGCACTGAGACACCGCAAAACGGGGGGTACAGGAGACACAGCAGGTCGGGGGACGGGATACAAAAGTCACTGCAAGACGGGGGGGGGGGTACAGGAGGCATTGCAGGACCGGAGAGGGGGGCACAGAAATCCTTGCAGGCTGAGTGGGGCAGAGAAGCCCCTGAGGACTGGGGGGCACAGGAAGCATTGCAGGACTAGGGGTGCAGAGAAGGCACTACAGGACTGGGGGGGGCACAGGAGACACTGCAGGACTTGGGGGCAGAGAAACTTTTGCAGGACACAGGGGGCAAAGGCGTCATTGCAGGACGGGGGATGGCACACGAGGCACTGAAAGACTGGGGGGGGGGGGGGGCACAGGAGGGATTGCAGGACTGGAGAGGGGGGCACAGGCTGGGGGAGAGGCAGAGAAGACCCTCCGAGCCGGGGAGGGGGCACAGGAGGCATTGCAGGAGTGGGGAGGGGGCACAGAAGCTATTGCAGGATGGACGTCTGAGAAGCCCTTGCAGGACACGGGGCACAGGAGGCACTGAAAGACGGGGGGGGTGGGGGGCATATGAAGCATTGCAGGACTTGGGGGGCAAGGAGGGGAAGCACAGGACGCATTGCAGGACTGGGGAGGGGGGCACAGGCGGCACCACAGGCCGGGGGGGCAGAGAAGCCCCTGCGGGCCGGGAGGGAGCACAGGAGGCATTGCAGGACACGGGACACTGGAGGCTTTGAAAGACTGGGGGGGGTACTGGACACACATGAGGCATTGCAGGACTTGAGCGAGGGGGCACAGGAGGCATCGCAGGACTGGGGGGCAGGGAAACCCTTTCAGGACACAGAGGCATAGTAGGCATTGCAGGACTTGGGGGGGAACACATGAGGCATTGCAGGACTTGGCGGGGTGGGGGGGGCAGCACAGGAGGCATTGCAGGACTGAGTGGGGGGCACACAAGGTATTGCGAGACGGGGGGTTGATACGCCCTTGCAGGACATGGGGGACAGGAGGCGTTGGAAGACTGGGGGGGGACGTGACACACATGAGGCATTGCAGGACTTGGGGGGAGGGGGGGCAGCACAGGAGGCATTGCAGGACTGGGGATGAGGGCACAGGAGGCATTGCAGGACTGCGAAAGGGGGGAACACAGGCAGCACTGCAGGACTGGGGAGGGGGGCACAGGCGGCATTGCAGGACCGGGGGGGCAGAGAAGCCCCTGCGGGCCGGGGGGGCAGAGCCGGCCCTGCGGGGAGGAAGCCCGGGGCGCGGGGGGGAGGCATCCCCGGGCAGCGGCGGCTACGGGAAGGAGGGGGGGGTGGGTGTCTCACCTTGAATGCCACCGGGAGGGTCTTGTTGCAGCGCCAGTGCGAGGGCAGGACGGAGCAGAGGAAGTTGGGGCTGTCGGTGCGGACCAGCTCGGCGGGGTGGTCAGCGATGATCTCCACCATGGTGCGGTTATCGTGGGGGCGCAGCCTGGGCACGGCGGCCGCCGCTTCTTGCTGCTGTTGCTGCTGCTGTTGCTGTTGAGCTACTACGACCGGGCTGACTTCGCTCATCTTGCCGGGCTGCAGGCTGCTGGAGGGGGGGCTGAACCTCCGGCTGGTGCTGGGATCTACGGGAATACGCATCACAACAGCCACAAGTTAGCGAATTGGGGGGCGGGGGGGTTGGGGGGGGGGAGCGGTAAGGGGGATCGCTGGAGGAGGCGTGTAGTGGGGGTGGGGGTTGTAAAAAAAAAAATTATATCTATATAGCGAAAAAAAGGGGTGAATGAAAAAGTGGTGGGGTGAGGATAAAGGACCAAAAAAAGCAAATCGAGAAAAAAAAACGCATTAAACGCAAAAAAAAAAAAAATCTCAGTCTGTTTTTGTTTGTTTGATTTGTTTGTTTGGGTTTGTTTTAAGAAAGATGGACGGGGCGGGGGGCGATGCCGATCTGGGGGCGCCTGGAGCAGCGAGGAGACCAAGTCGCGCTGCTGGGTCCGGGGCTGCCCCGCTTAGCAAAGCCCGGCTGGAAGCTGCATGGTCCCGGCTTCTGCCCAGCTGCAAAACGCTGCTGCTTCTCCTCCTCCCTTCTTCCTTCCTTCTTGTACAGTCTCTCTGCTCTTTTCCCTCCTTCTAGCCACCGCTTCTTCCCTCAAGTGCTTGAGTTTCTTTCCTTCTAATTTTTTTCTTCCCCTCCCTCCCAAGTCCTCTTTTCCTTTTCGGATTTGCGAAAGGTTGTCTCGGGAGAAGGAAAACTCGCTGCTGGTTCAAGCTTCCTGGGCTGCTGCTGTTGGCGGCTGCCAGAAGAGGAGCGTTAACTCTCAAAGCCGGAGAGGGGGGGTGTTCAGGGGAACGTCCCGATTTCCTCCGATGAAATCTTCCTCCTCCAGACAGAGAAAAAGAGCAAACAAAAAAGTCTCGCTGGGACAGAGGAGCCGCTGGGCTCCCCCGCTTTATTGCCTTTGGCTTCAGGAAGCGGGAGCTCGGGAAGGGGCTTGGGAAAAGTGGCTCCTCCAGCAAAAAAAAAGGCGCTCCCGAAGCGATTTCGGCGTGGAAAAAATAAAGTGATTGGGCTTGCTGGGGTAAGGAGAGAAGTCACACGACTAATAATTAAAAGAGAGTCTTTAGCCGGTTCCTTTGAGAGGATCAGGGCTTAAGAAAAGTTGATCTTTCGGATTCCCAGGGCAAAAAAAGCGGGGAGCATAGCTGGAGAAAAAACGCCACCGCAAAGCACCCCTCCTTAGGCTGATTTCTAAAACATGACCAAGGAAATTCTGGGAAAAGGCAGTCTCGGTGCAGTCCGGTCCTTTTAATTAAGTCGCGGCTGGATCCAAGTCCGTTGAGTTGAACGGGCTAACAAATCTATTTTTTTCTGCCCTTGATGAACAACAGCAGAAAAAAAAATCATTAAAATGTCGGTTTACTTCGGTTATTTTTCTTTCTGAAAAAAAAATCAGGTTTCAAAAAACAAAAACAAAA